>NC_137080.1:20669481-21869481 GCF_951640355.1 Cnephaeus nilssonii | reverse complement strand
TACAATGTCACTATTTCAAAATCCATAAATGTTGTATTTATCTTAATTAATAGCATGTAATTCTTTCAATTGTTCTGGCCCCCAAGTTTGGATTCATCCTTGACTCCTGTCTTTCTCTCTTTTCTCACATTCAGTCATCAGGAAATACTGTTTGCAGAAATTTTTTTAAATATATTTTATTGCTCTCAGAGAGGAAGAGGGAGAGAGAGATGGAAACATCAATGATGAGAGAGAATCATTGATCGGCTGCCTCCTGCAAGCCCCATGCTAGAGATCAAGCCTGAAACTCAGGCATGTGCCCTGATCAGTAATCGAACCCTGACCTCCTAGTTTGATGCTCAACTGCAGTATTTTTAAAGTATATATCGTCTAACCTCTTCTCTTTCTGAACTAGCATATACAGATTAAATGTTTTCAGCAGACTTCTATATGGTTTACTTTGCCTTGCTTCTTGTTTTTAATCTTTAATATTGAAAGTATTACATATTATCTCACTCAAATGTGGAATCTAATGAGCAATATAAACTGATGAACAAAATAGATTCAGTGACATAGAAGCATGGAACAAAACTGCTGAATCTCAGAGAGAAGGCGGGGGTAGGTGGGTGGGTGGGAAGAGATCAACCAAAGAACTTGTATGCATATATGCATAACCCATGGGCACAGACAATAGTGTGGTGAAGGCCTGGGGAGGGGATAGGGGTGGACTAGAAGGAGTCAATGGGAAAAAGGGTGACTTATGTAATAGTTTCAACAATAATGACTTTTTCTTTTAATGCCTCATCATCTTCATAATTAAGACAATTCTTGAATTAGTTTTTCAAAGTTTGAATGTATGCTTCTTAATACACTACATAAATGATAAATAAAACCTTTCGCTTGGCTTTTCTTTTTCCTGGTGGATAAAAAGAACAAGATTGAGATTACTGGCCAATTATTATTTAGTTTTATTTGATGCTGAGCCCGGGAGCTTGAAAAGTCACAGTCAACTTTTAGTTGACCAGTTGGGGAACGTTCAGAGGACTAAAGCCTTATTCTAAAGAAGAGTTTCAAGGTTCTAGTGCCAATAGTTCTCTCAAGTCCCAAGGCAATCTGTTGCTGAAAGTCTTTCTTGGGACTTATGAACACATATTTATGTAGCAGTAAATTATACCAGACATTAGTGTTCAAGTTCTTATGTCACTGAGTTCATTATCTCCAGCAGGATCTCTTTCAAAAAGAGAACAGTAGCTAACTGTGACCCATGTTGCCCGTGCTTAGGAGAAGAGTTTGCAGAGCTGGTACTGCAATTAACTGAGACACAGAGGCCTTGGTATAAGAGTGTAGCCAGCTTGCTTCTTGGCAGTGTGCTTTCATATCTGCCTGATGATCTCTCCAACCTGAAATGAACACGCAACAAGTGGAAGATCTCTTTCCCCTAGAGGCTTTCCACTCAGCTACACTCCATATCCCAACTACATCTCAGTGAAATCTGCATGAGCTAAGCCCTTCCTAGTGCTTGACCTCCTGTCACATCACAGAAAATGGAACACTGGGCAAAGTCTCCACCACCCTCTAGGTTTTACCTCCTTGACACACCCTGGGACATTGAGTTTTGGACATTTCCAACTTAGAAAGGAAAGCAAAAGCACATGTTAATTTTGGTGTTATGAATCTGCTAGAAAATAGGGGGCCTGGAATAGCTGTATGCTAAAAAATACTGGTCAAAACCACGATGGGACTTTTTTAAAAAAATAAGAGGTTACGCAAAGTTCTGGCTCCTCTTGCCTCCCAGCTGCTGTCTCACAGACCCCTGCACTATTCTAAGGGCCGGAAGGCTTCTATACACAGGCTCATTTGTGGTCAACATAAAGTAGACTGTAGCCTTGTACCCACTCCCTTTGCTTTGTTAAAAATAGCATTAATACACATTCATTGTAGAAAATTTGGAAAATGCAGAAAAGCATAAAGAAAATGAAAGTGACCCATAGGGCCACCATTCCACTCACTTTTTTAACTGCTGATCGAAAAGCAAACACAAAGATCAAAAGAGCAGCTAAATGCTCCAAAGTTTCCTGGTTCCTTTTTACATAGTTCACACCCAAATATTTATTTAGCCGAGGAACTGGCAGCAAAATGACAAAGCAAAAACACCGCCTTTGAATCACAGCATCTTAGAGGCAGAATAGACAACCTGAAATCCTACCCAGGAAACTCCTCCATACTACCTCTGCAAAAGTGTAAGCCAGGTTCCGCTCAATGCTTCCAGGAATGATTTTCTAGATAGTTGGCTTGGCTCAGTGAGGTTATGTTTGCTCAGAAGTTCTGCCTACCTGATGTAGTTCTAACTCATGGGTCCTACTCAGTACTCTGAAGCAACATAGAATAGCTTTAACTTTCTCTTGTGTTTTCTTAACAATCAACTATTGAATCCTCCTACCGAAAACTATTCTGGACATTCTACTCTGGATGAACTCTGCTTTGATTAAATCATGGTGTCCAGAACTAAATAAAAAAAAAAAAACTATAATGGAATGCCATGTCAACTTCTGTGATATTGACACTGGATAACTATTAATATCAATCTTAATAGTTAAAATGCAGTTAAAAGATGTTTCCTAAGTGTAATAATAATTGATGCAAGCTCATTGACCACACCCTGCACTGAAAATGTTGGCAGTGACATAGACTGTAATCACCCTATTCCACCCAGCACTAAAAGGACACCGTAGACAATTTTAATGACTCTACATATGCTGTGATGGTTAATTTTAGGTGTCAACTTGACGAAGTTATGGTGCTCATTTGTTTGATCAAACACCAGTCCAGACTTTATGTGTGATTAATATTTAAATCAGTAGATTTTGAGTAAAGCACTTACCCTCTATAATGTGGGTGGGCTTCATACAATCAGTTCAAGGCCTAAAGAAAATACTTGGCAAATGTTTGGACTTGCCAACTCTATAATTGTATGAGCCAATTCTTTAATAAAACTCTCTCTCTCTCAGTTCTGCTGGTTGTATTTCTCTGGAGAACCCAGACCAATACATATGCATACAGCATTCTTCCCCTTTTCTTTTCCTTTTCTGCTATTCCTTACCTTCTTTCCCTATGCTTGACATACTTGATTAAGCATGAACTTTTAACCGAGTCTGATGTCAACTCATTATTTGTCTCTAGACAAATATCTTCACTTCCATATACAGATCATGATTTTTCTTGGCCCCATCTCTATATAAATACTTTTGTCATTTCTACTTAATGAAATGCCTCAGTACTTACTGCCTTATGAACCACAGTTCTTCCCTTAAAATGCTGATTAGAATCACATTTGCAGGAAGCCTTAAGATCTAAACTCATGTAGCTCTGGTCACTGACACCACCAGCAATTCCCATAAAACACATAGCTCTGTAAATATGCCTACTTCTAGTCCAGATCATTGTTTATGTGCTCTTTCCTTATTTTTCCCATGTTCTTTTCTTTTGGTGTCATCTCTGGGGTTTTTTTCCCCCATTTATATTAAAAGCTCCTTAAGGATATGAAACATGTCTTATTATTTATTCTTGCCTAGAACTATGTTTAGCCTACAGGGGCTCCTTAATAAAAATCCTCCACTATAACTTATTCAATTAACTTGAGGTTTTCTAGTATGGATGAGGGAAAGAGATAGTCACAAAATTAACCAGAAAATCCATAAATCGAAGCCCCATTTGGATCTTGTTTTTAAGGCCACTGAGAGATTTAGGCTATTGCTATTTATCAAGCTTCTTTTAAGACCAATTTTCTGAGGGTCATTGTTAAATGTTTCTAAGTCCTCCCAGTACACATGTGCTGCAAAGATCATATGCAATGATGCACTGCTTCTCAAACTTTAATGTGCATGAGACTCACCTGGAGAGCTTGCTAAAATGCAGATTCTGATTTAGAAGTTCTGTCAGATGGTGCCGATGGTGTATGGTCCATGGACTACACTTTGATTAATATGGGTCTGGTAGGGAAAATATAGGCATTGAAGTTAGAGCTGAATCATGACCCAAATCATGACTCTCTTACTTACTAGCTCTGAAAAATGCCTATAACAATAAAATATTGGCAAGATTAAATAAGCAAATGCATGTGAAAGCTTCTAGAATAGTGTCTGGAAATTAATACTTGTTCATCTCAATTTTTTTTTTCTCACCATGTGAATGATTATTCCTGTCTACCTGTGCTATAGTTTTCATAATGTCTGGCTCTGTTAACCCAGCCAGCTTCTAATGGTGGTGGTGTTTTTTTTATTAAAACACCCACTTTGAGAGAAAATAGCTTACATACCAAAAAAATTGCTAGACGTGGAAAAAATATAAAGGCAGGAAGGAACCAGGAGAGTACGGTTGAGAGTTGTTTTTACAGGTAAATGACAATAAGGGATAAATATAAAGGTGAGTAGATTGTAAGATTGGTTAGAAACATTAAAATTGTAGCACTATCCCATGACTAAGAGTTCAATGTTGCATCAGTCTGCTGTTGCCAAAACACCCACACAATCTCAGTGGAATTCCATAATAAACCTTCATTTCTCACTTTGCTAAGGTTTGTCTATATAGTCTAAGACTAGCTGGGCTTGCTTTAAGCTATGGATTGAATCCAGATCTCAACTTGTGTTTTCATCTTCTTTAGACCAATGATTATTTAAAGCATGGTCTTCTCAAGGCTAAAGATAGGAGTTCAAAGACCAGTCCAATTGTACACCTGTATGTTAAGCCTCCACTTTCAACATGTTAATAATATCCCAATGGCTAAAACAAGTCATGTGGCCAACCTCAATGTCTTAAATATCTCAAAAGGAAAGAAAGGTTTTTGCATATGACATAATTGTTTACCTAGAAAACAATGTATAGACAAAATGATAGAAAAGTTAAGTGACTGTATGTAGCAAGGTGGCTAGATATAATTTCAATATACAAAGAGAAGTGCATTATTATTTTCTAGAAAATAAAATTATAAAATACAGTCTTTAAAAGTTATCATTTATAGTTGAAACAAAATGGAAAAAGAGAGAAAATAAGAATGAAAATACAGAATAGTGGATACAAGAGTTAGAGGAAGTGGCGAAAATTCTAATATATAAGCATTTGAAACATTAACAGAAAAAAGAGAAAATGTGGGTAAAAGAAATATTTGTAGGGATAATTGTTGAGAACTTTACAAAATTGATGAAAAATATTAAATGACAGATTTAAGAATTCCTACAGATCATAAGTAGGATAAAATAAATGTATACCTAGGTGTGTCATAGCAAACCCATTGAACCCACCCCACCCACCACCTGAAAAAGAAGAAAGCAAGAGAAATAAGGCAGGCTCTCTTTCAAAAAGAGCAATGCTTGGATAGAGAGCCATCTTCTTAATAGAAAAAAATAAAAACAAGAGAGTGGGATAATATATTTATGTGGGTGAATAAAAATATTATTCCACTAACCTAGAACTTTATACCCAGTGAAAATATACTTCAAGAATAAAGGAGAAGTAATTTTTTCAGACAAACAGAAATTGAGAGAAATTTTCTCCTGAAGACTTGTACTAAAAGATAGTCATCTTTTATGACTATTTAAAAAATAAGTTCAGATGGAAGTTTGGGATGCAGGCATAAGAAAGTGAGTTTACCTAGAAGAATGGAGAGTATAAATGGAGAGTATATACTCTTTAAATGTAAAGAGTATATAAGTGGGTAAATATAAATAAATGCTAACTATATAGAACAACGGTAATAATGTACTAGTATATTTAAAATAGTGAGTCATTGTCCCAGATGGGTGGCTCAGTTGGTTGGAGCATCATCCTGTATACCAAAAAGGTTGTGGGTTTGATTCCCAGTCAGGGCACATGCCTGGGTTGTGTGTTCAATCCCTGGTTGGGGTGCATGCAGGGAGACAACCAATCGAGGTTTTTCCTCTCACATCAATGTTTTTATTTATCTCTCTCTTTTTCCCTTCCTCTCAATCTCTCTGAAATCATTAAACATATCTTCAGGAGAGGATTAAAAAAATAGTGAGTTATTGGTGAATGAACATATTAGAGCAATTAATTTGAATGGAAATCACACAAACAGATGTATGCATATATAGACAGTTGACGTATGAAAAAGTTAGTACCGTAAAGCAGTGGGGAGTGAATTTTGCTGGGACAATTGGATATCAATTTTATAAAAAAGAGAAGTTATTCTTGTACACACACAAAAAAAATTTCTGGTAGATTTTAGATCTAAGGGTGAACAGCAAATAGTAACAAACATTCTAGAATATACTTTAAGATAATATTTTTGACCTTAAAGTAAGAAACAATGTTTCAAAAGGAAGAAAATGCATTAACCACACACAAAGGAAAAGGTTAACTAAACAGAGTACATTAAAACCAACAACCTCTCTTTATCAAAAGACATTATGAAGATAAAAAAGAGGCACTCCATACACACTGGGAGATTATATATATGTAATACATGTATTTGACAAAGGGCTCACATACTGAATCTAGAAGACGTTTACTGATCAATAAAAAAAAAAAAAGACATTCCAATAGAAAAATGGGAAAAGATTTGAAAGGTACTTCAAAGAAGAAAAAATTCAAAGTAGTTAATAAAAATGAAAAAGGGTTCAATTGCATTAGTAATCAGGAAAATGCAAATAAAACCATAATGAGTAACCACTACATACCCACAAGAACAATTTAAGAAAATGAAAAAAATAAAATAAAACAACTGGCAGTCACAAGAATTGACAGAGTTGGGACAAATAAAACTCTCATGACCTGATGATTAAAGTATAAATTGGTATAACCCCGTGGAAAACAGTTTGGCATTAATTACTAAAGTTGAACTTACACATTATCTAATGACGCATCAATTCCACTTCTACACATATATCCAATGGAAATGAATGCATGTGCACATAGAGAATGCTTTTAGAATGTTATAGCAGCATTTTTTTTAATAACCCCAAACTGAAAACAAGCCAAAATCTCATAAAATTAGAATAGGTAAATATAGTTTGGCATAACCATTCAATTCTTACGAGTTGTATGAATTCTTAAGTACAAACAATACTATGGATGAATCTTGCAAACATAATGTGGAATAAAAAACTCCAGACTAAAATAATGTATACTGGCACTAACCTATAGTGTTAAAGGATGCATATGTTTTTGGCATAACTATAAAAATATGCATGACTAGAATTACTATAAAAATTATACTAGTGGAAATTCGTGGAAGAAGGGATAGCGATGGATGCACAAGCAGTGCTTCTGGGTCCTGGCAGTTTTCTGTTTCCTCTTAGATCATGATTAGAAGATGTTCACAATGTAACAAATCATTGAACTTAACATTTTTTGTTCTGTTTTTTTTCCTCTGTGTGTGTGTTTATAGTCACACACAAAAAAAATAAAAAATAAACAAGAAAAATTTAACTTGAGACAAATTTTTATAGGGATCACCTTTTTTTTCGTTTTAGACTCTAAATAGTAGGGAGTAATATATAAAGTGTAGAATATCTCACCTTGGAAAGAAAGGGTTTTATACATTGTGGACATAACAGAAGTTCACATACTTGTTTTTGTTTGTTTGTTTTTGTTTTTAGCGGTCCATTAAGAGATTGAGTAACAACGTGCTGTGATCAGAAAAGTTTTTGTGATGGAGGCTATAGTTTTTCTCTTCCTTTTCATTATTAGAGAATATGTACTAAACAGAAAAACTGAAGAAGAAAAAAACTACTGCAAAGGATACATTGTTATACAAAAGCAACTGAAATCCAGTATGAGAATGTATTGACCTCTCTCTTTTCCTTTGTTATTTCTTAGTTCATTCAAGCAAACTGCTTTTGAGTTTATACCTCTGTCTTTAGTTTCCCCTTTTCTCTTAACAGTTTCTTCAAGTTACAAGTACCCCCAAACAACCTTAATTCAAATGCCTTAATTATAAGTTGAAATGCATGTTTTCCCATTTTCTACTACTTTAAAATTTTGCAACAGTGATGACCTCATTGCTATTCTAAAGTTCAAAGCCACATGCGTAGCTACTAATCCATCGTGGATTTGTGCCAGGTGTCACTCCTGTCCTTGGAGCTCAAGAGCACTGATGAGATTGTGATCATTAGAAACCCCTGGGGAGGAGAATCCTACACTTTCATGCATGTCTTCTGCCCGGTCCACTGTGCTCAAGCACAAAGCTCTTTTTTCAGTGACTGAAGACGGAGTGAGCTTATTATATGGGGGTTGCAGTTCTACGTATGCTCCCTTTCCCAGAGTATAGACGTCTTGATAACTTTATGAATAAAACTTCTGTTCAAGTCTAAAGAAACTCTATGGAAGTAAGTCTTTTGCCAGTTATTTCATGCATTGAGTAATGTATTAAATTAACACCTCAACCTTTCACAATACCCAATTGATCACTAAATCCTGTTCATTTTTCTTCCTGAAAGAACTCAGGCCACCATCATTTCTTGTTCAAATTACTGCAAATGTTTTCTTACTGGTCTCCCTGCCCTGATCTACATCCCTTTTGAGTGACTGTGCTAAATGAGTCCTGTTCTAAAAGTTTCTTCTTCACAAAGTTTCCCATCGTCCTCAAAATTAAGTTCAAATTCATAAGCAGGCTTCCGAGATCCTCCATAACCTGACATCTTGTGATGTGAAGATGCTCTATGCTCCAGCGTTTTGAACTGCTCATAGTTGCCCAGGATGAGCCATGTGCTCTCCTCTCTCTGTGCCTCTGGACTGTTGATCCACCCAGAACCTCACTTCTACACTTTCCTCCTCTGAGAACGTCCCACGGTTAAGATGACTATTTTCTTCTTGGCCTTTTAGTGTCAGCTTACGCATCACTTTTCCTGATTCTCCTCTAACTACCCAAGTCTGGATTACATGCCACCAATCAGCTGTTTCCATAAGACTCTATACTTAGCCCCATAGCATTCTTATAACTTTGAATTAATTGCTCATTTCCTTCTCTAAGCTAGAAGTCAAAAAGCTCTTAGAGGTCAAGGTCTGTAATTGCAACATGGTAGATACCGACGGCTAGCACCCTCTTAACACAGACTGGATATTTTACTAAAATAATAATAATAATAATAATAATAATAATAATAATAATTGAATGTTAAATGAGTGAGAAGGTTTATAGCTAAATGTGGCTTACAAAAAGCTGTGTTGTTGTTCACTATTAAATAGTAGCTACTCTTATGAAACTGAATAGTGAGAGAACAAGATTTATTAGTAATTGTTTCATGACGGATTAAAGCAAGGATACCATAACCTTTAACAGATGGAAAATGTTTTAATAATTTTCTGATGATGAGCTTCTAGTGTCTTTCCAAAATTTGAGAATTCCATACTGATAAAATTAGCTCCAAAATTGGAGGCCATACTTTTCAAACCCCAAATCAGCATTGATGGTCTCACAAAGTATTCTTATGATTTGTAAGTCTGTTAACATTTAACATATTTAAAAATAAATTTTATTTATTTTAATGCTTAATGAATTGCCTTTTTCCAAAATAATTAAATTTCTTGGGACTAGAACTATGCTGAAAATCTGAAATCTCTAATTTCAGCATTTGTAAGTGTATCAATTTAGGATGTTGTTGCTGTTTTTAATTCTCACCCAAGGATATGTTTCCATTAATTTTAGGGAGAAAGAAAGGGAGAAGGAGAAAGAGAGAGCACATGGCATACCCTGGGCAACTATGAGTAATTCAAAACATCAATGTCCGGGAATCAAACTCATGACCTTTCAGTGTACAGGATGATGTTCCAACCAACTGAGCCACACAGGTCAGGGCTCAATTTAGTATGTTTTTGATGAGAAAATGCAAACTGACTTAAACCATGTAAAAATTTCCATAATGACTTACAGAGGGAGAGCAAGTGATATAATTGGCTTAATCCAGCAATTATTTCCATTTTCCTGCTATGCCTTTAACTGTGCCCAGTATGTGGCTACATCCACAAATTGGTGACTAAATGGCTATATTGCAGTTTTAGGTCTCACGTTTGTATACCACAAAATATTTCAAAGAGAAAAGACTTCTTTCTCAGGACACCTCTGCAATCTTTCCTTATGTCTCATGGGCCCAAATTGGGTCACATGTCACAAGCAAAATAATTGCTGTGGCCTCATTGGTTTAACCCTGGGTTTCTAAACCTGTTCCTGTGGGAAGGATAATGGGATTGCCTTAGACCAGACGTGAGCTCTCTTTTAAGCTTCCGGGCTTCCCAGAAGAGAGGTAGATATATAAATGAAAATCAGGGCATTCTTAGAAAGAAGAAATGGGACAATAGATGTGGGAAAAAACACCATCAATTTTTGTTCTGCTGAAGAATGGCATAATTGTCTTTCAATTATGTTTTATTAATTGTTTTTCAACTGTTATATACAGAATATATATGAAGAACATACCTTTATGTTGTATAGATATTTAGTGGAATTAAAACTGAGATTAAGCCTAGCTTCTAAATATAAATCACATTTTAGCACATAGTTTATCTTAATCTCAATAACACATTCAGTCATGTCCACATGCTAAACATTGTTCAAACCCAAAATAAGTATGCCCATTTAAAAATGTTTTCTGACTGGTTAAATATGGTTTACTTGAGAGTATTATTAATAAAATACCTATGCTTAGAAATATGTGTGCAATTACTAAATTGTGGAATTTTTGTCAAAGAATTGAAATAGACATAGCTATATTGTTAAGCCTTTTGTTCTCATGTAAAGAATGCATATAATGTACAAAAACCTGTTTACATATCTTGTTTAGAAAATGCAATTAAATTGTGTATTTCATTTTTCTGACTTCCGCAAGGAAATCATAACCCAAATTTGGCAATATGAGTAATATAAAGACAAAGTAATCAATATATACAACTCCTTTCTAAATTGAAATTGCCTTAAAGCACAGAACACATTTAATATGTTTCACTGTGTGCCGGAGTTGGCTGTGCAGATCTGGCTGAGCCCATGCCCCAAAGACCATAGCTTTATGCCTTTGCCCACATAGGAAATCTCATATTATGGGTAACACACAAGTTAGAAATACGGAAGAAATGTTAAATCATCTTTATTTTCTACATCAACTCATTTATATTTAGAATATTCTCATGTTTCAATTAAAGCATGCTTTAAATTTTTATCAATAAAAATTAAACTTAAAATGTAATGCAGTCTGTTATGATAAATCCAGACTCTCTCTTTAAATAATTTTAGGGTTAAAATTTCCTACCTAAATTGAACCAGAGTAAACACTAACTATATTTTTTCATGTTCAGTCTAGGATCCTATATAAAAAGCATTAATAAGCATAGTACACAATAAGCATTTAAGAAACTTTCCTGTATTAAATTGTTATATTAAAAAACAAATGCAATGTTGTTCATATATATATATATCTTAGATTCTGCACATCAGAAAATTCTGTGTGTGTATGTGTGTGTGCAAGAGACAGAAAGAAACCATTGTTAGAACTTCAGTAAAAAGCAACTTATTGTCAGTTCCCTGCTTTTACATGTATATAGTTGGCCAAAGTCATCCCATTATAAGAAAGAGACATGACTCACAAATCATTTAAAAACTGCGGAACCTCACACCTTCTTTTAGTGACTCTAAACTGCACTTATTGCCAAGGTCACTGTGGTTACCAAAGCCTTACTTTTCTAGGATTGAAAATATTTACTTACTCCAAAAACATCATATTATTTACATAAATATAAATAAATTATATTTATCATGTAATTTAGATAAAGAGAGCTTAGGTCAAAATCAAAATAAAAGACAGAAAGATTTCCCCTTAAGCAATGTCTTTTTGAAAATCCCAAAAGTATTTATAGAACAGCCCTCAAGAAGCTATTCTGGCCTTGACTCCATTGCTCTTTTCTCTTGAATCTTCAACATTTGTTTTTCCAATTCCCAATCTTCCAATCTCTGTCTCCTTCATAGGAAACTGGGTTCTGTAAAGTACCTCAAATTTATAAAAAATTAGAAATAAATGCAATAAACACAAAAGATTTTAAAAGTAATCTGCCACTAAAATAATAAGGCTAAGTTTTAAAATTATTCCAACATTGCTCAACTATCCCAGACCACAGAACAGGATAGAAATCTCTCCAGTTCATTTTACAAAGTCAGCATAAATTTATTGCCAAACCTGATAAAATATATTCTAAAAAATTAAAATTGAATTACACTTTTCTAAATGGCATTCACCACCATTGCATATTGATCTGTAAAACAAACAAAGGACCTTCAATTCAAACTTTGCCCTGCTTAGACCTGACTATTCCTCTCCTTCCCTCAGCTGAATCTCCATCTTCCATGCTTAGACCACATCAGATTTCTAAGGCCAATCTGCCTTGACTATATCAGAAAGAAGACACTTTTTAAAAACTCAACATCATGTCACTACAGCAGGCCAGTGTTTTATCCTGGTTCTGAGTGTTAGCTGTTTCTTATTCCTAAGTCTCTGGCTTGAGAATCTGCCCAGCTCTGGCCAGCGTCCATCCTATGGAAAAGAATTCTGATCTGAGCCCCTTTTCATAGCGAAGGTCCCATAACTGCTGACACTAATCCTGAGGCTGGCTGCCTCTGACTCACCTTCCAGGTCAGGCACCTGGATGATAACTTGTTTGGATAGGTTGATGTCAGAGCTGCTACTGTCTTCACTCTGCTGGACTGGACAGCTTCACAGACTATAGGATCGAATCTGTCTCTTCACCATCTGAACAATTCCCACAGCAGTTTTGTTTCTGGGTATCAGTCCTTCCACATCTGACTCCTTTTGACTACCTTTAACAGAACAGTGCCTGACAACAGTAAATCTTGCTTATATATTACCTCCCTGCCCTTAACCACTAGTCTTGGTATATGTTCCCATGTGCTAAGAAAAGAACACTTGGTATATGTTCCCATACGCTAAGAAAAGAACACACACACACACACACACACACACACACACATACACACACACACACATTTATATATGCCCAGAAAAAATTTTTAGAAAAGTAGATAACATATTAATCGAAATGTTAGTTTTCTTATCACTAGTGATTAAAATGGAATAGAGGCTGAGGAACTTTCATTTTATACTTTTCATCATTCTCAATTGCTTTTGTGTGGTTTTTTTTAATACAATCATGTGTATTTATGTAATTTCCTTTCAATACACTTTACTTTTATTTTTCTTAGAATTATCTTAGATTTACATAGAAATTGTAAGATAGCACAGAGTTCCCATGACTACACACCAGTTACGCCTTACATTCACTAGGATGGCATGTGTGCTACAATTAATAAACTAATATGGGTATATTACTTTATATAAAGTATGTGGTTTATTCTGATTCCTTTAGTTTTACCTAATGTCCTTGTACAGTTTCAAGGTCCCATCCAGAATGTCACATTACATTTAATTGCTTTGTCTCCTTAGCTGTGACAGTTTCTCAGACTGACTTTGTTTTTGATGACCTTGACAGTTTTGAGGAGTACTGGCCAGGTATGTGCAGGCTGCCTTTCTACTGGAATTTGTTGGATATTTTCTCAAGACAAAACTGGGGTTTGGGACCTGGGGGAAGAAGATCACAAAGGAAAATCATCTCATCATGTCAAAAGTAAGTACTATCCAACGGAGTTACGATTGTCGATATTGACTTTTCCTCAGGTAGCTTAGTAGCATTTGTCAGGTTTCTCCACTGTAAAGTTACTCTCCCCGTCCATCCTCCTTTTCACACTGTGCTCTAAAGGCAGTCGCTGTGCACAGACCACACTTGAAGTGTGGGGAGTTAGGTTTCCCCTTCTTGAGAGCAAAGTAGCTACATCAATTAATTGAAAATTTTCCACACATGAGATATTTTTTCATCTCCCACATTTATTAATTTATCCAATTATTTATTTATATAAATATAGACTCATGGATATCTACTGGATACTTTGGGATATAACCAGTACTACTTATTATGTTTTATTACTCAAATTGTTCCACTTTGGCCATTGGGAGCTCTTTGGAAATGAGTCTATAAGACTATAAGGTAAAAGGTCAGTGTTCTTTGTTTTGTTTTGTTTTTAAATCTTTGTTGTTGAAAGTATTACATATATCCTCTTTTTTCTCCCATTGACCCCTTATAGCCCGCCCCCGCTCCCCACCCCAGGCCTCCACCACCCTATTGTCTATCCATGGGTTATGTATATATGCATGCAAGGTCTTTGGTTGATCTCTTCTCACCCACCCACCCCACCTTACATCTGAGATTCAAGAGTCTGTTTTGTTTTGTTTTGGGGTCATTCCTTACTTCTTGGCCCTACAAGATACTCCAGGCTTACTTTGTGTATTTCCTTCCCCAAACCTACAGTAAATTTTTCAAATGAGCCCTGGTTCCTTTCATTTGGAGAATTATGTTAGAAACCAAGATCTGGGCACTATGTATGTTCTTTGAAACTAGGATATTGTTTCTAGGCCCTCTTAGCTAACAAAGCACAGAAATATGTATGTATATGCTAATCCCTGTAAAATACATATATCTATAAATATTTCTATATGTTACCATTTGTATCTATATAAAGCTAAATATGAATTCATACTGATTGTCTCCGATTCTAAGCCATTACCCCATGGATCACTCCAGCCTCTTCCCCTGGTTTATCTCTAGAGTCCACTCTAAACAGGGAGAAATTCAACTCCCACCATCTGCCATCCATTTACTTAGTTTTTCAGTTCCAATAGATAGATAGATGATAGATAGATAGATAGATAGATAGATAGATAGATAGATAGATAATAGATAGATAGATAGATAGATAGATAGATAGATAGATAGATAGATCAGTATCAGAATTATTTACCTGTACCCCTTGAGAAGCAAATTTATTGACTAGAGTATAGTACTTATGTACAGTTTCTTTTATCTTTAGTCCTGTAGACTCATTTTCAAAGTTATTTACGTCAGCATATTTTACCCCCATGCTCTTCCGTGAGTTTGTTTCATACATTTGTAATACAGATATACTCTCTTGTTACAGTCTGCATTCCATTCTGAGATCCCCCAACCTTCTAGAAATTTTTTAAATTTTCAAACATTAAGATTCACGCTTTGTGCTGGAAAGTGCTATGGGTTTTGTCAAATGCATAATGTCATGTATGTAACATTACAGTATCATACACAATAGTTTTACTGCCCTAAAAAATTTCCTTTACATCACCTATTTGTCCTTTCCCCTTTTCCCTGAGCTCCTGTCAACCAGTGATCAATTTTACTGTCTCTAAAGTTTTCCCTTTTTCAGAATGTTATGTAGTTGAAATCATGCTATATATATATCCTTTTCAGGCTGGCTTATTTCAGTTAGAAGAAAAACTTAAAGTAACTAATTAAAATATAATTGATTTAAACTATAGAAAAAAAGAACATAAATATCTGATAGGGCTTAAAATTGATAAGCACCAAATTTTAATTGCATAGTCTTCACAGCACTTGGAGGCCTTAGAAACCACTCAGCAATAATCCTTCATGAGAAAATCCTTAATTCCAAACCCCGTAAATCACTGCAGGAACTGTCAGCACGAGTACACTGGAAGTCTAATTACTGGGGACGGCTAGTCTAAGGGGGAGAGGTAACCTCTAAAGGAACTAGGATTTATCCACAGCTAGAAATCAAACCATTTCAGGGATATAGTTAAGAGAGTAATTTCATTCTAAATTTGTTTTTGCAATACCAGACCTTTTAAGAAACCATAATATGTTTAAAAACCAAATACCCATAGGTCTGATATAGTCAAAAATATCCTCCACATGTCTTAATAGTGTACTATTTAAAGTGCAAAAATTATACCACACAGAAGCATGAAAAAGAAATGTAATGATCAAGTGGTTAAAGGGTATGTATTCTACTTAAGGCAAAGAATTGTTTATTGAAAAATGGCATTTCAACAAACTGCGAGTAAAGTTATATATAAGCCATTAAATATTTGTTGTTACTATTAAGATAAAATCATTAAGAAGAAAATGCTATTTAAATCTGATGCTGTTATGTGGATAGACAAAAATAAATCCTTACGGGTTATTCAGATAGAAAATGCAAATCACATTTTTAGTTTAGACTTCTAGGTACCACTCATCCTCCAATCCGAGTCAGCTACTTGTAGTATTGTGGTGTCCTTGTCTCATGTCAAAGTCAGGAAGTCCTGACCCAGAAATCTTTCAAGAAAGCCTATTCTTATGTGATATTTAATCTGATGTTTTGGCAAGTAAAACCAAGAATAATTTTGGATTGGGCTTCTGAATTTTTTGGCTGCTTATCTAAACTGAATAGAATGAAACTACTGAAGTTTTGTGTACTTTCCAAACACGTTCTACAAGAAAAGAAGATCCTTATATGGTTTATTTAAAAACCAAATCAAATAAGTGCATAGATTTGAGTTACATCACAAAACCAATGTCCACTGCAGCTTGCATCCTGGGAATCGCATATAACCTGTAGCCTCTACACTTCCATAAGTGTGCAGTAAGCAGGTGGATATCACTGAGCAATGCTTGCCTCCCCTACATTTTTGTTTTTTTATTGGGAATAGCATATGGAAGTTAGAAAACACTAGGAACCAAATATTTGTTTAAAGCTATAGGCATTGAACTTCTCAGAAAATGCCAATGCTTAAAAAAAAATATGTGTAGCATGCAGATAACCCATGATTCAAATTTAGAAGCATAACTAATGAGAATAATGTATACACTTTATAAATATTCTTAAATCAACAAATGTAAACCTATCATTTTCAGTATGATAAAACTGAGAAAAAAATATATATACTTTATCCCCACCTCGACAGCTTCCTTTTGTAAGTCTGATTCCAGTGGTGACTTGAGTCCCTCCCCTTCTTTTCTTCCTGCTCTGTACTAACTTCGGGTGAGTCATGGGAAGACTGAGAAGCGGGGTTGCCAGCGTGTGCCTGGCATATGCGATCATTCTTGAAGTGCCACTGGGCATGATGCGCAGACCATTCCAGACTATTACTTGCCTTCACAACTTTTTGTAACAGGTGCAGCAAATGAACTTCTGCCCCTGCCTTCCTTAAACGCACACAAATAAAGCGTTACCATGTCCTGGATATGAAGTCATGCCTACTTCCATGAATCATAATTTGTGTTCATGACTCTGCAACTGGGAATTAGTCATTTTGACCTAATTAGTTTCTTCAAAATAGGAAATGTTTGTACCAATGATTCAATATCCAGATATAATTCGTATAGTCAGAAAGCATCTAGAAAAATGTCAATTAAGATGTTCAACCAACAACAATGAATATCTATATTTTTGCACGCTGCCATCAAAACCTCAAATGAACCCCGAGAATCATGTGTTGAGACTGGCTGCTCTCCTACACTTGTAGAGGGCAGTCACAATCAAGGGCAAACTTTCAGCAATGTTGAACCCACCCAAGTGCTTGACAAGGCCCCATTCAAGGAAAATGCAAACAAATAAAACTTACTTCATACATCTCTTAAAAATTGTATTTAAATTGGACAACTTTGTCATTTTTAAAAAATACATGAAAAACCTACATTGATGCAGATATTCAAATCACAGTTATTGTAAATCCAAACATGTTACCAGAAATATAAATGACTCTTTGAATCTGATAATTGCGGTGTTGGGTTTTGTTTTTGTTTGTTTGTTTGTTTGTTTTTCACAACAAGCACATGTACTCAAATGTATAGAAATGTTCCCAGCCCTTAGCTCTATTTCTCTATGCATTTATGCATTTAATATTCAAGGAAGATAAAAATTTTTTAATTTAACATATGAACTGTCACTAAAATGTTTTTAAAATTATTTGCAATCCTGCTAGAGTATACGAATCTATTTTGCTGAGGATGAGCAAAGCACATTTGTTTTTCCAAGTAAAGTGACAGCACTTTTTATGTTTCAAAACTTTGGTTTAAGTAAAAGTAACCTCTCCACAAGTGACTGGAGATTTAAATCAAACATAAAGATAAAGTAGTAATAAATTAATTAACCAATATTTCCTGATCAACTATTCATGCCAGCCACTGTTATAATAGCTGCTGTTGATATAGGCAAGAGTTCCTATCCCGAATGAAGCTTATATTCTAGAATTGGGGTAAGGAAAACCATTAAGTTCAGGTGCCTTCATGATTTTGGATCGTATTGAAAACATTTAAGCAATAATTAAGTCCATTTCTTGTAACTTTTTTTCTTCCCATGTGCTTCAATCACAAGGCATCAACTATACCTCTCCAATCAAGCTGCTCCTTCTAATTCTACAGTGAATAGACAGAAAGCAGGATCTGACTCTCACTGCTAGTTTTCATCAGTCCTTGGGAGAACTATCCCTAAAAGGCCATAGCACGTTAAAGGCTCCGGGTCTTACCTTCAAGTTCCGTTATCAAAGGAAAACATAGCTGTATTTTGGCAAATCTCTTTGCTCCTTCTTCTCCCTATCTGTATCCACTGCCTTCTTTCTGTCAGTCTTCTGGTTAGAATCTAAACTAATCTCATGCCTTTCTTTCACACTTATGATCCACAAGACCAGCTCACCCATCCTCTAGTCTGAAAAACTTCAGGAGTGCAGATCTCAGCATAGCCAGCTCTCCTTGGCTCCACATCAAAGAAGCTGGGCCTTTCTTTACAGACCTTTTAGATTTTCAAGCAACGTACAAACTAAATGCAGGGGTCTCATATTAAGCTCTCAGAGTGGTCTCATTAAAGTCCTTTTCTCTTGATTTGAGGTGAAAAAGGACTCATAGAATACCAATTCCTCTCTTCAAACATCTGCTCCCATTTCTAACCCTTATTCTTTCTACACTCTTTGTGAGTGAAGGGTTAAGAAGATTAGTTTTGGGCCATCTTCTTTTTCAATGTGGTGTTATTCAAGCATTTAAAACTTATCATCAGTTCATGAAGAGGATAGAGGAATTTATTAAACAGGAATGCAACCAAGAAAATCCAGAATGTGGGAAATTATAGAACAAACATCCCAGTGTGTGTCTTTTTTTTTCAACAAATAATTACAATGGGGAAAAATAAGGACAAGGAAAAACCTATAAATTAAAATAGACTAAAGAGACACATCAACCAAATATGATTCATGGACCTTGTTTTTCTCTTAATTCAAACATACTATCAATAAAAACGTTACAAGGCAATCAGGAAAATGTAAACACTGGCTGGATATTTTTATGATATTAAGAAAAGACTATAGGCCTGGTGCACAGATTTGTGTACGGGTGGGGTCCCTCAGTGTAGCCTGCGGGGATTGGGCCAAAACCGGCAGTTTAATACCGCCTGCTGCTCCTGCTCATCCTGGCCCCGCTGTGCCTGCCATGGCTCAGTAGGTTTGCTGCCACTCTGCTGTGGTCTCCAGGCTGCGGCAGCCAGCCGTGACCCCTACGTCTGGTGCCCATTGGTCAGCTAAGTGGTGCTCCCGCTGTGGGAGCACATGCACCACCAGGGGGCAGCTCCTGCATTGAGTGTCTGTCCCCTGGTGGACAGTGCACATCATAGTGACCGGTCGTTGAGTTGTTCAGTTATTTGGTTGTTTAGGCTTTTATATATATAAATAGTTAAATTTTTCAGATGGGCAGTAGTATTGTGGCTATGTTAAGCATACAGAATCCTTATCTGTTAGTGTTTATACTAAGGTATTTATATAATAAGTGATATGATGTCAGAAATTCATTTCAAAGTAATGCACCAATGAGGGAGTGAGGACAGAGATGAGACAAGACTGGCCATGTGTTGAAGCCAAGTGTTCAATACTAAGGATTCATTACAATTCCATCTAGTTCTGTAAATGTTTATAATTTTCCATAAAACTAAAAAGGAAAATGCTGCTTCATGGTCTTTGAATTGTGACATTGATTGCCCTGATACCTCAATTGAAATATTCATTTAACATTTTTATATAAAGCATTGCAGATGTCAATTTGGCCAATTCATGGGTTGTCTGACATGCAGCTCACTTTCTACCATACTGTATTTCTCCTCCTTGAAAGTTCAACCTGAACAACTTGTTTGCTCTTGCCCCAATCTCTTCAGAATGGTGTTGGATGGTCATATTGTGCAAGAGTGGCATGGTATGGGAAGCAACTCATTGGATTTTTAAGTGTACAAGTCACTAATAGAACACTTCAATATATCTTCTACTATGGTAATTCTCAGATGAAACAAGTTTTATCATGAAATTTTGTGTAGGAGACCACTATGTTTCTTATCAGTCTCAAGAGAGTGACTTCATTTTTAAGCCAAGCAATTTAAATTACATGCATTACTGCCTCGATTTTTATAAACCTTTAACATGATATTTTAATGTAGATGATTTATGAAATATCCGTTGCATCTCTGGAGTACACTGGAATTAAATGTTAGTCAGAGTCTTTTCCTATGATTACATTATGCCATTCTAGAACCTTTCTCTGTAAAATCACTTCTCCTTTTAGTATCTGTTGTAAATTTTATGATTGATTGCAGATATTTGTCCACAGGGCCCAAAACTTTTACACTTATTTCTTGTGTTGCATTCTTTATTAGGTCACCCAAAAATAACAATGCCAAAAGCCATTATGAAGACAGACATTTAGAGGAATTTTAGGGTAAAGCTCCTGGAAAGCAAATAAAAAGAAGGAGCCACATATTATTCCCTGCTTAGTGTTCCACTTTCTCTAAACTCAAATAGTCCCTCCCCTTTTTTTATAACATGGGTAAAAGAGAGGGCAAATTAAAGTTTCTCACCACTATTAAACATTACAAGTTACAGATGTATTTCAACTAGGCATCATTAATATGTCATAAATTATCTAAAGTCTCTTTCCCTTCTTAGAATGGCAAGGAAATCTCAAACATACACACAGCCCCAAGATAACACTGAATTTATACCACTAAGTAGAAGTCCCCCATTTCCTCATTTCATTTCCTTGCACACTAAACTAATGGGTTGTGGACATGCAAAACTTAAATTTTATAATCTCATCAACTAGAATAATTAGATGATTGCAATTTTATCTCTTAGTAACAATTGAAAAAAAAAAAAGACCAAAGTTTGGCATGGATACATCTCCAGTTTAAGGAGAACTGACATGGAACAGATCATGACTGTTAAAATTATAGCTAAAAGTTGGAAATATATTAAAACTTACCACCCACAATCTATTTATGAGGATCAAAATCATTCAATTAAGTAAAATTTTAATGTGATGAGTGAGACCAATAAATCAAATTAAGCTGATCATGTTTTTCATAAACTGCAAATCTAACAAATCAGAAGAATTAAATAAGTATAAGTTGACTCTGCAAAGCAAGTATATAAGTATGCACTATAAGTACATTGAAATAATTGAGATAACAGTTTTGCAAATGATGAAGAAACACATAGCTGAAGTCAGGTATAACTTTTAAAAAATTGCTTATGTTAAATATCAGCCAGAAGGGGAGAAAAAGAGAAGCATATATGACAAATGCAACTGAACAAAAACACAGAAATTATCTGCAAAAGATCCTGTATTTTCATTGATTGCTTAGACTTTTTAATGATATTGTTACAACATTAAATGGATGGTTAGCTCTTGATAATAACTATATTTACAGTGCTTATGATGTATTAGAAATTGTTCCAAACATAAATCCTTATAATCTTCATAACAATCCTATGAGAAAGTATTATTATTATGTCTGGTTTTACTTGTGATAAACTGAGGCAATTCCCCAAAGAGTTGTTGAACCAGAGGCCCACTCTACTAACTCTTGCCTCTGAAAAGACAAAACTAACTTACATTTAAAAATTAGAAAACAATTATAAATGTATTATAAAAGCTATATGTGCATGCCAAGGAAATGTGAAGAACAAATATGCATGTATTACAGAAGAAGCATGAACAAAGAATTAAAATTTTATTTTAATATAATAAATAATATTTAATTGGAATAAATCCAAAATAAGAAACTTCAACATCTGCCATCTGATTTTTTTTTTAAATGAAGTGGAGGAGGGTATAGGGAGCATAAATGGTGATGGACGGAGACTTGATTTAGGGTGGTAAACACACAGTACACTGTACAGGTGATGTGTTGTAGAATTGTGTACTTGAAACCTGTCTAATTTTGTTAACCAGTGTCACCCCAATAAATTCAATAAAAAGGGAAAAAGAGGTGAGAAAATTACATATGCAGTATGACTACCATCATATAAAATATATCAAATATGTGTATCCTATATAATAAAAGGCTAATATGCAAATCAACCGAACGGCAGAATGACTGGTCTGTATGACACACACTGACCACCAGGGGGCAGACGCTCAATGCAGGAGCTGCCCCCTGGTGGTCAGTGTGCTCCCACAGGGGGAGCACCACTCAGCCAGAAGCCAGGCTCACGGCAGCAGCAGTGGCGGGAGTCTCTCCCACCTCCACGGTAGTGCTAAGGACCCCTAGGGGATGTCCACCTGCCAGCTTAGGCCCACTCCCCATGGCATCGGGCCTCTAGTAAAATATAAAAAGATAAATACAGAAAAAATAATCATCACAAAGATGGTACAAAAAAATATGATAAATCACAGTCTCAGCCTATGTTAACAAAATAATTAGAATAAACCCAAAAGTCATAAATAGGACCCAAAGAAGTAAGAACCGTGAGGATGTCCCAACAACACACTTGGTCAGATGATTCTTTGCCATCATGCCATCTCAGGATACAGCATTTGAAGCTCAAAAAATACAGGTAAAAACTATCCAAATAGCCAGTCAATTTATATTTCTATGCACTGTTCTTTATTAGTAACATTATTGTTATTTTCAATATTATTATTAATTAACTAGAGGCCCAGTGAATGAATTCATGCATGGGTAGGGTCCCTCAGACTGGCCAGTGATCGGACCGATTGGGGCCATCTTTCCCAGTCCTGATCGGGGCTGATGGGGGCCAACTGGCTGGGGAGGGACCTTGGGTGGACTCCAGGGCATGTCTGGCCCTCACATCCAGTCCTGATTGGCCAGACCCCAGCAGCAACCTAACCTACCAATTGGAGCGTCGGCCCCTGGTAGTCAGTGTGCATCATAGTGACTGGTGGAACGGTCGACCAAATGGTCCACCTATCTGTCGGATAATTAGCATATTACGCTTTTATTATATAGGATGACAAAATCAAATTTTTCCTTATTGTAGTCCAAAGTAAGTATTAAAGCAGATAAAGTAAACTCTGCAAGAATGACAAGAAGAGGCGATAGGGAATAAGAACTGTATTGAAAAACACAAGTCAGAGAGCCTGCGGAGCTAACCACACCTTTACCAGGTAGTCCCCACTATGGAAAGCTGTAAGGCGGTATTTTATAGATGGTAGTAAAGACTTGCTTTTCCTCTTTTTTTTTTTTCTTTTAAATGAAGAGCAGGATGAAATACAGTGCTGCTTTGAAAATGGCAGAATTTAGTTTAAACTCAGGAGTATAGGTTTTCCTGGCTGTGAAACCCTATAGTCATGATAATAAATTATGGACTCACCTTCTCCTAATATTCTTATGACTGAAGGAGAGAAGGATAGTGCTGGCCTGCCTGGAAACAGAGGGATGAACTAAACGACTTGAAGGATTTCTTCCTGCCAGTTGATTTTGGGATAACTCCAGAGAAGAACAAAAACAGACTACTGTTATGTCTTTGGTTTACCCTCCAGTGATGAAATAGATTTTAAAATGTCTGAATAAAAGCATTGGAGTACATGAACTCATTCTGATCTCTTACATAAGCTTACATCAAAATCCTTGCGGATGTGAAAATATGTCCCTCCTGCCTTCTTGTACGTAGTATCTGCCGTCCTGGGCAAATTTAGCTCTGGTGTATCCCTAGCACTGAGGCAGGGGTTTCAAATTACTGATGAGGTCTTCTGCCTCTTTAAAGGTGGTATTAAGAGTACCAAGGAGTTCTGAGCAATATCGTCCCTTTTTAGATCTGTCCATTCATCATGATCCCGTGCCAGAATTTGTTAGGTAAACATGATTGACAGACAGCCATCTTTATCCTTTCTATGGCTGGAGGTCAGCCCTGGTGGAAAGTAATGCTTTTTTAATTAGCTGTTAGAGGATCGGGTTTCTTTTGTGTGGCTTGCATGCTGCTCCCTCTCTGAGCCAGTATCCAAAGTGGATATCTCTTATTCCTTTCGTGCTTGGTATAACTCAGATGACTGAAGAAGTCATAAAAGATTCATATTGTTTTATAAAAATTTGCACGGCTGGCAGAAAATGGAGAGAGAAAACATACTTGAAATAACAGAGTCTTCAGAAAGAAAAATGAGCAATATTTTCAAGGCTCTCTTGGCAAATAGTGACTGTAAAGAGAAATTGTTTGGTCACAATACCTCTGCAGCAAAAATAAAATAAAGTAAACATAATTCTAAACTGTAATGTGCAAAATATAATTTCCCTCCAAGGAATTGGTCCTTCCATTTAAAGGTAAAATAAACCCCTGAAACACTTTTGGTTTGGCAGCGTTTGCAAGAAAAACAAAGCAAGCATTTGTGACTGATTCAATGGCACTGCACTTCCGCATCTTTTGTGAAGCAGGATGTTCACTTCAGAAAACCCTGATAATTTTTATGCCTAAAACAATTAATTTGGCAATATGTGAAACCACTATGAAATAAAGAATCAGAGTTCATGAAATGTTTATACATATTCAAAACACATGATTTTTATTTAAATATAAAATTGTTGGGCTACACAAGGAACAATCTCAAGCTTATAATATAAACTACATAGTTTATACAGTGACTAGATATGATTTATGGTTTAGTAAAGGGTTAATACTACATTGAGATCTTATAAATGGATTTTCCAACTTATGAATCAAAAAATAAAATCAATTATTTGAGTACAATGCACAAATAGGCCCTAATTCTATTTTGTCTATTTTCATGTCAAAGCTGATCTGTTTATTTTCTCCATTGTTTTTGTTTCCAATTTCATTTATTTCTGATATTTACTTTTAATTATTTTCTTCTTCTTGGATATATTTACTCCTGTATTTCTAGTTTCTTAAAGAGCAGGCTTAGACTGTTGACTTTAGATTATTCTTCTGAGAACTTTTATCTATCATAGGGTCCTCTCTCTCTCTCTCTCTCTCTCTCTCTCTCTCTTTCGGTTTCTTTCCATTAAGCATTAAGAAGTAGTATGGTGTTCAAGAGCATGCGAACTTAAGCCAAACTGCCTGAGTTTGTATCTGAGCTCTCCACTTTCTAGCTGTATGATCTTGAAAAAATTACGCCCTCTGGGCCTCATTTTACTAATTTGTAAAATGGGATTTAAAATATTTCTTGCCTCTTAGATTGTTGCAAGGAATAAGTGAGTACAGATATGTCAAGATCTTAGCAATTATTTGCAATATGTGCAATTGGAATACTACTTCATTGCAAGCAGCATGTATTCATAAACTGTGTAGAGCATACATCAAATATATTTTATATTAAGCACATTAACTTAATTTATATAACATCAACATTTATATATATATAAGAGGCTAAGCCAGTGGTCGCCAACTGGTGGTCTGTGAGGTCCGAAAGGTTGGTGACCGCTGGGCTAAGCAACCGTCTGACCATCCGACCAGTAGCTATGACACACACTGACCACCAGAGGGAAGATGTTCAATGCAGGAGCTGACAAGCTGCAGTGACTTGGCAGCAGAGGTTCTCAGGTGATGCAACCCAGAACCAAAGAGGAGGGAGCCCAATTCTGGTGTCCATCACCCGAGAACTGCCCTCTCGCAATCGGGGACCCCTCAGGGGATATTGGAGAGCCAGTTTCAGCCCCAATCCCCGCAGGCCAGGCTGAGAGACCCCACTTGCTGGAGGGACCACACTCACTCCACAGACACCCTCGAGCTCCAGAGCTGCCCCAGGTGCTGCCGGCTGGGGAGGGACCTCGGAAGGTTGACTCCAGGGCATGTCCTGCCAGTCTGGCCCAGTCCTGCCCCGCTGACCACCTTTTAATTAATTTCCTTTCAATGTGCACAAATCCGTGCACTGGGGCAGAAGTTACTAAATAATTATTTGGGTCTGTTTGGGTGTTTTTTTTTGGGGGGGGGGAGGAGTTGTGCCTTCTTTCTCACTGTATATACAAAATATTGGGTTGTATTTAGGAAAGAGGAGGAAAATCTATTAATTTGATGACATCTTCCACCCTCTGAAGGTCTCTAAGTTAATACTATTTCATTTCAATACAGTAAGACTTGGAGAAGTCTCTGTTGCATGTCTTATTTATGACAAGAATTGATTGTTCTTATTAGTTAATTAAGCTCCAGAAAATTAATTCATTACTAATCTACATTCCTTCCCTTTTGAGTGTCCTAGTGGATACAGTATTTAAACAAACCACAACTTGCACATAGTTCATTAAAAACAATGACTATAGGCCAGATGAAATCATGATTTTCAAAATTCAAGGATGACCTGGTTTTAAGCTTTGGGAGGCATCCCAAGTGTAGTTTTGTTAGTTTCATGCTTCAGATGAGGCAGAAAAATGTGTTCTCCCTGCATCTTGCAATTTCAGACAGAAATATTGGTGTGTGCAAGCTGAAGCATGGACCACATTTGAAGTCACTTGAATTTCTAGCTTGCTAAGGTTGACTTTTTCCCACAAAAGGGTCATAACGGCTGTCAAAGAAATCCACATATAAAATTTGTTTACCGCAGTTTACACAAACCATTTAATCTGCAGCTGGCCTGACTGCATGTGACTATGGGGAGGGTGCTGAGCACAGCACCGGCCGTCACACTGTGTGGACAGCCGAGGTTGGTGTTTTTTGACCCTTTCTTGCCAACATACAGCATCTTTGCTTTCAGCGTATGGTTATGGAAATGGTATCGGGGTGAAGACCAGAATTAAAATAAGGAGAGGATAATCCACTTTATTGAGCACTTATTATGGCCGGGTACTGTGCTAGGTAAGCCCATTAAATATTATCTTATTTGATTAATTGAGTAAAGGCAAAATTAGAAAAGCCTTCAGAATGAACGGTTATGTGAGATTGGAGGTTGCAAAGTAAAGCTGTTTAGGCTGAGTGGGATAGAAGCCACTGAATAATACTTTAAAATGCTCTTTTGGGGAGGGATTTTGATGCTTCTCTTTTCCTATGTTATGTGATTGTAGGGCCAGGATTCTTTATTGCTATAGGTGCGCTTAAACCCAAATGTTCAGAAATATATAAAGCTTAAAATGCATTACCTTAATTAAAATAAATGTAGGGAAGACGTTTTGGCTGCACATTTTTATTAATCCTAATACCTTTTGCTGAGATCTGGTTTTAAAGGAAAAATACTGCCGCTTTAATGTTTCATCTCATTAAGAGAAAAGGGTTTGTTTAAAATGTATAAACAAATGCAGCATTATGGTTCGAATCAGCTGGAAGAATACCTGCATAAATGGAGGCTGCCGGACACAATGAGCTGCCCTTCCCCCACTTACTTATATAATAATCCTGGCTTTCAGAAGACTAATCACTACACACCATCTACACAGCATCTAATTTCCTCATCAAATTTCTCTGCTGGGTTTAGCCATGCTTGTCAACTTCCCAGCTCCCTCTCCAATAACTGGGTTTATTCTTACTGTCTCGCCAATAAACATTCCTATGAGCAAACCCATGAAAGAGTGAAGTCCAAATTTCTTTATCGCTCCCTCTTTTGAAAAGGATTTTCTGCTCACGCTCCTGGGAAAGGTCACAGGTAATTTTGGCTGGTCACTTTAGGGTGGCAGAATTGCAGCCAGCACATTGGGCTCTTTTGTTGAAGCGCCCCACTGACCACCAGAGGTGGCCACAGGCTGCAGGGAGACCATTTAGAAACATGAACAGGCAATAATGGAAGCAGGTCTACCCAACTCGGTCCCCCTTGAAGCACAAATTAAGTTGCTCATATTCAGTTTCAGGACAAATGCGGCATTTCTGCAAGCAAATTTATCTTCTTCATTGCTTAGGTACTAGACATTGCTGAATGCTTACAGGGAGTTTAAAGATCACTTACCGTGGCAGAGAACGGGGCCATGAATGAACTGAAAGCTAAATCCTTTTTGTATCAATTTTATCACTTTACAGTGAAAGTCCATTTGAATCTTTTCCCACTGGGTCTCTTCAAAATGTCTGCCTTCCTAGATTCTTAAAAGGAAAGTGGTTACTCAGTAAATTGTGGAAATGGGTAACCACTGAACTGGCCGTTTCTAAAATAGTAGTGTCCTACGGTGCTGTACAAGTTGGATTGGGTCCCCTTCCTCTCCCCCTCCCCCCACCAAAATATGTTGAAGTCCTAACACCCAGTGCCTCTGAATGTGACCTTATTTGTAGACAGAGTCTAATCGGGAGGCAATCAAGTTAAAAGGAGGTCATTGCGGTGAGCTATAAGCCAACATGACTGGTAGTCTCATATGAAAGGGAACTGGGCACAGAGGCACAGGGCAACGCCGTGTGAAGATGAAAGCAGAGATCAGGATGATGCTGCAGGAGCCCAGGATTGCCAGCACACCACCGGAAGCTCGGAGAGAGGCATGCAACAGATTCCCCCTCACGACCCTGAGAAAGAACCAACCCCATGGACACCATGACTTTGGGCTGTTAGCCTCCAGAACAGGAGACAATAAATTTCTGTGATGTAAGCCATCCAGTTTGCAGTGCTTCGTTATGGCAGCCCTAGCAAACTAGTATAAATGCTAATGGTCATTTCCAGGCTATTAAAAATTAGGTGGACCTAAAAATTCATTTTATGTTCACAAATAGTGGTAGTTACAAACATACGGCCTAGATTTATCTGTTTCATAAGCTTGTTCTTTTTGTTGTTTAAAATCTTTATTGTTGAAAGTATTACATATGTCCCCCTCTTTCCCCCAATGACCCCTTCTAGCCTGCCCCCTCCCTCCACACCAGGCCTTCACCACCCTATTGTCTGTGTCCATGGGTTATGCATATATGCATGCAAGTTCTTTGGTTGAACTCTTCTCCCCGCCCCACCCCCCACCACCCCTGGCCTTCCCTCTGAGATTTGACAATCTGCGCCATGCTTCTCTGTCTCTGGATCTGTTTTGTTCAGCAGTTTGTTTTGTTCACTAGATTCCACATATGAGCGTGATCATGTGATACTTGTATTTCTCTGACTGGCTTCTTTCCCTCAGCATAATACTCTCCAGGTGGCTCCAAGCTTGTTCTTGAGCAAAGACTTGTTCTCTCCTTCTACTGATGTGACTACCTAAACTGGATCAGTGCTCTATTGCCCTCAAAACGTCTAAGCCAGAGTTTTTTCACCTTTGCACTATTAACATTTTAGGTTGGATAAGTCTTGGCTGTGAGCTGTCCCTGTGCATGGCAGGATGTTGCGGCATCTCCTGCCTCCACTCACCAGTGCCTCCACTCACTGCCCCTGCGGTTGTGACAATGTCTACAGACATTTTCAAATATTCTGTAGGAGGTAAAATCATTCTCTGGTTGAGAACTATAGTTGATATTCCCTAATCCCCAATTTTCATGGCCTTCAGAGACTTTTTCCAAACCTTAGTAATGAAAGCCTGTTTTTATTCAAAGGCAAATCAATCCTATTCTACTAGCATTTACTGAGGGCTTCTAATTGATATCTTTGGTTAAGCTGGAGACTCCTTGCCACATGAATCTTAAAGAAAGGTCCCTGTCTTTATCACCATAAGTTCTTGCCTAAGATAGGAGTCAGTTTAGCAAATATCATCTTCCCGTTGTTCTAGCAGTGAAAAGAAAACTCCACCTGGAGGAAAGGGACCCGTGGCCATGGGCCCCTAGCCAGAGTAAATACTCAGTAAACATTTGTTGCATTGATGAATAGCTCTTGTTCCTCAAAGACAAGAAATCAAAATAAGATGTTTCAGGTAAACTATGCTGAAAAAATTGCTGTATTTTTTATGTTTTTTGAGTAAAATAAATCCATTTTTTTATTCCACACCATTTTGTGTATATTTTTAACCCCGAAATATGCATTTGGCTCCAAAATAGAATGATTTTCTTTTCTTTTCATTGCCTAATGTAGGAGATACCAATATGTGTCGTCTTGATACATTATTATAGTGTGATATTTAAATCCAGTCTCTGGATCCAGACAGACATGAATTCATAGGTTTGAATACCAGATGCAAGAAGGAACAGTCTTTTGCCAGTTCCTTATCCCAACTCAGCTTCAGTTTTTCCATCTGTAAAATGGGAATAATAGGACCTGATAGAGTTATTATGGGATTGAATAATAATTGCACATTCTTAGCTTGATAATAAAAGCATAGTTACTATTAATTACTGTTTTCAGAGCTAGACATTTTCCAAATTGATTTGTATACACGTTTTCTTTTCCTAAATCTTCCTAAATGACCAAACTGCCATAGAGATTTTTTTCCATGATAACAATAAATAAGGGAAGTCTTTCCAAAATAAAGGTTAGCAGATTTTTTCTAAAAAGGAACAGATAGAAATCTCTGTCTCTACTGCTCCCCTCTGTCATTGTAGCATGAAGATAGCCATAAGTACTACATTAATTACCTAATGTATGTGGCTATGTTTCAATGAAGCTTTATTTACAAAAACAGGAATGGCTTGGTTTGGCCTGCAGGTTGTAGCTTGCTAACACTTATTCTAAAAAGAACAAACAGCTTTCCCTTTTCATATATCACTACCAACGAATTGTATGTTGGTGCTTTATTTAAAAAAAAATCGCTTCATATATAAACCATGCCTGATTCTTTTTTCCTTAAAGAATTAAATTTCTGTATATGATTAGAATAGTAGTAATTAGATTGGATTTGTAGATTATGAGATAAAAATCAAGGCTGAGGACGGATCTCCTGGTATGACCTCCTACGATATCAGAAACACTAAGGCAGGACCTGCCTCTCAAACATCACATTGGCCATAAGGACGCAGTGGCAGGAATGTCATAAGCACTCAAGATTTGTGACTGGTGTGTGTTTACAAATCTCTGGCCCCTAAGGCTTAGATTTTGAGTGCATCATAGTTGAAAGAACAGAGTCCAGTTCACAAAAGTCATCTCAAAAGAACCTCAGTCATTTATTTCAATTTTTAATACCAAACAGGGACTTTGTAGAGCAGAGAATGCCTCTTCAATATCCCACTTTTGCCTGCCATCTATGTATTTTTAATGTAATTTATTTTTAAAATATTTATTAATACTAACTACATGCCAGACAATGCTCTTAGCACCAGGGATATGGGATCTCTGCTTTCTTGGGCAGGAAGGTCCCTGCCACAGCAAATTCCTCCAAACAAAATACCCAGCCCTGGCATTTGTGCATCCTGTCACCCTTTCCGTCTCCTTTCCTTTAGGTTCTTCATCATAAAGCCCAAAGATTAGCCTGGTGACAAGCCAGCCTTCTCTTTAGAAGGTAGCACAGAGAAAAAGCTAGGAAACTTCATGAATAATTATTTAACCCCATAACAAAAATACAATGCATCTTGATTATGATGTTGGGTTTTGAAGCCTTAAATCAGAATTCAAACTACTATCCCTTTTGAGAAATGAAAGAGGAACTACTAACCCTAAGGCAGAGACGAAAATGAGATGTTTGACAAGAAGATTGTAACAACCACTGCCACCATTTATAATTGGATGTTCTTTGTAACAGGTAATTTGTGGGATGCACAATATGCGTACACTTTTCCCTTTCTTGAGAATGCCAGTCCTGTTGATTCAAAGCCTACATATAATTTGTACTGAACATGGCATATTAGTTTTCTATTGCTGTGTAACAAATTACCACAAATTTAGCAGCTTAAGTGATACCTATTTATCATCTCACAGCTTAACTAGGTTCTCTGCTCAAGGTCTCAATCAGACTAAAATCAAGGTTTCAACCAGGGCTGTGATCCCATCTAAGGTTCAGGGTCCTGACTTCTAAGTTCACATGGTTGTGACTGAATTCAGTTCCTTGCTGCCATAGGTCCCTATTTTTTTTTTAATGAATGTCAGATCAGGCCTGTCTAAATACCTAGAGATCCCTGTAGTTCTTGTTATGCAGCCCTCTCATTGGCCCTCTCATAACATGGCAGCTGACTTCTTCAAAACCAGCAGGAGAATATCTCTGACCTAAGAAGGGACCCAGTCACTCTTTTAAAGGTCTCAGTTAATTAGGTCAGACCTAATCTCAGAATAATCTCCCTTTTAATTAACTCAAAGTCAACTGATTAGGGACCTTAATGACATCTCAAAATGCCTTCACCTCTGCCATATAACAGCAGGTAATCTCAGGAATAATATCCCATTACATTCACAGGTCTTACCCAGACTCAAAGAGGGAAGATTGAGCAGGATATGTACCACAGGGGACAGGAATCCTGGGAGCCATCTTGAAATTCTGCCTACCACAGTGGGAAAGTTCACCACAATGTAACCAGCAACAATCAATCTCAAACTACTATATATGAGTGTGTGTATCTGTGTATGTATGTGCATACATCTATGTGTGTTTGTGTGTGTGACACACTCATGCCCTGAGGAACTCACTTCTGAGGATCGGCTCCCTCAAAGAATTAAGATCCACAACTATCACATAGAGTATTTATTGTTTATTGATTAAGACTATTGCACAAAGAGCACACTGGTTTAATACTTTCACTCCATGCGACAGTGAAATCTTGAAATAACTCTGCTGAGAGATACAGAAACCCAAATATGCCTGTCAGTGATGACTTTCTCTTGCCTGGAAAACTATAAAGTAAATTTGAAACCACCAGCAACACAATGGCAGTCACATGGATAAGATGTTTGTTTTTTTTAAAAAAAAGGAAGAGCAGAAACATCAGGAACCTTTAAGCTGTTTTCTAAATTCAGAATCAGCAGAATATTGATGTTGGCAGCATACCCTAACACGCAGCAGGAGATCTGACAGAATGCACTCCATACATGACCCATGTGAGCCCCAGATCAAGAGGAGAGTATTTGCATAAACAGAAGCCTAGAGACCATGTCATCACTATCTTTCTCTTCCTCCTTCCTCCCTCTCGACCCTACAAGCTAGTCATATTGAGTTTCCTGGGCTCCCTTCCATGTGCATCAAGGAATGCAACAGAGATGAATGTTACATTGACACCAGCAGTGCCACCACAGAAAACTGTTTGTCCACTCTTTTCATTTCTCAGTGCAAGCAAGCATCTAAAGACTTTGCACCTGTTCTAGTTAGCCCTGGCAAATGCAGTCTGTATTTATATTAATAGAATGATGTTTTCATAACAAAATGGATGTGCAGCCATCGTGGCACTGACTTTGGATGCTCTCATCGGTGCACAGATTGGGGGAGGGGGAGCTCTTACATAAAGTCCCAGGGCAAGGGTGAAAGACGCACAAATCCCAAGCTGAATCAGCAGGATAGTTTGAGAACTTTTCTGTGGAATGACCAGACTCAAGCATTAGAAATTAAATTAGATACTTGCTTAAGAGGAAAACATGCTGGAGATAAATGGGCTTTTCATGGGTAGTTCAGAGCTCTGAATGCTTTTGTATTTCATCTCCTGTTTCTGTAATTTGTGTCTTATCTCCCTAAGGTCAAGCTGAGAACTAGTGAGATCAGACTTGGCTCAATTCCTGAAAGTTTGTTTTGAGTCACCCGTGTAAATATTGCCCACCCAATCTGTACATTTGCACAAATTTACTGAAACCAGCTACCCAATTCCTTGGTCATATTTGGATCGGTTGATCAACCCTGACAGCTGTAACCTCGTTAGTCCAAGCACTGGTCATAACAAAGCAGCTGTCAAGTTAACAGGAAGTGGACACATTGAGGCCGCCTCTGTGGACCAAGCATGTTAAAATCAATAGGCCCTCTAAAAGGTTTCAGTTAGGATTCTAATTCTAATTAATGTTGTGCAGTGGGCTTTTCACCAGATGCATAATATGAACCTGACGTTGGTTGTTTATGGAGAAAGCTGAGGCTCTATCACAAAGCCGGAACGTGGGTTTTACCTGAAGACTTTGGATCTGTATCAGTTGAAAATGGGTTTTTCGCATGCATTACTTCACGGACGTTTTAATATATTTTAAAATATTAGTTCCTAATGTATTTTTTGGCATGAGGGATTTTGTTAGTTTTGAAAAGAGGCCAACAGGGTCCTGACTATAGAACGAAGAAAGATCCTGCAGCTGGTTTGCCTGGAAAAGCAGAGATAAAGAGTGAGGAAAGAATTAGAACACACCCCAAAAGGAGTGTGTGGTTTCCATAAATAGAACACATAGTCCTCGAAGCAAATTCTGTTCTCTTCCCTAAGAATCTCTAAGGAAGGAGAAAGAAGGGGAAATTCTCAGTATCTTGTCATTAAAACCTGGAGGTTCGGGGAAGGGGATGGTTTTCCAACCACCCAAGTGTTTAAAAGGACCAGGGGGCAGGTCAAATGCAGTGTGGGAACTTACAGCATATGCACTGGGAGGAGATAGCGTGGTGGAGCGGAGGAAGCTCCGAAAGACAAATCTGGAGACCTCAGTCTGGTGCCAGTACTGGTCCCAGTTCTGCTACAATCCACCAGTGGAGGCTTTCGATAAATCCTTTAATTTCTCTAGATCTCAAAAGACTTGTGTATAAAATAAGGAGGTTTGCCAAATGAATGCAACCATCCTGTCTATCTCTAGTGATTGAAGTCTCTTGGCACAATCCATTAACATAAGAAGATACTCCACCATGGCCCAAGGTGGATCCAAGTACTCATTTTCTTGCTTTGGGTCATTCTCTTTGACTCCTTTTGTAGTGTCCTTTAGCCTATTATGCAAACAGGTGCTGTCCTTTGGCACCCCCTGGTGGTATCCACAGCTGTTACCACGTGGCCCTTGAAGGTAAGAATGCTGTGAAACCTGTGAAGTAGAGCCCACAGGGCTGTTAACCAGGAGGTGGAAAATCAACCAAACGCACATCGTTGCTCCATTATAGCTTTTAACACACTGCCTTTTTGAGGCTTAAGTGAGCATGCTGATTTTTAAGAGAAGCGACATTAATCAGATGCTTTATTGGCATAAACACTGTAAACTCCTAGCCTGTTTCAAGTTGGAAGGATTTGCAAAATGTCAAGGAGTTCTACTTTCATTTGTGAGCAAGTAGACTGATAAAATGGGAAGCATTTGGGTATTTAGTAGAAGCCACATGTTTCTTTTGCACATGGCTAATTTAAATTACCAAGATATTACATAATATATACCCTTAAGTTTCCTAAATATGTATTGAGGTGATAAAAAAACACTAAAAGTTTACTGAACCCTTCCTTTCCTTTAGTTTAAAACCATTTACAGAGAAAACTCTGAAAGTAAAAATATTAGTCAGTTAAGATGAAAGAAATTAAGAAAATGATTTTTTTGTTATGGAATAACACAACAGGTAGATATATTTTAAGTACTGTGAGTCATTAGAAATCAAATTCCACTACTTCAATCATGATCATTTACATTTAAGGTAGCAATTAGATTTTATTTCTCTAATCAGATCAATCCTACTCCTTTTGTTTACAATTATACTCTGTTCCTTTCACTTTGCAATGGTATTGAAACTTAGTAAAAAATTGTCTTTGATTTGATATAAAAAGCAGGTACAACATTTTAAATTCAAATGCCAAAATTACTACTATCCAAAGAAATTAAGCAAATACATGTCAATTAAAAGGATAAATCTTGGGTGGAGGGGGCTAGAAGGGGTCAAGTGGGGGAAGGGGACATATGTAATACTTTTAACAACAAAGATTTAAAAAATAAATAAATAACAGGGAAAACTTCACAATACTTTAATTTTTCTGAGTTATGTTGACTACATACATTGACAATACCAGGTGCTAATGTTAAGTACATTCGAGGCTAATTCATTTCCCGGCATTTAGTTTGATATGATTTTAACAACTATAACTGTTTCCAGGTAGGGTTAAAACAAACAAACAAAAAAAAAAAAAAAAAAAACACCAGTCATAAGAAAAGGAAAAGTCAATATTCCCTAAAGGACAAAACATTTCTCTGCCATGTTTACTTGACTCCTTCTGGCAAAGGCTGTTAGCAGTTGTACCACACAGTTCAACCAAGAGCTTGTCTCCAGAAAAAATATATATATAATTGCATCTCAGAGATTTGGTTTGGAAAATCTGCTTTTGTTTCCAATGCCTTGTCTCTTTTCAACCACGTGTATAAGCAGTTTCCAAGCTCTTTATGAGCATTTTGCCTGCCTCTCCACACTCCTAAATATCACCCTCTGCTCCTGATGGCCAGCCAAATTTTCAGCCCTGGCCAAGGAATAAAACATTGGTTCACCTCAAAGGCTGCCATTAAATTTACCTCATTTATTGACCAGCGGGAGGTGCACCCACCTACCAGGGTCAAGGTTAACTATAATACTGTAGAGCTCATTGGCGCCCCAGACTGCTACCCTGTTTAATGGCTGTTGGGCCCCGTGGGCCAGGTAAATGCCACTGTTGACATATTGGTGGCAATGCCCTTGGAACACCTTTGATCCATTAGTATGCCCTCTCCATTCAGAGATGTATTTTACTGTGTGCTGAATAAAAATAACCAGATATGGAGAAGTGAAGGAAACAAAGTGAACTCCTACTGGAAGAATAAGCCATTTATACTTCTCTGCAGTAGATGCCAGAGCCCGTTGGGACATCCCGTTTAAGGAAAATAAGGCCTTAAGAATGCCACACTCTCCATAGAACCACCATAGGGCCTCTGTTGCCCTTGAGGTGGTCAGCAGTAAACTGCCCGTGAACCCGCCAGCTCTCTGAAAGGCATGCTTTCACTGTTGAATGACCTTGTGGCATGGATTTCTTTGCTTTTCCTCATCATCATTTCACCATCCTGTAAAAGAAAACTAAAAAAATGTGAGCTCTCTCAGCACAAGGACTGTGCTTAATGCAACCTTGAGTGCTTGGACACATGGTTATATAGTAACTAGTGTCTGTAGTATCTTCTTATATCTTTTAATTACCTGGTAAAAGATCACATTCAATATAAGGGGAGAGTTGCTTTTCTTTTATCAAATTAAGTACATAAAAATATGCCAAGTTGGGAAGCCTAGAAATCAAAAAGATCATTTTATCCATAAGACTGCCCAGTGCTTTCAGGCAATGACCTCTTCCTTGTTCCCATTTTACCCTGCAAACATGCTTCTCTCAGCCCTGACCTGGAGTGACCAGGTTAGATGGTCAGGCCGCTCAAGACTAAATGCTGATTCAGGTCTTCTCTCTTTGCTGCCAATAATAGTTTGTCTCGATGCCAAATTCAGTGGTGGTTTCTTATGATGTGGATACCTGTCCAGCAGAGATTGGACTGTGACCACAGCCATTTCCCTTAAGCCACAGAATAACTGTCAGAGGGAAGCCTCCAAGCCAGAGACTCTCACATCCCCTAGCAATTCCACTGAACTACCCTATCCGACAATGAAGCAAATTTTGTCAGTATATAGAAATTCCCTAGGGTAATAATCCAACGTTAAAGATCTTCAGTTCCTTAACACAAATAAAACAAACAGAACATTTTTTAAAAACTCTTGCTCAAAAGCAAAATATACAAGTGTAAAATCTTTGTATGTAAAGCAACTTGTCTTCCTGAGTTTGTAGAAAATAAGAGTTTAGGATTTTCAAACTGAGGATCCCTGGGCTTCATGTGGTCTGACTCATTCATCACAGAAGAGACAAGGCCCAGAGATATCAAGTGAACTCCCCAAGGTCATGCCGTGTGAGTAAGACCTTACAGTGACATTGGACTTCAACCTCTCCACTCTTGCCTCAGTAGCTCACTATTTCAACTGTATCATAAATGCAAAGATATTGATATTTGTCTTCCCCTATTTAAATTTCTTCTCTTGCATCTCCCTTATAGAAAACTTAATTTTTAAAAAAGGATAATCAAGCCCACCGGTTTCATAGACTCCTAAGCCTGTTCTCCCAACTGCCAACTACAATGTCTACTAATTACTAAAATTGTCTTACTCATACACCCACAAAGGGTCTTCAAAGTTCTAAGCCTAATAATATACATTTCACCTGCAAACATTAGAGGGATAAACAGGGAACAGATCAAGTCACTATAGATTACTAGAGAATAATCAAAGTGTCCTACATGTTTGAGAACTAAAAGTGAGAGTCACTACCGTCTCCTGATTCTCCTCTAGCTTACCAAGTGTCTTGGAAATAAGCATGATTTAGAATGAAACACAACCAGTTTTGATAATGATTTCAACTGCTATGTTTCCTTGGACATATTTTCAAAGTACTTGAATGGAGCCTCGCATGCAAATTATCTTCCTTGGAAAGAAAGCCTTCCCTGGCAAGTTGGCTGTCCAATTTTTGTGGCAATGGCATAGAGACACCATGTATTTTTAACATTCTTGTTTTGTTCTTGTCTTAACAGACACTAGTAATTTGAGAAATGTTGAGGGTGTTCCTGAATATAAATTTGAAGAAAAATAGCTCCTTCAAACTATATTGTTAGAAGTAGGATGAATATTCAATCAAAGATGAATCAGAAAGTTTAGATTATGTGTGTGGGCATATACCTTCCTGAAAACAGACTCTTCCCAGGATCCTTTCCTCATGATGTGGCACCCACAAGAATCACACTACAATTTACAACCAATTGTGCTCTGAATGATAGAAGTCTGCCCCATGCTCATTTGAATGCTCTTTTTATAGAATTATTGAATTTCAGAGCTAGAGATGACAGCTAACTATCTCATTTTGCAGAAGAGGAAATAGGTCTTGAGAACAAAGCTACTTGCCTGAAGTTATAGAGCATGTTAAGGCTTTATTTTAAAACCCAGATTCTGGATGCTTAGCTGTGAAATCATCTCCCTGCTCTTAAAAAATGGTTAGCATTACGTATCATACTTAAGTTCTCTTCATTGTTTTCATTTAGTCGTCCATTCTTAAATTCGTTATTGTCCCTTCCTCCCTTCTTTCCCTCTTTATTATCCTTCCTTTGTTTCTCCCTTTTTTCCGTAAATATTTATTTACTACATGCTAGCAATTGGGATGAGCTCTGGAATACAAAGAATAGAATATGGTCCATGACTCGTAGAACAACTCATCAGTAGAGAAGACTGACATGGTAACCAACAGGTCCAAACTCTTTAAAATGGCTTACATGTTCCTCTATCTATGACTTCTAACCCACCTCTCCAGCTACTCTCTCTCTTGTTCTCTGTACTCCAACCTTATTAGATTCTTTGGACTCACTGAATAGATTTCTTCCATCCACAAGTCCCATCATATATATGCATTTCCTGGAACACTGACTCTTTCCTACCCTCCTCATTTGGCTGACAGCATGCTATCCTTCAGGTTTCAGTCTAAATGCATGTTCTCAAAAAGTTCTTCCCTGAAACACAAGACTAAATTATGTCTCCCTGGTAATTGGAAAACATTGGCATAATGTCTCTTTTCTTTTCTTTAGTGGTGAGTTCAATAAGGTCAGTGATAAGCAAGTGACATATTCATTCTTACTTTCTCACTAGAGGCCCAGTGCACGAAATTCGTGCACAGGGGGTGGGGGGCAAGGGGGGGGGTGCTCAGCCAAGCCTGTGCCCTTTCACAGTCCTGGAGCCCTCAGGGGATGTCCGACTACATTTTTAAAAAATCACCCTGTACTTCATTTTCTTACTAACTCCTCCTTTTAAACTCCCTCACTTTTATATTCTGTTTCTTCTTTTTATTTAACTATTTTCCTGGCCTCACTCCATTTTAGCATCCTCCTCTTTCCTGCTTTCTCTCCCTCCCTCCCTTTGAACCTCCTGCAGCCCCTCTCCCTCCCTCCCTCCTCCCTTCTCTCCCTTCATTTCCCATGTCTGTCTCCTTCTTACTCCTCCCACCACCACCCGCTCCATTCGCCTTTCCCTGTGAGCCTGAATCTTGCCTCCCTCCTCCTTCCCTAGTATTACCCCTCCTCTCCCCTCCCTCTGCGCCCTCCCTTGCCCCCCCCCCCCCCCCCGCACCATGTTCACTGGTTTCTCTTTTACACCTTCCCTTTTCCTCTCTGGGACCTGCTTCCAGCCCCGCCTGAGGGCACTTTGATATTAAAGCTTCTTTTCAGGGGGTGTTCACCCCCAGCCCAGGGCCCAGCCCTGGCCAGGCCTTTGCCGGCCTCCCTTCCCCGGTCTCCCCACCACAGTCCTCTTCCCATTCCCTGCCTGGGACCCCCCAACTTCTAGTCAACAAAGTACACTTAATGCGCCACCAATCTAACCCTGGCCAGTCTTAGGGTTCAGCCCTTGGGGACCAAAGGTGTACTCTCCTTAGTGTCTGACTCCGCCCCAACTAAGCTGTGTCTCCCCTCCCAGTGAAGGGTGCCTAGCCCAGCGAGGGTGGCTGGGGCTCGCATGGCCCGGGTGCTGCTGCTGTGAAGCAGGAGCACCTCAGCCTGGAAGGCTCGGACCATCCACCACTCCATCCTGGGACCCACGGGCACCTCCCCACCAACGGCCTGCACCGGGGGCCACTGCCATCCTCCCACGTCTGGGCGGGGCTCACCACTCCATGCCGCCTGCACCCCGCCCCTCACTGGGCGCACCTGCTTCGCCCTCCTGCAGTCGCCACCCCTCCCGAGTGCAGCCACGAGTTTCCTTCTTTTTTCCATTCCTGCACCTTTTTTTTGTCCCTTTTCTGTATTTCTATTTCTCCTCTTGGCCTGTCTGCATGCAGGCCTGCCTTCCTCTCCCTCTCCTTTCTTATCCCCTCCTCTCATATTCTATCCTACATACCCTGGGCCTCGCAGCTGCCTGACCAGGGGGCGAGGACGCAGCCTGCTGGTCGGTCATTACCTGCTGGCATCCTGACCAATTTGCATATTATCCTATTACTAGAGGCCCAGTGCACGAAATTCATGCACGGGGGTGTGTGTCCCTCAGCCCAGCCTGCACCCTCTTCAATCTGGGACCCCTCGAGGGATGTCTGACTGCCTGTTTAGGCCCGATCCCGGGCAGTCGGACATCCCTCTCACAATCCAGAACTGCTGGCTCCCAACTGCTAGCCTGCCTGCCTTCCTGATTGCCCCTAACCGCTTCTGCCTGCCAGCCTGATCACCCCATAACCACTCCCCTGCCAGCCTGATTGATGCCTAACTGTTCCCCTGCCAGCCTGTTTGCCCCTAACTGCCCTCCCCTGCAGGCCCGGTCACACCCAACTGCTCTCCCCTGAAGGCCTGGGTCCCCCCCCCACCCAACTGCCTTTCCCTGCAGGCCCAGTCGCCCCCAACTTCCCTCCTCTGCCAGCCTGGTCACCCCTAACTGCCCTCCCCTGCAGGCTTGATCGCCTCCAACTGCCCTTCCTTGAAGGCCTGGTCTCTCCCAACTGTCCTCCCCTACTGGCCACCTTGTGGTGGCCATCTTATGTCCACATGGGGGCAGCCATCTTTGACCACCTGGGGGCAGCCATCTTGTGTGTTGGGGTGATGGTCAATTTGCATATTACTCTTTTATTAGATAGGATTAGATAGATTTACCTATTTCAGGACATGGCATCTAGTGCAAGTTCAATAATATTTATGAATGAAAAAATTGTTTAGTATACAATGGGAGCACAAATGAGACAGTAGTCAATTCTACTTGGAGAGGCATTCAGTGGATGCCACTTATATTTAATTCATTTGAAGGCTCATGGGTAAATTTCATAAAATCAAGTGAATACATATCATACCCAATTTCCCATCTTTCTGTTCTGGTAAAAATAAAAATGAGTAAATAAGTCTGGTTTTGATCTCCACTATTTATGACCCAATATTTTCCTAATATATAGGCTCATAATCTCTTATCTAAAATTATTAAATAAATAAAAAATCTGAAAAGAGAAAGTTTTTTATAAGTATGGGTAGCAAACCTGATCTTAACTAAAATGTTATAACCTTGCCCTGGCCAGTGTGGCTCAGTTGGTTGATCATCCTCCCATGTACCAAAGGGTCATCAGTGTGTACAGGAGGCAACCAATCTCTCTCTCTCTCTCTCTCTCTCTCTCCCCCCCCCTTCTGCTCTCTCTAAAACAAATCAAGAAAAACATATTTTAAATTTTTTAATAAAGTGTTATAATCTTATCCTACTTTATATGCATATTCATGTTTTGCTGCAGAAATATCAATCTTATTAATTAGTATTTATTATCTCACTTCCTATAAATGTTTGTTCTGTTACAGAAATGTTTGGTTTCAAAGCTCTCCCAGGACATCATATAATTCTAAATTTAAAACATTTCTGGTGCCAAAAATTCCTGAGAAGGGAATATTAACTTGCATTAATTTACTACCTTGTGTTTCATTCAAATTATTTCATCAAAATTAACTCTCTTTTTTCAATTTTCTCCTTGATTAAAAATTTTCCCTACTGAGAATAACAGAAGTAAAATGCGCAGAATTTTAGAAACCTAAAGTTCAGGAACTAGGGTAACCTAGGATCCTAAATGAAGGTCCAGAGCCAAGAGATCCTCTTCAGGCTTCATTGTTAAAGTTTGTAGGATTATTGACAGGTCTGCTTCAACCACAAAGACAAGAGGAGAAACAGTCCAGAGATGGAAGACGCTGACGATGCCTTGCCATGCTAGCAGTCAGCAGCTCTGTGTCACTGCAGGTTGCCTAGGACCAAACCAGAGAGGGTCGGACATGCATTGCCACCATGTGCCCACCATCCAGATATCATTGCTGACATGTACACATAAGGAACTGTTTGACATTGAAACGGGGACTCAGAACTGTTGGACATTGAAATTGGGACTAAATATTTTTTGTTATATGTTTATTTCTAGTCTGCAGAGGCAAGATTTTTTAAAGGAAATAAATGGGGGGAAAATAGATACAGAGGCAAAGAAGCATTGAACAGACTGTCAAACTACAGCAGGAAGGCAGGGGAGGTTGGGGGGGGGGGGCGGGGGCTGTAAGAGATTAACCGAAGGACTTGTACGTATGCATATAAGCATAACCAATGGATACAAGACACTGGAGGAGGGCAGGTGAGAGCATGTACTGGGGGGTAGGGGAGGCCGAGAGGAGGTCAATGGGGGGAAAAAGGAGACATATGTACTACTATTTGTAATACTTCAAACAATTTTAAAAAATCATCCTACTAATGTAAAAAATAAATTAAAAAAAATAAAGTTTGTAGTATTAATGAGGTGGAACAGTCTTGCCCAACTGCCTCAGTTTATGAGAAAAAAAAATTGAGGCCCAGTGAAGCCAAGTATTTGTCCTAGGCCACACATTGGGTTCGTGGCTCAGCTATGTCTAGAACATAGTCGCTTTGCTTGTATAGTGTTTTCATGGTTGTTGTTTTTTCCTCCCTCAATAAAACCATTCAAAGAACAAGGTAGAAATATAAAAAGTGGAGCCTAAAGACTAAGAAGCAAAGAAAATGCTAAGATAGCTTTACTATTTGCATTTTTTGCAGGAGCACACACTTGCGCCCTGAGATTGAACCCCAGATTTCAAATGATAAGCACCACTTCTGTGGACCAAGACATTGACAAGCAATGTGACAGTCTCAGGAACCAAAAAGAAAGGGGTCTCATCTATGACCCTAGACCTCAGGAGAGCGTAGAGTAGCTGGGCCTAGAAGGAATTTATAAAAATAGACTTCAAGCATTTCAGAGATACTACTGTCATTATCTCAGTATGAGCCTTCAGAAGCTAAAATCAGAACAAAAAGGAACATATACCTAAGAAGAGTCCAGTTGAAGTCAGCTTTAACAATGAAAACATAAAAGATGGAAGAAAGACTTCAGCAGGGACAAATAATAAACTTGCAAATCTTTGATTTGAAAGCTTGCAAAGAATAATATTAAAAATCTCTATGTTTAAGGAAGAATTTTAGTGATTGCTAGGAAAAAGAACATTATAAAAGAAATTCACTTATTTGCTTGAGATAATGCTAAAAAGATGAAAGACTGAAAACAAGAGTGATCTTGGAGCTAAAAGAGAGAATGAAAGTAGCTGAAAAAGAAGTGGTCAAACATGACAGAAACACCATCTATTCTCTAAATGAGTTCAAGAACCTGGTGACATGTGATAGGAGAACAAGCAAGAGATTCTGCTGCCCAGCTAATGAGAATAGCTGAGAAGTGATGAGCATTTAAGTACCATGCAGGAGTAATGGCTAGAAAACAGATGTGTTTATGGAGGGGAGGGGGGAGTCATGCCTGTTAGATTTATTTTTCACTTAAGGAAGTAACCCATGGACAAGAGAAATGATCTTGTGGACAAAATTGGTGGATTTGTCTGAGGGCTTTACAGTTAAGTGGATTATTAATCAGGTGAAAAAGCAATGATAATCAATAGCACCCTGGAGGGAGGTCCAGGGGCATTTACAGGGCTCTGTTCTCAGTTCCGTCATTTTCTACATTTTTATTGGAGATTAAAAGAATGAAGGCAGCAAATTTTCATCTGCTACAAAACAAGTCAAGAGATAGAAAATAAAATATTCTTGGTTAAAAAAAAAGAATATATATATGTATATATGGTATATATATAGCAAAACATAAAAAATATCTAAATGGTTTAATTGGCTTAGGTGGCCGGTAAGTTCAAGACTCCCCAAAATGCCTTAGGTGGCCAGTAAGTTCATGCCCCATTCACAAAATTTGAGTTCCTCAATGAGGGAGACACATCAGTGCTCTACCCTGACCAGACATTCCTGGGCGTTGTACTCACTTCTGGGAGCCAGGCTGTAAGGAAGACTAAATTCAGAAGACAAAGGACTGCAATTAGGAATATAGATAGTGCTCAAAATTATACTTTCTGAAGAAATTTAAAAGAATTGGAGATTTAAACCTTAAGAGTGGACTTCAGTAGAATGTGATCACTGCTTTCAAATAAGTTTCGTCACGTGAGAAAGGGATTACACTTACTCTGTGGGATCCAAAAGTCAAAGTTTCAAGGAAATGGATTTTGGTCCAATATAAGCAAGTTCTCCAAGGGCCAGATCCAGGCTATCGCCACTTCTATCTGAGAGCTGCAAGTGACCAGGTCACTGACGGAGTGTAAAGGAGTCTCAAAGTAAGAATAAGTCATGCTTTGAGCAAAGAGTTAAGAAAGATGCTAGAGAATTATATCACTGTAAAGCTAACTGAAAAATGGATACTAGAAAAAAAGTCTGGGTGTTTTCCTTTCTTCTGTTTCATTTCATTGTTAGTATAAATAAATAAAACAAAAGTGTTATTGAAAAGTGGGAAAAGTAAAAAACTACAGTTGACTCTTGAACAAGGTGGGGGGCACCAACAGTCAAAAAAATAAAATGTTATTAAGAAAATCATATGGAAGAAAGAATACATTTACATTACCTATTGAAAAACAAAACATAAGTGGACCCATGCAGTTCAAACCCATGTTGTTCGAGGGTCAACTGTAGTCTAAAAAGAGTGGTTATGCTCTTACTATCTCAAATTATCTTCCCCCCAACATGAAATCTGAAACTGAATTGTTCCTGATACCACTCCAGTGGAGAAGCACAGCAAAGTTACTGACCACATGCAAAACTACAAAAGTTTGAGTCTGATAAACCATTTACCCCTAGTCCCTCTACACATAACTTTGAGTTATCTACACTAAATTATATTCAGTTTTGTTAGGTAAACATCTTGGAAATAAAATAGTTTTTTAAAGCACTGATTTTTCCATTAATCTCAAAATATGAATGGAATTTTTTTAAATGTCAGTCAAATGTCCACAGTGGGAACTTGAGAGAAACCCACACATTCCTTTTCAATGTACATGCAAAAACGGCTCTGAATAAATGCATAATCCAAGAAATTCCAAAAGAATCAATTTAAAAAGAAAACTAAATAAAAACATAGAAGGGTAGCCCTAACTGGTTTGGCTCAGTGGATAGAGCTTTGGCCTACGGACTCAAGGGTCCCAGGTTCGATTCCGGTCAAGGGCATATACCTTGGTTGTGGGCATATCCCCAGTGGGGGGTGTGCCGGGGACAGCTGATCAATGTTTCTCTTTCATCGATGTTTCTAACTCTCTATACCTCTCCCTTCCTCTCTGTAAAAAAGCAATAAAATATTTTAAAAAAAAAAACATAGAAGAATAAAAACAACAAAGAATCTGCTGTTTTTCAAAATTTCTAAATGAGACAACAAAAATGCCACTTACTGAACATGCAACATCTATCCAATCTGTCCCAGTGTTAATAGTGTTTGTCCAGGGCATAATTTCGACACCCTAGTCAATTCCTACGAGAAAAGCAAGAGCTTTACAATCTCTATCTTATCTTGACATGTTTTCTGACTGTGAAAGATAGCTGAGAGAAAAGAGGGTAGCCTTACCACTGTTTGATGAAGGTCAAGAGCATTTAGCAATTCTTGGTGGAATACATTATGGAAAGTTTATTTGAAAAAGAATAGATTACCACATTTCTGCTACCTTGGGATAGGACAGCCATAAATGGCCTTATTTTCCAGAAAGAGAGGAAAACAGCCAGGCAGAGTCTCATGGCAGTGTTTTCTATGTCCAGAAGTCTCTGGGGCTTTCTGGTTGGCTGCCAGCGGGGCTGGTACAGTGCAATGTATGTAGCCATGGTTCATTACAGATCGGCATACACCTACAGAGCAGAACTACCCAAATCCCAGATACTCGGTTTGTTCACAGACATGCTCTGCAGTATCGAGACATTAAGGAAAGTAAAATTTATGCTATAAATATGTGCTTTCTGGAATGACTAAATTTATAATCCTACATAATAAAAAGGTAATATGCAAATTGCATCACTCCGCTACGCCCACGATTGGGCCGGCTGGAGGCGCAGGGGGCGGGACTCAGGGTGGCCGATTGGCCAGCGGTATGAGCGGGGGGCGGGGACTCGTGAGTCCCCGCCCCCCGCTCCTCCCGCCGGCCTAAACGGCCGACGCTGCAGAAGGACCCATGCGGCCGGTGGAAGACGCTGGTGGCAGAACTCGGGGTGGCCGATTGCGTGGCTGCCAGCACCAGTTTTCCGCCAGCAGCAGTTTTCCTCTGGCCACCCGCCGATCAGAGCGCCTCCCATCAGAGTTCCTCTCGGGGTAGCCGATCGCACTGGCGGGAGGCGCTCTGATCAACGGGTGGCCAGAGGAAAACTGCTGCTGGCGGAAAACTGGTGCCGGCAGCCAGGTGAAGGAAAAGTCTATTGCACGAAACTTCGTGCAACGGGCTTCTAGTTTTATATATATATATGTGTGTGTGTGTGTGTGTATATATATATATATATATATATATATATATATATATATATATATATTATGGAAGTAATGTAATATGTATTACTCCTCTCCAAACAAGAGTATGTGGGTTTTAAGTTTCTTTGTCTGAAAGATAATGCCTTTCCATTTTTCTTTTCTTAGCAGACTGAGGCAAAAATCATAAAAATGCAATGAATATCTCTCTACCTACTATAGTATTAATTATAATAACAATGATACTACAAAGATAGACTAGTGAAATGCTGGTTCCCAGATACCAGTCTAGGCTGGTGCAAGACCATGCTAAGTTTTTTTAAGTATATTACAAAATAAGAAAAGGAGAATATAATGGTTTGCTTAAAGAACAAAATCTATTCCACTTAAGAGTCAGTTATTTATTCTGACGTGTCATTCCTATTCCGTTGACTTTTTTAAAAAAATATCTCTCTATCAATGAATGATGATAACAGGATGGGCAAGATGTGTTGTTGTTTGGTTACCTGAGGTCACACAGCCAGATAATAGCAAATCTGGAATCCAAACTCAGGCAATTCCACTCCAGAGTTTACACTCTTCATCAATGTACCCCACTAGCTTTTTGTATCTCAGTATCCCCGTCTGAAAAACGGAGAATAGTGAAAGTATTCTTCTCAGGTGGTGAAATTAAATGAGTTCACATCTATAAAGTTCTTAAATATTGTCTGACGTACAGCAAGTTCCATATAAATGTTGTTTAGAAAACAAACAAACAAAGCAGTGTTTTAGCCAAAGTCATAATAGTAAGTGCCGGAACCAGGATTCCAACCTATGGAGTTGAGGTCTAGTATGCATCCTTAACTTTCATGCACCACTGCCTCGCAGTCATGCTGATTCACACCATTAAACACAAAATGAGTGTGAGAGGCAACCACTACGTTAAGGCAGAACCAGTTTCAAAACTATCTGGGATAGAGGCAATCAACCATGGAAAGGGGTAGTCGCCTTTTTAGAAAGAAAAACAAAAAACTAAAAATTTCATGTGGGTGGGAGGAATAGCACGGACCAGGTCTGTTGTATTCCCTGGGGGTCCCAGCAGTCATGCAGCTGTTCTGTGGGGCCCAGAGGCTTAAAAATAAAACTGAACACAACTGCCTTCATGACCCAACTCTGCCTCAGTCCTGAAGGAAAGAATATATTCATAGAGAAGACATTTATTGATTGGTTTTTAAAAACTGTAGATTTAGCATTAGGCATTGTTTTGCTTCTAAATGCTCAAAAATCTTAGGAGGAAGAAAGTTGTGCTGCTCAAAAGCAGAAACATACACACACACACACACACACACACACACACACACACACACGCACACACAATTTTCAAGGAAAAAAGTAGAAGCATGGTCCTGTAGGGAAAGAAAAAGAGATTTTGAGTTTCTCTCCATCATCTCTTACTTAGGCAGCAAACTAAAAAAAAAAAAAAAAAAAAAAAATTGATGGAATTTTCACAGGTTCCTGATCCCACAACTCTCTATGTTTTGTCTATTACTTGCATTTCATCAGCCCAATGTAAACATCACTGCTCTTGCTGCTGCCACGTTAGGAAAAACGATTCAGCCTTCCAGGAAATCACCAGCACTTTGTACTTCTATCTTGATGAGTGAAAATTTGATGGAAAAAGGAACCAGCAGGACTGAGCGAATGTTTTGGGACCCATTACATTTTGTTATTCATATAGTTGATCACGCTGGAGAATGGTCTTGCCAATTAGCACAACCTTTGCAAAGCATCCCACATCAGGAAAGTTGGCTAGTTAGCATCCTCTCTTATATGTAGCCTCAAACTCAAAATACGGCTCAGGCCTTTCATCACTTGTCATCGTTTTGTAAATAACTCCAACCATATGAAAGGGTTTTCTTTCTTTTGCCGGTAACCATGTTTACTGTATATGTACAACATAAGTTATGACATTTTGTTTTTGACTTCTTTTGTAATTACTTTTTCTGACCAGGGACCCACTGTTGTTGAAACAGATGTTGTGGGGTCCAATAATAGCTCTCAGCTGCCAAAGGCAAAATATGAAACTGTGCCCAGACCATGCAGAACAAATGACTGTTATGAGGGGATGCTCGAGACCAAACAAGAGAGCAAGCTGACATTTCATATATGTAGCCACTTATGTATGAACATAGACTGGACACGTCTAGCATCACTCTATTTATACTCTCCTCTTTCTTATGAAAAACTAGCAGATACAGAGTGATACCAAGCTCAAAATAAGAACACAGATATGTATACTCAGAACCACTGACTTTATGTTTGGAATGACAACCAGATTTTTTTCAAACTAAAATGTAAAGTGTAAATGCAACATCGGTTAACCAGAGTGGTATGTTAGTAAATGTTTTAACAACAATCTCTTCAGGGGAAAAGTCCTGATTTGTAACTTTTTCCCGTTTCCATGGTGTAAATATTCCCACCATGATCGATTTCAAGTTTCAACTTGACACCACTGAATGCAGAGATGGGAAGAGATGAGTAGAAGCACCCCTTTAGAGAGTATTTCCACAGCAGACATAAAAAAAAGTCAAGAGCATCAGTAATTGAGAAAAGTGGTAAAATAATGAGTGTCCTGAGTTATAACTATCTATTGCCTTTGATTGTGTTTACATCATTTAATTGTTAATAATGACTGTACTGAACAACCAGTTCCCAGTGTTCCTGAAAATTTGACCATTGGCTCTCACCAGCCAGTAGAAGGTGGCTAGCTCCAGCACATTGTGAGTTCACCACCACCACCGCCACCACCACCACCACCACCACACCACCACCACCACCACGTTACGGTCATTAAATATTTTTCCACTCTGACTGTGGTCCTCAGTCCAGCAGCATCGACAACAGTGGGAACTTGTTAGCCTGTACGCCACACCTCCTGAGTAAGCATCTGCATTAGCAGCTGCCTTGAACTTTGTGACCTCAGTGGCATTGCGGACAGCAGAGAAAACAATAAAATTAACCTTACCTTAGGGATGCCACAGACTCCTGCATTACCAAACCTGGACAACTTAGAGCAGCTCCACTGAGGGACCTTTAACATTTATGATAACAAAAACTAGATGAGTTCACTATTCTATTATTCACAGGCTGCATCTGAACTCATGCACATCCCTTACGGTTAAATTGAGGCTCCAAGTAGTTAAATGACTTGCCCAAAGTATCCATTTGTGACAGGGGTACCCTTTATAGCACCCAGGTGTTTCAAGGTGTTATTTTTTTTTCTTTTCCTTTCTCCTCCTCTCCTTTTCTCTACTTCCTTTTCTTAACTACCGTAAATTTGACCATTTCAAATTTTTCAGACAGCCACCCGGCCAGCGTGGCTCCATGGATGAGCATCGACCTATACACCAGGAAGTCACGGTCCAATTCCCAGTCAGGGCACATGCCCAGGCTGCTGGCTCGATCCCCAGTGTAGGGAGTGCAGGAGGCAGCCAATCAATTATTCTCTCTCATCATTGATGTTTCTCTCTCTCTCTCTCTCTCTCTCTCTCTCTCTCTCTCTCTCCCTTCCTCTCTGAAATCAATAAAAAAATTTTTTTTCATTTTTTTCAGATAGCCAACATGACCCATTTTTGATGCAGTATGACTGAGGTCAAAATGTCCACAGGAAGCTATTGACAACAAACTGGGCATTCAATTCAAATTCTGTGATTTGAGTAGATTTTCTCTAGGTAACCATAGGGGAGACAACAACTACAAGGTAAAATTGCACAAACACAATCCAGAAAACATTACTCAATATGAAAAATAAATAAATCCCTTAAACTGGCTCTTTGGTATCATGTAGAATAAAATAACCATTGATTTATTTTTTTTTTATTTTTACAATATTCAGCCAATATTGTTGATATAACCTAGCCTTTTTCTCCCCCTGAAATATGCAATCCTTGGAAAATTCATTCAACAACAATGACTTTCAAAACTAAGTTAGATCTGGATTTCTAACCAGGAAGAAAGAAATTACTTCAAGTGACTTTAATGCAAGGAATTTGTTATACCACAAGAGATAAAGAACCTGAGAAACCAAACTGGTGCTAGTGAAAAACCCAGAAATTAGCAACACAAAGGAAATTATTGTCACAGGTAGAGTGGTTAGAAAAAGGGGGAAGGTGTTATTTAATTTTTGTTCAATGATAGTTTACATTCAACATTATTTTGTATTATTTCAGGTGTAGAGCATAGTGATTAGACAATCATACTTTACAAAGTGTTCCCTCAATATTTCCAGTACCCACCTGCCACCATACATAGTGATTGCAATATTATTGACTATATTCCCTGTGCTGTACTTTACATCCCCTTGACTACTTTGTAACTGCCAATTAGTACTTCTTCATTCCTTCACCTTTTCCACCCAACCCCCTCCTTCTCCCATCTGGCTACCATCAGTCTCTTCTCTGTATCTATGAGTCTGTTTTTATTTTGTTCAGTTATTTTGTTATTTAGATTGTACATATAAGTGAATTCACTTGGTATTTGTCTTTCTCTGAATGACTTATTTCACTTAACATAATACTCTCTAGGTCCACTCATGCTATTGCAAATGGTAAGATTTCATTATTTTTTATGGCCGAGTAATATTCCATGTACCACTGCATTTTCCCCCACTCATCTACTGATGGGCACTTAGGGTTGCTTTCATATTTTGGCTACTGTAAATAACACCACAATGAACACAGGGGTGCATATCCTTTCCAATTAGTGTTTTGGGTTTCTTCGAATATATACCCAGAAGTGAAATCGCTGGGTCATACAACAGTTCCGTTTTTATTTTTTGAAGAATCTCCATACTGTTTTCCAGAGTGGCTGCACCAATCTGCATTTCCACCAACAGTGCACGAGGGTTCGAGAAGAGGCTCTTGTATCAGCCAGGATTCAAGTTTACTCAGAAGAAGCTGAAACAATGGTAAGCAAGTCTGATGGGACTGGAGCCATGGAGGAGAAGCAGTCATTGCTAAAGATGCCACCAGAGGCAGAGGGATGGGCTAAGGAACACCCTGGCTTCTCTCTTCTCCCACCCACAAATCACCAGAGCCACCCATTCAGTCAAGAACAGCCAGAAGCTGGAGGACACCAGAGCCTGGGAAATGTAGCTGCAAATATCAGGATTGGGAGCAGAGCACTTAAGAGGCAGCCACAGGTCTCATAATAACAGACCAGAGATTCTCTCAGGGGTTTTAGTAAACCTTTTAAAATTCCTTTTAAGAAAACTTGTTTACCAATTTCATTCATTGCTGCATTTTCTCTCAATTTAATTGAAAATGTTCCAGAGGAAGATGTAGGTCAAAGATTTCTTTATTCTATCTTAGTAGGACTTGAGTCAGCATGCATATGAAATCATTAACCCCAAAGCTGATAGGGACTACTTTAACTTTTTAAAAGGAAACTTCAACAATAAAACTATTTTAATTCAGACACCAACCTCCAGATGGGTAAGTGGGTACTGTCCCAGGCTGAAAAATGAAATAGGGGCAGACATGGGGCACAATTGGAAACATGCACATCCATTCTCCCATCCTCTCATTAAAATGAAAAGAAATCAGAGAGAGAAAGAAAGGAAAAGGAAGACAAGAAAAAAAAGATTGCAGTCGAATCAGGAGCATGTTAACTACTACACAATTCAAAACATAGATATTAATAATCACCATTTAGCCCTTTTTCCCCCAGATGTCATGAAAGGAATCAAAACATAACATTAGTCCTTTTCTGGAGAAATTCATAATATTTTATTCAAGATAAGTCATGTAAACCTTAAGCCACATGCAATGTATTTTTCCTTGGTCTTTTAACTTAGGGAAATGCTCACTTATTATCTTTCTCAAATATTTACCCTTTGTTCTGTTTAGTATTCTACTTTTTTATCTTGCATTTTGTTTCTACATTATATTATGTTCTACTAATAACATATTTTTATTCTATTTTCTACACATTTGGCATTTTTACTTGGCAGGTTTCTATGTTTTCTACTACTGTACAAGTAATTACTTAGCCTTTAATTCTCTAATAACTCACATATCTTACCATTTTGTTCTCAGAAAGAAACATTTATTTTCTATAATCTAACTATATTTTTATTAGCTGGGCTAACGCAAGTGGCTATCATTTGTGTTTTGTATACCCAAAAGACATCGTAGCTCTTGGGTCTTTCGCCTGGTATTTGTCTTAAAGTAACACATTTTCTGAAGATTCGGGGTTTTTATGCTAACCATTTTTTTCTGTCCTTCAGGGTGAGTCTGCTGGCTCACAGCCTTTGCTGAGAAAGATTTCAGACTGTGTGGAGGAAAGTCCTATTTTAATTGAAATTGAAATCTCACAATTAGGTTAGAAGAGCACTTTCTCAATGGATTCTTTGGAAGGTTATCTTTTTCTAAGTTGTATAACTAGGAAATGAAACGGATCGTCAAGAGAATTCCTTAAGTCTTTTTCATTGCCCATCAAGGAAATGTTTAGTTCATATATCAATTCACTTTTCCCTTTTTTTTTTTTTTTACTTTTTGTATTACTTGATTTTTATCTCCAAAAAAGACACTCAGGGAACTGCAAAATGACTTGTAAGTTGATATTAAAAAGTAGGCGAAAAAAAGAAGGGATTTTAAACAGGATGAGTGTAGGAGATTGGATACCAATTACTTAAATAAGGCACATTCTTTTTACCCTACAGAAAATCAACAATGTGTGTGTTAAAAAATATACTTCATGTATTTAGTGAGTGTTTGGAAACAAAATGAGAATATTAAACTTTATAAAGTGTTTCGTTGGTTGCTTTAGATGGCTTCCACTACTTCATGAGATGGATTGATGAAACACCTTTATTGCTGTCAGAACTCAATACAACAGTTCTCATTGAACAAGAAACACTACAGAAGTATTGTTTGGCAAGAATTTAAAGTCATGTTTCATATCTGTAGAAATAATGCCTAAGGGCTTGTGTGTATATGTGTAGACTAGGGATTAACTCCAGAAACGTGTTACAGTTCTACCCTGAGAAGACACTCAAAACCAGGATATTGAAACACTTGAATGTTCATGAGAATATTAGTAGATGGATGACTCCCAACAGGAATGAAAAAAGGAATAATGTCCAGGCCGCCCATGACATCCTGAATACTTTTCTAGAAAAGTGCATGCTGTAATCTATTTACTTGTCTGTCTCCTCTGCTAAACTTCAAATTCCATTAAATTAGGGGGTTGTATCTTTTAATCTTTATCCCTACTGTTAGCATACTCCAAGACACATTGGGAATTTTAATCATGGTTTTGAAATAATGGAATGACAAAATTAGAGTATTATGTTTACTTGCATTAAAACCTTTCATAAATATAATTGGAAAGGAGTGATATCATGGGATTGAATCCTCAGATTTGGGCTAAAACATTGGCCTTAAAAGGTAATAGAAACATTTCTTCTATTTACTTAGGGAAGTTTCACAGTATTATTGACATTGGCTATGCAAATTAACGCCCTGCGTAATTATACAAGATTTGATTTTGCTTCGTTCAAGCAAATAATTAAATATATAAATTTGGACAGGGTCATTACCTAAATTTCTTATCTCAGTTTATGAATCAGTAAGATGTGACTTGTAATAAGATATTTAGAGATAGTAAATCATAGGAATTGATCAGTGTAAATCATTGCCTTATGCAGTGGTTCTCAACCTTTCTAATGCCACAACCCTTTAATATAGTTCCTCATGTTGTGGTGACCATTGGAAAACACAGATATTTACATTACGATTCATAACAGTAGCAAAATTACAGTTAAGAAGTAGCAACGAAAATAATTTTATGGTTGGGGGTCACCACAACATGAGGAACTGTATGAAAGGGTCGCGGCATTAGAAAGGTTGAGAACCACTGCCTTAGAGGATTTATAAGAAATTCAAATTTTAAATTGGTACAACATGGACAAATTAATATTGCTATACATTTTTATTAAAGAAATTTACATTCAACTACTTAAACTGTCATTGTTAAATGCTATTTTTCTATCTTCTGTGATTTTTAATTTTGTAAAGATTTACATATTACATTTCTTGAAGTGAAATATTATCATATTACACATGCTGAGGAGAATTTCTGATGGCTCTTAAAACTGTACAGCAGAGTGCTCCATGGTCCGAATATTTTGCACCTGGAGATCAAATTTGGTAATGACATCTCATTATTCCAATGTCAAACTTTTTCTAGACTGAGTGAAAAAATCAGTTTCCCTTCTGAATATGGTTTTGTTGCCTCTGAATTTCCCAGGTTACACAGAAGAAATCCTCGTAATTTTGTCCCCACTGGCTCTTTAAATTGTTAAACAAATAGTCATAGGAAGTAAATAGGATAGTCACTACATGATAGTTTTCATTGCCAAGTGGATAATCCCTGCCTGACCACTGGAATGCCCTTGTAAAAGGAATGGCCTTGCTCAGAACTGTTACTTGAGGGACTGGCCTGGGTGGCCTGGGTGTCATGAAATACCCTAATCAGTCCCAATGACTATATTGAGTGAGCATCTGACCCAAGGATAGCCAAGCCACAAACCTACCAGTGACATTTGACATGGTCTAGATTGAAGAGAAGAAGATAGCTTGTGTCAATCAGATTCCTTTTCTCTGTGATTTTAAGTAAGAAATACTCAGAGAGCAGTAAGGTCAGTTAGATATATGCAGAAATGGCAACACGACAGCATGGGTCATGACTAGCCAGAGCCATGTACAAACCAAAGTAATGGCAGAGTAGAACATATTAGCATTAATTAAAAAAGAGAAGAGGGTAGCTGCCAAACCAGAGCATGTATATCCTCCCAACTGTATCCCAGAAGGAAAGGAGCTTCACTGCTTTCCTGGTAGTAAACATAGAACATCAACATATTTACATACAATAAAGATTTGTTTAAAAAAACACTGTAATACTAATAATGTTTTGACTATCCTTTAGACTTCTCTTTAGACATATATTGGTATTCACATATGATTGTTCATGGCTGCTTTGTAGCTTGCATTTTTAACTTAAATATCATGAACACATTTCCATGCTCATAAATATAGCTTTGTAGCATCACTTTTATGATTCATAATATTCCATTGTATCCATATACTATAAAGTCTAACAAAAATGCTTTCATGATAGATATTTAAGTAATGCAGCAATAAATCTACTTGAACATTCTACATATCTTGTAATATATTTTAATTGTCTATTTTTTAACTTAAGATTTTTTGGAATTCATAGGACAAATAGTAATGATTTTTATTTTTCATTCAATAAGAGAAATATATATATATATATATATATATGTGTGTGTATATATATATATATATATATATATATATATATATGATACCTTTTTTCCACAAACTATTTGTTAACACAAAACATTAGTCTTTTCTAATCATGTATGGGCAAAAATGCTGTCTCATTCATGTTTTAATTTGCTTTTCTTTTATTATTTCTGATATTTTTTGACCATTTTTATTTCTCCTCTTGTGAACTACTTATTCATAAACTTTGCCCACTTTGCAATTAAAGTACCAATTATTACTTTCTTATTGATTTAAAGAGCTCTTTATATATTAAGATTTTTAGTACTTTGTCTGACAAATATATTGTGAATATTTTCCTAATATGTTGTTTGCCTTTTAAATTGTTTAATATATATTTTGTAGTAAAAGTTTAAAACATTTACCAACATTATTAACTTTTAATTTATGATTCCTGGTTTTCCTGTTATACTTTAAAATGGCCTTCTCAAGAATATAAAAGTATCCATCCTAATTTCCTTTTAAGATGTTTATGGATTCACTGTTTATTTATTTGACCTATCTGGAATTTATATTCAATTTAATGTTTTCCTTAACTTATAGAGTTATCCCAGCACCGCTTTTGAATAACATATTGTTTTTCCACTGGCTGATTTAAAATGCTACTTTTATCGTGTACTAAATTCCGTGATATATGGGAGAAACTTGACTTAATGGTAAAGCAGTTTGATGCTAGAATTAGGAAGACATGTTCACAGTGATTAACTGTGTAACTCTGGACAAGTTACTAAATCTATCTGTCTAAGCTCAGTTTCTTTTTTTAAAATGTAGAGATAATAATGCCTCTTAGGACCATGTGAGTATTAAGAGATAAAAAACTATATAGAACACTTAGCCATGCATTTGTCATTTATGGAGAATTCAGTAAAATTAGTTCCAAGCTGTACTGAATTTTCTTTTCAGTCCTATCAATCTGCTCATTCCTGTGCCAATAATTTACTTTTAATGACTATGTCTTTATAATATAGTTTCATATGTGGTAAGGCAAGTATCTTACATTAATATTTTTCTTTAGAATTATCCTGGCTTTATTATATAACTAGAGGCCTGATGCACAAAATTCGTGCAAGTGTAGGCCTTCCTTCCCCTGGCTGCCGACACCAGCTTCCCTCTGGCAGCCCTGGCTTCGTCCGGAAGGTTGTCTGGAAGGATGTCCAGTCTAATTAGCATATTATGCTTTTATTATTATAGATTATTCTTTAGAAAACTGTTACCTCCCTTGAAGTAACTTGAGTGGCATAACTAAAACAATAATAATTAATCTCTCTTATCTTTAATTTAAATTAAGTATAATCCCTACTTCTTACAGTTTTGTGAAAAATTGGGATGTTGATGAAAATTGCCTGATATGATGCCTGCAGTATAGATGTTCAATAATTGGTAGTATTATTATTATTCTTATCTTGATTTATTCTCTATCATGGTATTTAGGCAAATTATTAACATAATAACTTTATCTGTTAAAAGGTGGCAAGCGGCATTCTAGATTGATAATGATTACTGTACAATGATAAATTCCAATTGTAAACTTAAACTGAGCTAGACAAAAAGATTTCTAAAGTGCATACAACTGCCAGTGTAGATTTTAGTAAGTACTACAGAAGCTGTCTTTTATGCAGTAATTAGAATAACAGTGGGGGAAAGCACCTCAACCTCCATTACTGCACTGGGCCCAAGACAAAACAAACACTTGGTACTAAAATTGCAAATATCTAGGTTCTATTTTGTAGACCTTTACCCAAGGATATGTGTGTAAGGGTATAGATGATGAGTGATGTGGAGAGCATTTGTTACTATTTATGATACTATATCTAAAAGACAAATAAAAGTATACACACTTTTAAGGATGCTAATGGATTCTAATTTGAAGTGGCTTTTGAGAAACTGAAAGTGAGAAGAACTCTGATGAATAATGAATATTACAGGATCTTCCTTTTTTCCTTCCTTCCTTCGTTTTTCCTTCCTTCGGTCAATACTTCCTTCATTGCCTCACTTATCCATCCAACAACCAGGCCTCTTACAACTCAGCATCTGTCATTAAGAAAAAGGAAAACATTTACTGTTCTTCTTTACCTCTGAGAGAAGATAAAAGAAAGAATTTCAAAACTCTATTCAAGATGAAAATAAATGTATTATTGTTGCTAATGAGACTTCCAGGGGAGGGGAGGTTCTCATCTAAGCCACCCACACAGAATGCCTAAGCACAATATCTGCTCACTATGAGCATAAGTCTACTAGTTAAGTAAAAAAGCAGACGTAAGAAACAAATGCCAAACTCCTTTTTTCCCTTTTCTTTCCCTTTTTTTTGGGGGGGAGGTAGTTTTCTATTGTTGCAAATGCATTACAACGCATTGATGTCTAACTGTAAGAGTTTAAATGCCTACACTACACTGCATGCATAACATGCCATCTGGGCGCATCTGAGTGTGGCAGGCAGTCACCTTACTCTTCGGTTTTGAGGTTATGTCCACGAGGAAAGCTGCAGTTGGTATCACATTGCACAAGCTCCTGGAGCTTGGGGGAGAATAATGGCACGAATCAATAATGCTGTCTGGGAAATGGCTTAGAATAAAATATTACAGAAGGGCACGAACATCACCCAGGGGGAGACTTCAGTGTTGATTAAATATGGCTGCCTCAGCTCTCTTCCACGCAGTGACAGATAGGGAAGAAGTGCTTACTTTGGCTTTTGTTGCATTTTTCTGAACTAGGGTTACTCAGGTAGCAAGAAAACAGGGCAGAGCCTGCCCACTCATTTACGAGTAGCTTCGCTGCACTTGGCTGCCCCCTGAAGGCCAGAACTGCACACACAGACAAAGAATTTCCCCATTGCACTTCAACAGAGCCCAGAGCTTCAAATAAGCTTCAAAACTCTGATTCTTTTCAGAGAATCCTTGTGGAAAGAAATTAATAAACGAAGTTCTCCTTTTCACCAACCCCCACACCCCAAAGGAAACAAGAAGGATAGCTTATTTATTTGTTCGTGTTAACAAAATTAAGTAGTATATGAAGAACTAACAAAATACTAAAAATAAAAATTAGAATTTAAAGACCATTTGGATAAATGCCAACTTTAAATCATATTTGAATGCAAGAAAAAAAAGAAAGAGCAAGCACCAATGTGTACTGCCAGTGTCGATAAATCGTTTTCTTATTTTCTCCACGTGCCAACAAGTAAATTTTGAAAATGTATCATGTCACAAAAAAGAAAGATAGTGTTCTCATTGCATTACGTCCAAATTCTACTATAAATTTCTCATAGAACTAAGCATAAAAGAATCAATAAAATTTATCTCACCAACACTTTGTTTTGGCCTTTCAGAGAGCCTAAATTGAAAAACAAAACAAGAAAACCTTTATCTGTGAGTAAAAAGTGCGGATGGCAGAAGCAAAGCCATCAGTCATCTGGGCACTGATTTCCTCTGTGTGTGAAGCCCATGTCTCTGCGTACTCTGTGCTTGGAGACACGGGTCCTGAAGTGTTTTCTGTCTACTCAGCTCTGTTATGAATGTGATTGAAACCATTAGCGAGATTGTAATGAACTCCATGTGTCAGTCTTACTTGGCACTTTTTTCTAAAAAAGATAAGATTTTTGAGAACAAATAATTATGTTAAATCCACACTAAATAATCTATGATATTCTTATTGATTCTAAAGAGAGAGAAGCACTGGTGTGAGAGAGAAACATAGATTGTGGGATCAAACCCACAACCTAGTTATGTGCCCTGACCAGGAATCAACCCGCCACATTTTGGTGTACAGGATGACGTTTCAACCAACTGAGCCACACCAGTCATAGGTGTGTGTGTGTGTGTGTGTGTGTGTGTGTGTGTGTGTGTGTGTTTAACTAGAATTTCTTCCACATGTATGTTTTAAACATAAAATGGATATCTACATATGAACTTGGGTTATGACTCCTGCTTCATAAATTTACACTTTCCACCACTTTTCCAATAGTATATTGCTCCTTGGGAATTATTGTAGCAGGAAAACACACTAACTTTTTTAGGCCACTGACACCTAAAAACATTTTGTTGATAATTAGACATACTTGAAACTCTTCCTCAAATATTGTGTTCCTTAAGTTTTTTATAATAATTAAATACAAAGCATTTTCTGCTACCAACCTGATTCCCAAAAGCTCAAGCTTAGTAAATGTATTCTCTTAATATTTTATGTCCTAAAAACAGTTTCTTTTAAATAAGTTACCTTTATTCAAAAGTCTCTTTTAGCCAGTACCATACATGAAAACTGAAGGATAATATACCAGAACTTGTAACCACTCAATGATCCTAAATCTACATTAAGTTGGCCACTCCCTAAAGTTTCTAATTCCGATAATTAGGCAAAGATAATAAGTCACATATTTTACCAAAATATTTTCTCCAAGGTTACAATCATGCTCCTTTAAAAGTTGTACATATACAAATAAAAAGAAGTACATATCTCTCTTGCCCAACGTGCATTATCCATTCTTGAGAATCAGACATTCTGAAAGAAAAAAATCACTGAAAGACAGTTTCCCATTATTTTTAAATGGAAAAAATTTAAATGTGCTTCATACTAACCCAAAACACCAACCAAACTGTTAAAACATGATGATTCCTATATATAAGAAAAGGACTAGTAAGCTAGGCTAAAAAATGCTGAAACATTAATTCCTAATTACTGGAGAGTTAATTTTGCTGTTAACACACAGCTGCTTTGTGTGGAGTAAAGAAGCTTACTGAACACTAGCAGCCTTTATACAAGACGCTGATACCCATTGTATTTGGAATATAACATGAGTCTTTTCCCATACAGTATGAGTTTAGAAGAACAATTTTTTTTTCCTTTACAAACATCATCTACACAATGTTGTTCTGAAGTGATTGGCATGTTTTGTTATTGAAACCAGAAAGCATTCTCCTGGGAAAATGGTAACCAGGGAGGCGTTGGGCAGAGTGCGCCTCCATGGCCGATGTGACCCAGTAATTCTGTGGGCTGCCCAAAGGAATGGATTTCCCTGTTACTAGAGAGCAGCAAGCCCAAGCTGGATGGCCTCATGATTGCCACAGCACACAGCCATTGTCATCTGTATTAGTTTCCTGGAGCTGCTGTAACAAATTACCACCAATTTGGTAGCTTCAAGCAACAGAACTTGATTCTCTCATAGGTCTGAAGGCCAGTAGCCCAAAATCAACGTGTCCGTGGGATGGTCCCCACTGAGGCTCTGCAGGACAATATGTTCCATGCCTCCCTCCCAGCTTCAGGTAGCTGCTGGCAACTCCTGTCTTAAGGACACATGACTCCAACCTCTGCCTCTGTCTTCACATTTCATTCTCCTCTCTCCTAAGGATACTCATTATTGGATCCAGGGCACATCCTAATCCGTGATGACCTCATGTCAAATTCCTTAATGTAATTGCATCTGCAAAGATCCTTTTTCCAAATTAGTTCACAGTCACAGGTTCTGGGTGGACATTATCTTTTTAGGGAAGTGGTGGAGGGGGAGGGTCATTGTTCAACCCATGACATCCCTCCAAGCTTGAATTTGTATGATAACATATCATCTCTGTGAAAATCATAGTACAGAGGCAAGACAGCCACTTGCCACAAGCCTTCATCCACTTCAGCTACTGCCCCTGTCGATATTACCATTTGCTGAATAAAAGGAGGGACCAGATCTTCATTTCCATCTTCACTATAAATACTTTGATGGACTAACCCCGTAGGATTTCTTTAAACTACCAGAGTTTACACATCTACAGGTGGTCTGAAAAAGAGTGGAGGAGCGCAAGGGTCTTCTGAGAAGTAATCCTGTGATGGGGACCATACAGTGTCTCTGTAGATATGTGTCAAGAATTCCTGTGTGTGTGTGTGTTTTTATGACTTCCTTGCCTAGAAACTGCTTCTAATGCACCTCCATTAAAGTGGTCAATTAGAAATCATTCTAAATGAGAAATAGCATGTGGTGGGGGGGGGGGGGGCAAGGAATAGTCCCCAAAAAATAGCATGTTTGATGGGTCACTAGATTTTATCGCTTGCAACTAAGTTGAAAATTTGAGTACTTAGGTTATAACCCACCAAGAAAATGAGCTAACAGGCTTGACCCAGTTTTTATTCATGTGTAAAATAAAATTAATTTGTGATGTTTACAGATGTGGATGGAGAAAGAGCTTATTCATTTTCATACGCGCATAGATTTATGTACTGCCCGTGCATCATGTACAAATATTCATGGGTGTCACTGTCGAAACGTTTTATTCTTACCAATTGACTTTGCAGTTCTGAGGTTCCTCCACCCCCGCTTCTTTTTTCTCCCCTTTATTATTTTTTTTAAATAAAGTTTTCTTTCAAGTCCTCTACGGTTACGGTGTTTCGGCCATCAAAGTCCCCTCCTAGCCATTTTCATTTACCTTGTGACTCTGACCCTTTGTGAAGCCGAGCATTTTCAGAGTAAACCGATCCTGCGGGTCCCCAAGGATGTTATTCTCATTTATTCACTCAGCCCTTTGAATGGAGCAGCCCTCACTTGGCAGCCGTTCAGCAGACCAGGATTCAAAGAGCACACAATCCTTTTTCTTCCAAGGGCCTTTCAAAACTCAGGCCAAGGTTTGTCGAGGAGCTTTAATGGATGTCAGTCATTTAGCATGTTACATTTCATTCATGGCTGCCAGGGAACGTGAGGAGTAGAGAAGGAATAAAAGAAAACAGGCAGACAATGGAGGTAAGGGATAATTTTCTGAGTCTTTTGTGACGTGACATTATAGAGGGCATTTCTGAACTGCCATTACTCATGACGGGGGAGTTAACATAGAGGAGTTAATGTACTTGTATTTAAAGCCCCAGCAAAGCCTCGCAAACAGCTTGAGAGCCAGGATTTCAGGAACCCAGGGATCCGTTTGAAACGTGGGTGCTCTGGATGTAAGACAGCTGTTGGATGGGGCCGGAGGTTTGCCCCCAGGTGATGGAATGATACAGTCATGTGCCTGGTCCCCTCGAACAGCTGACTCTCCTTTTCTGATCTCCAAAATGTTTTGGGGACATTCTCTGGGGACCATCAGTAAGACAGGGAAGCTCAGTGACAGTCCCAGGGGGCAGGGAAGGGGGATGGAGGCAAAGGCTTAGGGCTGCGGACCCCTATACCTGCCAACTGGTGTGTCACAGACAGGCTACAATTACTGACTGGTCAATTATCTGATTAAAGAGAGCCTTTCATTTGAGGCTTTTTTTTTTTTAATCCAGACTGAAATCTAAACCTTCTAGAAAGTTACCAAAACTTTTTTTTTTTAACTTGGGCATAATCAACATTTGGGGAGGGGGGATGATAAAAAAGGTACAGGGAGAAACACTTTGTTACTGGCTATAGGCCACAAATTGTTCTGGAATTTTCTTCTTTTCTTTTTCTTCTCTTGGGTCCAAGAGCAATGTTATGAGTTTACTTGAAAGTGCTGGCATCAGACTGGAGCTTACTTATCTTCACACACACACAGAGCTACCAGGCTGATGGTATTTTTAAAGTGGTAGAATCAATTGATTAAAAAAGGTACCAGCGTTTCCCTCAAAGCAACTCACTTTTTATTAGTTTTACAATTGCATTGAAATCCCTTTAAATTATGGAGTTCATGAATTATGCCACTGTCAGCCAGCATCAGAACTATGTCTTTATGGCCCTTGGATTCCTGAGAGGCTGTTGTGGTTTGAAAATAGCAGAACCATGTGCCGCTGCTTCACCAGCCGTTTAATGACCTGCCCCCGAGTGAAAGGCCCCAAACCACACAGGACAAGCCGGGCTGAGCCACCCGGCCAGGGCAGCCTGGCCGGAACCACGCAACAACAGGGAAAACTTTCTGCATTCATAATTTGACACATGCTGAGTTGACTTTTTGAAATTTTACTAATCCTTTCTCCGGAGCTTATGCTGTCCTATTGGCTTTACATAAAGAAAAAAAGAGACATTGCAAAGTTGTGAAGTCAGCAAACAGCAATACCCAGGGAAAAAGTTAAAATGCCAGACCTAAACTAAAAATACATTCTTTTATTTTTGTAATATATTTTTATTGATTTTTTTACAGAGAGGAAGGGAGAGGGATAGAGAGCCAGAAACATCCATCAGCCGCCTCCTGCACACCCCCCACAGGGGACGTGCCCGCAACCAAGGTACATGCCCCTGACCAGAATCAAACCTGGGACCCTTCAGTCCACAGGCCGACACTCTATCCACTGAGCCAAACTGGTCTCGGCTAAAAATACATTCTTAATCTCTAGACTGATAGCTGGGGTTAGAGTGGGAGGGCTATAAGAATAATTGTGCCCCTTTGTTAGAAGAAAAAGAAAAGAAGGAAGGGGGAGAAGAGGAGGAGAAGGAAGAGGAGGAGAGGAGAGAGGGAAGAATTAAAGAGGAAAAAGTGTCATCTCTACAGTGTCCATTTCTCAATTTATAAATCTGTGACGAGGTCTTCCCATTCATTGTGAATGAAGGAAGCACACTGAAGAATACAATAGTCATTAATACGGGTGCACAAAAGTTTTGAAAAACTGTATACAGAAGAATGCTGACAATAGTACATTTTAGTCTGTCCTTTGTCGATTATGTTTCTTCTTTATAATCCCCAAGAAAATGCACACACATCTGCAACTTCATTTTTAGTAATTTAATGCAACACTTTCATGATTTTTGTTATGGAGCAAAAAATCTTACTCTGTCTCTAGTATACCTTTTCCCACACATGGTACAAGGCAGCAGCCTGGCTGATGTGCACCAAGCTGGGTCATGAACTATTGCAGTTAGAGTCAGAAATAAACTTGGGGAAAACATTTCTGCAACAGTTGCTGACTGTGACTTTGACTTAAATGTATTCCACTGTTACTCATCTACTGACCTTGGTCCCTTTTTAAAAATTAAGTGTTGGCCAATGAGGAAAGATGTAAAATATGTGTCAAGTGGCAGTGTGTGCGCGTGTGTGTGTGTGTGTGTGTGTGTGTGTGTGTGTGTGTTGGGGGAAGCCTCAGTTTTAGAGACTGAAGGCGTAAAAATATCCTGAATGGGTTATTATGGAAATGAAGATGGGCCTTAGTTATGAAAGGAGAAAATTTTGCCTGAAGCCCTGACTATGCATTTTGTAGGAAGTAAACAAAAGTATTGTCGTAGATTCCACCTCAGACTCACAAGGACTTTGCAGCTTTGACCCTCTTTTCCTAACTCTCTGACAGGTGGACACACAGACCCTGCCCAACACCCAGTGGCCAGCAACTCACCATTGTTAAGTCAGCCTGTTCATGATCATTTTAGTTGTTAGAAAACTACTTTCTCCTGTGAACCCAAATTTACCTTCCTGCGACTACCTCCATTCGTTTTTAGTTCTGTGTCTATGCAGAATAATTTTCCTCCTTTTCCGTAGAACAGTCTTTGAAACTTCTAATACAACTTGTCATTTTTTTTCAGGTTAAATGAACATTCCTTGTTATTCCTTGCATGATATGGTTTCCAGACCCTCCACCATCCTCTCTTTGAACACGTTCCAGTTGGCTGTCAACTTCTCTCCTAAAAAGTGGTGCCTAGGACTCAGTAGTGCACTTCCTGCCTGACCTGCAGCCAGTGAGGTTACATTATTAATTCCCCGGATTGGACACTATACTACAATTAACAGAGTATACAACCGAGTTAGAGGTTCAGTAGCAGATCCATGCTCTTGGGTGGCATAAACTTACACTAAAACCTAAGGTATTTTTTACATTTATTACCAAATCAGTTTTTTATCATTCTCCACACAAGAAATTGACTATTTGAATCTAAATGTAAGTTTGTTTTTCATTGATACTGTTGAATTTCAACTTCTTTGTTCCAACAAATCTTTCTAGCTTATAAAATACTTTTAGCTAATTCTTTTTATTTTCCAATGCATTGCCTAAATCCTCCTAATTTTGTGTCATTTGTAATTTGTGGAAACCTTTGTTTTCTGTCTAAGGCAATAAACAGAGAGAAAAGAACAAGTGCTTTTACAGATAAAGAACCCAATGAAGTACCTGACACCCAGCATTCAAACGATGTTAGCCATTATTATCCTTCCTCTCTCTTGATCATAACTTTAAAAGACTTGTTAAAGAAACAAACAAAACAGAAACAGAAAAAAAGAAATCTTATAAAGGAAAAAGAACAACCAGAACATGGAAATAAGATGCACCCAATTCATTTACCCTTAAGAAAACCACACTGCTATTCTCAGGGCCTGGTTGCTGGGTGGCCGTGAGGAGTCTGGGCCACTTCCTGTCCTCAGAGTTCCCTGCGAGCGGTGCTCCCATTTGCTCCTGGTATTTCCACCTTTGCTATTTTAATAAATAAAAGCAAGAAGCAGTAAAGAACTTAGAATGTAAGTCCAAAGCTTTTGCATTTTATGTTAATAAACAATGTTCTATTGTATCTGTATCGGTAAAACGGAGATCCCAAATGCGTGTTAAAAAGAATTATTCACTTATACTTTAGGTAAATAACTGAGAATTTTTATTGTGGCATGATAACAAACTACGCGATGTTTGCTGCCTCTTAAGCATTTGTATCTTAAGCACTTATTTGAAGCAAATTCTCTTCAGTGCAATATCAAAAGTTTAAAACCATACGTTTTGAAAAATAGTTAAAAATATGATCAAAACAACTGGGGAAAAAAGTTCTGAAATCTGGTGACTGCTTTAATTGTTTTTATTATTTATTCCTTCAATATGCCTGCTTTTATTTTATATTTATATACAGAGTATATAAATTGTCTTTATAATGTATGATTCTGATATGTATTAAATAAGTCCAAATAAATGAGGGTTTTATAAAGTCATGTACTATCTCTTCTTGTCCATGTTCCCTAATTCCCTCTATGTATCATGGATAAAGGCAAAGATAATGTTAATTTTCTGGAAAATAGAATTTGTAATATAGAAGAATACAGATTTTATATTTATAAACTTTTTTTAAAAGTCTAATTATATCGCAAAATTAATTTAACAAGAACCCTGGAAGCAAATTGAGAAGGTAGATGATATTTATATATCTAAAAATAGAAATAAATTTTACATTGCTACCAACTTCTCATCTTTTTCTACTGTATGAAAGTACTCAGAAACCTGTTTTCTAATAGAATCTATAATTTTCTAATACATCAATATTTTCCATATTAAAAACCATTTTTATATGAAAAATAAAGTTCTAACTATGCTACATTTGACCTCATCAAAGTGACTTTCTTAGTCAGCTTGTGAGAAACATAAACAGACATGCATGCACATCCTTAGGTATCATCATACCTAATAAAATGGTAATATGCAAATTACCATCACTCCGCTACACCCACGATTGGGCCAGCTGGAGGTGTGGGGGGCGGGACTCAGGGTGGCCAATTGGCTGGCGGTAGGAGCGGGGGGCGGGGACTCGCGAGTCCCCCACCCCCGCTCCTCCCGCCGGCTTAAACGGCCGGCCGGCGCTGCTTAGGCTGGCGCTGCGGAAGATGCTGCTGGCGGAACTCGGGGTGGCCGATTGCGTGGCTGCTGGCACCAGTTTTCCGCCAGCAGCAGTTTTCCTCTGGCCACCCGCCGATCGGAGCGCCTCCCGATCAGAGTTCCTCTCGGGGTGGCCGATGGCGCTGGCGGGAGGCGCTCTGATCAGCGGGTGGCCAGAGGAAAACTGCTGCTGGCGGAAAACTGGTGCCGGCAGCCAGGTGAAGGAAAAGTCTATTGCACGAAACTTCGTGCAACGGGCTCCTAGTGATAGAATAATGTTAAAGATCAGTAAAAAGACAGGATCATCATATCTTTAAGAGCCTCAAAGCTGAGAGAGAGGGTAGAAAGGGCTCTTCATCATATCAGGGCCCCATATCCTCTGTGTCATGGTGGCATCTCCTGCTTTTCAAACCACCGTAAGTAAGTCATGTACCTGTTCCCTGTGCACCTCCATAGGCCCAGTCTGACCAGGCTTCCCACTGGGGCTAGAAACTCCTTAATCCTGAACTACTGCCCTGTTCCCCCACCTGGAGTCATGCAGTTACTAAGACGTCCTGTAAAGGCGAGTGAATGCAGGAGTCTTTGTTGACCCAGGTCCTTCCCTCCATGACCACCACCTTCTGGGTCTCCTTGGAGATAAAACACATGGGTCCCTTTACTGCTCTGGCTCTACCCTCACTCACTAAGGGCTTTTTATGACTCTTGTTATTGATTCTTTTAATATTAGCTGACACCTGATGCTTTTAATATCTACCCACATCACGATGGCTGAGAAAACCAATAAAAAATTCTTCCAACTTAAGACAACTGACCGAAAAAAAAAAAAAAAGTTTTAAGTGGATATCATGGCACTGTGGGACCATTTTAATTTTGTAAACCAACCTCTGTTAGCTTCACTTCTGCTATAAATCTGCCTCAGCCTCCTCAATAAGTTAATTTTTTCTGACTCTCATGTAAATACTTCTATATATCTAAAAACATTTTCTAAAGGGTTAATCAGTTACATTTTCTTTATGAAGATAAAAAGATCTGGTTTGTTCATGATCTGATCTGCACTGAGTAATTCCTGTATTCTAAACATGTTATTCTAGAATTCAAAATCTCTTTCATAATCTTTATAAATGCTTCACATTTACCTTTTTTTTTACTTTTATTCATTTGAATAGTCCCTTATTTTAACTTGATAAAAAAATCCACCCATGCACCTCTGAAAAATAGAACAAACAAGGTTACTTTTTGGAGAGCTTATGGAGTACAAAACTGAATCCTCTCATTTTTTACTGACAATAATTCTATAACATGAATACTATTTTTATATTAACAATACAGAATAGGTGACAGCACTTCAGAGGGTTTAAATAACTTTCTCAAGATCTCATAGCTAAAAGTTATGGTGCAAGCAGTAAAGGACAATTCTGCTCAAAGTAATACTGATTCCCATCTGTGATTCCTTTCCTCAAACCAGCTTCTCAGACTCCTTCCTGGTGCCCACAGCAATTATCCTCTACATGAGAAATGCCTGTACTTTCCACTAATGTGCTCAGGTGTGTGTGTGTGTGTGTGTGTGTGAGAGAGAGAGAGAGAGAGAGAGAGAGAGAGAGAGAGAGAGAAGAGAGGAGAGGGGAGGAGAGGAGAATCAGAAAGGGGGAAGAGGACTTGTTTTCATATTGCTCAAGGGTAATTGGCAGAGATAGATGACTGTTTGCATTTTTAAAAGCACAGAAAGAGCCTGGCTGATGTTGCTCAGTGGTTGAGGGTCAACCCATGAACCAAGAGGTCCCTGAGTTTGATTCTGACTCTCATGTAAATACCTGAGTTTGATTCTGACTCGGGGTTGTGGGTTCCATCCCCAGTGGGGGCTATGCAGGAAGCAGCCAATTGATGTTTCTCTCTTATTGACATTTCTATCTCTCTATCCCTCTGCCTTCCTCTCTCTCTAAAATCAATAAAAACATATTTTTAAAAAAGCACAAAAACAGGTGGAAAAAATATTTTCTTCATTATTAGAAGAAAAAAAAAGCAATGTTACCTTAAAACCTATATAAACATTACAATGTCAGACTCACCTTTACTTTTTTCTTACATTCCATTAAACCATCTTAAAATTTATCCTAACTACCGCATTATACTTTTATGCATTATTGTGTATTTGAAATTAAAGGGTTTATGGCTTTGGCAATTATAGGGAGAATTCAAGCAAAAAGCTAAAGTATATTCTACAGAGGACCCAAATTACAGTAGTGATCAGCTGTGCACTGATTTCATCTAGACCTCAAGAACAACAATAGACCTTAAAATGTCAACCTTTTATTTGCATAGTCAGTTTCCAATCAGTAAGAAAGATCAAATATGCCCTGTATGCAATAACATCTACGGAGATAGATGTTGGCAGAATGTTAGCAAAATAAGGTTGTTAAGCAACAGGGTAAAGCTACTATTTAAAAGAATACGTTCTCTGAATGCTATTAGGTCCTGCGCAGCTTATCATTAGCACAGTATCAGTAAATTGGTAAGACAATGTCATCTTGCCATCTAATAAGGTGTCATTCTAAATTGTTCTTATTGCTAGATTGAGCTCTTAGCACTGGAAGGCATTGATAGCATCTCTTTGATCTATACGTCAGAGAACAGAGCCCTAAGTAACTTGTCCAAGGAAACATAAATAACAAATGGCTGAGCCAGATCCCAAACCAGGACCTCTGATTCCAATCCCAGTGTGCTTTCCCACGGCAGCAGGCTCGTGTAAAACTCCAAAACACACGTTTTAAACAGGATGTACAATTTGGAAAATGTACTTTGAATTGTAACCTTGTGCCCCGATTATTTTACATCAGTATTTATACTTGTAAGTTCCTCTGTCCTGAGGGTTGTCTCTTTTGGATCACTGTTATCTGATTTTTCTGAACATTCCTGTTTGTCTTTCACTTTCTCTCCATAGTTGCTTCTGATTTTTAGGTTTTATCTCTATTTATATTCTGAAAGTTTTTATCTCTGTATTCTGAGTTTTCATTTCTATTGTCTGAAAATATTAAATACCATGACTTCATTATCAAGAACTTGGATACTACTTATGTATTCCAGACTTAGAGTTGTCTTTGAAGTCAATTTCCCCTTTATAATTTTTATCAACTTACCTAAGTCCTATCATCCCTTTGAATATCTGTTTAGAAATTTGCTTTGCAGGCTGTGAGAACGCTGTAGATGGAAAAAAAAAAAGAGAGAGAGAGATGAGTGTGGTTAAAGAACAAGACTCTGGTGTGTAATCAACATGATTCAGTGGATAAATAGAATTTCCGATTGTTATATCAATTTTAAACCAAAGTATGCATTGCTCAATTCAGGAAGCTTGATTCTTCCAACATGTTTGAACTATTCTCTGGCAGGGAATTAAGTGCTTTGACAAGAGAACAAAAACCAACAGAGTTTCTGGTGTGGTGGAGCCCCTGATCCTCAGAGATTCTGACACAAACGTGGGGCACTTTAAGGATTTGCTCCACTGGATATATTAATGCTTATAAATCTACTATTACCATACTCAGCCAATGTTTTAGATTTTTGTTAATTTTACAAATCTTAGAATTAGGGGCAGTGAGAAATTTTGAAGAAGACTAACTTGAGTTCAAATTCTAGAGCCATCATATACTAGTGTTGGGCCCTTGAAGCTTTATTTAACTTTCTGAGCCTCACCTGTAAATACTTCAAGTTTGTAATGACAGTTACAATAATGTACATAAGTGCCTGGTACCTAATTCGTTCCAAGTGAGTGATCTGATGGTGATGATAATGGTGATGATGATGTTACCAAGGTCTCTCAATGAATAAAGGAGAAGGAGGAGAAAACCAAGCTTTGGGGTAACTCTTAAAAGCAGATAACTGACACAAAATAACTTTCTGAAAATATTAAAGAGTAACAATTCAGAAATTATATTTGTGATTCAATAAATAAATTCTCTAGAAAAAAAACACACACTGTACTTTTTAAATGAAAACCAGAACTTCTTTAAGTCTTCTTAGAAGAAACTAATCTGACAAGTCTATAAATACTTATATTTGGCTTTGATGTCATAAATAATTTTTAAAAGCAGTTGTATAGAACTTCACAGAAAATTTTTCATATGTCAAAATTGGTTTTGCCACAGTCTTTGGTTTTGCAGTCTCTGATTAAGAAAGCATAAAAATCTCTTTTAAAAACTCACCATTAGAAGTTGTTATCTGTACATGAGAATGAAACAGACAGCCCAGAATAAAGAAACAGACTTTCAAATGCAGTTTCTAGAAAGTTATTTGTCATGTTACATTCTAAAATGTTGTATTTGTTCTGTGACTTTCATCAGCAAATGCTTCCAGGAGCATCTTTCCTGACCCCTATCAGGAAAGACACGCATATACTCTATGTGTTAACATGCATACACAGGAAGGTTTGCACTTAAAGTCAATTTTAGGATAAACAAAAAATCAGACGAAGGCAGACGGGATAGCCAGCTTTTGTGGAAGAGCAAACTGGTGAACCTATGTGGCGAAGCCTTTTCAAGTTTTTGGTTATCAAAGCAAAGCTCTCAGATGTTGCAGTGAGTCCCTAGTGTTGTTTATTTTGTTTAGCTCCAAGCCAAAGGGGACCTGCCAGCATCTAATCACCTCCTAAGTGTCCAGCGCTTCCGATTTCCAAGGGAGAAGGGCCCTCTGAACAGGGAGCTGTGGCTGGTAGGTAGGCGACATCCCTCTTGTGCCCCTCAGCAATGCAGCTCGGAGCTCTCCCAGTGACTGACACTAAGAATAGCAGACGATCATTTCTGTTTGTTCCTATTATCTCCATTGTTTTTATTTTAAGCTTTTAAAATAATGATTCAAGTCAAATAACATATTCCTATAAGCAGAAGTGGACATTTTAGTACAGACTGCAGTAAAAAAAAAGACTTTGTACCATAGCTCCCTCACATGGCTCTTAAGTGTTGAATAACAGCCTCCAAATAATTGTTTCCTCTATCCCACACTCTTGTCCTTTTTGGTGCGCTGCCCAGGTAGGCAGCCAGTACTAAGTATCTGATAACATGCCTTGTCGGGCCATGTAGAACAATATTTTGTTCCAAGCCCTGTAATCTTGCTCCTCCACAATCTAAGGCTCCAAGCCCAGCACATCTTGTCTCTTGGGAAAGCCACAGAGGCTCAGTGGCCATTACTTATGTTATTTCTACTTCTTCCAAACCAAGACGAAGATTTGAGATTTCTCTTTGCTTATTGCCCACTGAACATATTGCCCACGTTCCAAAAGTTCTGAAGAAAACGCAAAGATGAAGTATTCTCTGCATTAGAAGGCAAATTCCTCCTCAAAGCTAATTTTACCAGTTTATTATATGTGTGTTTTTAAAGACTCTATTATGGGAATTAATGTATGTTTACCTCTGCGATCAAATTGAGGAAGTGTTATTCTATTTCTTATAGGGAAGAATGCAGAACCTTGTATTTATCTGCACATTTCTGCCGGGTACCTTGATTTTACACATGTCTTCTGTTCTCTTTACATTTAGCCAGGCACTTTTAGTCTTATTTCAGAGATTAAAAAACTGAGAAAAATGTTACAATAAAAACACAGTTTTGCTTTGATGCTAAGAATAATGCTTTAAATGTGATCTTTGAAGATGTTTCACCCTAAAACTTGTTCCTTTCTTTTTCTTCAATTTCCAGTGACCTCTCACAAGTGACACACAGGTGAAGGTCGTGTTGTTCGGATTATGGACTTCTCAAGGGAAAGGTGGGGGGTAGGGGGTGGAAAGATACTATGTGTTGCTTTCCTCTGCATAAACTAGCTGCAGAGGAAAATGAGAAGTGAAATTTACCATTATCTTGATATGCAGATCAGGACTTGGCAATGTTGTGGTTACATTGTACGGAATTGGGAGGAAACTTAGCTTCTCACACGCTGTTCCAAGCAACTCAACCCCTTCCCACCTTTGCCCAGCTGCTCCCTTTACCTCTTCTAATGCTGCAGCTGAGGTCTACCTACTCTGTTAGCGTACTCCCCAACAGACCTCTCTGCAGATCCTATTTGTGTAAACCAAATGACATTCATTCTCCTGGGGCAAGTACAGTTAAAAGGGCGGCTTTCCTGCCCTAATTGGTTTGGCTTAGTGAATAGAGCATCGGCCTGTGGACTGAAGGGTCCCAGGTTCGATTCTGGTCAAGGGCATGTACCTTGGTAGCAGGCACATCCCCAGTGGGGAGTGTGCAGAAGGCAGCTGAATCGATGTTTCTAACTCTCTATCACTCTACCTTCCTCTCTGTAAAAAAATCAATTTAAAATATTTAAAAAAAAAAAACAGGGTGGCTTTCTCACTGCCATGATTAATCATTCCTAATAAACCCAGATGTCGGTACAGCTGATTGTCTCTGGTGCAGAGCACGGGTGTGCTTGCTTCCTGTGTTTGTGGCCATGGCGTTCCAGTGCTCGAGAGGATAAACCAGAGGCCACCGAGAAGGCTCCCTAAGCAACTGCACAGCTGCTGGGAAGCCTCTAGGGCAGAGAGAATAGAGGAGCTTGAGCGCTGGAGTCCTGAGGGCAGGAGGAAAAGGGGAGGAGTCCAGAGTTAGGACTTGTAGGGAGTCCTGCAACTCCTCACATACGGTCCCCAACATAGTCCATTTTGTCTCGACAGAAATTTCTGAACCTCTGAGTTTTCTTAATCACTGATGAATGAAATGATGAAGATAGATATTAGATAAATCATGGTGAGAAATCCTTTTGAAAGTTTCTCTCAATCATTTGCAAATTTTAGATGTCCATAATTTGTCTCTGTCCCATATCTCCTAGAGGACATATGCAAATTATGTGCATTAAACCCCAAACACTTACATAACAGGTGTCCAATTTAATAGCCAATAGTAAAGTTGAGTACAGGTTGGTTTTATGTCTCTCCTCCTGATGGGAGCCAGTGTGAAGCCATGGTGCTCCTTATTTTATCCTCCTTCAGCTTCTGGAAAAGTAATGACATAGCCCCAATGACTCTTCACATCCTCATGAATATTGGAGATTGACATTAGGCATTAAGAAAAAAAATGCTGAGTGTGGACCTTAGCTGTGGGGAAGTAGAGGGCTGGGGAGGAGACTGGACCTTGGTGAGCAGCCCTCCTCTCCTGCACCCTGTATCCTGCCTGACTTTTAGGGAGAGGCCTATGCAGCCAGTCTCCCAGGTTATTGCTTAATTCTTCCTCTCAGTTTAAGTGCTTCTAGTTCGTGGGTCAGCAACTGACCTTCTCTGCACAAGACAGGATTGAGAAATCACCTCAGGAGCAGCCGGCCGGGCAAGGCTCCCCACGCCTCGGTCCTTCCCTGGAGCAGGGGACACAGCAAGAGGGACAGAAAAACACACATTGCTACTCCCAGGCTACTCAGCAAGGCCACCTGGACCTCTGCAAATCCTGAGAGCCAGAAAGCCTGTGTAGTCTCTCTGCGTACAAGAGGAACTGTCAAGGTTGCCGATAAAATAAATACCATTTGCCTAATTTCGGGTTGTCTCCAGCAAACCAAGAACTTTCCTTTCCCTACACCAGCATAGGTCAATGTTGCATTTGATGTGCAATTTATGTGTTATCCTGGAACTTTTCATTCAGAAGCTCAGACTGTTTAAAACGATCTTAAGGGCAAAACAATACAGCAGCCACGGCTCTCTGACATATTGTTGGTGACCAGAAAAATCGGCAAAGCCAGAAGCTTTCTGCCGTGAGCACTTTGGTTTCTCTGCTTTTGTTTTATTAACTTCTCCACAGCTGGTGCAGTTGAAAACACTCTTTCATCACATGCTTAGCAGAAGTTCAAGTGCAGCTGAGAATGCTGCCAAGAATCTGTCCGCTGGGTTCACTGTCAGAATGTCATGTTTCACTTCTAACCTAAGTCCTATCTGATACAGCTTACGGAAACAAAGAAAACCCGCAACAGGAAAGGCTCTGCCTGGGCCCTCTCCAACTGGTTATTCCTGAGGAATCGAGGACAAGTCAAGTCTAGCAGAGCAGTCATACTCCCACAGTCATAGGGGAATCCAGGATTCACGGGGTTTTCTGCTCGTGCCCCCTATTGTTGGTGCCGTAAGTAAGTAATCTGCAAATCACGGGGCTGCAGGATTTTGAAGCAATGATGCACTCTTGTCTCATACCACTTAGAACTTAAGAAACAAGAAATTAAAATAGGATTGAAAATTATCAGATTTCTTCTTTCCTGCTTTATTTTAATGAAGCCCTTTATATTCCTAATCTTTGTGCCTCAATATCTTTTTTTGTAATCTAGGGGGTATTCAGAATAATCTTATCTAATCTTCTAATAATAGAGTAAAATGTAAATTACCATCACTCCGCTACGCCCACGATTGGGCGGTGGGAGGCTGAGGGGCGGGACTCGGGGTGGCCTATCTGGCCATTGAGAGGCACGGATCCGCTGCCACTGAGGGGGGCGGGACTCCCGCCCCCTGCGACTCTCAACGGCCAGATCGAGGCCAGATCTGCGGCCGCTGAGGGGGCCTGCGCGGACACCCAGCTGCGCCTCTCAACGGCAGGGTAGCCAGGTGTCCGCGGCAGCCCCCCTCAGCGGCCGTTGAGAGGCACAGGGGGTGGGAGTCCTGCCCCCTGCGCCTCTCAACAGCAGGGTAGCCCCCCTCAGCGGCCACGGACCATCAAAAGCGTGGGAGCTGGGTGCCTGTCCGCTCAGGCACCCAGCTCCCCTCGATCAAAAGCAAAAGCATGGCAGCTGGATGCCTGTCGGCTCAGACACCAGGCCTTTCAGAAGCCTCCGCCACGCCGGAGGCTTCTGAAAGGCCTGGTGCACCAGCGATCGAAAGTGAAAGCGTGGCAGCTGGATGCCTGTCCGCTCAGACACCAGGCCTTTCAGAAGCCTCCGCCGCGCTGGAGGCTTCTGAAAGGCCTGGTGCACTAGTGGACAGGCACCCAGCTCCCCGTGATCAAAAGCAAAAGCGTGTAGGGGACCCTACACGTGCATGATTCAATCATGCACTGGGCCTCTAGTTGGTTAATATTTAGGTAAATACGTTTATTATTGCTGCAAGGTGATTATATCACTTGCCAATTTTTTTTATATAAAATGAGTTGAGTACTCAAGTTACTTATTTTCAGAGTAAGGATACATTTTCAGAAGCATTCCTCAAACTACATGGTTCAGGTAAAAAAAAAATTACCTCTACAATAGGAGAAATATGTTACTTCCTCTCTAATATATTCATAGTTTTTTAAATCCTCCAATTTTAGTGAATTATTGATGGGATCATCTTAAACATTTCTTCTATTGTGACATTCAGTTCATCAGTACATTGATAGAAATTAAATATCTCCTAACACTTGAGAAATAGTGAATAGCAAGGTGAGGAATTATGAACACTCTGGCCCATGACACATATTTGGTTCTTTCATTCAATCAAGAGAGAAATATTTATTAAGAGCCCACTATGTGCTTAGTACTGTTCTAGGTGGTGTTAGAGATAGTGTAATGAACCAGAGAGGTCAAGTTCTAGAGCTCTCTATAAGTGGGGAGAGTGAGACTGAAAATAAAAATACAAACACTATATTTAGCAAGGAGTTCCATGCAAAGAATTAAAATAGGGGCTGGTCAGCATGGCTTGGTGATTGAGCGTCAACCTATGAACCAGGTCATGGTTCCATTCCAGGTCAGGCCATATACCCTGGTTGTGGGCTGGATCCTCAGTGTGGGTTGTGCAGGAGGCAGCCGATCAATGGTTGTCTCTCATCATTGATGTTTCTATCTCCCTCTCCCTCTCCCTTCCTCTCTAAAATAAATAAAAATATTTTTTAAAAAAGAATTAAAATAGGGGAATGAGATAATGACTAACTGCCCCTAATATTAAGGGGGGTCAGAAAAGTACCCTCTGAAGGAGTGTGTTTACAGCTCAATTCTCCCCCATGATAGGAAGAAGTCAGCCATTGAGAACTCAGGGAGAAATAGGCAAAGAACTGTCAGGCTGAAAATGTTTGGGTTCTATTGTAGGGTAATGAGAAGATTCCAAACAGGAGAATAACATGACTTGGTTATTGTATGAAAACCATCACTCCAGAAATTAGGTGGATAGTGGAAACAAAGAAACCCTGGGAGCAACAATGGTAACTTAGCTAAGTGGTAGCTGGTATTTGGCTGTTATACACAGATAATATCATCATATTCAGTTGTTTAAATACTGAACTACCATACACCTCCCAGACCCAGCCATCCTGTCCTTCCCATAGGACCACCAACCTGCCTCACAATGCAGTAATGGAAAGGTTAAAACCTGGCAGCCTGGCCAGCATGGCTCAGTGGTTGAACATCAGCCTATGAACCAGGAGGGCACATGCCTGGGTTGTGGGCTCGATCCCCATTGTGGGGCGTACAGAAGGCAGCCAATCAATGATTCTCTTTCATCACTGAGTTTCTCTCTCTCTCTCTCTCCCCCCCCCCCCCCTGCTCCTTTCCTCTCTGAAATAGATTAAAAAAAAAAAAAAAAAAAAGACCTGGCATAGCTGGGAACTTACAAGATATCAGTATTACCATGGATGGTCTAAGCTCCTGCCATACATATTTTTAAATATTTGATATTATTGCTTGTGTAGGGATGGAAATAGTCATTTTATAAATACTTAACAAGCACCTATCATATACATATTGTTCTAAGTCCTGGGAATATTAGTTCTAAGTTAAATAGACAAAAATATCTGCACTGCAAAAAACTTGACAGTTTCTGGTTATGATTTAAAAATAAAGTCTCAGGACTTGCCAATGGATTTGATGTGAGGAGAAGAAAAAGAGAAATCAGGAAACCTCCCAAGCGTATTAATCACCTGGCAGATGACGGTGCTGTTTACTTAGATGGAAAAAGTAAGGAGGAGGAGGTTTGCCAAGAGAAACCTTTCTCATGCTTCACAGAAGACATATAGGGAGGCCAATGAGAAACCTCTGAAACATAGAGTCACTTATGTGCCAATTCTTCATCTATAAACCTGGAACATTAATGTCTACCACACATACTTCAGAGGCTTGTGGTAATGATTCAATGTGGTAACATATATATAAAATCTTTTGCTTTCTCTAGAGAACCATGGGTCACCAGCACTAAAATATCATTAAAAGCTTTATATAAATGTCTGGGAACCACCGTTCTTTTTTAAAAAATATTTTTTTTTATTGATTTCAGAGAGGAAAGGAGAGGGAGAGAGAGAGAAATATCAATGATGAGAGAGAATCATTGATCGACTGCCTCCTGCAAGCCCCACACTGAGGATCGAGCTCGTGTGCCCTGACCAGGTATCAAACTGTGAACTCCTGGTTGACGCTCAACCACTGGGCCACACCAGCCGGGCTGGGAACCATCATTCTTGATTTTTCCAGGCTCTCCCCAGATAGAAATGTAGAAGGTGGAAGCCTCCATGGATGAACATAGAAGAGCTAAAACATTTGTGGATACAATCAACAATTAAAAGTTAAAAAAAAAAAAACCCAGGGAATCCATGTAGAGATGTGTATCAATTATTATTACTTCAGGGATGGTTTCTCAACAAATCATTTTCTTAGCATTAATGAAAAACTATACTAATTTTCATATCATTTTATATTATATAGCATCAATTGTAGTTACAGTCTCTTGTCCAATCTATAATAATAAAAGCATAATATGCTAATTAGACCGGACAGCCGAACAACCTTCTGGACGACCTTCCGGACGAAGCCAGGGCTGCAAGGGTTGAGGCAAGCTGCCGAGGCTGCGAGGGCCAACCCCCTTGCTTGAATTTCATGCATCAGGCCTCTAGTATAATTATAAAAAGCAAGATGAGGAAAAGAGAAAAGAAGTAAATGATGTAATTCACATGCCTCGGTCAAGCTTTTTACATTTTGAGTCTTTGCATTTGTGAAATGTGGATCATATATGCACTGCTTACCTTCCAGAGTTGTGGAAGGAATCAAATGAAAGAGTGCCTGTGAGCATGCTCTTCAAATGTTTGTTGTTATTATACCAACAAGACTTGTAGTATGTAGTGGAAAAACTATTTGCAGGCTACAAAGAGTTGGTTATTTGTTTTATATCTTTTTACCTCTCCCCATGGAAACCACAGCTTCTTGTATGTATTCCAAAACGTTTACCATCCTTCACTGGATTAAATGAATTATTATTGAAGACAGCAGATGACAAGAATATCATGTGTCTAATTTACTGTACCTAGAGGCTTAAGTTCAAAGCTTTGGCATGATTCCTAAGATACTTTGCACCCTCCACACCATACCAAACAACCCTTAAAAATTTCAGTAGTTCAATTCTCTGCCAATACTTCTCAGCTGCTTCTTTTACTCTCTCTTAAGGAATGAGTATTTTATGTTCTGAAGCTTAATAAAAATTAGATAATGTAGTGTTATTGTTAAAAACACAAGAATTAGAGTTTGGCTAACTGGATTTGAAACCTAGTTATATTAGTGACCTTGGACAAGTTATTTAAGTAGTCTATGCCCATGGAAGATGGGGAAATTTACAATACCCATCTCTAGGGTTGTCATGAGGAATAAATAAGTTGTTACATGTAAAATGCTTAGAACAGAGCTTGGCAATGAATGTTAGATGGCCTCAGAATATGACATGGAATCTACAAGAGCAAAGAGAAAAATAAAAATGTGGGTGGATATATTTATATTGCTATATCTTAATACTAGTGTGTACAAAAACACTATAATGGACCTTTGTCACTAAATCAATTAAGATCTAAAGCTTGATTAGAATGATACCATACAAAATCCATTGATTAAACACTTGCGAGATGCAAACCATGTGCCAGGCACTATGATCATAATGATCACAGATGGTATAAATGCAAACTTGAAAACCTTGCCCTCAAGTAATTCACACTGCAGCAAGAAGAACTGATTAGAAATGAGTGAGGATATTACTTATTTATGCCCACCTAATTCTAACCTTCTATATAAAACACAATATGAAAGGTACTAGATCAGAGAGAAGCACAGTGTTGTGGAATTGTGAGCAGTTTCCATACTAGTAAATGGGGGGAGCCATTTACAGGGCCCTGAAAGGAAGAGGGGCTCGAAACTGACCTGTGATGACAGACAGAATGGATCAGAAAGCAGGTCCGAGAAGATATGATGCTAGGTCTGAGTCTTAAGGGATAAGAAGCAGCTTGCTAGGCAGACAGAATTAGAAAGCAAGGGATAGGTATTTCCAGGCGCATAAACAAGTAAACACTTGGAAGCACAAGATAGCATGGCCTAACTGGGAATTTGTGTAGCGACTAGTAAATATGGCCAAATGAGGAGTGTGTCTGGAGGCACTGGAGGAGCTAGGAATGGACTGTGTGTCAAGGGTCACACCATGCAGAGTGGGGTCTATCAGGCTGGGAAGTCTGACCTTGGTGCTGAAGGTAATGAGGTGGCTTTAAAAGGTTTGAACAAGTAGACATCAACATCACATGTGTGTTTTCAAAAAATCTGACTGACAACATCCCCATTCCACCCCCTGCATTCCTTATTCCGCTCCGGCTCTGTTTTCCTCCGTGGCACTTATCACCACTTGACATATTATTTGATTTATTGATTGTCAGTCCCCCACTCCCACCCCCGCCCCCGGCCAGAATGCAAGCTCCGTAAGGACAGATAGATAAGCACCTGTCTTGCATTAAACAGTCATTAGATAAATGGCATATGGCACAAACTTCATACAACTTCTCGCCTTCAAGCTCACCCATTTATTTGCTTGCCCTTTCTTTGAGGGGCGGGGTGATAACCTATTTTGGTGGGGTAGCCAACATCCTATAAACATGTGGATTAAAATTTTAATCAAGATTCTCTTGGTAACTCATTTCTCTTTTTATTCTATTTTTATTGAGAAAAAATTTTAGAGAGAGAGAGAAACATCAGTTGGCTGCCTTCTGCGTGCTTCCTTACCAGGGATTGAACCTACAATCAGGGTATGTGCCCTGACTGGGAATCAAACCCACCACCTCTTGGTGTGATGGATGACGCTCCAACCAACTGAACCACACAGGTGAGGGCTTGGTGACTCATTTCAACTGGCATTAAGGAAAGTCACCTAAAGACCAATGACTTCTTAAGAAAAGAATCTAAGTATCTAGCATTACCCAAAATAGATTTCAAAGACAAAGCGCTCTTATACACAAGTAGAAATAGCACAATAGAATAACTTTATTTGACAACATTTTATCTCTCCTAAAAAAAAATAATACTTATGAAAGCTTATCTTTTTTATAATTTTTACTTTAATGCATTTAGGAAAAAAAATAATACAATGATTACTGAATTAGTACACCTCACAGTGTTTTAATCGTGTATAACTTAAATTTACCTTAAGTTCATTAAAATAGAAAATGTTTGCATATTTAAATAGTAAATTAGATTTAGTAACATTGTAGTCAGGACAATTCAGGTTTCCCAGAATTAAACATGCTGTAATCTGTTTCATGATGTTTCTTTACCAGTTGGGAAATAATTCAGTTGGGTTTTGCTGTGCAGTATGCAACATGGGTCTTTATTTACTTTGTGCCTTTGATCATCAGTCTTGTCCCCTGACTCATTTTGAGTAGGAAAGTTCCATGCTTGATTCTGTCAACCCACATCCTGCCGGTCCTAAAAGCACAGGATGTAATTTCCCCCTGCCATCTCCAGAGCATTTTATGCTGCTTGTGTCTCTCATGCTTTGATGACTTCTAAGACCCTCTCTTTGGTTGTATTCTTTGAAACAAGCCAGCTGGGCCTTCCCTGGTCTGCCCTGTTGACTGACCCTGGTGTCTACTCTGCCTGTACCTACTAGGTTTCATTTTACCAATCTAAATTTGGTAAACCACAGTGGACTGCCCTCCATCGTCAGTTCAAAGCAGCCCCCTACTAATTATTGCTGTCATTTGCTTAATATTTAGGAAGGTATTTAGGCTTTTGTTTCTTGGGAAATAGTTTGGCTGGAATGTGACTTTCAAAGTTTAAAATTCAATCCATTGCTTGCTGTGACTCAGAAGCAATTAATATTCCCACCCAGAGGAAAACTCTTCTGAAATAAATAATCCTTAAAAAAATTTAGGGAAAGTTGACATTTTTTAAAGTCAACCGTTTAAATATTAATACTGAAAGACTTTAAAACACATTATGTGTCTCTAATGCTGAATGAGGAAAGTAGGTATATAAATTCAATCCTGAAAATTAAAAATAATAAAAGAATTGAAAGGAAAAGATTAGCGGCGAAAGTAGAATGCCAAAGAATAAATGAAGAGTGCTTTGCATTTTTAAATGACTGTGCTGATGTAGCCTTTTGAAAAGTCAGGATCAATGAAAAGTCTGAGCCATTTACTTTCAAGTTAACAACAGAGCCTACCGTGGTTTTATAAATCCACTCTGAAAACATGAGAATCTTGGGTCAAAGACAAAATACTTTATTACAGCACAGCAGGGAGCATGAGTTTCATATTGGTGTTAGTTTCCTTTGCACCTCAAGTCCCATGAGAATGATGTAAGTGGGTCTAGGCTGCATATATATAATGGGTCTGTATCACAGCTGAGGAATTCCGAGCTCAGGAAAATCCCAGTCTTATAAAAAGATGCTGGCATATCAGCCCAACCTTCCCCAGAGAGAGCTATTATCTTTATTATCCTAGTCTAAAAGCAAATCTGTCCTCTATTCCAGAAGATCTCCATCTATCAAGTACCTAGACACATGCACAGAAAACAGCCTTGGAAAGATAGTGGGGAACAAAAGCTGTCACAAGACCTGTAGAAACACCATAGAGAATTGACCCAAATAATACACATCCCTTGGTAAAGTTTTTAGAAATGTTAAAATTTTGTTGAAAGTTTACAAGAACTATCATGCAACTTTATAAAACATTATTGCAGAGTTTAGCAACAAACATAGCCACCATTAATTTAGCAAATATTTTGACCCTCAAAACTAGCAAATAATCATTATCATCAATGAAATTTGACATATTAAGCATTGTTTTTGCACGTGGCACAATGTAAATTTGTTCCATCAGACAGGATGTTCAAGGTAGTCTGTATGATCTTACATTAAGTTATAAGAATTCTTAAGGACAGATATAAAGTACATTAATAATAACAACAAGAGTGAAGACTTTTAAAATTATGTAAATTTGAGGGATTAAGTGCTTTTTACCTTCATACATGAAATTGAAGACAAAAACTATTACATTAAAAATATAAAATGAAATAGATAACAACTGTCTTATACCTTTTTTCCCTTTTGACTCAAACACCATTTGCCTGTTCCTCCCTCCTAGTGAAATATTCTCTCATGTCACTGAGAAAATAGAATCAATTAGAAGAAAATCATCTCATTTTCCACCACCAAATCTGCCAGCCTACCTATCCATGTCCATACTCTTTGTCGTCCCTCCTGTTAACCTAAATGAACTCTTTCTCCTTTCTTCCCAGAGTATTTTTTACCCAAGGTCTCATCCTCATCCAGCTTCTTCAGAGACTTTTTTTCTTAACCCTCTCTCTATCCTGCATCATCAATACTCTCCTTGTTACTGTCTAACTCTAATCATCATGTGAACATAGTTCAAATAAAGGAAGAAAAACCTCCCTGGACCTCATGGCCTCCTTCTGTTGTTACCCTATTACCACCCTTCCTCAAAAGAAGTCTCATCTCTAAGTAGTCATTGTCTCCACTTCCTCACCTCCCTGTCTTCTCAACCAATCATCCTTCCCTCCCTACCACTCCACTGCCACTGCTATTGTCTAGGACCTAGACTCCAGGTCAACATTTACAGGTACCATAGAGATAACGTTTCAACTCATATGCTATATTAATATTCAGTAGACAAACAAGATTCTGCTCAAAAAATGTGACAATCAGCTATCTAATTTATAAAATACAAACAATGGCTATCTTTTCAACCTCACAGGCTTTTTGTGAAGCAAATGACAATGCAAATGAATATTTCTGTAAGTCACAATGCATCACACACATGTAAGTATCATGATTTTCTAGACTGTGACTCAAAGTCATGGATTTTTGTAGTTATTATCTAGCCCTAGCACAACACAAGGAACCAGAACATAGTGACTTGTTCACAGACATTTATTGGACAAACAGTAAATAGATGAACAAATATATTAATGACAATGCTTGGTTTGTCAAAGCCTCTGGCTGGAAAGGAGTAGAAGCACCTAACTAGAGTGGTGCTAAAGAACAGAGCAGTGCAGAGAAAATATAAGCAGAAAAACCATTCCTCCTAACATGCAGAACCATCCCCCCAAAAAAAAAAAAAAATTTATCTGACAGTTCAAATAACTATGTAGCCTTCATTTTGTTCAAGAAATTATCTGAGCTTTCAAAGGGTCCTTTTTGTCTAAGTTCCTATTTAACTGAGGAGCTAAATCATATAGCCACACAGCAAATAACAGTAACAAATCTATACTAATAAAAGGGTAATATGCTAATTAGACCGGGAGACCTTCCGGACATCCTTCCGGACAAAGCCATGTTGGCGGGGTGAGGCAGAGGTGGTTAGGGGTGATCAGGCCAGGAGGGGAGGGTAGTTGAGGGTGAGCAGGCTGGTAGGTGGGGGGCATTTTGGGGCGAGCAGGCCAGCGGGGGGGGGGGGGCAGTTGGGGGTGATCAGTCCGGCAGGGGTGGGAAGTTAGGTGTGATCAGGCCGGAAGGGGGGGCAGTTGGGATTGATCAGGCCAGCAGGCAGAGTGGTTAGGGGCAATCAGGCAGACAGGCAGGTGAGCAGTTAGGAGCCAGCAGTCCTAGATTGCGAGAGGATGTCCAACTTCTCCCGAGGGGTCCCAGATTGAAGAGGTTGCAGGCCGCGCTGAGGGACAACGCCTGGTGCACGAATTTTGTGCACCAGGCCACTAGTATCTATAATAAAGCATAATATGCTAATTAGACCAGACATCCTTCTGGATGAAGCCAGGGCTGCAAGGGAAGCCCGGGTCCTGCATGCCAGAGGGAAGCCAGTGCCAGCAGCCAGGGGAAGGAAGGCCTACTCTTGCACAAATTTCATGCATCAGGCCTCTAGTATACATATAAGACATGCCTTTTCTGCTTAGCTAAAACTCAAAACATCAAGATAAAGCAACACCATCAACTAAAATGTAAAATGTGACAAGCTCAGGGAAAAAAAATATTTTTTATCATCCAGTAAACCATTGCTTTAGGATACAATTAAAAGAAGTTCATGAAGATGTTGAGACCTTGAGCAAGATAAACAATAGCTTACTTTGCAAACTTTAGTTAAATTGACAGTCTCTCTATATAAAATATGTACATTTGGTGACTTATGTTATAATGTTCTCCTAGACTTTGGAAGTCTTTTCACACATTCTAATGAGGAGCTTGGAGGCATGACTGATCAGTATTACATTGAAAATAAATGTGCTGTTTTCAACTATTTCCTTCAGGCTTGGCCGACATCAGTCTACCATGTAACAGTTTATGGGAGTGAGCAAGAAAGTTTGACTTAAGCACAGCATTGCCGCCAGAGTAAACAGTGCCACAAACCAAGGAAATTTAAAGCACATGCTTCATTGTCAGGTTTAACTTGCTCTACAAACCCAAACAACCATCCAACTTCTAAAAACCCATTTCTGTTTCAATAACTAACATTTAATCATAAAGACAAAATAAATATACTTGTGCACATAAATATATGGTAATTATCATTTTTGCCAAAGAACTCAACTTTTCGAGGTAATATGTGGGAAATTGTCAGAAGAAGTAATAATAATGCTAGACCATCACAGAGAAATGTTAACAAAGTAGTATCAGCTAAGAGCTAAGACACATTCTACTACTTTCTAGACTAGAGACACATATACAGACCTGAAATAGAAGGTGATATTGTTATGCTGATATGTTCTCTCTTTTGGCATTTCTTATATACTGCCCTCTTATATTATACTATACAAATATTTAAGCATAAACTTGGCGCATCAAGGAAATATGGTTCATATCTTAAAATTGCCATGTGGGCAATGACATGTTCCCTCACAGGAATGTCTGAACAGGGTGTCTGATGTTGTCTGGAACTCCTGCTATGCAGTCACCTGGCGGTGACTTCATCCTTACATGGCACCATCAAATTAAATGGCTGTGGCTGGTGTAATTGTTTGTCTTTGGTCATTAGGCCACAAGCTCTGTGCAGGCAGGAAGAGTGTCTACCTTATGCAACACAGTATCTTCAACACCTGCACAATACCTGGTTCTTTCTAGCCACTTTTTTTTTAATGAATTTATAGATAAATGAGTGGCATATAGCATTGCTTCCCTACCTTTTTATTCCTTTCAAAGTTTACTTGAAATCATCCTTACATACATTTTTCCATAATGTTTCTACTTTATTTTATTATTCCAAATTACTTAGGGGTCATTCTCAGATTATTGATTTAGATCTTTGGTCCCACCCATGTTATGCATTCAACTTAAATAGGAAAATCAGGTTTCATAAACCAATTTACTATTGACTTTGAAAAAAGGGAGCAGAGAACACAAACTAGCATGCAAAACAATAATTTTACTAGCAAATCAGAAAAATAAACTGAAAAGATAGTATTTTGCTCCATGGCATTTTTTCAATTTTTTTTTACACCTAATGCCTCTATTCTTTTTTTTTTTTTTAATGCCTAATGTCAATCTCCAATATTCATGAGGATGTGAAGAAATAACAAATTGAGCCCTAGCCAGTTTTGCTCAGTGGATAGAGCGTCGGCCTGCGAACTGAAGGGTCCCAGGTTCAATTCCGGGCAAGGGCGTGTACCTTGGTTGTGGGCACATCCCCAGTAGAGGGTGTGCAGGAAGCAGCTGATCGATGTTTCTCTCTCATCGATGTTTCTAACTCTCTATCTGTCTCCCTTCCTTTCTGTACAAAATCAATAAAATATATCTTTTTAAAAAGAAATAACAAATTGATCCACCCTGGAGAGAATCTATGAGTGTGATAATTATGGTGAGCAACTTTGCCATCTCTACTAAAATCCTTACAGATGTTAATCCTCTTTAACCAGCAATTTCCCTCCCTTGATTTATCCTAAGAAAATAATCAAAGATCTACACAAAGATTTCTGTATAAGAATGTTATTCGAAAGTAAAGTAGAAGATCAAGATCTCAGCAGAGTAGGTGGAAGTTACACAAACCTCCTCCCAAGACCAAACTGAAATTGCTACTAAAATATAGAATAATCAACCAAAATAATTAACTGCAGACTAGCTGAGCAGAAATCTTATAACCAAGAATTTACAGAAGAAGCCACATCAAAACTGGTAGGAAGGGCAGAGATGCAAAAAGGGCTGGCCCTGTTCCCATGTGTGATGGCTGAGAATCCAGAAGGATTTCTCAGCTGTAAAGGTTCTTCCTGGGGAGTGTGGGGTCTTAACCCTATGCAAACTCCCCAGCCCAGAGCACCACAGCCAAGAAGAGGAGCCCACATAACATCTGGCTGTGAAAATCAGCAGGGATTGGGTCCCCGAGGGAGAGACTAGAGTCTGCTAGAAACCCAGGTGCCCTCTTAAAGGGACAATGCATAACATATCACTTGTAGCCACTCACTTTGGGCTCTAGCAGAGGGAGGGTGGCTCAGAGCGGAATAGAGTCCTATGAGGAGAGACTGGTTGTGTGACTCAGGGGAGAGAGAGCTGAAGAGACAGCCTCCAGGGTCCCTGTGCTGAGTCCCTCTCACACAGTGCAGACACTATATTTCTTGGGTCAAGCACTATCCTCCATAAGGCATTAGCCTGGGGGAATGCAATAGCCCCCAAGACTGCCTGTCACCCCATCCCAAGGAGCTCACAACCTGTGCAGGAGTCAGCTGCCTGTTTGGGACAAACTCTGCTGACCTAACCTGATGGCTCCCTTAGACCTCACCCCACCACAAAGGTCTGCACCTGGCTGGTGGCAGCTAGCCTGGGTGTACCCTGGCATTTATGCTGAGTGGCCTCAGACCCAGGCACCAAGTTTGAATCTGGAGAAATCTGGTGAACACCACTTGTTCTTACCTGGACTCACTGAGAACCTACCTCATGCAACTTGAATATTACCAGAAACTCTTTAAGTGACTAAGCCTAACAGGTAGCTGGCAGGCATAGGCAGATGGAGGGAAGTGGGGGCATATCTCAGGTTGCCTTGAGCTTTTTGCTGACCTGTCCCTGGGCTCAGTGCTGGTGAAATCCAGCCTTGGTGCATACCTTGGCCTCTCCCATGCACACCCAGGTGCAGCAGAGGCGGCCACAAACTGTGAATCACTTTGTAGCTCCAAGCAGGTTACCCAGGGCCAGTCACATGCAGCATCTGACATTGACCCACCCCCAGAGTCCTTCTCAAGAGGCTCCAGAACCAGCACATCCAGAGGTAAGCGTCAAACAACATCAGAACAATATCCAATTAGCTCTATAAGTGGCACACTCAAAGGGAGATCTCAGCAGGTACCAAACCCTGCTGAGGCAAATTCCACTTCATGTGGTCAGTGCACCTGCGCAGCAGTTTCATACACTGTGGTAGAAGTCAGTCCTCAGAGTCATCCAGCCTGAAGGTCAATCCTATACATGGAGGGGCCAACAGCAATCAAGCCTCAACTACAACAGGAGGGCTCACATAACCCAAACAAAAGACATTTCTGGAACACCCAACTGAGATGATCAAGTAGACTGGGCCACTGAGTCCCACAGGATACCAACAACATAAGGCCACCCTACAAAAATGGAGAGACAGAGCAGATCTTCCTAATACACAGAAACAAGTACAGACATAGCAGATCTACCTAATACACAGAAACAAATACAATGAAGCAGCAAAAACGGGGAAACAAAGGAACATGTCACAAATGAAAGAACAGGAAAAAAAACCATAAAAAATAAAACTAAATGAAATAGAGGGAAACAAGCTACCAGAGACAGAGTTCAAAACAATGGTTATAAGGATGCTCAAAGAACTTAGTGAGAACTTCAACAAACAGATAGCAAGTATAAAAAAGGACATAGAAACTACAAAAAAGAACTAGTCAGAGAGGAAGAAGACAGTATCTGAAACAAAGAATACAATAGAAGGAATAAACAGTAGGTTAGATGAAAGAGGATTGAATAAGCGATTTGGAAGACAAAGTAGCAGAAAACATCCAATTAAGCAGGGAAAAAAAGAATTTTAAAAAATAAGAATATTTTCAGGGATCTTTGGGACAATATGAAGCATAACAACATCCACATCATAGGGGTATCAAAAGGCGAGAGCAAGGGATTGAAAACCTGGTTAAAGAAATAATGACAGGAAATTTCCCTAACCTAGTGAAGAAAAAAGAAACATAAGTTCAGGAAGCACATCCCAAACAAGATGAAGTCAAAGAGGCCCACACTAAGACACATCATAATTAAAATGGCAAAGGTTGAAGACAAAGAGGGAGTAGAGGGAACATATCTTAATATGATAAAGTCCATCTATGACAAACCCACAGCTAGCATCATACTCAATGGGGGAAAATGAAAAGCATTCCCCTTAGGATCAGGAAGGAGACAGTGATGTCTACTTTCACCACTCTTATTCAACATAGTGCTAGAAGTCGTAGCCATAGCAATCAGGCAAGAAGAAGAAATAAAAGGCATTCAAATTGGAAAGGAAGAAATAAAACTATTTGCAGATGACATAATATTGTCATGAGACCATTGGGTTCTCATCTGAGGAGAATTCTGTCACCCAGATGCTATTTGGCAATGTCTGGAGATAATTTTGATTGTCACAAATTGGGGGTGGGGTGATGTTTTTGGAATCTAGTAGGTCTAGATGATTCTATTGTTAATGGAAGCTCTCCCTCCAAACAAAAAAGCATCTAGCTCAAAACATTAATTAGTACCAAGATTGAGAAACCATGTGGTCTCATGATAGTATAATTCATACTTAAAATGACTGCTGGGAACCTTCCGAATGCTTTGACACCGATGTCCTACAGCTCAGGCTTCAGACATGAAGAATGGTTTCTTATGGGTTGACAAGCACATACATGTCATCTAAGATTGAAGTTGGTGCTGTGAACTGGGTTTATTGACCAATCAAATTATACGTTCATGAATCCTACTATCAGGACTTATGGCCAAAGTTAATATTTAAAATAATTTAGAAATAATGCCTGGATGATGACTGTGAGACTGAGTCTTGAAGAGAAATTGGTCTGGTATTTTGCACAGGAAATTGCTGCTGACATGAGGAGGAGTATTTAGAAATAAGCAAGGAATGTTGTGACATCTTGTCAGTCATGAGTAACTTCAAATCCTATAATTTTTACCATCATTTGTGTACATGTCTGTCACTTTACCTTCGTCTGTGATGTATTTGGGAGATGAAGAAGAACAAGAGTGATATCACCACAATATTCAAAGTATCTTGTAACATTTGTCTTACACATTCTGTTGTCAAGGGTTATTAATTGATTACAATTCTGATTCTAAATTTAGAGCAAATGTTACATGAATGTCTCAATTTAAGATATTATCTTATAAAATGTTCCATTTATAAAACTTATTTTAAATAATTAAAATATGACCTGTGCTATCTTTACTTCATTTTGCCATATATTTCCCTATTCCTATTCCTATCTGAGAAATTTCATCCCACCAAAACTTGGAGCCCTCTTTTTGTTGTCTGACCTGTGCTGGAATTCCATATTCTCACAAAATATTCACTCCTCCCCACCTAACATGTGAATCAGGGTTGCTATCCCTTTAACACTTACCATAGCAACCCAGAGTTTAAGCCACATTGTGGACTTCTAAAAGAGACTGCTTATAATGAATCTTTGTAACCCAGACATTCACATAATATCCAGTTCATGGCAGGTGTCAATATGTGATTATGTGTTAAATTATCTCAGTGACCAGGTTTAATTTTAGAAAAGGAAGAATAAATTAGAACTTTTTTAACTTTATTTTTATTGTTGACACTGTTACAAATGTCCATTTCCCACCCCCCTTTGCCCACCTCCACCCAGCCTCCACCCCTTCCCTCTTGCCATCACTACACTATTACCTGTGTCCAATGGGTTATATATACTATACAGGATGTCCCAAAAAATGTATACACACTTTGAATAATTATTCATTCTAATGGGTTAAATCTGAAAAGAAATAAACATAAATTGAGCTATCAGCTGTTAAGTGTTGCATACATTTTGGGGGGACACCCTATATATTTTTTGACTAATATCTTCACCTTCTTTTATCAAGTATATTAAGAGGTGAATGACTAGAAGATTAAGAGATGGCATATGCTGACTCAAAGGAATGAATATCTGGTGGTGAGATTTCACCAGGGAGACAGTAGAATAAGAAAGATATTTTGAGGCAAGGGAAGCTTCCTAGGTACCTCAATTCATTACTCAAATGCAATGAGCCTTTCCAGCATGACCAGGTCCTGCTCGGCTCTAAAGAAATAAAGCTGCATCTAGGACATTGTCCTTGACCATGTGAGTTCTTCAAACTGAAAATATTTTCCTTAAAATTACAGCAGATGAAATTCTAACACATGTTGCAACTATATGGCTGAAAAAATATTTGAGCACACACATGCTCTGGCAATAATTGCTGTTTTTTTTCCCCTGGTTGCCCTTAGCTCTTAAGGTTATACTTTATATTTGGAGTTCTTGGTGATATTTGATTTAGTATTTTATTACATACTTTCTTGTACTAATCACTAATGCTTTCTTATCTTGTGTCATATCTCCCACTGAAAGTTCCTTGAAAGTGGGGTTGAGTTGCAGACAGGCACTCTCAATTTACAGATGGATTGTATTTCCAAAGTCACACGTTTTCAACATATATTTATTGATCACCTATTCCATGACAGACACTGCTAAATTTTGGCAATAAACATGGCCTCCTTAATTTAAAGTTAATTTTTTTTTAATTTAGAATATATTTTTCCATAGAAGCAGTGCTTTTAAAGGAGGTTATGTTCCCAGATGATCCCACAAATCAATTTTATATATCACATAGTTCTATTGCATTCCTTCTTTGTTCTCAGTTCCCAATCCGATATTGCAAAGGTAAGAACTTCTGGGTACTAACTTCATTCTCTCCAGTAAGAATGAAATTTGAATTGTAGCACATAAAAATGTTTTCCACAATCGGCATCAAACAAATAGTATTTCAACACCGCCATGAATAAAACAGGAGCCGAGTCTATGCCCAGCTCACAGGATGAATCTTGACTACTCAGCATACGGCAGTGGTCGGCAAACCGCAGCTCGCGAGCCACATACGGCTCTTTGGCCCGTTGAGTGTGGCTCTTCCACAAAATACCACGTTTTTAGCAAAGGCCAGCTTAGGAGTACCCTAATTAAGTTAATAACAATGTACCTACCTATATAGTTTAAGTTTAAAAAATGTGGCTCTCAAAAGAAATTTCAATCGTTGTACTGTTGATGTTTGGCTCTTTTGACAAATGAGTTTGCCGACCACTGCCATATGGCATCACTCTTTTGGAGTCAAATGTGTAATCAGATAGAAGAGAAAAATCCCTTACCTTGTTTGAAGGAATTTTCTCTCCCTCCCACTGGAGGTGACTCAGGAAGGGAGAGTCCTGATCACCCTTGGCTGTTCCCACACACCCAGGAGAGGAAACATTCTGGATGGTCCCAGGCCGAATGTGAGAGTAGAGAGCTCTGGTGTTTCCAAGTTACTAAATTAGCCACACCTGAAGCCTCACTTACTTCTGGAATGTCTAGGATATAACATAACTATTTTCCTTTATGCTAAACCAGTTTATGTCAGGTTTTTATTGCTTGCAGCTAAAATTATTCTAAACAACCCAATATCAAACACGTTGGACTAGAGCACGCTATAATCTTCTACTCCTCTTATTTTAATCCCAGCAATAAGAGTTTGTCTATAATTTCCTAGATCTTGTTTTTCTGAGATGTATTGGGCAGATATCCCTTGCATATAGAGGAAACATTTTTGGTTAGCATTAGAGTCCTTGGAGCCTCACTTTTTCCCCCAAACCAGAAGGAAAAAAAAAATCTTCTTCAGATACCAAAAGAAGAAAATGGCATGAAGCCCAAAGACAAGCTATTTTTCTTTTTCCACTTCAAATGATGCTCAAATCTCAGCCAGTTTCTTTTCAACAGTTCACTACCACATCTAAAAATCTAAGCGTGTGCTACATTGGTAGCTGCCCTGAATTCCAAATTACCCTGAACACCCGTTCCTAATCATGCAGATCTTGATTGGAACTAAATTTGTTCTTTGTGTAGAAATCACTCATGTTCCAAGAGCAATTTCTCCTCCAGTCAAATTAGCTGTGTAAATATTACAAATAAAAATATATGTAGGGGCAAGTGGATTACAAAAAGGCATTTCCTTATAAATGATCCATGTGACCCCAAATTAGAATGTGTTTTGAAAATAGGGAAGCCTGGGAAAGATTAGTAGACCAAAATAACTGGTGCCCAAAACTGCCCCAGATTTGTAGACCGAATTCTCACCAGTGTAGAGCTTTAAAAAAAAAATATGTGGGAAGAAACATGGGAAAGAGGAGAGAGGAAAGTTTTATGTATACTTTTTTAAAATACATAAAATACAAACTAGATTTTGAAAAACAACAGGAAGATAGGTTGGGAAGAATGCATAGATTAAGGCTTTCTTTGGCTTTTTCCAAATTTCTGGCTTTAATGTGTTTCCATCCATTGGAAACAATTTAACTCATCCTTTCAGAACTTTTTAAAGCAAGTCGTATATTTAAATTTGCATAGTACTTAGAAAGGGAATAAATAAAACACGCCTATCCCCTTTTATTTTTATATAAAGCCTTAAGAGGTACTTTAGAGTTGTCTTCTCTTATTAGGATATAACCACTTTATAAAAGCCTTAACATCATAAAAACACACCTTTGTAAAACCATGACATTCTGATGTTTTCCTTGGGAAAATCCTACTTACCGTATGCCTGAGTCAGGACCATGGGAGAAACTGTGAAATCTGGGACATCACATCAGTACAGGGGCAAAGGGCAGCAATGGAATATTGTTGTTCATTTTCCCTTGTCTCCTTCTATTACAACATTCACTTGGAATTTGTTCATTTGATCTTAGTCTAAGGAGAAGAAGTAAACAAATCTTGCTAAGTGTTCAGCCTGTTTCGAAACCAACACTCTGCTTATGCAGTGCTGGACTATCAGGCAATGATGATTACATTTGATGCTATAATGTTCAGTGAATTCTGTGGGCCACAGAGAGAATTATACATATTTTGTCAGAGAAAGTTTCCCTTTACAAAGTACCAGACATATGCCTGTGCCATTTATGTATTTTTAAAATAAAACTATTACTATGAACAGTGTTTGTTATGGGTGACGAGTAATGAGTTGAATGTGGTTCAGAATTAACCTCTTATTAGAGATAAGCATATATATAAATTATTCTTCAATATTTAACCAAAATAGTTTTCAAAGCCATATGCCTCTGAGTTTAACTGTTATGCAAGTCAATACTTTAGTTTACAGATTATGCATAATAAATCATGCAAGTTCAAATTTAGATATTATTGAAACATCCATCCTACAAAACAAGGTACTATTTAAAAAGTATTCTTTTTATAAAACTGTGTGTATGTATTTGATTTTCAAAAAGATGAGGTATCTATGAGATAAATAAATGTAAACAAGGGAAGATGTTTCTTTTTGGCCATATCATATAATGTCTTCATTGTATTTTTACCTTGTACTAGTATTTTGCAATATCATAGCTAAATTTCTCTATCTTCATGTCAAATGTACTCCCACTCCCCCACTAATCCACTGGATTTCCCACAAATCCCAAACTTTTCCCTTCACTCCAGACCAGTCTATCAATTTATCTTTCCAGATGCCATGCTCAATTCTGCTATTATTATTATTATTATTATTATTACTACTAGAGGCCCGGTGCATGAAATTCTTGAACAGGTAGGGTCCCTAGGCCTGGCTGGTGATCAAGGCCAATCTGTAGAGTGATTTGCATATTAGTCTTTTATTATATAGGATTATTATTATTACTAGAGGCCCGGTGCACAAAATTCATGCACGGAGGGGGGTTGTCCCTCAACCCAGCCTGTACCCTCTCCAATCTAGGACCTCTCGAGGGATGTCCGACTGCCCGTTTAGGCCCCTGGGATCGGGCCTAAACAGGCAGTCGGACATCCCTCTCACAATCCAGGACTACTGGCTCCCAACTGCTTGCCTGCCTGCCTTCCTGATTGCCCCTAACCGCTTCTGCCTGCCAGCCTGATCACCCCCTAACCACTCCGCTGCCAGCCTGTTTGCCCCCAACTTCCCTCCTCTGCCGGCCTGGTCACCCCTAACTGCCCTCTCCTGCAGGGTTGATCACCTCCAACTGCCCTCCCTTGCAGGCCGGGTGCCTCCCAACTGCCCTCTCCTGCTGGCCATCTTGTGGTGGCCATATTGTGTCCACATGGGGGCAGGATCTTTGACCACATGGGGGCAGCTATATTGTGTGTTGCAATGATGATCAATCTGCATATTACTCTTTTATTAGATAGGATAGAGGCCTGGTACAGGGGTGAGGGCCAGCTGGTTTGCCCTGAAGGGTGTCCCTGATCAGGGTGGGGTTCCCTTGGGGCATGGGGCGGCCTGAGTGAGGAGCCTGTGGTGGTTTGCAGGCCGGCCACGCCCCCTGGCAACCCAAGCGGAGGCCCTGGTATCTGGAATTTATTTTCCTTTACAATTGAAACTTTGTAGCCTGGAGTGGAGCCAAGCCTGGGGCTCCCTCCGTGGCTGGCAGCCATTTCTGTTGGGGTTATAATTGAAACTTTGTAGCCTTAAGCGGGTGGGCCCGGCCAGGGTGTGCGGAAAGCTTTGCTTCCCCTGTTGCCGCCGGCAACCCTGGCCTGCTCTCTCAAGCTCCGTTCTGCTGCCATTTCTGTTTGAATTTGTTTACCTTCTATTATTGAAACTTTGTAGCTTGAGTGGAGGCTTAGGCCTGGCAAGGGCAGGAGGAAAGCTTGGCTTCCTCTGTTACCTAGGAAACCTTGCTCTCTGTGGCTGTAGCCACCTTGGTTGAGTTAATTTGCATACTCCCTCTGATTGGATGGTGGGTGTGGCTTGTGGGTATGGCTTGTGGGTGTGTCAGAGGTATGGTCAATTTGCATATTTGTCTATTATTAGGTAGGTTATTATTATTACTTTATTCCTACTGGAGAAAAGCTGAAAAGTTCAGTATTACCCCCACCCATTCTTTTCCTTGTTCTGATCCTTTTTAACTCCTCTATCATAAACTTTTTGGCAATTGAACCTTACTGATATCTCTCACATCTTCATTAAAAAATAACACATAAAGTCACCCCTGGCAATTCAGCTCTTGATATTTCAGATTCACTAGTATTAGTGGCCTTTTCCTAGCTACCCTATGGACCTTCTAAGAGCAAACACTTTGGTTCTCTCAAAACATAGCAACGTGAACTACCAAAACTTATGCATTGATTGATCCTTCACAATTGTATCTTCTATAAATTCTAGCTACAGAAATTTGTTCTACAATATACTTTAGTTGAGAAAAACAAGTAGCAGAATAGTATGTAGAGTATAATTTAACCCTTTGCACGTGCTTGCTTTTTTCTCAATTCCTTTATTCTAATGCTAACCGTGTCGAGTCACACTCGACATCCAAGTGCGAAAGGTAATAAGTGTTTTTAAATATGGTATGTTTTTATATGGTTCTGTAGACTGGGAAAATTGATAAGAAATGCACCCAGACTGTTCACACTGAAGAGCAAATAAGCAAGCAGGGCTTTTGTAAAACTGAGAGAAGTGGTGGGGGTTATAAGATACTTTAACTTTCCTTTGAAAAGATACTGTAATGTTTGTTTTTATTTTGATACTAGAGGCCCGATGCATGAAGATTCGTGCAAGAATGGGCCTTCCTTCCCCTGGCTGTCGGCACTGCCTTCGCTCCAGCCAGAGCCACCTTTTCTCTCCGGCCCAGAGCCACCTTTCCGCCTTCGCATGCCTTCCAGAGGCCCAGAGCAGCTGGGGTGGTGCGAAACGCCCAGCCTGCATATGCAAATTAGCCCACCATCTTTGTTGGGTTAATCTGCATACTCACTCCTGATTGGCTGGTGGGTGTCACGAAGGTACGGTCAATTTGCACATTACTCTTTTATTAGTGTAGATAAGGAGCATTATTTTTGTAATTTCAAAAACTTATAAATAAAAAGATAGAATTACTAGGTATTGTGTGAGTCACTTTGTTTTTTATGACTATCCCATGTTTCTAGATGTTTTACTCTGCAGTTCTTAGTCACAGGGTCAGACATTGCTCTGTGGAAACCTCTGGAATTGACAGTTCAGCCAATTCAGTCACTACAACTCTGCACTGAGAAGCTTATCAGATCACAGCACACACCTCTTCAAAGAAAAAGTACCATATGAAGATAGATGTATTGATAACTCACAAAATTTGAATCACTTCTGTTTATTTCTTTGAATCAATACCTTGTAATACAGGGGGGAATATAAAATTGATCTATGATACATCCTTCATCGGGTAATTTTTTATACAATAGCCTGGGGCAATTTCTTCTGAGAGACTGGCCCTATGGATAGTCAGCCTAGGTGAGAAAAGGTCTGACTTGTACCATCTCCATAGAGTCATTTGAGGTTTGTTCTATGACGGTGGTCCTCCAATTTTGCTTAGTGTGTGTCAGAATCCCCTCAGGGCTTATTAAAACACAGGCTGCTGGTCCCACTCCCAGAGTTTCTGTTGCAGTAAAGGTGCCTAGGAACTTGCATTTCTTACACGTCCACAGATGATAGTGCAGCTATGGTCAGCACCACCATCAACTGACCACTTTCCTGTGGGCACTGAGGCTACTTTTTGTCCCTTACTTTGCAAGTAGCAAGGAGTCTTTCCCAACTTGAAGCATATATGTTTTTTATTCCAATGAAATTAATTTCAAGGAAACCAACCAATTAACATTTCAGTATTTACAGTAAAATCTTGGGAGCTTTGTAGTTTCTGAGATGTATATCTTTTCTTTACCAGTTAAATATCTCTGCCTTACCACAATGAAAATTTCCAAATTATTATTTAGGTCCTCATCATCTTCAATTTCTTATGAATTAAAAAAAAAAATTCTTGAAATCATAGAGGTAGGTTAAAAGAAAAAAAAAAAAACTCCTAAAAAAAATCATTTGCATCCCCATCCTCACCTACTTGCAAGCACAGTTGTCTCTTGTGAATGCAAAATTTTCTGCACAGTTTTTAAAGACTGGCAGGTTTTATGACCAGTGATAGAACAATTTTATTCCAAATTAGTTGCAGCCCATTCTTTTGATGAAATAATTGGCAGTAACATGAAAATTTTATTTACTTGAATATTTGCTGAGCTAGCAGTTACAAGATGCCGGGTGTCTGTGAGTTAGAAACATACCAGTTGCTCAGGAGAACAACTTTCCCTGGCCTCCGCTGAACAGAAATGTCTCTTTGGGGACTCATAAAGAAGACACTGATAAACAACATACTTAAGAGCATCACTTCAATAAAAACTTCAATCATTTCTTATGACTGCTTCTCCTCGCCTGCCTCAATGCTTACTGGGGGCGTGGTGCCAAATGCAGTTCAGTAAAAGAAATTCCACAAGAGGCCAAAGCAATTTGGTCAAAGTATGCACATGCTTGGTAGACTGGCGAATGTTAGAAAAATTGGAGAAATGGATGGAATGCATATCCTTTGGGCACTGCTCTCCAAATATTATTTCTTGAGACAATAACCTATGAGAAGGGTTGGACAGCTGAAAAGGAAGAGGGGAGGCCGTGATAAATACAGAGTGAGACTGTATGGTGGCCTTCCCGCTGGTGCTGCTGGCCCTGGTTGTGGGTGTTGTCACTGGAGGTGTTGCGGTGGGTGGCAGCTTGGAGTGAGAAAAGAACTGATTTGTTCCTCAACTTGTCATCATTTTGCAAATGTGCAGGGAACCCTGGCCTTGTTTGCAGGTCTTTTGGCACCAGCTGTGTGCATTCTCCCCTGGAGAACTGTTAAGTTTTCAGCCTGCTTGGTGGTATTCTGGCTGATTAAATGGCCGATTTTTCTGTTGACTTTATGCTAACCCCACGTCCTGTTCCTCAGGAAATGTTTTTGCTGTGTAAACTGCATTAACTCCAAAGGCATCTTGCGATGACTATCCAGAACACTTCCATATCCTTTGTATTAACCTTTACAGAGGGCCTGAAGACCTGCTCCACATACATTTGAATATGATCATATGTTCTCTGAGGAACATAAAGAGGAAAGAAGGAAGTGTTATACTCCACCACTGTTCACACACATTTAAAAAAACAACTTAAATGCTGTGTATGTTGGGGAGTAGAGAGTTGGAAGAATGTCCAAGAAGGACTATGTGTCTTTGTAAATCAAATATAAAGGGATCCAGAAATATCAGTAAAGAGGGCCCAAGAACAAGGTTCTACCAAGTGGTGTACCCTAAAAATGGAGCTACCTTTTGCCACCCTCTTCATCCCTCCCTCTCAACCACGAGCCTCCAAACAGGGAAATGGAGCTTTCAGTAAATAGGAACCTGCAGTTATTAAGAATGTCAACCTAGCCCAGCAGCGTGACTCAGTGGTTGACAATCAACCTTGAACCAGAAGGTCCCAGTCCCCAGTGGGGGGCGTACAGGATCCGGCTGATCGATGATTCTCACTCATCACTAATGTTTCTATCTCTCTCTCCCTCTCCCTCTCCCTTCCTCTCTGAAATTTAAAAAATAAAATAAAAAGAATGCCAATCTAGTCCTTTTAGAGGCACATAAATAAAGGACTCAAATGCCCAAACTGGTTGCTAATGTCTTAAATACTTCTTTTCCTTTGGGAAAGCTAACTAGAGAGGTCCTTTAGGATTCAATTCTTTTACCAATTTCTACTTTCTCAATAGCTACCCTTTCTTCCCAAGATAATAAAGAAATAGAAATTCCTTAATCACTTATTTGGGCAATATAAGAATCTAACTTGAGTTTGACAGTTTTGGGTTGGATTAATACTGTAGGCAACTGGAAAGAAAAAAAAAAAAGAAAGAAGAAGCAACTTACTGCTTTGGAAAGACCAAAGTAAAAGAATAGATTTTTTTACTTTTAAAGTCATAGTACTGTGAGTACCATTTTCATTTGAGATGAAATATGCATGTTTATTGCACACACCTATTTAGTTATGGAAAACAGACACCAAAATGAGTTTTTAAACAACATTAGAAAACTTCATTCAGAGAAAGTCAAACAAAAGTTAACTTCTGATTTAACTTATCATGTCAGTCTCACTACATATTGTGTGGTAAAAAATGTCAAGCAAGATAATAGAACATTTGGTATTATTCTACTTTTTTTGGGAGCACATTTCTCTTAAACATTTCAAATAAAATCTTATTAACTAGAAATTCTGTGTTAGCAGCATGCATCTCTGGAAGTTAGGAACTTTACCCCATTCTTATTTGCAATTTACACAAACCTGGTACAAAACACAAGCTTTAGGGTTAAACTGCCTATGGTTTATTCCTGGCTGTGCCATTCTTTTGCTGCTGGGGCAAACGAGCAAAATTCTTTGGGCCTCAATAAATAAAGATTTTAATAGTGACTACCTCACAGAGGAGTCAGTGAAAGAATTAAGTGTGTTAACTCACAGAAAGATGTTACTAGTAAAACAATGCCTAGCACATGCTCAAGAGTTTTTTTAAGTAGTACTTTTATATTTCAGAAAGTAGTACAATATGAAATTCATATTACTTAGACACTGCATTTGTTTATACTAAGTACTTCCAATTAATATTTTTGACCCCACTATCTTCTTATTTTAGCCACAAAGTTTATTAGACTATAATACTTAAATCAGATGAAAAAGGTAACTATCAAAAAACCATAAGTCTTAATCTAATGGCATTCCCCAGAGCCCCTGACCTTCGTTCTTGGTCCCCAAATGTGTCCAAAATAAAGCTTTCATCCTTAGCAAAGAAGAAGCCATATACATTTGTATAAACAGAGAAGGTAAGCCTTTCAATAATTGTGTTCACAATTACAAAACGTCCTTGAATTGGCCTCTAATCCCCCATGACCCCATCTGGTTAAGCAGAAAAGAAATGCAAAAATAAGATGAACCCCAAATGAAAACTGAAAGGAAAAAACAGGGCTCTTTTGATTACTTTCACTGCCTGGTTATTAGACATTCATCCCAGTAATATTGCTGTTCCCCTGCTCTCCCCCCCTCAACAGGGGTTAAGAAAAAGTTACCACAGGTGGAAAATTGCTCCTGGCATTAATCCGTCTAGCTCAGATCAAGAATATGGCCATCAGTAATCTCTTCTGGAATAGCCATCATTATTCATTTCAGTACCATGATGAAAATGCAAGGGGCCAGAGTCTTTTTTGGCCACTTTGAAGAAAAAAAAAAAAAAAAAAACCTCATAGAAGAAATAAAATGAATGAGCATCTTTGCATACTAAAAATCCCAATTTCATGTGACTAGATTAGAAAGCAGAAGCAAGGCCTCTTTTTCTTAGAGTATTTATTCCCTAGGGGGTTCTGCCAGAAGGCAGACTCCTAAGTTATCAAACTCAGAATTTTCTTCAATTCCTTCTTTTTCCAGTGTGCTCCTTGCGGTTAACTCCATTACTAACTTATAGCGATAAACACCTGGAGTCTATCAAAAACAAAGAGAGGCTTATTCAGTGGGTACGGCCCTGCCTGCTGAACACCCTGAGCAGAAACAAACTACATAATATAAGACTTGAGCAGGAATATGTTTTTTATGATGTGCCAGCATCAGGGGGATCAAAGGCTAAAGCCAAATAAATAGCAACTGGGCACTAGCAGAGAAACATATTTAGACTTTGAAATAATCAAAAACAAACCCAAAAGAACACGGACACCCTCCACACTCAGCAGTCAGATTTCCCCTCTTTTTGTACATGGCTTAAACCTGTCAAGAGTTTTTGAAGCTCATCACTGAAACTAAAGAAGAATCCTGTCTTTTACTGAGGCTGTGACCATAACCATAAAGAGCGGGCACGAACAGATAAACCCTTCCCCCGCCCCCCACCTTCACCTCCAGCCCCCTTCTCTTCCTCTATTGGCCTATTATTGAATTTACCTTGGCCACGTTATGGAATTTGCCGGCTGACATTAACCCATTTATTGAGCTTGACTCCTCCTTATCTAAAACATCTCTAGACAAACTGAAACAAGCTGTCTACCAACCACTGATTGGCAGGGCAAATTTTTCCAGGTGGGACAACTAGCTTCCCTCAAATGACTTGCTAGCCTTCTTTCAGTCTGGCAGAATGATGGAAAGAATACTGGAGCGACCATTGTTTGCTGCCATGGTTAGTATCTGCCATGTATTTACATAAACAATTTTGAGAGATTAGTTGTATTGAAAAAAAGTTGAGGATGGGGGGCCCAGCGCCAAGAGGAGGCGGTAGATATGAGAGCAGAGAATTGACAGGCTCAACCCCGAGGGCGAAAAGCTACATCTGCATTTGATTTGTCAGGGATTTACATTAGTGAAACTTTAACTCTGCAGATGATACATAAGATTACACTTACAGAACAAGCTTATGCAAATACAGCTTAAACGCCGTGGTATGTGGCCCAGACAGTAAATTTGGCAGATTTCATTGAGTCTGGTGGCTGGATCTAATAAATTCATTTACATGAAGGATTAGAACATCTGGAAAAGTAGCATGGTGGTTTATTGAAACATAAATAACATTAATTGAAAGGTTACAGGTATGCAAAACACTTCATGCAGGCGATGCAAAATGTTATAAAGCTGCTTCCCTGTTCAACGAAGGCGAAAGCGAAAATACCTTGCTAACATAAACAGAAAAGGCAATTTCCAGGACCTGATTTAAATGCCACTTTACATAGTAAGAGAGAGAGGCTGCGCCTTGCTTCATCCTGCCTTAGTAGCGAAGCCTCTTCTCAATCTGCACTGTGCTGGCCTCCTGATACCCATCTCAGGCACTAATTAGCAGCAGCAAGGTAGTGCCATAATTAGATTTATTTTCAGTTACAAACCCTCAAACTGTCATGCCGTTTTGCAGGCAGAAAAGCATGGCCGAGGTCTCCAGCCATTTCTTCAATGAGTTTATTTTTATTTTAGTGCTGTAATGTATACTCGCTGGTAATGTGGATTGCCGGTTAATGTCTCGTGGAGTTGGTTACCATAAGCATAATAACAAATTACCCAGAGGAAAGTGAGCAAAGATTGATATCATATGATTTAAAAGCTGAGAGGAAAGCTCGGGTGGTTTACAATCATTTGAGTACCTCAACATTAATTTATAACTTGGTAACCCATTCAAACTCCCCTTCGTCATTTATCCTCAAATAAAGAGATGACTTAAGCTGTTGGGTCACCCCAAATGCCTCCTGCCTATAGCAATGGCAAGCCATTTCTTTTAAAAGGATCGTTTTCATTGTAAGTCATTATCAAAATGCTGACTCTGGGAAGTCATGTAAATGAGGAAACAGGAAGTCTGGTGCTCTCTCAGGTATGGAGACTGTGTGGAGCCCACTTCAGAAACTCAATGTGGATTTGACAAAGTAATCAAGTAAAGAGTTGTTTGACCAAAATTGAAAAAGAACCCTTGACAAGTTTTATATATATATATAGAAAATAAGATTTAATGGGTTTATTGATATACTTTAGAGAATAACAATATTAAGAAAAGAGAAAACTATCTTAGATGGTCTTGCTTCCCATAATAAGGAAGTAGACCATGATTTTTCCTTTCAAAGCAGATAATAGAATCAGAAAATAAATCTTTACTGATGATTCGCACTTCAACCCTCACTGTCATAAGTACACAGAATATATAAAATTGTAATACTCTTCTTGATAGAATTTCTGTCAGAAATTAAACGTAATAGGTAACTGAAACTGGTCAAGTATAATTGCTACAGTAAGTTTTTTTCCCTGTATAAATATTTTTTAAATGACTGAAAAAGCCCTCCATTATGGTCAATTGATATTTGACAAAGGAAGCAAGAGCATACAATGGAGTAAAGACAGTCTCCTCAATAAATGGTGTTGGGAAAATTGGACAAGTACATGCAAAAAAATGAAACTAGACCACCAACTTACACAATAAACAAGAATAAACTCAAAATGGCTAAAAGACTTAAAAATAAATCACAGAGCCATAAAAATCCTAGAAGAAAACATAGGCAGTAAAATCTCAGACATCTCATGTAGCAGAAGTCTTACTGATACATCTCCTAGGGCAAGAGAAACAAGGAAAAATGAACAAATGGGACTACATCAAACTAAAAAACTTCTGCACAGCAAAAGAAATCATCAACAAAATCAAGAAGAGAACATATTCACCAATGATACATCTGATAAGGGGTTAATTTCCAAAATATATAAAGAACTCATACAACTCAACAAAAGGAAGACAAACAATCTAATTAAAAATGGGCAGAAGACCTGAATAAATACTTCTCCAAAGAGGACATATAGATGATCAATAGAAATTTGAAAAAATGTTCAATGTCACTAATTATCAGAGAGATGCAAATTAAAAACACAATAAGGTATCACCTCACACCTGCCAGAATGGCTACTATCAATAAATCAACAAACAACAAGTACTGGTGTGCATGTGGAGAAAATGAAACTCTAGTACATTACTGATGGGAATACAGGCTGGTGCAGCCACTGTGGAAAACTGTGTTGTTTCCTCAAAAAATTAAAAAATGGAACTGCCATTTGACCCAGTTATAATACCACTTCTAGGAATATGTCTTAAGAATCCTGAAATATCAATCACAAAGAATATATGCACCCCTATGTTCATAGTAGTGCTATTTACAATAGCTAAGATCTGGAAACAGTCCAAGTGCCCATCAGTAGATGTGTGGATAAAAAAGCTATGGTACATTCACACAATGGAAACTATGCAGCTATAACAAAAAGAAGGATCTCTTACCATTTGCCACAGCATGGATGGACCTGGAGATTACTGTGCTAAGCAAAATAAGCCAGTCAGAGAAAGACAAATATTATATGATCTCACTTATATGTGGAATCTAATGAGCAAAATAAACTGATGAACAAAATAGGTTCAGAAGTATGGATGCATGGAACAGACTGACAGATCTTGGGGGAGGAGAGGGATGGGAAGAGATTAACCAAAGAACGTATATGCATATATGCATATCCCATGAACACAAACAATAGTGTGGTGAAGTCCTGGGTTGGGGTGGGGACTGGGTGGAGAGGAGCAGAGTGGGGGTGGGAGGGGGGCGGGAAATACTGTCAACAATTTTTTTAAAAAGCAAAGATTTTTCTTACATAGCAAAATACAATAGACACATTAAAGAAAAATCAAGTCATGGTTATGAGTTACCATGGCTCTCCAAAACCCAGAGAATTTGATCATTTCAAATTTTTATACAGAAATTTCATTTGATCACACAGTGATAGAATACGAAATATTCATCAGGGAGTATATTTCATCCAATAGGATGTCTCACTGCTGCTTTTCACATAGAACAACTAGCCAACAGTCCTGCTGAGATGCCCAGGAAACACATCTTTATGTATATTGATATTGACCACTCTGAAAATTTAAGGAAAAAATGGTACTGCTTAAAAGAGAGGTCAGGGCCTCCTGACAAAAAGTGCAATCTTCATAAAACTGACAAGGTCTCAGTGGATATAGTAACATGTTGTAATCAGCAAGACCAGTTAATAGACTACCCATCAAATTAAATCCTCAGGATAATCCAGAACAGTAGTTTCAAAAAACACTAACATTAGATCTCAGACATCAAACATGGATGGACAGTTCATCAGTGTTTTTGCATATTTTTGACACCTGAAGGTAGGGTTTTATAGGAAGTACTCTTTGACTTCCATTAAATCATTTCATTCACCTGCTTCAAGTCTTCCATTGACTTTCCTTTGCCTACTAGTGGAAGTTCAAACTCCTTGGTTCTTTACAGTGCCCCCGATGGGCATGGGACACACTTATGGGACCAGTATTTTGTTATGTTAGTCTGAAATGTAGAGTGCTTTAGTTTTCTGGATCCAGGTCAGAAAACAAAACAAAACAAAACAAAAAAAACAGTGACAACAGAAAGAGTGCCTCACCAATCATATTGCTCCCCACTGGGTCAGTTCATTAAACTTTATCATACAACAAACCATGGATTTTTCACAACTATGGACATCTGAACATGTTTGTTCCTCTCTCTCCAACTAGCAGGCTCCCACCTATTCATCAAGATTCAGCTCAAATATCACCTGCTCTATGCATCTTTCCCCACCGTTCCAAGGCAAAGTTTATTCCTCTCCACTGTGTTCCCAATAGCACTTTTGTACCTCTTTCATGACGTATATTTTTCATTTAAAAAATCAATGGCCAGGATCTCCAGGGCAAGCACAATTCATAGAAGGTACTTAATAAATTGTTGAACAATTGAATCTAGAGGTGTCTGAAATGACAGTTCCATCAGAAGCAGGTAACAAGACAAATATATCAATTAAAGTAATTCCTTAAAGATGAATGGAAATCAGCTAAGCAGAAAAGGATTCCCAGAAGATATGGTTGGCAAAAAAAAAAAAGTTAAAAAATGAGCTGGAAAAGTCTCAGAAGAAAAATCATTTTTATGCCAAATCATTATTTACTTGTGGTTCTAACCTTGAGAACAGTTAGCTGAATAAGTATATTCAGACTTGTGGGGGGAAATCTATGTTTTTCATTGTCTGGGATAAGCCAAGCAGTATACCAACTATTCCTATCCCCAATCACTCATTTAACCCTCAAGCTTGTCTACAAAATGTGTTCATTGTCAAGCTTTCCATACTCTTCACTGTACTTCTGAATCTCCTGTGTCCACCACATTCATGGAAAATATTGGGTGTCAGTGACTACTTGGTTTTACCACACAACTTGGCTTTTCCACATTTCTATGGCCCAGCAGGGATATTGGAAGGGCAGGTACATTCTGGGCTTTGGTAATGGTTTACTTTCCCTGCTATCACACTTTAACTCTCTGGTCAATCAATTCCAGTGATTTGCTTCACCTTTTCTTATCTCAGCCTGCCCCAGCATTGTCTATTATGAAGGTAGGTCATACGCTGGACTTACCATAAGAGAGCTGCTTCTATCTAAAGGCCCAAATAGCAATAACATATATTCTAGTTTTTTTCATAAAATAGTTCTGTAGTTTGACATGTGTCTGAAGGCTCCGTGAGTGACCACAAAGGAGTTTTAAAATTTGACTTCTAAATTCTTTACACCGTTCTATTGAGAAATGGAGTCTTTGTTCCTCCCTTTTGAATCTAGGCTATGGGTCATGTCCCTAGGAAACCCAAGCAGTTATGAAGCTGACAGCCAACACCAATTTGCCAGCTAACCAAGATTCTTTGCTTGAATGAACTTTCGTCAGACTCCTGAACCTTCTCCTAGGCCCATCTGTGTACTTCCTTGTAAAATCAATTTTAGCAAGAACCCTGCTAAGTCAGTTTAATCAGATCCCCCCACCTTTAATATCTGATCATGTTTTATATCTGATTGGGTTCTTCATCACCCATCATCTTCCAGGTGATGTCTGATCACTCTGGCCTTTATTCAGCAAGAATCCTGTTAGGTCAATTTATCCAGAACCCTTCTTGATTCTGATGTTTCCTCTTAGCAATCTCCCACCCTGCCGCCCACCCTGTTCCTTGGCTATAAATTCTCACTTGTCCATGTTGTATTCAGAGTTTAGCTCCATCTCTCTCCTCAACTATAAAATCCTATTGCAGTGATTCCTCTACTTATCACTATAGTCCTGAATAAAGTCTCCCTTACCATTTTTAACAAGTGTCATTAAAAAATGTTTTTCTTTAACACTACCAATATGAATGAGTCATCTTGAAAGCAAACCTTCAGACCCCAGCTGAGCTTCCCAAGCAGAAGCTAGCCTCACCCAAATGGCAGATTTAGGAACAAAATAAATGATTATTGTTGGGGGTGGTTTGGCACACAACAATACACAACTAATAGAGCAAGTAACTAAGGAATGACAAGGGATTTTTAGCCATATCAAGTTTTACCTAAGCCATTGTGGGTTTTTGTTTTATGATTGTGTGTGTATGGCTGTTATTTGTCCAAGAACAATGTATCTTTGATCCCATTTTGCATATCGAAATTTGGGCTAGAAAAAGAATTGTGTGTAGATTTGACATTCATCCATTTTATTTTTTGTGAGTTACTTATTGAGACTACTTTTTTTCTGAGTCCAAATGGCAGAGAAGAGCAGTCCTAAAATACAAAGGTCAAAGCTTTCTGCTTCACATAATGGGACATTCAGAGCAAGGCCGCCACCAGTGGGAAACGTGAGTTTTCTTGAACATGTCTTGTTTAACAACCTGGTGCAACTGAAGTAAGAATGAGTAATAATTCCTTCAGCAGCCAAATTCACCTCATTTGTCTGATATTTAATTTTCAAATACTTTCTCATTGTTTAAGAGCACCCAAAAACTTCCAATCTAACAAAAATATGAGACCAATAAGCTCTCTTACGAAACTTGCTTCATCCTATAATTTCTAAGTACCATTTTTTGGTATACATGAATTTTTACCTATATCAATTGTTCAGAAAATTTGATATTTTCTAAATGTTTACTATTGTAGAGTTGTTTTTTTTTTAAATCCTAGAATAAAGAGAAACTAGTTTCTGAGGCTTTCATATAATACCTTTTCAATTTAATCCATATTTAAGTTATTTCTCATATATCTTTTTTAAAAGTTGTTTATGGTATCAAATGTTATTTCTTCATAAGCTTTTTTTTAAAATATATTTTTATTGCTTTCAGAGAGGAAGGGAGAAGGAGAGATAGAAACATCAATGATAAGAGAGAATCATTGACTGACTGCCTCCTGCACACATCTTGCTGGGGATCAAGCCCACAACTCCGGCATGTGCCTTTGAATGAACTGAACCAGGGCCCCTTCAGTCCACAGGTCTGTGCTCTACCCACTGAGCCAAACCGGCTAGGGCTCTTCATAAGCTTTTTCAAATATATTGCAATTATCATATTTTAACCCACCTGAAACTATCCATCTGTAACTCTATTTGGAATAACTTCTTGAATTGGTCAAAGGTCTGGAATTGAGACAATCAAAATTAAATATATTAAATAAAAATAAGTATTTCCAAACATAAGCAACTAAAAGACTTTCTTGTTTAATGAACCAACCTGATGAAACAAAAGGCCTTTACTTCTATTCTCCAGATCAAGATGTTTTACCTGTGATGTAACTCTTGCTAACTCAATGATAAGACCTATGGTTTAACCAATAATTATGGTATTATTATGGTAGCCCTAAAATGTTATGTAAAATATGATTCTAGAGGGCAGGGAGGATGATCACCTAGATACAAAGTCAGGGATGTAAACCAAACTTGGACATTAAGAATTCATTGCTTTTCAAAAAAATTAATGAATAAATAAAAAGAAAGAAAGAATTCATTGCTTTTCTATTTTCATCCCAAGAAACATTTGAACAATCATGCTTGTTTAGCAGACTTGTGCATTAATTTGATGTTATTTGAGTTTCACATGGTTCTACTATTCTATTTAATGCCATTTCACACACAGATCATAAGCAAGTTACGTAAATAAAAAATAAAAATAAATGTATTCATTTTAAATTATTCATATTGGGTTCAAAGTTATTAAAAATAATTAGACGATCATTCATTTTATCCAGATAAATATACCTGTGCTTTTAAAAATACTTTATTTTAATGTGCAAAGATAAAAGAGATTACATTCATCTCATTAGATGATAATGAATGTATTGTTCACCAACTAAGTCAACTAATTTCTGAGACATTTGTGATTTCTTTCCTGGTCAGCATGTCATACCAAAGAGGGATTATCGTGACTGCAATTTGTTTCAGATTTACTCTGTCAGATCATTTGTTGAAGACTTGAGACCACCCCTACCTGAGGAGCTTTATGTTGAGAGGGGAAAAAAATGTTTATGATTTTTTAAGCCATCTCATTTTTCTGTTTGATACAAATAAGAGCAGTGGATATGATTCTAATAAACATTAGTGCATTTTAATATATGTTCATCTATTCTTGTTTTATATGTTTTTGGTCCCAAGGAGTTTGATTCCACTGACTATATTGAAAAGAAAGTCAAGTAAAATCCGAAATACTTTAGCACTCATTCCAAAGAGTGAAGAGAAAAATGTGAACTGATAACTGGGAAGAAATAATAAAGAAGTAAAGTTTGTGGTGAAAATTTTCAAATTATATGACTGAATCTGCTACTCAAGCATTTTGAAAATTTCCCTTTTAATTAAAATGTCATTTTATTGCTGAAAGTTTTATACAAAAGCACTACTTAAGTGTTTATCATGTAATGTGTTCTTTAAGTATATTTTACCTTCTTTCATCTGATTAATAATGACTTCCAAAATTTTAATCTGCTATAGTCCAAGTTATTGCATATTATCAATTTATTAACTAGTATACAGGGCTTCTATACTATCCTGTAACTTTAGATATATTTGGAATTTATAAATTCCATTAAAATTATTTAATTAATTAAAATACAATGTGATTCATAATTACTATTCATTAATGAGGGAAACTGACAAGAGGATGGGAAAGCTACTTGCATTTTAGTCCCCCATTTACAATATGTAAACAAGATGCAGGGCCTAGAGCAGGTCACTTAACTTCTCAAAGCTTTGATTGACTCATTTGCAAAAGTAGGATATAATTTATCAGCCTCAGAGTAGAAACGAGACCAACTTTTTCATGGAGTTCATTTTAAGCTCTCAGGATTATTATTTTATAAATATCCCTATGCTTATCACAACCATCATGATGAAAATTAGATCATAACAGCACAAATTGAGTTTAATAAGTCTTATCCACTAAATTTAAGAATCATTTCAAATTATTCAAACAATAGATATTGGTAAAGCTAATACCCTTAACTAAAAAATATAGTAAATACGCCCTGGCCTGTTTGGCTCAGTGGATAGAGCGTCGGCCTGCAGACTGAAGGGTCCCAGGTTCAATTCCAGTCAAGGGCATGTACCTTGGTTGCTGGCACATCCCCAGTAGGGGGTGTGCAGGAGGCAGCTAATCGATGTTTCTCTCTCATCGATGTTTCTAACTCTCTATCCCTCTCCCTTCCTCTCTGTAAAAAATCAATAAAATATATTAAAATAAATAAATAAATAAATAAAAATAAATAAATAAATAAATAAATAAATAAATAGCAAACTACTGTAATTTACTCATAAATTAGGTTCCTGTTCATGTGTTCAATTACAACTAATTTTGCTTAAAAATATACATTTAAATCAGAAATTAAAAAAATTTAACAAGATCTGAGGAATTTTAATCTTAGGATACTTTAATAATCATAATGAAATCTATAATGGAAATTTTTTAAAAATTGCAAAGTATTCTTTTAGAGTGACATTTTCAGGATCAACTTTGCAAGAAGCTTTTTAAGAATCTCCAGCCTATAAAATAAATATGAAAGAAATTCTCTCAACTCAGGCCTAAACTCACCCATAGAATGTAGTAGAGTTTACCTTTGAAATCTTTCAGTTACCTATTTCTGCATCTGCTTGGACAGAACTATAGAGTATGCTTTAAGTTGTAGGATTTTCTCCTACTTAGTACATTATACTTACAAAATAACCAGGAAAATCTGTACTTTTCCAGCCAGCTAAATTTTTTTAAATTCATTTTAGGATTTTCCCTCACTCATATACACACTCATTCAGCAAACACACACACATGTGTGAACACACACATTTTAGTTGTACTAAACTTAATGTGAAATTTTAGATTAGAGTCTCATTTATTGGCAATTCTGGGAAAGGGTTTTAACTTAATCCCCAGTTAATGAAACCCTTGCTAGTGAATTTCCTTTGTCAACACTGCATTTAATGTATAGTGCTTAGTACCTGCTAGAGCACCAAAACCCGCCAAGCAATCAGGCTCAATCGGAATGCAAAAGTTGGAAGGAGTTTTGTAAAATTTTATGAAAATATTATGCTCAGAAATTACATGGGCTGGCTCCATTTAAAAACACTTCTTTTCAGCTTCTGTGTTTTGCTATTAAAAGTAATGAACAATTATGCTTCAAACATAACAAAGCATTTCTTAGGAATCAAGCCTGATTGATATACTGTTCCTTGAAGAAAAGTAAGCAGGTCAGATACTGATTCAGAAGTATCTGGCACAGCCACTGGTCTTTCTTTTGCTTTTGCAAGACTGGGAAGATGTAGAAATCACTAGAAAAATATTACAGCAAACACCTACTCAGAAGATTTGGGAAATGTATATATGATAATCAAACATTAAGGTACCAAACATTGAGCTATCAGTGATTCATACACTATTTTAGATTACCAATTTCCAAAAAGATGGGCTGCAATAACAGTGAGTAAATATAAAATACACATCACAATTTCTCTTTGGAGGCCCAGGAGGCACTTCCGGATATGGCATTGTCTTACAACATGCTACACTCGCTCCCCGCCCGCCCCCCCACACACACACCCCCATCCCGTGGCTAAAGGAGAATTCCCACAAACAATGTTAACAATCACGAGATGGAAAGGGGCATTACAAAGATCATTGAAACAACACTTGCTGTTAGTGTGAAAAAATCATGATGAAGTTGAAATTTAATTTTATTAAATAATATAAAATGTAGCTTTTTTATAATAAAGTATAATTAGAATTCTGCCCTGACCTCTTCATCTTTGGTGTTTCTTCAAGAGAATAAGTACCGAATTATTACACAGGATCACTTTAAAACAGTAAATATACACTGAGTGGCTAGATTATTATGATCTCTGAACGCATAATAATCTGGCCACTCAGTGTATATCCTATATAATAAAAGGCTAATATGCAAATTGTCCCCTTGACCAGGAGTTCAACCAGCAGGCAGGCTGGCTAACAGGCCATGTCCCCTCTCCCTGGCCAGGCTGGCCGGACCCCACCAATGCATGAATTCATGCATCAGGCCTCTAATCCTATATAATAAAAGGCTAATATGCAAATTGTCCCCTTGACCAGGAGTTCAACCAGCAGGCAGGCTGGCTAACAGGCCATGTCCCCTCTCCCTGGCCAGGCTGGCCGGATCCCACCAATGCACGAATTCATGCATCGGGCCTCTAATATATATATATATATATATATATATATATATATATATATATATATATATATATATATATACTGAGTGGCCAGATTATTATGCATTCAGAGATCATAATAATCTGGCCACTCAGTGTAGATTCCTATCCTATATAATTAAAGCGTAATATGCAAATCGACCAAATGGTGGAACGACCGGTCACTATGACACACACTGACCACCAGGGGGCAGATGTTCAACACAGGAGCCTGGTGGTCAGTGCACTCCCACAGGGGGAGTGCCACTTAGCCAAAAGCCAGAATCACTGTTAGCAAGCACAGCAGCAATGGCAAGAGCCTCTCCCAACTCTGCTGCAGGTTGGTAGTAAGGAGCAAGGGGTCCCAGACTTCAAGAGCCCAGGACTGTGAGACGGATATCTGACTACTTGGGGATCGGGCCTAAGCCGGCAGGCAGACATCTCCCGAGGGGTCCTGGACTGCGAAATTGCACAGGCCGGGCTGAGGGACCCCCACACACACACTGCACAAATCTCGTGCACCAGGCCTCTAGTTCAGAATAAAGCAAGAACCTAGCGTGGGACCCAACGTTTATAGCAAAACAGTAAAATACTATCTCTATTTAAAGTTGGTCTGCTAAAAAGATCTTTCTTCTTGTGTTTCCATAAGTAATTTTCTTATTTAAATGTTGTGCGATAATAAAATGCAGATAGTATCTAGTTCAGCCAAGTGCTCTTCTGAAATACTTGAGTCTTGTCAGTTTGATTGTTAACATTGTTATCGTAAGAAAAGCTAAGCAACTGGATAATTATGACCTTCATCCAAAACCCTCTATATAATTGCACAGATGTAATGACTTAGAATGAACTTCTTCAAAGCTTGGCTGCCTATGCACAAAATCTAAAGCATGCAAAGAACAAAAACTCCAAATAGAGACCTAACCCAGGTGTAAAAGAAAAATATCTGCCAGTTCTTCACAGGAATTTGCTTACACTTTTATGCAAAGGTGTGAGGTTTGATAACCTTATTCTGCCCTTTTAGAAATAAGACCGAACGTTTGTCTCCATGACCTCTGATCCTGGAATTTTCAGGCTGTTACTTCAGCTTGTGAAAAACCCATCTCTTTTATTTCCTCTAGCGATAATACTCATCAATGGAAACATTTTCTACATTCTTTGTTCTCCATAAGGAGATGTCATAGTAAATATGACTTTTGACGTGTTATAGAATACCAAGAAAAAGGACGTGCACATATTTAAAGCACCCTATATTACAATGAGAGTTTTAGCTTTTAAAGAAAACTATTCATCTAAAGGGAAAGTTGAAGGAGGAGAGAAAGAATATACAGCCCTATCACCTGGTATATGTGTGTAAATAGCCTGTCATCACCTAAGTTGTCTGAAGGTGAAACGGTCTGAGACGTGTCAGGAGACTTGGCCCGATGTGATTAGACTATCCTTTCCTTTCATGCAGTTGTTTAAGTATGGAATCAAAACTCTTTCTTGACCTTGAATTGGGAAAGGGGGAATGTGGTGCACTCCTTCTTTACAAGAATATTTTGGAATGTATAACAATGCACTGATTTAAATCATTTCAGTGGGTGCTGTACTATTAAGAGCCTCTGAAGAGCCTTGAGCTCTTGTGTAAGTAAAATCTCTATAAAGAGTAATGAGGTCAATTCTCTCGTATTTTGAAGGCCATGAGTAAAGATTTATAGAACGAGATGGAGCAAAGGGAGCCTAAGCCTGGATGTAGTGATTTTCAAGTGTTTACAACACTTCTGTTCCATTGACAGAGCAAAGCTAACCTTACAGTCTCTTTAAAATATGAGACTCAAGCTCATTATTACCACAGTGGGTATTCTCTCCATTCTTTTACTGCTCCCTGAATCCATTCCTTCAGTTTATAGGTAAGTTTGCAATATTTTAAAAAGAAAGGAAAAAGTCAGAAATAGACCAATTAAAGCAGCAATTTAAACAGGTTGCACAAACACCATTTGGATGCAAGTATATACTTACTCATAGAAGAAAAGTAGAGAAAGTGAGCATTTTTAAAAATCATTCATTAATTGGTTGGAGACCTGAAGGCATAAATAAATGAATTAATAAGGTTCACAAATTTAGCTCTGATTTAAACGTATAAATTCAACATAGCAAATTATAAGATTCAGTATCCATAATTTTAAAACATAACAACTATTTGAAAAAAGCACTCTTTAGAGTGAGGCTAGAGAGAAAAGTTTCCTATAGGTTCTCACAAGCAAGACCATATATAATGTAACAAACAGCATCCTTAATGTTGATATAGCAACAAATTTAAAAAGGCAACTTTTTAATACAGCTGATGGCCTTATACCACAGTACAATTTCATAAAAGCAATAGGAATGGTTTAGGGCAGAAGAGAGAGGTGATAATAAATATCGGGCAGAACTGTGGCTCTCTGTAGCTTAACCTTGGGATAAAATTTAGAATACCTATGACTGAGTAGATAACACCTATTTCAAGCAATATTTCATACATATTCACCTACCTTTCAAAAACTATTGCATTATGTTAATATATAGATTAAAATTCCTATCAAGTGCCAAGAGTTATCAAGCAAGATAAATATGTAACTTTAATAAAAGATAATTCTAGAGGATTACTAGGCTTTCAATGAAAATATCAATGTGATATTTTTATATAATAGAGGGAGAAATACAAAATATATCCAAAGATTTATTTAACAAACAAAACCTGTGTAACAATTCAAAACATGAACAATGGAAAATGAAGATAATAATAGACTTACCATACATTGAAAGCCATTACAAATCTGCAATCATTACATTTATATAAAACGGGTAAAAGATCAATGGAACAAAGAAATAGTCCTGAAACAGATACTAGTTAATATGTATAAGAATTTAACAAATGCTGAATAAGGTCATAGAAATAAGATTTTAGAAATAGAAATAAGTGCCCTAACTGGTTTGGCTCAGTGGCTAGAGTGTTGGCCTGTGGACTGAAGGGTCCCAGGTTTGATACTGGTCAAGGGCATGTACCTTGGTTGCAGGCACATCCCCAGTAGGGGGTGTGCAGGAGGCAGCTGATCGATGTTTCTCTCTCATCGATGTTTCTAATTCTCTATCCCTCTCCTTTCCTCTCTGTAAAAAATAAATAAATAAATATATAAATATATATATATATATATATATATATATATATATATATATATAAGAAATAGAAATAAGTGAGAAATTGAAAATATATATACATATTTGCTGGAATAAAATAAGCTATTTAGAAAGAAAAATAATCTGTGATATTCAGCAGTCACCATAACCCAAATAAATTCCAACTGGACATAAAAATTTTCTGTTAAAACAAAAGTAAAAAGCTCATAGAAAATATAGGTGAAATCTATTTAATCTCTTCTTAGGAAAAGATTTTCTCAGATAATTATATTTATACATATCTACACTAATAAAAGAGAAATATGCTATGCAAATTGACCATACCTCTGCAATGTCCACCAGCCAATCAGGAATGAGTATGCAAATTAACTCAATAAAGATGGCGCATTAATTTGCATATGCAGGCGCAGAGCGGCCGGGCAGGGTGGGACACCTGCTATGAGGGGGAGGGCAGGGGGCGGAGGGAACTTTAGGAGCAGCGCTCCAGCTGGAGCGGAGAAGACTGAAGGCTCCGGCCTAAGCGAAGACTCTGGCCAGCCAGAGCAAAGACTCTGGCCAGTGCAAAGATGGAAGGTGGCGTCCAGAGCAAAGGCCTGGGTCCTGGGTGCCGGAGGAAAACCGGTACTGGCAGCCAAGGGAAGGAAGGCCTATTGCATGAATCTTCATGCAACGGGCCTCTAGTCTATATATATATAAAAGCCTAAGCAGCTGTTACGACCAGTTGACTGGTCGCTATAATGCACACTGACCACCAGGGGGCAGATGCTCAATGCAGGAGCTGCCCCCTGGTGGTCAGTGCACTCCCACAGCCAGCCAATCTCCTGCGGTCCCTTCCCCCATGGCTAGCCACCCCCAATCGGCCCTAATTGGGACTGGACAAGATGGCCCCAATTGGCCCTGATCGCCAGCCAGGCCAAGGGACCCCACCCATGCACAAATTTGTTCACCGGGCCTCTAGTAATATATATATATATACTAGAGGCCGGTTGCACGAAGAGATTCGTGCAATAGGCCTTCCTTCCCTTGGCTTCCAGCACCAGTTTTCCTCCGGCACCGGGGACCCAGGCCTTCGCTCCGGCCGCCATCTTGGTCTTCGCTGCAGACTACAGAGTCTGCGGTCTTCGTCTTCGCTGCGGCCGGGGTACCGCTCCTGTAGATCCCTTCGCCCCCCCGCCCTCCCTCTCATAGCAGGCATCCTGCCCTGACCAGCCACTCCGCGCCTGGAGCAGCTGGGCGGCCGCCATCTTTGGCCTTCTGATTTGCATATTCCCTCCTGATTGGCTGGTGGGCGTAGTGGAGTGATGGTCAATTTGCATGTTTCTCTTTTATTAGTGTAGATATAATTGTCATAATTTAGTATCTATATAATATACTAAAGAGACACAAAATAGATTCAGCATGTGAGATTTGCTTGGATTTTGGATTTATAAAACAAACAAAAGGAAATAAAAGATATTTATTTGGGAGATGCAGTTATGAACTAGATATTAGATGTTATGGATTTGTTGTGAATTATCTTAAACATATTAATAGTATTGTAGTTATGTAGGAGAGTATCTTTATTCTTAAAACATACACAATGAAGAGTTTAGCAGTCAAGTATCTGAAGCTTATTTTCAAAGAGTTCAACCATAATAAATAAATATCTCCCTCATACACACACACACACACACACACACACACACACACACACACACAATGTAACCAGAAAATGTAACAAAATATTATTAGCTGGTCAATATAAGTGAAAAGTACACAGGGCTCATTGGATTATTCTTTCATTTTTTCTATAAGTTTAAAATTTTAAAATAAAAAGTTGGAAGGAAAAATTTCTAGTCAGAGCAATCAATTTAATGAGGTCAAAATGTGAAGCATCTATATGTAAAATATATGGCAAGTGGTTATACACTTAAATAAAAGGTTCATAAAGGCTCTTAAGAAAAACATGCCAACCCTCCAAAGGAAAAATGAACAAAAGATGAAAATAGATGCTCCTCAGAAGAAATCCAAATGACTAAAAATATATGAGAAAAAAACATCAGCTCTCATTAGTTATCAAAGAAAAGAAAATACTATCTTCCTCTATAAAAGTAATAGAGGACTTTTTGTTTATTTATTTTCTTTTTAATGATCATAGTTAATACCACAAGGGTGCAAATAGAGATATCTTTTCATTGTGGGACTTATAAAGCAGTACAGGTATTTTGGATAGAAAGTTGGAAATGGTTTCAAGAACATGAAAAGAATTTAGTTATAATAAAGTAAAATAAGAAACAACCTCAATGTCCACGCTTAGGGTAAAGGTAAACAAAACTTTTTACTACATAGCACATCAATTTAGTAGAACATTATGACTCTATTAAAGATGTTTATGAAGAGTTTAATGACACATGAAACTTCATATAATAAAATATTAAGTGGGAAACATAGGGTACTAAGCCACATATGCAGTAAGAAAATAACTGATTAAAAAGTACAGAAAAAACACACAATGGAATATGACAAAATACAAACAATTGGTGCCTGTAGGTAACGTGATGATCTGTGGCTTTTTTTCTATTTTTTATACTATTCCATAGTCCCCAAACTTTTCTCAGTGGGCCATATATGCTGCTAGTGCAATACAAATAAGGCTCACCCAGAGATGCTTGAGAAGACATAATAAGGAGAAAGAGGAGACTCTCGAGAGTACTCAGGTAATAATAATGATGATAAAACACTATAGCCTATTCAAGACTAATTTGGTAATATGAATATATTTACATTAAAATAATTAAAAACAAACCATTTGGGATGAACTATATATACCCCGGGGACCAAGCATAACTTCTTGAAAAATTTCCAAGCAAGTTCTCTTTTTCTTTGTTTTTATAAGGGTCTAAATATTTCCTGGAGTTTTTTGTCTGCTTATTTGTTCTGATTAATTTCTTTTTTAAAATATATTTTTATTGATTTCAGAAAGGAAGGGAAAGGGAAAGAGAGATAGAAATATCAATGATGAGAGAGAATCATAGATTGGCTGCCTTCTGCATGCCCCCTACTGGGCATCAAGCCCGCAACCCCAGTATGTGTCCTTGACCAGAATCAAACCCAGGACCCTTCAGTCCACAGGCCGATGCTCTATCCATTGAGCCAAACCAGCCAGGGCTGATTAATTTCTTTTTAATTTCAGATAAAAGAAGTTGAAAGTTAAGTGAATGAGTGTTGCTGAGGTGTAGGGATAAGGACGTGTGGTGTTATAACCTCAGATAAAGTGCTCTGAACACCTACTTCCCCACTGTATAACTCCATACTTGTAATCTCTGAGCTAAATTAAATTTTGTAAATCATATTTAAGTCAATCTTTAAAATATAATTGTTTTATGTAAAAAAAAAAAAACAATATACTGGGGAAAAACAGAAATGAATCATTTAAAATTTTTATGTATTTACTAGTAGCCCTGCACACGAATCTGTGTGCCAGTAGCTCGCCAGTAGCTGGCTGCTGCCCTCCAGTAGCTCTCTGCCCACTGCCCCGCCCACCTGTAGCCCCCCCCCTCCCGCTGCCCCTCCTCATAGCTTGCTGCCCTGCCCCCTCCTGTAGCTCTCCACTGCCAGCTTGTAGCCAGTAGCTCGCTGCCGCCCTCCTGTAGCTCTCCATGGCCTGCTTGTAGCTCGCTGCCCTACCCTCCTGCTGATCCATGATCTGGTCATTACACAGTCGGTCGTTACACTTCATGGTGTAACGACCATTTGCATATTACATCTTTATTATATACAATTTTTAATCTCCAAATAAGTTTGAAGACATGAACTGGAAAAGCCAATCACTTTCCTTGCACATTATGTCCCCAGGTTTCTTAACACTCTTTTAAAGAATCTGACTGTACCCAGTTTCAAAGCGAATGTTCCCACAGGACCTACTGAATGGGCAGCAAGACACATGACCAAAACCCAGTCCATACATGATTGGACCAGAAGGACACCTAACCCAAGTGAGGGCTCTAAGATTCTCTGGGAATTTACATTTAAAACAGAGAGGTTGACTTTGTTTTCGGAGGATACTCTATTTGTCAATTTACTAGATTAGTGGTTGAGACTCCCAACTGAAGACTGTGTGTTAATGAGCCAACCAATAAATAGAACCAGTCCATGGGGAAAACCAAGAAAATGAAGTAGAAACACAAAGCAACATAAATAAATACATGGTGCATAGAAAAGGTAGTTGATTAAGGAGTCATGCTATCTGAGGCTTTCTAGATCTCTGTTCCAGCACCTCTCTCAAGCCTAGCTAGCTATACATCCTATTTTTTTTGTTTCATAAGATATACCTGATGTCTTATTAAAACTCTCCCTTTATTTAAGCAAGCTTTAATATTATGTTGCTGCTTGCAAACAAAGTGCTCCTGAGTAAAATAAGTACTTTTCCTTTATAAATTACATTGAAGAATGGATAAGGCATGTATTTTTTATCCACCTTTACTAGATCAAGAACTGAGTCAAATAATTTAACATGACATGACCAGTCACTAAAGCCCTGTGACTAGAATTTATATATTCCGGTCCTAGTTCCTCTGCTGTTAACGCTTCTAACAGTGCTGTCTGGGTAGCCACGGGACACATCAGCAGAGGTCTGTGTATAAGCTGGTGTAACTGGGTGATTGTCACATCTGGGTTCTGCCATGGTAGCACCATGGGAGGAGGCCATGGGCAAGCAGTTGAGTTGAAGCATCCATATCACTTACTTGCAGTTCTACTGTACCATCAAATTTATAGAAATACCCAAGGAAATTGTGTTTTGCTTTAGCTGTTAATCAAAATTTATCATTGCTTCTATTTTAACTACAGCTATAGTTTCAGTGTTGAAATGGTTCTTTTCATTAAGAGAAAAGCCAAAGGGTGGGGGTGGCCAGGGAGAGATCAATGGAGGGGGAGAGGAGGAGGAGACTTATGTAATACTTTAAGCAATAAAGAATTTTAATTTTTAAAAAAAGAGAAAATCCAAAGAAAACACTAATTCTAGTGCTAAAAATATTCTGTAAGCTCTATCAAGCATTTTCAATTCTACTCAATAAGGAACAAAGTTGAAGTCAGCTAGAACCTACTATGCATGCTTAAATCTATGTGTTTTTATATAACTAAAGAAATAGAGCTTACTAATAATTATTATAATAGCTATTATTTGTTGATAGCCTACATTGTGCCAGGCACTAGTCAAGATGCTTTGCAAACTTCATTCATTCTTTCAACAAATATTTATTTTATTGAGTGTACTATGTGATACTCACTGAGAATATAGTAATGAACAAAACAAAGTCCCTGTTCTCAAAGAATTTCTTAGGTTTCGTTTAATAATCACAATGAACTCACTGTTGTTACCATTTTTTAAAGAGAAAAATGCGGAAGAGAAGTTAAATAATTTACCCAAGGTCACACAACTGATGAGGATTAGCTTAGACTTCTTAAAATCTCAGGTTTTTTGCATTTGTGGAAAGTGAGACTATTTATAGCCAGGAGAACACTGTTGAGAAGCTGATAATCCATGTCAAGACCTTCTCACATATATTAGTTCCTTGATGTATTTACTACAAGTTTACTTTCCATAAAATAAACTTTGAAACCAATATTTTCTAAAATACTTAAGCAACCTTTGAAATTTATCACTGGATTATCACTGGATTGGAATATAAAATATTCTATGGACAATATAAACAATTTCCTAAATGTTCAATATAAGATGAATGCAAGTAATTTTATTATATCAAACTAGGCTGATTGTATTTTTAATTTTGTTTTTCATATATATTCAGTGCCTATTATGTGCCAGACTAGTTCTAGGTGCTGGAATATAGCAATGAAAAAAATCCCTTACTCATGGTATTCACATAGCAAGTGCAATAAAGAAAAGTAAAGCAGGAAAGAAGGCTGAGGGTGTAAAGAACTAGGACTTACAATTTTAAGTTAAGTTAAGGAAGACCCCATTGAAAAGCTAAAATCTGAACAGATTCCTAAAGGAATTGAGAGAGTGAGCCACATGAAGATCCAAGCAAAGGACACATCAAGTTTAATATCCCTAACTTACTAAGTTTTCTATTTCACACATTACTTAAAACAAACACTTGATAATTACAAAGGTCACAGATTATTTTTGTTTTGAATGTTTTTAACCAGAACCTTCCAGTGGAAGGTTCAAACATATATATGTTTATACACACACACACACACACACACACACACACACACACACATCCACACACATAGATATGTATATCTATTAAAGCACAAGAATTCTGTTTGAGGCTTTGTAAATATACATAATAATCTTAACTTTTTAAATTAGAAAACAAATCTTATAGCTTTAGAAAGCCAATACTTCAGGATCATATATTGTAGCCTTCAGTGTATACATTTGTCAATTAATCATTAATCTATTCACTGAGCACCTTATCTTTACGTACAATTTCATGAAATTGATGCTAAAGTGAGATTCACCATGCTATATGTTGACAATAGCAGACATACATCAATTATTCTATGTAAAAACAGAAAATGCTGCTGTAATGTTTATTAAACATACATTCTTAAAAGATAATTACTAAAATTTATTCCCATTGTATAGGAAAGGTTAAATTGCCAGGATCACAGAGATAGAAGTTCTGGGATTCAACTCAAGTCTGTGTGATTCCAGAAGCCAATTGGAAACCATTACCTCACATTGTTATCTGTAACATAGTACCCCTCACTCATTCTACCAAATCAAGATATAATTTTGACATACTTCTCTACCTGGCAAAGTTTATCCACAAGAGTACTACAGTTTAAATCTATTATTTCCTTATAGTAAATGTTACTCTATACAAATGTGTGGTTATGCAGGATATGTTATAGACTACAAAAAAGTTAATAGATATAGTATTTTCATATGTTCATTACTTGAGGCCCTGAGATATGGATAGAGATGGTTTGATGCAACTGGGGGAAATTCTTGGTAAAATACATTTTGAATTTTGAAGAATTAGATGGATCCAAATGAGCAGAAGGGACAGGATGAGCTATTGAAACATGGGGGATAGATGGACAGATGTGAATAAAAATGTGAAATGGGAAAGAGAGGACTCAATGTAGGACATAGGACTGGAGTTTCCTTGGTCAAAGAAATGGCAGATTTGGCTGAAAGAGTCTGAGCAGCATAGCTTCATAACCATAGAGACACATCTAGTGCCATTATGTGTCTTACAGTTACTCAAGTGACACCTTTGTAAGATTGTTTTTGAGAAATAAATTGTCCATACATTTTTAATTACTTTTTATTTATCTAAGGCAATTCAGTCTATAACCTTGCTACTCAACGTATGGTCTAGCAGAAATCAGCAATATATAAGAATCACCTGGAAGTTTGTTACGACTACAGAGTATCTATCTAGCCACACCATGGACATACTAAATCGGAATCCCCAGGTGATTCCAAGAAGCTCTGTATCCTGATGCTGATTTGGTTACTTCTTTAGCATGCAACTCTAGACAAATACTTTAATCTCTACACCTAAATTGCTCATCTCTAAAGTGGGGAGGACCCATGCCATACTAATTCAGGGGATTGATAGAAGGATCAAATGCAACGAACTATGTGAAAGCACTTTGAGACCTAAAAAGCACTATTAGAAATCTCCCCTAAAATGGGCACCTGTGTCCAGGGGATATCCAAGAGGCCTGGGCTGGTGCCTGGAATGTCTTGGCCACTTCCCTCACAGCTGCCTCAGCCAACCCTGTGTACCCACAAAGCCTCAAGGAAACGTTTCATTTGGTAAAACAAATGCTCAGGTTTATGAAAGTGCCATGAAGCTGAGTTATCTCCCAGGAGATTCATGGTGGGGATGCCAGCTGCTCTTCAAATCAAGCCAAGAGATTTGCCATAGAGTCAGCGCACCTGCTCCTCCTCCTCCCCTCCTGCACTACTCCCTCCACAATTCTCTCTCCTCAGCAGAGGACTGTGGGAAGGCTAAGGAAACAAGGCAGGACAGGAGCTGGGATTTTCCAAGCCCTAGCATGGAAGATCCAGTGTTTACATGCTCCAGGGGCTCCCCAAGAGGGAAGGCAAACTGTCACATGGGATCTTTCAGTCCCGTGAGAACTGTCACCTTGGAACTTTGTAGCCCAACAAGCCTTCTCCAAATAAAGTTTTAAAATTATTAAAAGTTAATATAGTACTTTGTTTAAAATTGTGTTGAAAGCCCAACCGGCGAGGCTCAGTGGTTGAGCATCGACCTATGAACCAGGAGGTCACAGTTCGATTACCCGTCAGGGCACATGCCTGAGTTGTGGTCTCCATCCCCAGTGTGGGGTGTGCAGGAGGCAGCCAATCAATGATTCTCTCTCATCACTGATGTTTCTCTCTCTCTCCCTTCCTCTCTGAAATCAATTAAAATATATATATTTTTAAATTGTGTTGCGCCCTATCTGGTTTGGCTCAGTGGATAGAGCATTGGCCTGCGGACTGAAAGGTCCCAGATTTGATTCCGGTCAAGGGCATGTACCTTGGTTGTGGGCACATCTCCAGTAGGTGGTGTGCAGGAGGCAGCTGATCGATGTTTCTCTCTCATTGATGTTTCTAACTCTCTATCCCTCTCCCTTCCTCTCTGTAAAAAATCAGTAAAAGTATATTTTAAAAAAAAATGTGTTGCATTCCCTAACTGGTTTGGCTCAGTGGATAGAGCTTCGGCCTGCAGACTGAAAGGTCCCAGGTTCGATTCCGGTCAAGTGCATGTACCTTGGTTGTGGGCACATCCCCAGTAGAAGGTGTACAGGAGGCAGCTGATCAAGGTTTCTCTCTCATCGATGTTTCTAACTCTCTATTCCTCTCCCCTCCTCTCTGTAAAAAAATCAATAAAATATATTTTTTTTAAAATTGTGTTGCACAGGACCCTTCCTCTGGAGGTGATGAAGAAAAAGAATCCTAACTTGCACACCATCCCTCCTCCTGGAGGACTTTGCCTGATCATGTATTTTCCAAACTTAGTTGACTTGCAAAACATTTTCTTGTAGTATTGCCTTAGTAATGGTCTGCAGTTTAAGCAATAATTGCACTAAAAACATACTTTGAAAATTACTGTCTTTTTTGTTATAATATTTGATACAATCCCAATAAGCACAGTAAACCGTAGTGTCGTGCCCTTCCGTGGAGAGAGCTATTCTAGACCAGGGGCTTTGTGACAACAGGAACTGTGTGCTCTCCCCTTCGGCATTTCACACAGTACAAGGCATGTAGCCAATTCCCAGGGGATATTTGTTACATTTTTTAAAATAAAAATAAAACCCATTTTTTGCATGAGGAAAGATATTCTCACTCTACATCACAAGAACGCAGAGTCTTTAAACAGATTTTGTACATCCAAATAACTTATTTGGGTTGATTATTTGTTACTGTAAGCAATAAATAAAGACCATTCTAAAAAGGAATTTATACATAAGAATACTATCAAGTTCATATTTTCCTCCATCAAAGTTTCTCAACATTTTGAAAATATCATGATTCAATATTTCTAGAAAAACAGAAATTACTTTTTAAAAGGCAGGAGCCAGTGTTGTTCTCTATAAAATCGTGTAAAAAGTAAGTTGTGAACCAGATAGTCTACAGGGACTTGGAATCACCATTCAAACTTTATGGTCCTTGGTTATCAAACTGCTGGTGAAGCAGAAAAGTACATCCAAGGGGGCCCGGTTGTTCTAAATCACGGCTGGTTGTTTGGCATCACATCCCAGACCTCTACACTGAGTCCTGAGAGAGGCCTTTTGAGTCTGCAAAGCTTCCAGAAAAACAGGAAGGGAGGGGGGAGTGGGGAGGAGAAATGCGCATTCTAAACTAAAAACAGAAACATGGATGCTGATGCTAACAAGGTTTCCTCAAGGAGAGAGCCCTAGGTAAGCATGGGTAACTTTGAAGTGACCCACAAACAGTTCCCTTTAAAGAACATTCTTCATCTCACCCAGATTGTATTTCCCATAACGGGAAATAAAAGCCCTCTAGGGTTCTGCTCAAGTGAGTGATTTGCCACAGTCACAAGACCAAGTGGCTAAATATTCCTAGCAAGCTTGTGTATTTATTGAATCCTGCTTTTAGAGATTTTTCAAACCTTGGCCTTCGAAGGATGAGAGAAATATAACATGAAAGCAAAAGGCCAGTTTTCTTGGGCTCAGTAAGGGATTTAGCATAAATTGTTCTATTAACAAAATGCCCTGTTACAGCCCCAAGGAAAAAAGAAGTTACCATATGCAAAAGCATTTCCTAAAGAATGTCCCAAAGACCCTATTGGTTTCTCACTACATCTCTGGAACTGCCATTCCATTGTAATCCCTCTCCCACTTTTTAACCTATTATAATATTTTCAAATGTTTCTCTGGTGCTACTAACTGAACAAAATTACCTTAAGTCTCAAACTCAGATTTAGCATTTCTTTATTATCTATATATATATATAAAAGCCCAAGCGACCATCCAACAGTTCCACCATCCTACCGGTAGCTATGACGCGCAATGACTACCAGGGGGCAGAAGCCCCGACCAGCAGCTATGATGCTCACTGACCACCAGGGGGCAGACACTCAATGCAGGAGCTGCCGAGCTGCTGTGACTTGGCAACTGCAGTTCTCAGGTGACGCACCCAGAACCAGAGAGGAGGGAGCCTGATTCCAGGGTACGTCACCCGAGAACTGCCCTCTCGCAATCTGGGACCCCTCAGGGGATGTCAGAGAGCTGGTGTTGGCCCGATCTCCACTGGCCAGGCCAAGGAACCCCACCAGTGCACAAATCTGTGCACCGGGCCTCTAGTCTTTATATATTACATCAGACTTTATATACTATTTAGGTAAGCATTTGTATGGAGATATATAGAGATAGAGATAGAGAGATAGAGATGGAGATAGAAAGAGAAATATACACAAATGTTTACACAAAATCTTTCAAACATTGGTGATCAGAACTGTCTTTGGGTTTATAGATACACCTGTTATCACTATAATATTTATGTAAGACAAATACCAAATGGTGAGAAAAAAAATCCAAGGAGGCTTAATAAAATATGCATTAAGAGCATGGTAGATTTATGCCCAAGCAGCATGACTCAGTGTTTGAGCATTGACCTATGAACCAGGAGATCACAGTTTGATTCCTGGTGAGGGCACATGCCTGGGTTGAGGGCTCAATCCCCAGTGTGGGGCGTACAGGAGGCAGCTGATCAATGCTTCTCTCTCATCAATGTTTCTCTTTCTCTCTTTCCCTCTCCCTTCCTCTCTCTCTAAAAAATCAATGAAAACATATTTAAAAAGATATATACTTTTGAAATTAAGAATAACAATTTATTGTGCAAGTTACTATCAGAGTGCCTTAGTAAATACAATAGGCCCTTACCAATAAATGACTGTTGAATCTGAATATTAACACTTCTTTACCAAAATGACAACATACAATTGTAATTAAAGTATTATAAAATAGTCAACCATCGGCCCAACTGGAAAAACTTCTAGACTGCTTGTATTTCTCTGTTGTGATAGGAAGGTTCATAAGTACCCTAGGTTGGCTTTACAGGGCAAGTCAGACAAAGTGGGTCTAATGATATTTCATGCAGAATGGTGAATAAAGACTTTCCTGAAAACCCCATTTTAAAATACACTACCCCACTATCCTCATAATAACCTTGCATTTATCAGGCCTTGAGTTTGAGGTGTAAAGAATAATGGTTTTTACCCCATATTACACATGATTTAATTTCTTTTGGCTAGAAATAAGTTATCTCTGGTATATTTAATGCAAATGTATGTAATGGGAGTAATAATGTATAATTATTGATCAATATCATTCCCAACACACATATTAGATATCTTTACATATCTTTTGAAAGTCCTAATGTTGGAATGGGCAGTAAATTGACTAAAAGCTGAAACCCTTGTGTGAAAATTGAGCAGTGCTGAATAGAACTGGAGAGTAGTGAGTTTTGAATGACTAGATAAAAAAGGATGGATGAAAAACACAAGCACACATGGATTTTTCTTAAAAAAAAAAAAAAGAAAGAAAGAAAAATATAATCAAACCCGGAAAAGGATGGTAAAGTCAGAGGACTGTCTGACTAAGAAGCCAGTGCATCAGAAAGCTTCAAATATCATCCTGAACTTGATAGTGAAGCTTGCTCTCGACAAGCTATGCCTGTCAGAATTTTTTAAAATCACATAGATGAAACTATCCTGTCAGCTGGTATAGTGGATCAGGATCGCAGCAAAACACTTGATAAAGTTTTTCAGCATAAATTTGTAGAAGAAATAAAGGTCAGAGACCATATTTTATCTATTTCCAAGACCTCTCATATGGCCTACACACAGGTGGCATTTAATAAATTGAAAGAATGAGAAACTTAAGGAAGACCACATTAAATGGATTTATAGCTAGAGCTGACTGAAATACATTTATCAATCGATGCATTACTGTTATCTCTCCTGTGACTACCTGAGGGCAGAGACCATGTGATATCCTTTATTTTTGCATCCCAAGGCTGAGCAAAGGATACACTATAAATATGTTCAGATCAATTGAACTAAGAAGGAGATGTCCAGTGGCTTATCACATAACTCAAGTGTTTAACAATTTTATCATAATTTGAATGAATACCTTACAAGTTTAAGCTAATCAAATGTGTGGATGACACAAGGCTTGAAGGGAAAGTTATTCTTACATATAAGATGGTATTAGTACTTGATTGATCAATGTACCACCACATATCTTCAATATAGCAGCTAATGGGAACTATAGTAGCAATATTAATGGATCATTTGTATGAAGTCTGAACCATTAGAAACAAATAAAGACAAATTTAGGAAAAACTGTGTTGCCTGCTCTCAAACAAGATTATTCTCCCCTCTGGATGCGATCTAAATATGCAATAAAATTTTGAAATAGTGTCACATTAAATATGTACTATATTAAATTATGTCTTGTTTTAAATTTTATATTAACTTGAAAAACATTTTAAAAGGTTAAAAACTTTATCTAAAAACACTAAAGTAAGTTTTATATTATTGCCCCTAAAAATAATTTTTACAAAATAATAACATTTGTTGAATGGTCACCAAACAAAATACGTTGAGTGACCATCTAATTCAAATAAAATTGATTCTTTGCCAATGTTGTTAAAATTATAGCCTAAGTAGGTTTTGCATGGGTCATTAGCTGGAAATGCATCAAATCAGAATAGAGGGTCCACCTGGGACTCTGAGTTTGGGACAGGGCCATGAAAACCAAGAGAGGTCACCCTACATTTGGCACCAGTTCCAAATGTAGGGTGGCCTCTCTTTCTAAGCAAGAGAATCACATGAGACATCTGAACCTCTAGGACAGCGGGACCAAGGTGTGGGGGCCAGGTTCCTGGGCAATGTTTCACCAAGGGATGCCTATTTTGGGTTCCATGGAGAACACAGTGGTAAAGAGTAGGTCCTCAGCTTCCATTTTTTATTTGCTTGTTTAAAAGGTTTATTTCCAGCCATTTCCCCCAAAATTTAAAAAAAAAAAAACCTACTCAGAGGTACATTTCTATTAGAAATGGAAATTTCTGACATAAGCAGAAATGTGCAAAGAGTTAGATTTCTGACTATGTAATTTTATCCTCTGTTTTCAGCAAGAAATTTTAGAATTTTCCCCAAACTCATATTTTTTCTAGTACATTGTCATATCAATATGACAGCAACCTGAAGACTGAAAAAATTGAGGGAAAGAAAATTAAAACATCATTTTTAAAGAATAAGGATTGCTATGGAGTAGTCCAAGGATCTTAGAAAAATAGTCCAATGACTAGCATTTTGCCAGATCATTTGCCAAAATCTTGACATGAGAGTTCCCTGAAAATTGTCTTAAGTTTCCAAAAATTTCACCGAGGAAATTGCTAAAAGAATAAACAATCAGTTGAATTGCATACAGTGAAGAATAAGGTCCACATCCAATGTGCATATTCTCTGTTTATAGCTGGGAAGAATTTAAATTACTTTCCTAGCATTCCTTTTTTTCTCTTCAAGTATAAACTAACTCAAAAAATGAAGTAAAAATTGATGATCAAGCAATGTTTCTCTGGCTGCCATACAGTATGGGCAGTGAGTTCTAGGCTTCAATTTATTGGTTTGTCAGAAAGTTATTTTCATCAATTTAGCTTTACATTTAACATTCCTCTGCTTAATTGAAACCATGCGGACACATTTGGTTAGCATCCACATTCCTACAGAAGTAAAAAGGGCACTTTGTTTCAAATTCTGCACAGTTTATCAGTAAGTTCTATTTTTCTTGCATTTAAACAATTAAACACACAGTTGGCACTTAATAGAAAACGCTTGCTAATCCTTATTATCAATGGGTACAACTCGGTTTTAACAAACATCCAGTCAGCTGGTGGAGGAGAGACCATTATCTATAACTCTGTTTTAGTAATTGAATAAATGGTTTTCTGGGGCCTAATTTCAGGGTTTTCAAACATGGCCCTTGGAAAATTTTAAGAATTTTAGATGTTTATTTAGCCCCCTTTCTCCACTTCTTGCCCTCCTGGGATCCTGCACCACAGTGCTGGCAGAAGGGGGAGATGTGGAGGGTAAGCTGATAAGTGCTACAGTTTATTACTGCCTGTTCTTCCTCTTTCAATCCCATTGCGGAAAATGACTCTGGATGGGTTTATGGAGTGAGTTTACTGAGTAACAGGTTTCTAGGATTTGTACTTTCTCTGCTTTGGCAAAGTAATTCCTAATAAGCCAAAGAAGCAACAACAGGACAGTTTGTACAGCTAAAATGCAATATTTTGAGGCAGACTAACTAATAAAAAGAGGATATCCCCCTTTCCTGTTAGAAAGGATGCAAAGAATTAGGAGGGGAAAAGAGAAGAAAGTATGATCAAAAGGATGAATTAAGATGACTCCCAATCAACAGTGACAAGGTGGGTCATCAAAGCCCATTCCATAGTATCCGCAGAAGTTAGAATTACCTTCTGGTATTTATAGACAGAGTTCTCACTCTTTTGGCAAATGTTTACTGAGCAGTTACTGTATACTGCTCCCTGAGACACTATTGCTGTATTTGCTGCCACTTTTGTAGCCACAGAGAGATAGACAAGGCAGTTAGAGCCTTGCTTCCCACATCTTACATTCCAGTCACCTCCACCACGTCCTCCTCTTTCTCAGGTCCCATGTGGTCAAGAGCTGAGGCCTGAGCATGGTTGCTATTCTTATCTTCCCAGAAACTGGAGCAGGGGAGACCAAACCTGAGGTGAAGAAAGACAATAGGCCTGAGTGACTGAGCCAAGAGAGTTCCAGATGTCGAGTAGTGAGGGAAGGAGTCAGGAAGAGTGCCAAGTGCAAGAGTGAGGACAGCTAGCAGGCCACCAAGCAAGCAGTTCTCACCACAAAACCCACTGGCTGGCCTCCTGCCTCTGACTTGCCTGTCCTTCTTCCCTTTACGTAAAACCAGAGCTCTTCTAGTGCATGCATCTGATCCTGCCACCCATCCTTAGAATATTCTGAATGATTTCCCACTCGTTGTATTGAAGATAAAATTTAAAAACCATGGCTTACAACACCATTATGATCTGAGCCTTGGCCAGTGCTCACTGCCTTCCATCCTTGACCTCAATACTCCATTCTGAACCTCACTCCCTGAACTTCTGTGCTTGCCCACACTGTTCCTTCTGAGAAGAATAATCTCATGTATCCTGCTCTCCCACCTTCCCACTTCAAGGGGCTAGAGCTCCAGGTCTTGATTTCAATGGTACTTCTTCCTGGTGATCTTCCTGACCCTCCAGAGTTTCTCAGAGGGCAGACCTGCAGGGCTTTTAAAAATATTTCTGGGTTCACTTCATATCAACTGAATCAAATTCTCGGGGCCAGGCCCAAGAAACTGCATTTTTTAGTAAGAATTCCACTTATTCTAATGTACAATAATGTTCCGGGACCAATTAGATTCCAAGATAATATTAAAAAATAATAAACAATCCATAGAGTACAGTAACCAATCAATCAAGATGGACATAGTGTCCAATCAGGACAGAGTACGATCCATCGAAGTAGACTCTGGCTATCAATCTCTCATATGTACATGGATGTACTAACTATAATCAGCTGACCCTAGGCTGTTTCATTGCACCCCACCCTTCCTCGAGGCTGGAATATACTGGCTGATATTTCTTGAGCATTTCTTTTGTGCCAGGCATTGTTCTATATAGCTTTCTTATATCACCTCAATTAACTTTCAAGATACTGCTATAAATTCGGTGCTTTTATTATTTTTATTTACAGATGGCAGAACTGAGACACAGAGATATTAAGTCACTTGCCCAGTGCCACACAGCCATTAAGTAAGCAGAGCTAGAGGTCAAAATACAGTCTGACTACAGAGCTCTAAATTATACGTAACTATCAGGGTATGTTTGAGGCTTTATTCAATTGCCAGTCTGGTTATTTGGCTCCTTCATTATATCAGGCAAACCTGATACAAAATAGCCTGTTAATAAACATTTGGAAGATAATTAATAACATGATAATTCAGTTTAGGCTCAAGAGGAGTGGACCAGTAGGCTGACCAATTGCTTGAACTATCTCCTAGGGCTTTGAGATTTGCTTTTAAAGAACTTCAGGGAGCTGAGAGGTTGCAGGAATTAAGGTGTGGCAACCATCTGAGGCCACTGAGATCCATGTACCCAGAAAGCACTGGCCATAGAGTTGGCTTCCTGCTCCAAGTGCTTTTATCCAAAGTGATGAATACCACACTGACAATGCATCATTTTGGCAAGTAAAACTATGTCAGATAGATTAGAACCAACAGAGAGGCAACAGGCCTCAGTATTCCATGGAGTTCATTCCTTAGAAAAACCTTTCCAGAATGCCTATTAGGGCAGCCACTTAGCACCCATAGCCACGGTATTGAAACTAGTCATGTCGTGTAGACCCACCATAAAAAGCCAAGACACTCAATCTCTTTCTCCAAAAGGCATAAAGTTGGTGTCCTGCCTCAGGTTGGAGCACTGTGCTTGTCACTTCCCACAGTCATGATAGCTCTTAACTGTGGGCCCATCTTCACTTTTCATACCTGCTGCAGCACAGAGAGAGCGCCACCTCACTCCTCCTCTCACCCTCCTTACCTTCCCCAGGCCTTGGTCAGCCACCTGCATTTCTCCTCAATGTCTTCCCTCACTCCAGTTTTGCTAATCTCCAAACCAAACTGTATTTGGGCTGGACAAATAATCTCCCTAAAGCCCATTGTTGCTCAGGGACATAACACTTCGTGGGTGTAATTTAGCTTGTAATGAGTTTAAAACCATTCTCTTCGTGGTCTCTTGCTACCTTAAGAAGTATTCAGATATTTGGAGGAAAATATGACAGTATTTATCTACTATAACTCTTTTAATAAAAATCAGCATCTTGGCTGTCATCTCAAGGAAGAATTTTAGAATTCAGCGCCCATAATAATTCTCTGGTAGACTTCCGGAGTTGCAGTGAGACGTGCAAGAAGTACTAACCGTAATGTTTGAAGTTATTGCACATTCTTCCAACTCCAAGGGAAGCCACATTCCTTTCCTTTCAATCCAAACACTCTATGGTTCCCACTTTATTACCCAAGTTGAAAATTGTTGGATTAGGCCTGCCCTCTTTTTCCTAAAGAAATGTTTGAAGGGTCCAGCTCTGTCTCTGACATGCAGATTCTCCTCCTCGCCGTAACCCTGGACAGCTCCCACACCAGTCCTGTGAGCTCTTCCATTGTTTTCCATTTCAGGCCTATATTGTCTTGTCCCTGTTTGAACTTGGTCTCACAACTGACCTTTTCCCAGGGTGGGGAAACAACTAGGAAGAGGGGAGGTTTAGGAAATAAAAGTTAAAGGATTTACTTTGACCATATTAATTTCTGGCTAACCCACATCTGAACCTCCCTCAGTGTCCACCCCCAATCCCCACCATTTGCTCTTACCAAGCTTTAATGCCATGCCACCCAAACTGAGATCTAAGTCAGCGGTGGAAAGGAGCATAGCCAATCTAAATAGAGAATTTGTTAGGAATAACTGAAATTAGTACAATAAACTGGCATAAGCAAATATCAAAATTATAGAAGATTTGTTTTTGTTTTCTTTCTTTTTTTTTAAGTGATCATTTCTCCATAGGGATAGGATCCGGAGGTCCTACTTCTTAATCCTCCCATACTGTCCATGTGAATGTGTGTTGCTTTTTTTAAAATTTATTTTTATTTATTTCAGAGAAGAAGGGAGAGGATTGAGAGATAGAAACAGCAATGAGAGAGAAACATTGATCAGCTGCCTCCTGCATGCCCCCTACCAGGGATGGAACCCACAACCCAGGCATGTGCCCTAACCGGGAATCCAACCGTGACTTCCTGAGTCATGGGTAGACACTCAAACACTGAGCCACACCAGCCAGGCTTGTTTTTGCTTTTAAGAAAGAGGTGTGATGTTTTTAGAACTAGGAAGAGAGAATGTGTAGAGTTCCAAGTAAATAATTTTCATTAGATTAAAAGGCTGGGGAAGACTTATAGTGACTAACTAGAAAGATTCACCTAGCTACACCCTTTTTAGTCTAATTGGAAAATACACATTTCCATTCTAATCCTATTCAGTGTTTTTAATGAGTTAATTTCATAGGTAAAGCAAAGATTTAGTGAAATTTAGCCCACGTTTAAATTGCCACAGATTTTCTGTCCCTGGTCTAAACTTAGAACTTTTAGTCTATTACCCAAGGAAACCACAGAAACTATAAAACTTGTTAGAGGGACATTCAATAATAATTCCAAATGCTACTTCAGCTCTCTGGTAAATGGCCTTTCCTATAATGCCCTCTACCATCCAGAGTCCACACTTCAATTTTTCACCGGCCTACACTTAAATATTTGGTTATCTCTTTGTAAAAGACAGTCTATTTCACATGTACATAGATATGCTTTCTTAAAAGCAAATTATTATAATGAAAAACATATATATATTCAAGGTGACTCAAAGTTCATTCAGCTAGAATTGTTGACAATGATAAACCACTCACCTTTTGCTCTTTTAGTTTACAAAGTCATTAGGCATGTTCACTGAACTACAGTCTATATGTGCACTGGGGCACATTTGAAGACTCTTGTAATTTGTCAATAATTAGATTCCTCCAAAGAAATATTTTACATTTATTAAGGACTTGACTCCACGGTCTTTCTGGTTATATTTCCCACTATAAAAGTAAAATCGGGGCAGTTTATCATTGTCAGTAGGTTTTTCCCAAGAGAGTAATCTTTACGGAAAATAATATCACACATTTATGTTGGTAATTTGGTTCTATTAAGATATCAAATGAATTAGAATTTCTACTTTCTATGTTATTTATGTTAGAGGTGAAATTAAGAAAGTTTTTGCGAATTTGAAAACTCTAGAGAGTAGAAGATGGAATAAAAAATAAGAGCACTTAAATCTAAAATAAATGTCAAATTTAATTTATGATAAATATGCAGTATACATATTTCCACATTTAGTGTGCATACTGATATGGCAGTTTTTCAAAACTATTATTTTCTATATTTTTTAACTTGTGTTTTTGGCCACTTTGCTCTCTATAATCAGGAAATTAGTTACAACATTTTTAAAGGATCATACATGATACATTTAAAAGTTTACTATCTCGAAAACATAATTCCCTCTGGAAAGCTTCTTGGATTCTTGCCTTTATTGATATTTCATAATGGTTACATCCATGGGTGAAGTCTTAGAAACCTGATAACCAACCAATTTTTTCATGACAGTGTAACTCCCTTAACAATATGGTGCTAAAACCAGGAAAGTGAAATTCCCTCCATTGTCTTTGGCTGTAGCCAGGAATTTCCTTCCAAGAAGACAACAAAACAAGAACCAACCAATTTAATAATTATATAGAACCAGAGTGAGTAAAAGTAATGAGCATAGACAGAGAGGCTGGGGAAAAGTAAAACAGTAGGGAAGGAAGTCGACACAGGAAGGCAAAGACGATCAGTCACCAGCATCAATTTTGCCCAGGTTTATAAAGCAGGATATTGGGGAGAGTGGGGGTTGAGAATAGGAGCTGGGAGGAGGGCTTGTTTTTAATATAGTGTTTTTTCTTTCAGTTTTTCCTTTTAATCCTGTGGTGTTGAAAGCACAGCTTTCTCAAAGACAATCTGACCTATAGTCAACATTATAAATCACTCTCCCAACCTCATAAGCTGAAGGTCTGCATTGAAGATCTGTAATAAACACTGTAACTCACTCTTCTAACCACAGTTCTTGCTTTTTTATGGTCAATTCTAGAAAACAAATACCAAGACATTATATTTTTTTCTCAGAAAAGTTTATATACATCAACACTACTTGAAATTATTACTTGCTCATTCAGGGCTCAGTATCTTAAACAGGAATCCTGACTGACATTTTCTAAAATCAATTAATGTAGGGCACAAAGTAATTAGATTCTTGTTACCAGTAGGGTTAACAATTGGGTTACCACCTCAAAATTTAAAACAGAATGAGAATTCTGCTTTTAAAATTCCAATTATTGTAATCAGAGTTTTTCCAATTATCTTGGACTATTTCTGTGTGTAACCTTCTCATCAATCTCCCAACTTACTAATAAATAATAATATGATTTCTGCATAGCACTCATAGAACCAATCATGAATCTGTAGGACAGCATGAAAAAAATTAAGATCCAGAATAGCTAACGTGAGGTGCCAGAAAAGTGACAAAGACAGCAGCACTGGGTAAAAAATAAAATAAATAAGGAAATATATGAAAGGTTGCACAATAACTGTATGGTCCTGGATTTAGGGAACTTTTAGTGTCATTACATTCTAGATTGATAAGAACACTGCTAGTTATTGTGACTGTACTGGGTGTTACATTTTTAAATGGACAATACAAAGTAAGAGTGTCTGATGTGAGGGCAGTCTGGCTGCAACATCTGTCACCCCATTGATGGCCAGGGTTGATTTGATTCGACTGATCTGGCTGGCTAAGCAGGTGTCCCCCTCCTCCCTCATGGGTCCATGTGTGTCCTTCCCAAAGCTGCGAAGTGGCGCTATGGGTCAAAAGAGGACCTTCCCCAATAGAGGAGAGGACCAGTCTTCAGTAAAGGTTATAAATGTAGCTGCGCTCCCCTACTAGAACCTCCAAACAAGTTCTCAAAATAAGAGTGCCTACTGGAGATCAGTTGGTTTAGAAACCCTGAACTGGGAAGAAAAATTGCAAAAACTAACTTTTGTGACAACTTGGAAAAGAAAAGATGAGGGTAGCATACAATAGTATAAATCAAAGACTGGAAGAATAGACAAATCTCTGAAACTTCAAAAACACAACCAGGCAGTTTTGCTCATATAATATTTTACTCTATATGAAGCAAAAATGGAGTGGTAAAAAGAACTAGAGGTGGCTGAGTATTACTTCAAACATCCAAGCAGAGATTGTGTGATCATATGCCAAGGGAGGATAAAGGTTTTCACTCAACATTCTCAAATCTCCATGCATGATCCTTTGCCAGATATAATTTTCATTTAAAATTTTTAAAGATAAAAAATCCAGAAATCACTTAAAAGCTGAAGTCCAACATATGACAAGATAAATATTCATCCTTTGATATCCACTACATTTATCCTGGGCTTATGACACAATTCAACATACATTAAATGGTGTTACAAATTATATACTTAAAATAAGAAGGAAAGTCAATGGATTCAGACACCACTTATATTTTTAAATATCTTGTTAACAGTTTAGTAATAATATTTCCTAGCAGGTGAAAACTATATTGAATGCAGTATAACGTGAGAAAAGTCTTACATATAAATAGTGCCACAAATTTTAAAGTTGGCAAAACTGATGTCTCAACTAACATTGCAAAGAAGATTTCCATATACCATTTCTTCGTATAAAAAGAAGACCACAAATTTGCTTAGGTTGGACCACACATACAGAGGGATAATTCAGATTCCTTTTCTCCTCATACTCTTTATTCCATGTCACTAATTAATCCACTTAGCCATCATTTATCTAAACATTTATTTATGTCCTTATTGTAGGATATAATTTAAATCCATTACCTTGGACTTTACATGCATCAGGAGCATTAATGTCCTACTACATAAGCCCATAATTGTAATAATATTGTCCATTGTGTTTAATGAATTAGTTGGTGGGAATTAATTAGAAGTTTTAAAATTAAGTTCTTTTTTAATGATATGTTTGCAAAAGCCCCTTTATCTTCTACCAGTGATTACATTTTTCATGCCCACATTAGTGACTGCTCCTAGAGTTGAAGACTTGCTGAGAACCATAACAGTCATAAATGTTTAGGCTATATAATATTATATATTATGTATATATAAAACATATAGCATTTCCCTTTTTTATCTATTTTCTTATCTGAATTAATTTTTCTTCATAGCACTTAGCAACCCATATTACAAGTCTGCAGCCCTTAGCCAAAACCCTTGGAGCCAGTTGTGTTTCAGAATCCAATTTTTTAAAATAATTTTTATGAAGGCTTTATGACATATTCCCATCAGTGTCTGTGACAGCTCCTTGTACTCAAACATTAGTGTTTCTTCAATGCAGTGCACGGGGATTCATAAGGAGAGTGATAAACAAAGACTACAAATAGCTTCACCTTTCTCCAGGTCGTGTTCTGCTGCCAGAGAAGTTCAAGTCAGGTCAGGTTTTGCTGCCAACTCAGTTAGGAAATACCTTTCAGCTTGGAGAGCTTTTTGAATTTCAGAATTGCAGATAAAAGATCGTGGACCTGTAAATATTTACTCTTTGTCTATTTTCTGTCTTAACCAGGATTTAAGAGCTGTGGAGACCTGAATATTTTGTTTACTTTTTTCACTGTCCCCAAAATCTAAAATAATGAAAGATACAAAATCTGAATAAATAGTATAAATAGAAGGAAGGAAGGAAGGAAGGGAGGGAGGGAGGGAGGGAGGGAGGGAGGGAGGGAGGGAGGGAGGGAGGAAGGGAGGGAGGGAGAGAGAGAGGGAAGGAGGGAGGGAGGGAGGGAGGGAGGGAGGGAGGGAGGGAGGGAAGAAAAGGTGGTCTGGCACTAGAGCTCTACCACAATTTATACCAGAATCTCTCCCCTAGGGACTTAAGTAATAGAAAGAGTGGGATACAGGCTGTGGACTAATGCAGAAACTGAAAAACAAGAACCAAAAAAAAATAAAAATACCAATTGAGAGAAAAAGCTTTAAGCTAAAGCAATGAAGTAACAAAAGATGTAAGGAAGAAGCCATGAGGTAAAAGGAGTGAGAAAAAGGTCACTAGAGGTATTAGAAATAACAGAAGCAGTGAAAGAGGGATGCCGGAGTCCACAGAATGATAACCTAAGACTTGGTATCAGTGATACCATACAAATTCCTACAATAAATTTCCATTAACTAAATGGTTATTGTTTGACTTTGATCCTTGCAACTTGAAATAACACCTTAGATCAACCATATGACTTCTCTATGCCTCAAATAGTCACAAATTAAAGGATGAATTTGAAGATATAATGCCAAAATTTCCTTCCAACTAAAATAATTGTGTATGGTGGTGATCCCCAAACATTAGTATTCAGACTCTCATGGAGGCATGTAAGCTCGGAGCCCTGGACCCCACCCACCCCCAGAGTTTTTGATTTAAGAAGACATGGATGGTGCTTGAGAATTTGCCTTTCTAAGATGAAAGTGACACTGATGTTGCTGGTCTGGGGACCAGTTTGAGAACCACCAACCTACTACATCATCAGCAATATTTCTCTTACAAGACACATGTGAGCCATTATCCAAATTCCAGCGGCCTCTGCAAATTATTTGAGTTTGTCCATCTTTCAAGACATGTCCAAGCTTTCCATCTACTCGATATTCAAATTTATTTCCAACCCAGAAATGCAAATGATAGAATCTCTTCTCACCATGAAGCTAACTGTTGAAATGAAATAAAACTCGTGTCTAATATTGTCTCCCAGACACAGGCCTGACAGAAGAGAAACTTCAGCGTTCCTGTTCCCTGGGGACCTACTCGTGGCGGCTGCTTGTTTCCTGGCAGCCAGAGCTCTTGCATTTCCAGTGACACAACACAGCCAACCATGTTTAAGGCTCTAACAAAGTTGCTCACTTCCCTGGTGGCAAGTTTTATGAACTGAAAACTTCACAGGATAATTTTGATTGCATTTACCAGTTTAAAAAAAAGAAACTAAACAGCTTGATTTTTTTAAAAACCTTCAGACCAAAATTATCATTAGGGAAAAAAACAAACATGTTTTTCATGTGGCAGTTTCAAAAGTAAACTCTCAACAAATCTAGAACCACCAAATACATAGAATGACTTCCTTAGGTGCAATTATACTTTAAGAAATTAAATGCCATTATTCATTTGCAAAGACAAAAAATAGGTGTAAATCGCTATAAGGGCTTCATAGCTCACAAAAAAAAAAAAAAAAAAAAAAAAAAAAAAAACTTCTTGGTAAAATATTTTATTACCAAATGACACTTTGGCAAAGGGATCCACCCAGGTTTCCTATGTGGGAAAAAAAATGGTAGTGGGGGCAGAGGTAGCCTGGGGCAGTAGTTTAGGTGATTGATCCAAAGGTGATTCATTATCACATACAAATATGGGTGTGACAAAGCATATAAATACACTCAAAAGTGCACATCTGAGTCACCTGGTGCTCTTCTAGAAATGAATGATGGATCCCTGAAGACTGAAATATGCATGGCACCATAGTCAGGAAAAAGAAGATGGAAAAGAAAGGATTAAAAGTTTGACAGTGATTTTTTATTTTTTCTGAAGCCAATTTATTTTTCTTTGAGCTAAAAGGACTGCCTCAAGGCTGGCGGAAAGCAGCCTTTCCAGGAAGCCACATTCATCACACCAAGGAAAAGTACCACAAAGGAGACAGCATGATAAATACCTGGTTTCAGGATCCCAGGATAGAGTGTCCAGAAATGACGATAAGAATTTATTTATCTCCTTGAAGCCTGGGCTCTAGCTCAACTAATATTCTCAGCAAAGTTAGCTTCAAAACACCCAATCTGTTCATTGGTTTAAGACTTAGATATATTAGTGACATGATGCTTCATCATATTCTAAAAAGGTTTATAGAGTTGTTCTCTGATCTAGGACACACATGCAAGTTATTTGTTATGGTGATGGCTTGCTTTGCAGAGTCTCTGCCCTTGACCCAGTCCCATAGATCAATGTCAGACCAAGTGAGGTCTCCAACATGGGACAGCATGAACCCGCTCGGCGGGGTTAGGCTTCTGAGGCTAAAAGTTGGTCCCAGATTCTGGGATCAGACTGACCTGAGTTTGAATTCTATCTGCAAATATAAAGTTGTATGACCTTAAGTGACTTAACCTCTGGAAGCCTTAACTTCTGCATGCGTAAAATGAAGCTAATTACACATCATGCCTCAAAGGCTGTTTGTGAGCCAAGTGTGAGCTATTATATATAGTGTCTAGGGTCTAGCACATAGTAAGTGTTAAATATCAGTTAATATTGCTATTATTATATTATTTTTTAATGGGGTTTTTTAATGACCTTCGATTAACTGATTTGCCAGATTAATTCACCATGCTCTCCATTCCTTCTGTTAAGCATAGAAACTGAAACCCAGGACATCCTAAATGCTCTCAACAGCAGACTGCATCTGAGAAGGCCTGGACAATACTGCCCCTGCTGGTTGACTTTTATGCTTGACAAAAGTCAAGTAAGTTTATTCCTAAATCTGATTGTGATGGTTGTAATTGTTATTGGAATTTTGTAATTTAATAAATATTATGTAAACTTATGAAACATAAGAGCAACAACAAAAATTTGTTATCTTTGTGGAAATTAAGCTAAATGCTTTGGAAAGATAAGTAGAAAAAATGATTTCTGCCAAATTAAGTGACAGAACTACAGAAGTATGCATACATAAGTATATTTAAGATTTTTCTGCATTTTAAAGAAATGGAAGTGGAAATTTTAAAGGTGTTTTGGATGTCTCTTATGGAAGAAAGGTACTGGAGAGCTCTAATCAGCAGACCAGTATGTCTTGAGGACACTTTAGCCCTACATCAAAAGATTGATAATGGCCCGGCTGGCATGGCTTAATGAGTGGTTTGATTCCCAGTCAGGGCACATGCCTGAGTTGCAGACTCCATCCCCGGTAGGAGACCTGCAGGAGGCAGCCAATCAATGATTCTTTCTCATCATTGATGTTTCTATCTCTCTCTCTCCCTCTCCCTTCCTCTCTGAAATCGATAAGAACACATTTTTTAAAAGAATGATAATGGAATGCCTGTACATATTTTTTAACTTAAAATGTTTGATATATAAATATATTATGCTCTCCCAAATGGTGCTTTATTTCTTAAAATATTTTATTTATTTCTGAGAGGAAGGGAGAAGGAGGGAGAGATAGAAACATCAATGATGAGAGAGAATCATTGATCAGCTGCCTCCTGCAAGTTCCACACTGGGGGATCAAGCCCACAACCTGGGTATGTGCTCAGACCGGGAATCAAACCATTACCTCCTGGTTCATAAATCGACACTCAGCCACTGAGCAACACCAGCTGGACCCAAATGGTGTTTTAAAAAGTAAACACTACAACAACTAGAGTGAACCCTAAAATAAACTATGGACTTTGGGTGATGATGCTGTGTCAATGTAGGTTCAACCTGGTTGGGGGAGGCTATGCATTTCCTGGGCAGAAGGTATGTGAGAAATCTCTGTTTCTTCCTCTCAATTTTGCTGTGAACCTAAAACTGTTCTTTAACCCTTTGCACTCGCTTGCTTTTTTTCTCGATTCCTTTATTCTACTCGGGATTTAATTTTTTAAATACCCCAGATTTTACAAAACGTGGCAGTAGAATAAAAAACTGGAGTTTCTTTTCATACAAACTTATTTATTTGGATTTTTCATATTTCAAATTATTGATACATTCAAAGAGTAATTTTAATCTCGACATCCGAGTGCAAAAGGTTAAAAATTAATGTAAAAGTTCTTTTTTTAAAAAGTAAATGAGATTGCTGGGCTCAGCTGAATCAGATAAAAAGGTTTCTATAACATTATGCAAATATCATTATTCATTAAGCTCCTTCTTAACTCTTGGTTAACTGGAAAGTTTATGTTCTGTAAGGTAAGGAAACGCACATAAATTTTCAAAGGAAAACATGTGAAATGGATGTCCACATACACAAGAAGGGAGAAGTTGAGGAACTCAATTAGACAAGAGTAAAACTATCTGCCATGCAATGCAGTTTTTAAGTTCACAACTAGAATGCCCACATGGGTCATGCTTACCTTTCAGAAGCCTGTGGGACCATAGAGTATGGATATAAATACCATTGTAGAAAAAGTAAGCCAACCAGTATAAAGGCAACCTGTAGAAGTATTTTCAAATGTCTTAAAGCTGTGTCCACACTTTTTGCATTTATCACACTATTATGTTAGCAAAAACACATTTTGAAGGCTGAAATAATAAGTATGAACAAAGAGCTTAACATAGAACTGATGCACATTATCCTTCAGGAATTCAATGAATGTTTTTTTTTAATATTTCAACAGTAAAATATTCTAACCAGGAATATCACAGCCCAAGATGTTGTAAATCAAACAAAATATTTGTGAAGGAAAGCCCCTTAATTCTTCACCAAACACTTGTATCAATGAAAAAACAATCAGAATAGAACAAATTCAATGTCAGAGGTTAATGGAGATGTGTGACATATCAGATTGCAGACTTTTATTATACAGTGTTTAAAAAATTCTATAGGAGCCCAGTGTTTCATCTGAAGCCTAAAGCTGCACCTAAAATTTACATATGACTGTAACATATGAAAAACATTTTCTCATTTTCCTCTTACGTAATAACCACAGATGGCAAAATAAGCTTTTGAAACAACTATAACAAATTGATAAAATTCTAGTAATTCAACTTAAAACAGAATTCTTTAATATGCAAATTCATAAAGGTGATGGTAGTGATTCTCCATCTGGGGAGGCAGCAGAATCAGATCATGTAGGGCCTGTCTGTGAGATGGAAATCCACTAGGGAATTTGAGCAGAGTAGTTAAATGATCTAATTTAAATTTTAAAGGATCACTGTGGCCGCTGTTTGGGATAAAGACTAATGGGAATCAATGGTGACAGTAAGGACACTGGTTAGAAAGCAACTGCAGTTATCTAAATGGGAGGTCAGGGTGACTCAAACCAGAATGGAGGTGGGAAGAAATCATCACAAGTTGACTATTTCCTTCTGAAGGTAGAAATACAAGAATCTGCTGACAGAGTTAAATGTGAGTATAAGAAAAAGACAGGATGCAAGGACTCCCAAGTTTTTTACCTAAACTATTAAGAGGATAGAGTTGTCACTTACTACAACCAGGAAGAATCAGGACTGGAGTAAGTTTTTTGAGGAAAGAACAGAATTTTGGTAAGAAAAGCCTGTTAGACATACAAAGAGAGATGTCAAGTGAGCAGTTGGGTATATGCACTTGGATTTCAGGGGAAAGGTCTGTAATGGAGAGATAAATTTGGAAGCCCTCCACATACTAGTACATATGGATGAGACCTCCAAGAAAGTATGAATGGAGAAGAGATCCAGGAATAAAACCTGAGTTCTCCAATATTTAATTGAGACAGGATGAAAAATTAGTAATGTACACCAAGGAGGAGTAGTCAATGAAGCAGCCAAACAACAGAAGGGTAAAGTGTGCTAGAAGACAGTGAAGGAAGTATTTCACAGATGGGGGAGTGATCAATTGTCAAATGCTACTGAGCAGTCAATAAAGTTAAGGATTGAGAATGGGTCATTATATTTAACAATATGTAATTCACCAGTAACCTTGACAAAAGACCTTTCAGAGGAATTTTGTATGTGAACACATGATTGGAGTGGTTTCGAGATGAGCTGAAAGCAGAATTTAAGATGGGGAGTATAAAGAACTCTTTTGGGGAGTTTTGCTATAAATAGAAATTGAGAAATGAGGACAGTAGCTAAAGGGGATGTGGAATCACATGCTTTACCCATTCACTCTATTACTTCCCCGGATGCCTCCCCTATCCTCAGATTTCAACATTATTGCCTCCCTCGTCCTGATTCTGGCTGGTGACCTTGCTTTCTTTTGCACTGAAAGAAAATAGAGACAATCAGAAAAGAAACCTCCAAGTTGCCACCAAGACTTCTAACCGCATATCTTCCCCCTTGTATATTAAACATGAAATAGGTGGTTTTGTTATGGGCTTTTCTGCAATGGTTTTGGCTGTCTGGGTGCAGGAATGGGCCAGGGGAAATATTATATTAACTAGGGTTGGGAGTTTGCTAGGAGAGAATGATAAAAGATTCCAAGAATAAGGACAAAAAATTATAAAATTAAACTGTGACACATTCCATTTGTTCTGACTCCTGACAGCACAAGAACTCCCCTATTGTCAAAGCCTGGGTCCTGGCAGTCCAATAGAATGGCTCAGTTTTGGCAAAGATTCCAAGATGGTGGCAACTCACATTAGTTCTAAGGTTCAGAGATATACTGCAACTTCCCTTAACTATTCATTCATTGTACATTTTCCCTCCACATGAATCCAAACTTTCTCTTTTCAGCCTATTGGAGTAGCATGCTACCTACTCAATAAGTGAAATAGCTTTGTTTAATTTTTTTCATAGGATAGCCTAAATTATAATGGGGGAAAATACTGCGTTTGTTCAATCTGTAGCATATATGGTTCCTGTCATAAATTTCAATTGTCATTTTTCCAGATTAAAAAGCCTCTTTTTCAGCCTCATCATTATTTGACAGTGCTTGTCTCCCCAATATACAATATGTGACTGTAGATCACATTCATGTCTTTAGTTTTTAAGCATTTTTAGAAGAAAACATATCAAATACTGAGGAAAGCATATAAAAAGAAATTTCTCTATCTTGAAGAAATTCTTAATCAAGTATGCAATCTATAAGCTAATATGGGTTAAGGGTTTAAGGAGCCAGAGGAGGTAAGAAAGGACAGGGCACCAACCACAGTGTGTGACTGCGGAGGGTGGGGGATTGGGGGGGTGGAAGAGAGTATAGGGAAATAAATGGTGATGAAAAAAGAGAAGAAGAAAAAGGGGCAGGGGAAGGAGAACGCAGAATAAGGGACAAAATTTTCTGACCTCATTGCTCAAAGACCTAAATTGTAATTGAAAGAAAACACAAAGGACCCAATATCAAAGAGCTTTCAAGGCAAAAGGCCTAGATTTTGGAAATATTTTGTTTCTTAGGCAACAAAAACTATTTCACAGAAATAAATAGTAAAATGGTGTGTTAAACATCTAGTATGTGAGTAGTAAGCAAAAATGAATGTCCTGTTTGGAAATGTTCAGAGAAACAGCTCTAAATGGCCACAACCAATGCTCATAATAAGCAGCTACCTATGGAGGCACAAAGCCGCAGTTGAGAGCTGAAGCCAAGAGCAGGAGTCTCGACAGACATAAACTCTCATCGGGCAGAACAGTTTTCTATAATCTTTCTAAATAATCTTTAGACCAGCTTCTATGAAACTCTTAGGACTGAGACACTAATAAAGTTCATGGCTGTGAAAGCTATTTATAAAACTTTTCTGAAAAGGCTACATAAATATATTGTCTCAAGCACAATGTAACTAAAAGTTATAACCTATTCCTTAGAGGATATCCTAGGTTTTTTTAATAAATTTTAAAAAACTATCTTTATGTAGGTTAGGGCCTTGCAAATATGAACATAGATTATATATATATATATATATATATATATATATATATATATATATATATACATATATATATAAAATAAAAGCATAATATGCTAATTAGACCAGACAGCCAAACGACCTTCTGGACGTCCTTCCAGACGATCTTCTGGATGAAGCTGGGGCTGCGAGGGCCGAGCCCCTTGCATGAATTTCATGCACCAGGCCTCTAGTATATATATAAAATTCTGTTGTGATCATTTTGCGTTGTCATAATAATAACCACCACCATTTATGTTCTGCACACTGGGCTAAGCACTTTACACATACTGTATCAGTTAATATTCACAAAAAGACTATAAAACAGTATTAATATTCCTATTTTGGAGAAAACAAATTGGGGTTTATATAAGCTAAATTACTTCTCTAGCATCTCACCATCACTAACTATAACTGGCAAAGCCAGGATTCATGCCCAAGTCCCTCTGACAATAAAGCCTGTGCAGGTTGAACAATCTCTCTCTCTTTCTCTCTCTCTCTCTCTCTCTCTCTCTCTCTCTCTCTCTCTCTCTCACACACACACACACACACACACACACATATTTAAGTCATTGCACATACACATATACATACATATTTATTAGTATGAATATTATAACAACCTCTACTAACCAATCCGATACCCAGTGTTTGGTCCTACAAACACACCAAAGATCTCTGTCACATCCCATTACAACATCCTTAGTATGTCAAAAAGGATGAAAATGAGTTCTGGTGTCCGTGTTCACAATTAATGAGGAGATCCAGCATATTAAAAACAAAAGGTGAAATGGGTTTTAAGATCAGATATTCCCTTCCTACTGTTTATGGAGGCCAGGATAAGCCTTTGACTGCATTATGATTATACGACTATGGTTTTCATTTATTTAAACTCACACTCAAGTCATTATTTCTGATATAGTAATCCTGCCAGTGATATAAGCTGCCAACTGGTAGACTAAATTTCAGGTTCACCTTTGGGTGGCTGGTGAACCCTTAAAAGCTATATTTATGTATTTGTTAACCCAGGATTTCAATGAGAAAAAAAATGTTTGAATATTTATAAAATGTTCTGTTTAGCATACACAAGTCAAATTTATGTCATTATGGAAGATTGCTTTCTCAAAATAGGAGGAAAAAAGAGAGAATAAAGCAAACATTGTCCAAAGCAGATTAAGGCAGACATAAAGGAATTAAAGCATGCCTGGCCAGTGTGTCTCAGTGGTTGAGCATCGACCTATGAACCAGGAGCTCATAGTTTGTTTCCCAGTCAGGACACATGCCCAGGTTGTGAGCTCGATCCCCAGTGTGGGGAGTGCAGGAGACAGCCAATCAATGATTCTCTCTTATCATTGTTTCTATCTCTTTCTCCCTCTCCCTTCCTCTCTGAAATCAATAAAAATATATTTTTTAAAAAAGAAAGTAAAGCTCAAAGTTTATGGAAAATGAACAACAGAAATTCATACTGTAAAGGTAGGATTTGGGGAAATATCTCCTAAACAATACTTGTAAGAATACAGAATTTTTAAATGAAGGGAAAGGCTGAAATACAACTTTCCAACTCAAAATAAACCTTTGAATCTTTTCTTTCTTAGCTAGGGTAAAGACCTAAACATAGGTAACAAGAAAACTTTCTATTTAGGCCTTCCTTTTCTCCTCTTTGTTCTTAAAGCCAATACATTTTGATTCTCCAGGTACTCTTCCAATAGCTGGCTAAATTTCCTAAAGAAAGCTAAGAAAGAGTAAGTTCTTTACACAAATAACATACATAAATTTATTTGCAGATATATATTTTTAAAGCATTTCAGCAAGATATATCTAGGTTATGCATTACGGATGGTTGGTATTTTTTGGAAGTGCCTCCTCAAGGAGAGGTGCCAAATTGGAGACTAAAAAGAAGCGGAGTCCTTGAGACCTTGAAGCCCAGGTGTTTACCAATCTAACCTTTTTTCTTCTGCACTAACCTTACAACAGAACAAACAGTAGTAGTTCAGGTGCATATTATATGTTTTTATATTGACCTGAGTTCCAGCTTTCTTATTCATCATTATTAAAATCTGCTTAGAAATTAGAGAAGAGCCCTAGCTGGTTTGGCTCAGTGGATAGAGCTTCGGCCTGCGGACTGAAGGGTCCCAGGTTCATTTCCTGTCAAGGGCACATGCCTGGGTTGCAGGCTTGTTCCCCAGTAGGGGGCTTGCAGGAGGCAGCTGATCAATGATTCTCTTCATTAGTGTTTCTATATCTCTCTCCCTCTCCTTTTCTCTCTGAAGTCAATAAAAATATATTTTTAAAAAATAAATTAGAGAAGAATTAAGGAAGATGAGTGCCTAGTGTTCTTAGAAAAGCACTACTCCATCGAGGGGTGGGGAGAGAGAGAGAGAGAAAGAGAGAGAGAGAGAGAGAGAGAGAGAGAGAGAGAGAGAGAGAGAGAGAGAGAGAGATATTAAAAATCCTACAGCTGTAGAGTCAAGTTTTTTGTTAGGCATGTACAGCTTTCTAAATCCCATAAAAATCTCAACATCTGACCCATTTCATTTTTACAAGGGAAGGGGCTATTACACTGGAAAATATGCGTAGAAATCTGCAGCATTCAGAGGTATTAAACAGTTTTATTTCACATTTGTTTCCTATGTATCCTGCTTGATAGACACACACTGTAGCACCTGCTGCTATAACTCTACTCTCCATCAGCTCCCAACCTTCTCTTTTTAGAAGGGATTAATGGAAGCTTCTTTGGAACAGCTGAAGTAATGCTGCCATCTCCTGCCCACTGCATAGATGGTAATAAAATCACCCTCTGAAGGAATGCAAAGAAGTGGAATTGGATAAAACTACAAACTACTGACTGTTGTCGTTAAAATTTTTTTAGCCAGTAGATTAAAACCAATTTTATCCAAAATGGCAATGCCATAATAATTTTGTTTTAAATTTGAGGTGTTTTAGAAAGCAGTTATTTTAGAGAAGTTTTGGAGTCTTTAACTAAACATTAAATTGATGGTTATGATATTTAGGATGATTGTTTTCATATGACTTAAATTTCAACATCTATTTTGTACAGTGTAAATATAAATAAAATATTTTAAAATATTAAGCATAACAAAAATTTAAAAATTGAATCTTAATATTAGCTAAAGTGTTCTCTGGAAATTGATCTCCTTCCAACAATTCCAATTTAGAAACGCAGAGAAGAGCATACATGAGAAACAAGAGCTAACCAAAAACAGAAATTAGTCTTCCTTTGGAATTTTACCGAAGTACAGATACAAAAGAATAAAGAAGAAACATTTTTAAAGTATCTTTTTATCTCTAAATTTCAGAATACAAAAACCAGAAAGTTCTGTATCTTCAAAAAATAGCTTTTCCTTTGCTCTTGTTATTGCTATAAATCAATAACACTCGTGTGCTACTGCAATTATCCCCCAGATTTTTGTGGATAGGAATTGCATTCTCATCTAGGATGAGAATCCAAGCCTTATGCTCATTAGCCTTGAAGAGATTTTAGGAGGCAGGCTTTTCTCTGCAAACTTTAGCAACATTCTGTCAACTGTATCCCGGAAGAATGAGTAGCTAATCCAGGATTATTTTTAAGAAGACAAGCCCAATTATCCTACCAATCAATTATAGATGGCAACACTCCTCCCTCAAAGTTATTTATAACTGCTTCTGAAAATTGCAACTAATTTATTTACTTTATTTTTTAATTTTTTAAGTATATTTTTATTGACACAGACAATAGGTGCTGAAGGCCTGGGGCAGGGGACGTGGGAGGGTGGGAAGGGGCCAATGGGGGAAAAAGGGACAATAAAGAATTATATATATATATATAAAGAAAACATGCAGAACTATTGCGCCATTTTTTTAAATTGATTTCAGAGAGAAAGAGAGAGGGAGAGAGAGGGAGAAACATCAATGATGAGAATCATAGATTAGCTACCTCCTGCACACCCCCTACTGGGGATTGAGCCCACAACCCAGGCATGTGCCCTTGACCAGAATCAAACCTGGGACCCTTGAGTCCTCGGGCCAATGCTCTACTGAGCCAAACCAGTTAGGGTTATTTACTTTATTTAATGGCAAGGCAAAGCAGCTAGTTGCAATCTTTAGTAAAATATACCCTCATTATATACTTCAAGACAGGTTTTCTTCAAATTACTCCTTTCTGGACTAGTAGCCCCCTTTGTCTTTCCTTTTCTTTAATGACAGACATCCTTGCACCTGATTTTTCACCTGTGTACAAGGGCCCAACAAGGGTCCCTGTTATAAGTCCCTAGTTCTGAAAACTTCACCACACTGCATCATTGTGGTTGGCCTGGATAATCATATATAATAAAAGCATAGTATGCTAATTAGACCAGACCTTCCCAACAAAACCAGAGCTGCAAAGGAAACCCGGGTCCCAGGTGCCCGAGGGAAGCTGGGGCCAGCAGCCAGAAGAAGGAAGGCCTACTCTTGCACGATTTTTGTGCATTGGGCCTCTAGTATGAAGTAAGTGCAGATCAGGAAAACATTGCACAAACTCAAAGTGCATAGCATTGCAAAGGATGGCCTGTGGAAAATTATGCTCGTACAATTTTAATTTTGTGTAAACATTTTTCCATATCTGTACACACCTCTTGGGGAAGCCAACTAAACTGCCATTGTTAGCTTGTTTTTCAGGCACGAAGAAGTGTTTAGAGATTCATAATATCTATATGGTCCTCATCACTAATAGAGCATCTTCACCAATATGCTCGCATCAATTTATAAAATATACTCCTTCTACATGTATGAAATACGGAATATTTTAATCTTCATCAAAATCCTATAATCACTCAGTTTACCCACATGTGCAAAGGCTTCTTGGGCATGTCCTGGGATTTGGGGCTGTCTTTTCAGTTGGAAAATGTGGGAATCAAATGAGATAATTTCTTGGATCCTTCCATCTGAAAAATTCAGATTCTAACTGCAAGCAGAGTCTGCAATGGGAAAATCTTAGCATAAACTCCTAGCCAAATTCTTTCTAGAAAATAAAAAGAGCATCTTCTCCAGAAATATAAGAAGAGAGCAGGAAGATCACATTTTGGCCAGCCCACATAGTTACTTCTAGAAAATGATAGAACCAGTAATGATAATAGAGGTCAGGCACTGAGTCTCTGAAAATAATTTACTACAATTGCCATTAATGATTACTTTGGGTGACAGTATTAAAGAATGTACCTGTGTCATTATGTAGAATACTATAATAGTTTTAGTTCCCTAAATTTTGTATCATTTAGCAATAAGCTAATTTTGGGAGTTGCTCATGATAACTATTATAGAAAGACTAGAGGCCCAGTGAACGAAATTCATGCATGGGTGGGGTCCCTAGGCCTGGCTGTCTATAGAAGCATGAGTGTCTGTCATGGAAGGGGAGGTCCTAGTTGATCTCTGAGCCCTAGGCAACACTTGGCCCCCCCCCCCCTTCCGCCTGAGTCATTGGGTCCCGCCCAGCTCCCTCAGCACCGGGAGCCAGGCGGCGGCCCCGCCCCCTGCCACTACCGCTGGTCACCATCTGCAAAATGGTAAGTAGGGCGATAGGGCCCCGTTCGCACCCGCCTTGGCCTGGCGCCACCCACTCACCAGCTCCACCATCTCTCTGCGGTCCGCTCTCGTTGGGGCCCATCAGGGCCAGCAGCACCACCACGTTGCCGAAGCCCGCCATGATCCGCACCATCCCCTGGTGGTCAGCACACATCATAGCAAGCAGTCAAAATCCCTATCGAACTCCCAGTTGAGGGGACAATTTGCATATTAGGCTTTTATTATATAGGATACTCCTTTTTATACACTAAATAGTCTTTTTTTAAAAAAAATAAAAAGATTTTTGGAGACAGAAGAAGGGAGAGAGAGAAAAACATCAATCGGCTGCCTCCTGCCCACACCCTAGGCATGTGCCCTAACCGGGAATTGAATTGGCAACCTTTCAGTGCACAGGACAACACCTAACCAACTGAACACACTGGCGAGGGCAATAGTCACAAATAGAGCCTAGATTTACATGAGAGCCCCTTCTTGGTGGACCTTCTTCAAAGAAAGGACTAAAATCAAACATGAAGTAATATGGAAATTGCTTAAGATGGTAAAATGTTAGGACCACAAGAAACATCTATTATTTCTTTGCACAATGGTTTAACTCTCATTATCAAGGTATAGGGCAAAAATCAAGGAATCATAGAATTGAACAGTGCTAAAAGCAAGATTTCACATGCTCTTCCACTCAACACTACCTGGGGGATTTGTTTTTGTTTATATGTTACTATATTTTGGAGAATTTTTGCTTGGTTGTTTGTTTTCCAATCTAGATAAAGTACTATAAGTGTTATTAAATGTTTTTGTTTTTTCTTAAATAAGAGTTTGCATCTATCATCCAAACTGGCTGTTCATTTCCAAATTTGACTGCCTTACCAGGAAGACACTGTTAAACAGTACAGGTAGACTGAAATTTATCTTGCTGCTGAGAAAATTTTTCATCACATAAGTACAAGTATGGGGACTGGCAATGATTATGAACACTTTCACTTCAATAAATACCATCTCAGTTGAGACTGCTGTCTATGATCACCTGGGAAAACAACTCCTGGAGTTCTATCCAATGCAATAAAAGTAGAACCAGTCAGCCAATATTCAGCTCATTTATACTTTATCTTCAACTAAGGATTTATAATGTTACATGATTGCTGACCTTCCAAAATTAAAGGTGAATGCTGATATTTTCTTTTTGCTTTGACTGAAGAAAATAATATGGAATAAACAAATAAAATATCCTTTATGCTCATTTACAATAACGGGAACACACATTTCTCTCCCTTTCTTCTTCTTTCTCATTCCCTTTTTCCCCATTTCTCTCCCTCTCTCTCCCTTTTTTCTGTCTCCTTTCCCTCTCTTCTTTCTCCCCTTCTCCCCAGAAATACAGCTTGCTTTTAAAATGTTACCTCCATTTGCCACAAATAACTTACTTTCAAATTGTCATTATGCTAGAGGGCACTGGGACCACTGGCCAGGCAGGTTTCTGCTTCATCAAAGGTCCTGTTGTTGGCCACTGCTCTGACTGCAACATAGAAGTTTCTTTGAAGACCAGCTCATTCCCTTTTTTTATTTTTACTGCCACCCAACAGGATAGTTTCAAAGTGTAACTGAATGTTAGCTAAACTTACATCTGTCCTGCATTCTATTACCTAGCACTCCAGATGGCAGCAATGCAACCTGGAATGCTTTGAATAAGACTCACTTCACGTGACAACACTAGGCAAAAATAAAGGTAATAAGGATTATGTTTTTCATGCCTTGATCACAGTTAGTTAAAAATCTACGATTTAATATCATTTTCTTTCCACATAGGGCTCTGAATTCCACTTCTGCACTTTAGCATCGTTATCATTCTCATGTTTATTTTAGAATAAAATTTCTAAACTTTTTATGTGACTGAAATTTGGAACATAAATTTCTGAACTGGATCATTTTATTTCGAAATGCAGGTTATGGGTGTGGATAGAAAAGGGTTTAATTTCTTCTTTAAAGTTATACATCGACTCCGTTCTGAAATAATGGCATAACTGAATCACTTTATGATCCATATGTGGGTAAATATCTCCCAGTAAGACACAACATGCATCCATTTAGCAAAACATCTGCTGACCCCTGAAAGCCAACAAGTATATCCAGCATCAAATCTAAAAGACAGGGTTTTAAATTTGTAGCATTTTTATGTTAATATTTTATTTTCCCCTGATGGATCTCGTATTTATTTTTTTATGTGCATTTTGCTCCTTTTAACCTGGTGGCAGCACTGTGAAATATCACAGGCCTTTTACTCAGTATTTTTCTCTAACAAGCCAACCAGGTACAAACAGGATTTTTATATTCGTTTGTAAATTTTTGTTGAGGGCAGTTGAAAGAAGGAAAAATAAAAAGACAAAAACTACATTTGTGTAAGCTTTAATTCACATCACTCGTACAATGCTGTGCTGTTGGCATGTGTCTCGATAAATAGGCTTCAAAAAGAAATTATTGCAGTGTAAAAATAGTTTCCCTGAACTCACGTGCTTTTTACTATTCCCAGGTCTCAAAGTGGCTTTTAACGTTATTTTTTCAGACTCTTAGAGCTATGTACCCCATATTGTGATAGGATATGTTTCTCTGCCCTGCTCCCCAGAGTGGTGATGGGGTGCAGGGAAGTTAAGACAGCTTGGCACCATTCTAGTCTGAAAGAGGCCCAACTTGAGAAGTTCACTTTTGTTGCCAGAAAAAAAGGAATATGAGAAATTAAAGTGTCAAAAGAGACTGGGGAGTTTATGCCAGAGAAGAAAGCCTGCAAATTAACCAGATAGAGATAGAGATAGATAGATAGATGATAGATAGATAGATAGATAGATAGATAGATAGATGATAGATTAGATAGACAGATAGATGATAGATAGATAGATAGATAGATAGATAGATAGATAGATAGATAGATAGGAAGGTCAAATTTATTCATCCAACCAAATATTTGAGTGCCTACCACACCAAGCTAGGCACCAGAGATACATCATGGAGCTACCCCGTGGACATGATAATCTCCAAAGCACATCTGTTGCCCTGATATTCTCCCAATTATGCCCCTTTTCTAGAATAGGCCTGCTCTGACATCTTTTGGTCTTCAGGTAGCTCCAGACAAATTTTCAACACAGTGGAAGAGAAAGAGGCCCAACAAAAACATACAATTCACTATTACATACCAAAACCTTATCTTCTAGGAATACGTCAGTTTCTGTTTCCTAGTTGTATATACAGTAACTGCATTACCTCAGCTGACAACCTCCCAAAGCACATGATACAAGGACCTCACCAGCGAGGGATGGTGGATTCTGCAGTATCAAGGCATAAAGCAAACGCAACCTGAAATAGTAAACTAAAGCCCAACTATCTTTAAAGAGTGGGAGGAGAATCTTCTCCTAAGGGCAGCCTGCTGTAGCTTCTTACTCTTCTTTTTTCCAACCCTTTTTAATGACAGGCTGACTCTATCTTGCTTTTTTATGAGAAACAGTCACAATCAAGGACAGTGGCCTTAGGACATCTCAATAAGGGAGTTTTTTTATTTTTTATGATTATTGATATGGTCAGATTTATTTTATTTATTTTTTGTTGTTAACCCTCACCCGAGGATATTTTTTCATTGATTTTTAGGGAGAGTGGAAGAGAGAGGAAAAGACCGAGAGAAACATTGATGTGAGAGAAATACATCAATTGGTTGCCTCCTGCATGAACCTGACCAGGGCCCGGGCTGGGGAGGAGCCTGCAATCAAGGTACCTGCCCTTGACTAGAATCGAACCCAGGACCCTTTGGTCCTCAGGCCGACGTTCTATCCACTGAGCCAAACCAGCTAGGGCAATAAGGGAGCTTTTAAACTGGGGATAGTTTGATGGAAAAACAATGTTCTAAAAATAGATCCATAGACACAGAAGCATTGAACATGGGGAGTGAGTGCATGTGCTGGGGGGTGAGGGGGGGAGAGGAGTGGCTGGGGAGAGGTCAATGAGGAATAAAGGAGACATGCGTAATATTTTAAACGATAATTTAAATTAAAAATAAAGAAAGAAAAAAGAAAAACAATGTTCTGCTTGGAAGACATGCTAGAGAATTAGAATGGGTTTTCTCCTTTTATCCATTAAAAGAGTAGAAGCGCAGTGTTCTGAATTATTTTTCAGGAAGAGAAAATGTAAGACTGTGAGACAGAGAGAGAAGCAAAATTCAGAATATTGTGTTTCATTATTAAAAGCAATACATGCATAATATAGAAAATTAGAAAATACTGATAATCAAAGAAAAGAAAAAATTAAAATATATAACTGTCACTGAGTAATACATACCATTATTACCTTGGTGTACACCACTCTATACGTGTTCTTTCAAAATCAAATCATATTGTACAATCTGTTTTGTTATCTGATTATATATTTTTTAAAGGTTAAAAGCATTTATTTTTGTTCTTTAGGGCATAAATGGAGCTAAGAAATGTCAGAAAAATCATGTAGATCTGTGAGATTTTTTTACTACCTCCACTGCTATCTTATCTCAGCTCCTGTTTTCCACTGATAGGTCCCTCACAGGGACCAGCTTCTTACTGCCCTCTGCTGGTTAGGTCTGAATTCAGCTGTTTTTTGCAATTTAATTTTACTAGACAAGTAAATTCACTTGTTCACACAACATAAAATTAAAAAAAAACTTTTACATTAATGGTACTAAAAAATGAACTTCAATGATATCCTGTAGCATCATTTCATTTCTTTAATTTAAAATGTTTTCTTATGACAAAAGCAATACATGTTGATTATTGTAAGTAATAATTGAAAGGAGAAAAACAAGAAAAAGGTAAACCAAAATACCCACCTTTCCAGAAACAACCTTAAAACCTGATGTGGCCCTGGCCAGTGTGGCTCAATTAGTTGGGTATTGTCCTGTGCACCAAAAGGTTACTGGTTTGATTCCTAGTCAGGGCACATACCCGGATTGCGGCTTGATCTCTGGTAGGAGGCAGGCAGGAGGCAGCGATTGATGTAAGCTCTCACATCCATGTTTCTCTCCCTCTCCCTTCCTCTAAAAACCAATAAAAATATTAAAAATACAAAAACCCGATGCATATCCTTCCAACTATGCTCTTCTCTGACAGCATGCACCTTTATATTCCTTTATTTTTTAAATAAAATATGGTCTTATTGTACATGTTAATATTGCTTTAAAAAGATTTATATTAACAAATGTCCTTGTACACTGTCCATTTTTATGGTGCCATAATATTCCATTATGTACCTGCACCACATTTTACATATTCTCCTTTAACCAACAAAAGTTTCACTAACAGCTCTGTGATAATACATTTACAGCTATAAACAGTCTTTCACCTATAATTAGTAATAAATGTGTTCTCTTAAGTAAAGGCATTCTGAATCGATGCTTTACAATTTTCCTCTCCTTTTACCAAAAAATGCAAGCTAACAGAATCTCTTGGGTTGGCAGGACAGAATGGTCACCAGGGCCTCCATCTTTGTTTCACAACTCAGTTTAGTCCATACAGAAAGATGAAACTTGAAAGAGACTGAGTTTCTACCCATAAAAGCACTTCTCTGGCACATTCTCTTCCCAAAGCCAATTTGCTGCAGAAACCAAAATAGGAGTGCAAATGGGGTGGTGAAGACGGTCAGCGAATGTGGAGCAAAGGAAAAAGGTAGAGGAATACTCTTAAGGATGCTTCATGCTAACTAGGTCAGAATTTGGAAAATTGCCCCTTTAGCGTAGGTAAAGAATCCTTAGGGTCACTCTCCTCCCTGGTTTCCAAGCCTTACAAAACAAAAGCCAAATTGTAATGCAATTTGAACCAGTCAGATTGGGAATAGGCTCTAAGGTTTTAGATAAAAAGCTGATCAAAACATCTGGCTTGTGCACAGCTGGTGTGACTGAGTGTTGGCCCATGCACCAAGTCAGGGCACATGCCTGTGTTGCCAGCTCAATCCCCAGTAGATGCGTGCAGGAGGCAACTGACCAATGTTTCTCTGTCATCGATGTTTCTCTTTCCCTTCTTCCTCTCTCTCTAAAAACCAATAAAAACATTTTTAAAAAAACTATCTAGCTCGCAATAAAGAAATTTCATTTTAGGTGTGCTTATGCTATTTGAAGTGTAACCCATGTTTTTATTAAGTATTAATGATTAATTTTGCCTGCAGAGCTCAAGTCCTGGTCCTTCTGATGTGTCAATACAGGCAAGTCTAAAGGAGCCATTTTTGCAACAGGCTCAGATGACATTTTTTAGCAGTATTTTTTTCAATTAGTTTACATTCAATATTATTTTGTATTAGTTTCAGGTTTACAAAGTGGTACCCTGATATTTCAAGTACTCACCTGGTACCATAGTTACTACAATATTATTGACTATGTTCCCTATGCTGTACTTTACTTCTCCATGACTATTTTGTGACTATCAATTTGTACTTAATCCCTCACCTTTCTTACCCAGCCCCCCAAAGCTATAAATTATTTTTAATTAAGGTATGTATAATGGCTTTTTTAAGACAATGGTACTTACTGCACACTTAGTAGACTATAGTATTGTGTAAACATAACTACTATATGCACTAGGAAACCAAATATTCATGTGATCTGCTTTTCTGCAGTGGTCTTGAACCAAACTGCTGTATGTCTGAGATACAACTGTATTTATGTGGTGCAAGTCCTATATAGCGATCACCCTCTGTAAGATTAATCTTCAACTTTGACTTCAATGCCTCTTCTGCCCCGGCACTTGGCCACCACCAAGTCAGACTTCACCCAACAGGTTCTCCATGGAAGAACGGGAAAGCCTAGCAGCCTTTCTCTTGGGTACCTCCTTAGACCAGCCATGATGTCTCCATTGTTCTTGCAGGAAGTTATTACTGCAAAGTTCTGGTCTTCTGGCTTGTGATTGAGCAGAGGATCCTGGCTGGGAAGACAATGCCTACCCCTCTCAGCCATCAGCCTGCCCCATCCTCAGCCCAGAAGCAGTGAAAGTTGTGATCTTATTTCTCCTCTTTGGCTAAATATCCTTCCCTCCTGAGGATCAAGAGGCATTACAAGCTTGCTAGTGCTCAACATATTCCTTGAGCCCAACTCTATGTATTCATCCAAAAGGGAGTAAGGGGAGAAATCAAGCTCCATTTTAAAGGTTAGATTAGTCAGACGAATACATATTTCTACACTCTTCTCAATTATAACCTCTTAATGGTTCAGCTGCCTCAACAATCTAGTTGAAGACGGACAACTCGATTTAAGACACCACTATTAATAGCCATTTTGTAATTTTTCTATGGGTGCCCTAGCTCGTTTTAAAGCATTAAAGTGGTTTACCAAGATTACATGTAATAGAAATCTCAAGACAAGGCAAAAAAAAATAAATAAATAAGTTAACCAATAGAAAATGGAGTATTTGGCTTGGAGCACAAGTCTCATTATCCATGGGAGTAAGAAAAGCATTATCAAGTTTTTGGCTGTTTTATCTAATTTGGGGCACATGGGGATGCCCTCAACAAGATTCTAAGTGCACACAGCAACTGGTTTCATAAAACTATTTTCCCCAATAAAAAATGAAAACATTTGTTTCTGCCCTGGCGCTTCAGCTTGTATGGACTTCCTTGTGAATCCTACCTAAACTATAGAAATCCTGACTATATATTTTAGCTGGACTTTGAAGGACAGGAACTGCCAGATAAAGAAAAAGGTACTTTAAGGGGAAGCAGGAGCTAACAGGTTAAGTCAGACAGGTGTGACTTTACTACAATGGAACAGTGTGGATGAATGGAGTAGCAGCTTAGCATGAAAATCACTTGGGAAGCTGTTGCAGTTATCTGGATTACACGTCAGCTAAGATTAAGGAAGAGTTGAGGGTGGCCAAGGCCTCTGGGCTTGGGAAATTAGAAGTAACACATATTGGATGTAAGGTACTTGGTGCAACGACTTTGTATACACTATGTTCAACAGCTTTCCTCGAACTAAAAAAAAACGTTTTTAAGGGGAAGATAATCTCCCCTTTAAGACATACAAAATTTGAGGTGCAAGTGGATGTTTACAGAGCTGTCTGGTGCACACCATTAGTGCTGATCAAAGCCAAAACAAAGGACCACAGACGTGGACATCACAGCAATCTAGAGTGGAAGCTACAGGACAATGTCCCAGGAAGGCTGTAGATAAACAGAACAGCCTGAACTCTTAACTATTACAATGGAAAAGGACAGGGAAATGAAGATGAACTTAGCAGAGACCAGTGTGAAGAAAAAAAATTTAAATGCTGACAAAGAGATCAAAAGGAAAAGGCTGTTTACTATCTATTGCATTTGACCATTAAGATCTTGGTGACCATATTTTGGCAGAGGATAAAAGCCAAATTAAAGTGAGAGGAAGACTATATGGCAGACTGATTTTTAAATACATTTTACTGACTTCAGATAGAATAGAAACATCCATGATGAAAATCATTGATTGGCTGCCTCCTGCACATCCCACTGGGAATTGAGCCCCAAACCGGGGCATGTGCCCTGACCAGAAATCCAACTCTGACCTCCTGGTTCCTAGGTAGATGCTCCATCACTGAGCAGAGCTAACTGGGCTCATGCAGGCTAACTGAGGCTGAACATAGCAAGTAGCCCTTAGGGCAGGGGTCCTCAAACTTTTTAAACAGGGGCCAGTTCACTGTCCCTCAGACCATTGGAGGGCCGGACTATAGTTTAAAAAAAACTATGAACAAATTCCTATGCACACTGCACATATCTTATTTTGAAGTAAAAAAACAAAACGGCAAAAACACCCGCATGTGGCCCGCGGGCCGCAGTTTGAGGACACCCGCCTTAGGGAGTCAAAGGTGGAAAATTCCTTTGACATACCAAAAATGTGTAACTGGAAATCATTTGAAAGAGTACTACTCAGCCTCTCTTCCCAATCTCAAAAAGGACCCAGTAAGTGAAAAAAAAAAAAAAGGAAATAAAAATAGCTTTTTCCCTACCCAGCCTAAATTATGGCCTATAAAAGATGAACTGTTTTACAACATATATGGTTCTTTTGCTATTAAATGAACAACTCAATCCCAGATACAGACTCAATGTTTGAACAGATGATAAACTAGAATTTATCCTTTTCTTCAGATATTTAATGGTGGCACCTAAACCCAAACTATGCCATCTAAAGGACCTATCAGTTTTATAAACATTAGCTCTAGAGCTTACATCTGAGACCTCTCCACCAGTGGTATCAAGCCAGGACAACCAGCCATTAGTGATATTACAGGTCACTATGCATTTAAAAGGCAGATTTTGGGTAAAGGTTAAACCTGCAAATTCCCAAGATGCATGTTCAAAACCAAGCCTGGCTCAAGTTCAGCTTCACAATGTGCAGTCTAGCAAGATTAGCCAAATCAGGGGAAATTCCAAATACTAGTGCCTTACCAGAAACTCCAATTAACTCTGTCCACTAGTCTTACTTGGTTCAACAGTTTACACTCATACCAACCCACCCAACTTGATTTTGAAATATACAGACCACTTATACCACTCTTAGGGACTGGAGTCCATTGAAGCATTATCATTTAATGAGAACAATGGACAACCTGACCTTTCCTAATGGGAATGTCCATAAGCACCTCCGGACACGATATACTTTCTGGTGTCTCCTGGCCTAAATACAACCCTGCCCATCTCTTGTTTTAATACACTCACTGTCCAGCTGCAAGATTCTAATTTATTAACAATCACATTTGACTGGCTGTCCAACTCAGTCATGATAAATGACCCTCCCCTGCGCACCCCCCCAAAAAGTACCCTGGTGATAACCAATACACCAGTACAACAGTCTTTGCTTAGACTGTTCTCCTTCAACTGCCAACCTTGAAGTTACTTACTTAGGAAAGTAGGCTTTCATTTAGAAACCCGAGGAAACAAATAGTAAGCTTCCAGTTATTTTGCAACAATTACCTTTATCTTTTGTCCTTCACTAACAGGGACCTTATTTTATTGCCTCCCCCGCTCCACACACACACACACACACACACAAAAACCAGACATGATAAACAAAAGCCAAGTTTATTTGTTCATTTCTTGCATTTGAAGTACTCCTCGATGACATCCTTTGCCTGAGACTCTTTGCCATAGTCCTAAAAAAGTCATATGGGATTTTCATTTTAATAACACTTAGAAATTCCAGCAAGCCATCAATACTAGTTATAGTAAAGCTTTAAAATTAGCTTGTGTCTTATGAAAATTGTTTATTAAAACTTCTTATAGCCATTTTCAGGGACCTTAATGACTTCAATGTCTTTAAGGCTCGTAACATGGCTTTACTATTGCCAGCTTTCTCTAAATTTCTGCAGAACACATTCAGGTAAGCAGACTTATTGGCTGGCTTGCATTATGGTTTATTTTCATTTTTTGTAAAAGGCAGAAAACATACTATTAACCCAGCACAACCTTCATCCCACAGATACTGACTTACCTTAACCACCACGCAACTGCAGCCAACCACTTTACGGGGTTTTCCCTCTCTGTCGATTTTACAGAGGCCTACCCATTCCCCTAGTTTCTTGTTGTCGTCAACCTATTTGGGGGAATTTTAAATATCACCATATTAGTAGGCATTAATGCTGCTGTACTGACAATAAATCAAACCAAAAGGTACTGTAGTCAGATAGGGTGACAGGCAGTTTCCTCACACCAGTTCAGTAGAGGGAGCCAGTTGTCATCATGTACAGCACCAAGATCACCTACAGGCATTGGTTTGTTCCATACCAACATCAAAATTAGCATTTAGTACTGCAGTTTTAATAGTTTTATAACCACCTTTGACATAGCCAACATTAAGTATGTATTGATTTTCATACCTGCAGGAAGCATTAAGCTGGACACCACAAAATTTGCTGTGGTATGACAAAAACCACTACAGACAGCATTATTCCTAACATGTTGGTCCAATTTTCTTTGAGCAAAAGTATCTCTTAACAGTTGAAATAAATCAAATTAGATAGGTAACGTACCTTAATTAGGTTGATTTGGTGTTCAGCACAAAGAGCCTCCACCAACTTGACGTACATAGGCTCATCACAGTTGGATGCAAGTACACAAAGGTGGGCTTGGCGCCTGAAATGTAAAATCCAACAATTAAAGCTAAAATTCAGATCTACATCCACTACAATTGCACTTTACAAGGGAGTTGTCTTTGCACCGACTACAATGGCAAAACAAAAGCAGCACATGCATTGGTGTAACTGCTTTAGTTTGATGAGTCTGTTATAGGTTACACATATTCATTCAATTCATCTACAGAAACCTCAAGTGTTCAGTAACTCCAAAAACTAACAAATTTATGCAGGGGAACTGTTTACTAATCTGTGGTGAAAACAGAAACATACAGATGGCCAATAGACATGAAAAGGTGCTCAAAGTCAGTAATCATCAGAGATGAAAATTAAAACCACAATGAGGTTAGCACCTTACACCTGTCAGAACGGCTATCAGCAATAAATCAACAAGCAAGTGCTGGCAAGGATGTGGAGAAATGGGAATTCTCCTGCACTTAAAAAGGGAAATCTTACCCATCATGACTGCATAAGCCAGTCAAAGACATACCATACATATGTGACATCTAATGAATGAAATAAAGAAGAAACCAGCATGGATACATGGAACAGACTGACAACTGTCAGGAGAGGGGGCTGGGGGAGCAAGGATGAAGGAATTAAGCAAAGACAAACAAAATAACACACAAAAAATCCAGAAAACAGCATGGTGATTACCAGAGGGAAGGAGGGAGGTAGAAAAGGGTAAAGGGGGGATAAATGGCGATGGAAGGAGACTTGGGGGGGGGGGGGCAGTAACAACGGGACACAAGACAGTACATACAATATACAGATACTGTATAGAATTGTACACCTGAAATTTATAATTTTACTAACCAATGTCATCCCAATAAATTCAATAAAATTAAAACAAAAAACAAAGACTGTTACACATAAACTCCTAGATCAGAGTTGTGGCCTGTTGTTACTGGCCCAGACATTGATATCCTGCAGAACCGCCAAGATACAAACAGTGCAGGGGATTCACACGGAGACCAGAGAAGTACTTCCAACAAGTGTTTCCACTTGTTATTTGACGGATTTAAACATTCCTGTCTTAGAGAACCTTATATTCTCCAATAGTTAACACATGCAGTTTTGCCAGTGTAACCAGCCCTGAAACTAAACTGAATATATGTACAATTCTATATTCACGTTTCTGAAACAGCTACTTCATTTACTACTTTCATGTACAAGTCCAGATGCTTCTGCAACAAATCTGCAATCTCATTAAGGTGGGTCAACTTTGCAAGCCACCGAGTGCAAGTTTCTATCTGCCCTATAACGTGAAATGAGCCCCACAACTACAGATTTGTCAGACAGTTACGTTTCACTCATAAAAGGAGTGAAGGGGTATCCGACAATTTAAAGTCATCATTCAAAACTGTAGTTTTCCTTTACGAACCACGTGCTCATCCCCATTCCAAACAGAAACCCACAAACTAAGTGGGCCACGTAAATCTGAGCGGATACCTTTTCCTAGGTTTCCTGTAGAACGGATGCCATTCAGAACTTTTGTGCTAACACCGTGTGAACTCCACGCTTTCTTCCCTCGGCTGCAGTTTTGCTCCAGTTCCAACCCACAGTATTGAGACTGACACACGTACTTGTCTAAGGCTTTGGCAGCTTCGCGAATTCCGCGCGCGAGGCCGTCGTGGATGAGGGCGGTCTTCAGCACCTCTTGCAGAGCAGTATTAACGTCCATTACACCTCCAGCAGCAATGCTGAAAGGCAACACATCAAAGCGACTAGTCAATCCCCCGCACACCGCCTAACGCCTGGGACTCAGCAGGCATCGGCCAGGCACGCTTAAGGCGCCAGGACGGACCCAGAGCCCGCGCCCTGCGCCTGCCCGCACCACGTTCCCGGCCCGGGCTTACCCTTCCTCGGCCATGGCGGTGGGTTATGGGTAGAGCCGAATCTTGAACGCACTGTAACACAAGATAGAACAAGAAAAGGGCAGCGATTAACTAAAAGGATTAAGTTTGGGCCCTGGTACTTCTCGCCAAACCCAGAAAAAAAAAAAAAGAAAAAAAAGGATGCCTAGTTGTGCACCATAATCACCACCCTCGCCTCGCTCAACTCACCCCAAGCCTCCGCCTCCGCGCAACTCCGCGGCGGCAGGGAAAGAGACTGGACGCGCCCGCTGGACGGTATTTAAGGGCTGCCCAGGACCCCTGTGCGCACGCGCAATGCTTTCCTTGGAAGAGGTGTCTCTGGTGGTGCCGGGCCTCGCGAAAGGATGCTGCTACTCTGCCCATCACTGGGACGGGAGACAGGCAGCAACGCGGGCAGCCTCACATCGATCTTCCCCCGCCGGGGCGTGGCCTGCGGAGGCCCAGAGAGCACATTCTACGGAGCGCGAGGAGGGCCAAGCGCGCACGTGGGCTCGGCCTTGTGAGACCGAGACCCCTGGTTCCCTGGCTCGCTCGGAGCACCAGTTTTAACCCTTTCCACGTCATATTGCGACTCCTGCCCGCCCGCGTGGCTGTGCCTTCCTTAGAGGGAACACTCCCTGTCCGCCTAGGAGTCACTGAACGTCCGTGAATGTGTCGTTCTGTGAGTGATCGTCATCCGTGTGTGTGCGTGTTCCTGGCACGAGCCAACACGTTTTCGCGACCTGTAAGCACATTGCAAACCCCACGTTCCCCGCGATCGTTAGTCAAGTGGCACCTTCAGCCGGGAGGTGGCTTCTGGCTGAAGGTTACTCGGGAGGATGAGAGAAAAGGGAAGGTTTCTCAGTGTAGTTGTCCTACATGAAGTTCTTTTCTTTCTTTTTTTACGCCAAATTGTACCCTGAACCCGTTACCCCGCGCAAATGGGGATTCAGTAGGTGCCTTTCAAACACCGACAGTGGAGCAGACGGGGGGAGGGTCTGTAATGACGGCGCGGAAAGCGGAGTCTGAGGATCCGGCATTCATCTCCCGGCCGGACCGGCGGGCCAGGAGTGGAGTCCGAGATCCCTAAACGCTGCCTTTCCCCGGAGGCAGCAGTTGGAGTTTTGCAGAGACAGGCCATTCCCCCACCCACATTTTCAATGCAGATACATGAAACACAGGCTAATGTAATCAGTACAGTCTTTTTTATTTTTTTAAATATATTTTATTGATTTTTTACAGAGAGAAAGGGAGAGGGATAGAGAGTTAGAAACATCGATCAGCTGCCTCCTGCACACCCCCCACTGGGGATGTGCCCGCAACCAAGGTGCATGCTCTTGACCGGAATCGAACCTGGGACCCTTCTGTCCGCAGGCCGACGCTCTATCCACTGAGCCAAACCGGTTTCGGCAGTCTTTTTTATTTTTATTTATTTATTTATTTTCCTTTTGTTTTAACTTCCTCTCCTGACACATCGCCAAGCCAGTCAGCAATTGTTCGGCGTCTGATAGGTGCCAGCACCGCTTCCAGGGACAGCGGACAGTTCATGGCAGACTGAGTGTCCTGCGGGAAAAATGGGGAACAGGCTAAGAGTGCCAGGTCGAGTTCACCAGAATAGAGAGATACTGGAATTTTAATAAGCTGTTATAATTCCTTTTTAGCTTTTTAAAAGCTTTCAAATGTTCACTTTGAAAAGTGTTGCCCAGCCGGCGTGGCCTGGGTTGTGGGCTCGATCCCCAGTAGGGGGCGTGCAGGAGGCAGCCGATCGATCAATCGATGGTTCTCCTATCTCCCTGTTTTAAGTGTTGAATCTGCTCTAGCCGTTGGCTCAGTGGTCAGAGCCTCTGCCTGCGGGCTGAAGGGTGGTGGTTTGATTCCAGCCAAGGGCACTGACCTTGGTTTCAGGCGCATGCTGGAGGCAACCAGTCCCTGTGTCTCTTCCCCATCCATGTTGCTCTCTCTTTCTCTCTCTGACACTCCCCCTCCCTTCCATTCTCTCTAAAAAAAATCGATGGAAAAAATATCCTCGGGTGAGGATTAACAACAACAAAAAAAAGTATTGAATCTGCTTCCCATCCATAACTCATCCTAAAAAGGTGTCCACTTAATTAGTTGTTCAATAGTTTATTTTTTTTTAAGCTGCAGAGTTTATAAAAATGATTTATTTCTGCCACTGTCATGCTTGTGGTAGGATTAAGATTTGAGCCAAATATTAGTATATCGAAAGGCCACAGGGGAGGCACAAAGTAGCATGGGGGTTGGGGAGCGGGGATGATGTGGGAAGGTAAGAGAAAGAAAGACTTTTGACTTGTGGCAACATTTGAAATAGGCTCAAGAAACAGAAACCTGAAAGGATTGTGATGGGAGGATGAGAGAAAAGGACAGGGTATTCCAAGTGGAGGAAAGACAGGGCAAAAGCACCGATGCCTCCTTGGTTCTTTGTACGTTATCCTAACACATTTGTGTTTTTGAAAGGGAATGTGGTAAATAGCATGTCAACAAGTTTTCCGTTATCTAAAGTTCATGCAAGTTAATATGCTACACATATTAGTAGACTTCTCCCCCGCACCACCACCCTGCCCCTAAAAAACATTATGGAGGAGGAGGGGAATTTGGTAAAGACTCGGGAAACATAAATGAGGAAAGCAATCATTGCCAAAGAACATAATTTATATAGGGGGAAAATGAATAAGTACCTTTCAGCTTATTCTGTGGTTGGTTTCTATCTTCTGGCAGCTCGTAATCTATTGAGACTCAAGTATCAGAGGCCTATGCTTGACATTTCACCTTATAAATATCTTTTCTATCAGTTGAAAACTCCCTTCTTAGAACTGGAGCTACACTTCTCTCTCTCTCTCTCTCTCTCTCTCTCTCTCTCTCTCTCTCTCTCTCTCTCTCTCTCTCTCTTTCTTTTTTAAATCCTAGTTATGAAATGGGTTCTGTTCCCAGAAATGAAGTTAAAGGGCACTCTGGTGGTTTAAGGCATCTTCAATATAGATTCTCCTAGTTCATTTTTAAGGTTACCTCTTCTCAATTTTAGATATAGCCAAAGGTGGAACACTACTAAATAGAAGCTAATGGCTAGAGTCAGGCTTATACCAGCAGATTATAATACTTACATAATGTGCACAAATGTGCATCTGAAATACATATGAAAAATAAATTCCAAAGTTTGTTTTAGGAAGAATAAATCATAGTAAATAATTTTGTTTAGCACTTTCTATGCACCAGTTAATGTGCTAAATTATTGTCATAGCTTTTCTTCCTTGATCATCTTTGAAACCTTCTGTGGTAGTGTTGGTATTAGTCCCCTTTAACAAGTAAAGAAACCAAGGCCTAGAGAATTGCCCAAAGTCTCATAGCCAGTAAATGTGAAAGCTGGTATTTGAGCCCAGTGGCCATCAAAGATCATGCTTCTAACCCTTCATATATTTGGACTAGAGGCCTGCTGCAAGAAATTCATGCACAGGTAGGGTCCCTAGGCCTGGCCAGCGATCAGGGCCGATCGGGCCTTCCAGCTGCCGGCCAGGGCTTTCCTTCATTCCACACCACCTCCTGGTGGTCAGCACACATCATAGTGAGTGATTGAACTCCCCGGCTCCCAGTCGAACTCCCGAGGGAACACTTTGCATATTAGCCTTTTGTATATATAGATGATTACCCAAATGTTGAAAAGAGAGCACTGAGAATTCAAGGAAAACTCAACATCTCATGCTGGTCAATACATCTGGTTCTACCTTATTGCGCTACAAAAAACAAGTTGCATAGGTGGAGAAAGGGAATATTGCAGTGTTAAACAGAAAAAGAGGGAACAGTTGAAATTTGGGTTTCTCATCTAAGTATACCTTGTATTAGTTTGCTGGGCTTGCCATAAGGATCAAAAATTGGGTGGATTAAACAATAGAGATGTATTGTCTCTCGATTCTGAAGGCAAGAAACCTGTATTAAGGTGTCAGCAGGATTACTCAAAAATATTTTTTAAAATTCTCAGTGAATGAATAGGAAAAATATAAACTATAAAAGAGGAAGAAATAGAAATTTGAGAAATAAAATGTAAAATATGAGAATTAAAAGTGCACTGAAAGGGCTAGCAGCAGATTGGAGATAACAAAAGAAAGAGTTACTTTAAGCTAGATAAATCTGAAATTATCCAACTTAAAGCAGAAAAAAAAACAATTGAAAATAATGAATAGAGCTTCAGTGATCTGTGGGACAAAATCAAAAGGTCTAACATATATGTAATTAAATATATAGTTATAACGTAATTTCAATTGGAATGCCAGAAAAAGACAGAAAATCATATAGAAAAAATATTTGAAGAAATAATATCCAAAAGCTTCCAAAACTTAAGGATATAATAAACAAAACCCCAAATCATTGTTGAATATTTGAACATCCTTCTCTCAGAAATTAACAGAACAGTGAGACAAAATAAGGTAGGTCACATAAGATAAAAACAAAACTGTCACTTTGACCTAATTGATTTTTAGAGAATATTACTTCAAACAACTATAGAATATTATTATTTTCAAGTGCACATAGTACTGTTCACAAAGATGTATACTGGACCATAAAACAAATTTCAATAAATCTTAAAAGATTGAAATCTTTCCGAATAGAAATCTTCCACAATTGAAATAAATTAGAAATCAGTAATATAAATACATCTGGAGAATCTCCAGATAATTGGAAATTAGAAATGCTTCTTATAGGTGAAAGAATTTAAAAAGGGGAGGGGAAGTAGTTAGAAAGTATTTCAAACTGAATGATAATTTATGGGATATAGTGAGAACAGTGTTTAGAGGGAAATTTAAAGCCTTAAATGCTAACATTAGATAGAAAAGAGGAAAGGGCTAAAATCAATTATATTAGCTTCCAAAGCATGAAAACTAAGAGCAAAGTAAATGAAAAGAAAGTAGAAGGAATATAGTTTTACTGGTGAATTCTCCCAGACATTTAAGGGAAAAAAATAATACTAAATTTATGTAAACTATCCCAGAAAATACAGGAAGAGGGAAAACTTCTGACTTATTTTGTGAGTCCAAGATTTATCCTGCACCAAAAACCTGACAAAAGAAAAGAGAAGTACAGTTCAACATTACTCAGAATCATAGATAGAAAAATCCTTAACAAAATATTAGCAAATTGAATTCATATTATATAAAAAAGATAATATGTCCTGACCAAGTTGGGTTTATCCCAAGAATGCAAGGTTGTGTTAACATTAGAGAATTGATCAGTATAATTCATCATATTAACAGAACAAAGAAGAAAACCCATTTCCAATAAATGCAGAAGAAATATTTGATAAAATTCATTATTAAATTGTATTACAATCTCTTAACACATTAGGAATAGAAGGGAACCTACTGAATTTGATAAAAATACACATATGAAAAACCTGTAGCTAACCTCATACTTAATGGTGGAGGACCAAATGTTTTCTCCCTAAAACTGAGGACAAAGTAGGGATCTCTATTTTCATCAATTCTATTCAATATTTTATTGCTCATCCTAGTCAGTACCACAAAGTGAAAGAAATGAAAGCATATACTGCAGAAAGGAAGAAGTAAAATCCATAGATGGCGTGATTGTTCATGTAGAAAATATAAAAGGATCTGTAAAACAAATATAACTAATGGGGGAATTTAAATGTTTTCAGGATACAAGATAAATATAAAATTAGTTTACTTTTATATACAACTAGAGGCCCGGTGCACAAAATTTGTGCACTTGTGGGGGGGAGGGGACTTGAGGCCAGCCTGAACCCTTTCACAGTCTGGGAGCCCTCGGGGGAAGTTGGACATCCTTAGCACTGCTGCAGAGACGGGAGAAGCTCCCGCCACCGCTGCTGCGCTCACCAGCCGTGAGCCTGGCTCAGGACTTCTGGCTGAGCGGCGCTCCCGCTGTGGGAGCACACTGACACCAGGGGGCAGCTCCCACGTTGAGCATCTGGCCCCTGGTGGTCAGTGCGCATCATAGTGACCTGTCGTTCTGCCGTTCAGTCGATTTGCATATTAGCCTTTTATTATATAGAATCAGCAAGTGATTTAAAATTTTAAATGTCAAAATTCCATTTTAATGGATTCTAAAACCAAGATATTTAGGAATAAATTTGACATGAAGCATAGCTCTACAATGAAAACTGTAAAACATTTCTGAAAGAAATTAAAGAATCCTACCTTATAATAGAGAAACATGCAAATTGACCACACTTCCGCTATGCCCACAGCCAATCAGAGCGAACAAGATGGCGGTTAATTTGCATATGCGGGCGCTGAGCGGCCTGGGTCCAGGAAACATCCTCCGGACCCAGGCCGCTCCTAGCCTGTAGGCCCGTGCTTAGGTCCTGAGCGGCAGGGGTCCCAGAACGCCCCCGGCCACTCAGAGCCTATGGGTGTAGGTGCCAAGCAACCTGGTGGGCGGAACATCCCCGTGTCGCTATAGCGACGCGGGGATGTTCCGCCCCGCCCCCAGTGGCTTGCCAAGGCTCCTGCACAAAGTGGCGGTTTGGGGCCACGCCCCCAGCCAGGCGCCCAGGACCATGGGCTGCTGCTGGCCTCCTGGGTTTGCTGAGACCCTGGCGGCCACCGCTGCGTGCTGCCCAGGGTCCCTGCATGCCCCGAGCCTGAGGCCCATGGTGGGGCTGGCTGCTGGCTTTGGGGCGTTTGGAGACGGGGATGTTCCTGCCCCGCCCCAGAGGCTTTCCAAGCTCCAGCACCAAGTGGCGGTTTGTGTCCATGCCCCCAGCCTAGCGCCCTCCACAGGGGGATGGCTGCTGGCCTCTGGGGTGTGCAGAGACCCTGGCAGCCACCACCGGGTGGCAGGGACACGCCCCTAGCTCAGTGGACACAACCCAGGGGCTGCATGAGCTACAGAGGATACACCTTTTTAAAAAAATTTTTTATTGTTTTTTTTTACAGAGAAGAGAAGAGAGGGATAGACAGTCAGAAATATCAATGAGAGAGAAACATGCATTAGCTACCTCCTGCACACTCCCCACTGGGGATATGCCTCCAACCAAGGTACATGCCCTTAACAGGAATCAAACCTGGGACCCTTCAGTCTGCAGGCCCACGGTCTATCCACTGAGCCAAACCAATTTGAGAGTAAATACCTTTTCTGACAACTCATTGGCTAAGCTCCCTGTAGGCCACCAATTGCAGTGTTCTTGGTAATTTGGGTTATAAGAATCCAAGAAGGTAATCTAGGGTTTTTCCACCACACTCTTGAAGGAAAAAATGAAGGTCCCTTGAGGGGTCCCAGATTGGAGAGACTGCAGGATGGGCTGAGGGACAACACCCCCCGCTACCCCACCTCCCCGCCGTGCACGAATTTCGTGCACCGGGCCTCTAGTATCTACATAAATGGAGAGATAGTTCATGTTCATTGATTTAAAAACTCAATATTGACTGGATGTCAGTTCTCCCTCAATTGATTTACAGAGTCAACAAAATCGCAAAAAGAATCCCTACAGGTATCTTGGGGAAATTGAGAGATGATTCCAGCATTTCTACAGAAATTCAAAGGGCCCAGAATATTCAGACTGCTTTTGAAAAAAAGAACAAAGTTGGAGAATGTTCGCTACCTGGCTTATGTGATGAATGCAAGTGAATGGAAGAAGCCGGTACTAACTAAAATCCCTCTGGTGAGGGGGGCAGCATTCCAGTGAAGTGGGGACAAGGTTCTAACTACAGTGTCCTGTGCTCAACTCCACTGGCCTCTCGGGCTGCAGATGGGCGTTCCAGTGGTGGGGCCTCGGTACGTGTACTGGACCACTTCCGCGGTGGGATTTTAGGCAGGTAGCCTCTTCGTGGCGTGTATAGTCCTCCCGATGATTCTATGTGCTACCTGATAATCTAGGATAAATTTATTTTCTGCTGAAATTGGCAAAAGTTGTTTCTTTTATTAGCAACAGGAATTTTATTAGCAACAGGCTGATACAAATACTAGGAAGAAAAAGAAGGATGAAGGGACAAAGGGTGATTGAGGCTATATTTTGGATAAAGGGAAAAGAATGAACTTCTCTGAGGAAGTGGCATTTAAACAGAGACCATATTATTCCATTTTAGTTTGGGGGAAAAAAGTGTTCCATATGTATATATAGGTCTAGATCAGGCGTCCTCAAACTACGGCCCGCGGGCCACATGCGGGTGTTTTTGCCATTTTGTTTTTTTACTTCAAAATAAGATATGTGCAGTGTGCATAGGAATTTGTTCATGGTTTTTTTTTAAACTGTAGTCCGGCCCTCCAATGGTCTGAGGGACAGTGAACTGGCACTGGCCCCCTGTTTAAAAAGTTTGAGGACCCTTGGTCTAGATGATCATAGAACAGTGGTCGGCAAACTGCGGCTCTGTTGACTAATGAGTTTTCGGACCACTGGGATAGGGGCTTAATCACAAGGAACAACAACAGCCTGTAATTATTGGAATTGAGAGTCTAGGTCAGTGGTCGGCAAACTCGTTAGTCAACAGAGCAGCAAATCGCGGCTCACGAGCCGCATGTGGCTTGCGAGCCGCAGTTTGCAGACCACTGTCATAGAACAATGTGAATAGATCATCATGGCAGGAAGATCATAGCTCCCTAAGATACCTCCACATCCCAATCTCTGGAACATGCAAATGTTAGCTTTTTTAGAAAAAGGATCCATGCAAACGTGATTAAGTTAGAGATATTGAGATGAGAACTTCATTTTGGATTTTGGCTCAGTGAAATTAATATTAAACTTCTAGTCTTCAGTTCTGTGTTGTTTTAATCTACCAAGTTTGTGGTAAATTATTATAGCAGCCACAGAAAGCTAATGCAATAATATATTCAACTACAACCCTCATCATCTGGAGGGAGGGGCAGAAGTAGAGATTAGAAATGGGGAGAAGATAAGGATATGAATATGTCAATATCCTTTATATAAATTAAAAATAAATGGACACAAAACAAGAATGTAAATTTTATGAAAATATATACAAACAAAAAGATTTGTATTAAACATGCAAGAATGATTGCTGATGGGAATGGAGATAGAGGAGAAGAGATGACAACAGAAATGAAAAATTCAGTTGAAAATTTGGACGATAAAGTTGGGGAAACTTCCTATAAGATAGAGCTAAATGAGAAAGAGATGAAAAGTAGAATAGAAAAAGAGTAATAAATTAGAGGGCCAGTCTAGGTGACCCAACATCTGCATATAAAACTGTCCAGAACAAGAGAACAAAAAAGGGAATCTAGACAGCAAAGAAATTATTCACGGAAATTCTCCTGTACAGTTTGATGTTACATTGGAGAGAGAAGGTAGAGTAAAATGAAAGTGGAGAACTTTACAGGGTTAGGTCATAAAGATTCTGGAAGGTCATATTTGCTAGAGCTAACCCTTCTGTTTAGAATGGCTGTAAAGGCTCTTTTGACCTGCCCAGGAATTCCTATATAATAAAAGCCTAATATGCTAAGTGTCCAGTCATCCCGTCATCCATTCAACCAATCAAAGTGTAATATGCTAATGATATGCTAAGGCTGCTCAACCACCTACTATGACATGCACTGACCACCAGGGGGCAGATACTATGACCGGTAGGTTAGCTTGCTGCTGGGGTCCAGCCAATCGGGACAGAGCAAGACGGGCCGGACACGCTCTGGAGCCCTCCTGCTGTCCCTCCCCGGCTGGCCAACATCCTGCATCCCTCCTCGGCCCCGATTGTGCACTGGTGGGGTCCCTTGACCTGGCCTATACCCTCTCACAATCTAGGCTGAGTGACCTCCCCCCTCCCCCGAATGCATGAATTTTGTGTACCGGGCCTCTAGTTTTTACATAATCTTCAAGACCCAGGGTATCATCACAGCCTCAGGGAGCCATCCTGGACTCATTTAGCCAAAGTAAACAGTTCTTACAATATACATCATAGAACTCATTGCATTACAATAAGTTATTAATCAGTGTCTGTTTTATCTCCTAGAAGGAGATATGCTATTTGAGGGCAGAAGCCAGTTGGGGCTCATTCATCTTTAAAGTCACAATGGTGGTGATACCCTGACCGGTTTGGCTCAGTGGAGAGAAGGGTCCCGGGTTCGATTCCAGTCAAGGGCATGTACCTTGGTTGCGATACATCCCCAGTAGGAGGCAGCTGATCAATGTTTCTCTCTCATCGATGTTTCTAACACTCTATCCCTCTCCCTTCCTCTCTGTAAAAAATCAATAAAGTCACAATGGTGGTAACTCAATAGTCTTTTGTTTTATCTTGGAACAGTGGGTAAGGTGAAAATATTTGACACCTCTATTTTTGTGCCAGAAAGTTGAAGGTGAGCATAAGGCAACAACCATCACATCCATGCAGCAAACACTCCACTCCTTATCACTAGTGTTCACAGCCGCCCTACAAGATAAGCATTATAATCCCAATATACAGGTGGAGAAACTGACCTTGCCACCCAAAGTCACAAACAGCTAGTAAGTGCCCTGGATTGAAACGGCATTTGGCTCCAAGTTCTTATTCCCAGCCCCTCCACCCTGATTCCTCAACATTCATTATAGCTTTTGCAAACATTTTTTCCACTCCTTGTACTTCACATCAGTTCATTCATATCCAGTTTACTAATCTCTGGCTTCCATGATTATATCACTACATCATTTACCCATTGTGAAAAATAACCCACTTTTAATAAAAAAGAGTCTGGCATGGCCGGCATGGTTCAGTGGTTGAGCGTGTACCTATGAACCAGGAGGTCACGGTTGGATTCCTGGTCCGGGCACATGCCTGGGTTGCGGGCTCTGATCCCCAGTAGGGGGACTGCAGGAGGCAGCCAGCCCATCAATGATTCTCTCTCATCATTGATGCTTCCCTCTCTCTCTCTCCCTCTCTCTCTCTCTCTCTCTCTCTCTCTCTCTCTCTCTCTCTTCCTCTCTGAAATCAGTACAAATATATTTTTTAAAGTGATAAATAAATAAAAGGAGTCCGCATGAGCCCAATTTTCTAATTCACATTTGTGTCTTTCAGTTGAGGTACTCTATCTTCTGTGTCCACATAAGCGTCCTTGCTTACTTTTAGTAGGAATACATTTTACCGATTGTAAAGTAGGGGGTTCAACTATATGGAATATAGTCTCGTCCTTCTTGTCTTATTTTTATTTGTATTTTGTCTTACACAGAACGAAAGAGTGCCGCATAGCCCAGATGGTGGAGTATGATAATAGCCTGTGTCTTTAAATAAAAAGAAAGGCCCTGCCCCGCCTCCAGGAGAGGCTGCTAGGAGCTGCGGGCGAGGCTGCCGGCGGGCGATCGGGATACCGGGCACCGCTGAGCAGTCGGCGCCCGCCTCGGCTTCCGCTGGTCCTCTCCCGGGAGCAGGAGTCGCAGCGCTCGGACCCGGGAGCGGCGGCGCCGGAGTCCGCGCTCGGGGCATGGACGCGCCGGGGGACCCGGAGGGCGCACCACCCCCAGGAGGTGACGGGGAGCAGCGCGGCCGGGACGCGCCTCGGAGGCTCGGGTCTTGTCTCTTTCACTTGAATTAGCTTGGTTTGTTGCTGAGACAACGGGGAAAGCTGGGACCTGGCCGTAGGGTTCGGACAGCGAACTTTAACCCTCTTGGAAGGGGTTCAGGTTCGGGGACTGGAGTTGGTGTGGTCTCTACTGTCTTCTCTCCGGCTCTGCTTTTACCGGCCGTGTTTACGAATGCATTCTGCTAAGAAAGCATTACAAGTGGAGGCCCCACTGTTGTCCCCAACTTTTTAACTTCCTCTCAGTTCCCTTTCTCATCCACTGCAAACATTTTACAAAAATTCTTAAGACTTCCTCATGTGGCACAGATTCTTTCCACCTGCACCGCAAAGACAAACTGAAAAACTGAGCAAACCAAACATGTTTTCCTTACTTAAACTTCTTTTTCCTTTTTTCCTCCAAACCATTCTATTTAAAATTGCCTGATAGACTGGCTGGGTGGGTGTTTGAAACTGAGTTATAGACCAGGTGTCTTTAAGTTAAATGAAAATTCAGTTCTTGGAGTAAGTATTGAATTAATCACGGTGAAAGGTCAGTAATTGGTGTGAAAAACCAGTAGTGATTTACAGATCTGTGGGATTGGCTTTCCTGGAGTGTCCCATTGTAATTTGCCATTTGAATTTTTTAGTTTCCCCTTATTCTTCACTTAACGTCAGTACTGCCCTACAGTGCTTAATAAACAGCTAACCTGACAGGCCTGAAACATGGAGTTCATGTAACAAGTGAAGCGAGGAGCTGGAGAAATCACATTACACTGGAGAGCAGTACCCTTGTTCCCTGATCCTTCTTGAATGTATTTGAGGTGAAAGAAATAGGCCTTACGGTGAAGGCAAAACAGCAGATGGTTTGATAAATTCTGTACTGAAATTCTAACAGGGAGTTCTGTGTCAAGGAAAGTGATATGTTTTCAAAATTGCAGTAATGTACAAGGATTGTGTTACATGTGGTCACATGTGCTATATTGAAAATAGCCCTTAGTTCAGTAAATGTTATCTTCAGAGTACATAGTCTGTGCATGGAAGTGACATTTGTGTACTCTAATCAGTAGTACATGCCTGTAATTGCAGTGTGTTTGCATTTAAGGTGATGACCCTGCACCAAGTGCAAGAGGGACACCCAGCCGTCTTTCGAGAGAACAGCTTTTTGTCCTGATATCGGCAGCTTCCATGAACTTGGGCTGTATGATGTCCTATTCCATCCTTGGACCCTTTTTCCCCAAGGAGGTGAGACATTTTCATATCCTTATGAATTCTTCATTTTAAAACGCCTTTTGAATTATTTAATTTTACAATAATGTAAAATGTAAAGATTTGCATATAGCAAAGATGATGTAGAGAACTTTAGCCAACAGAAGACTTTTTATAGAATATTTGATGCCAGAAAAAGAAGATCCAGTCAAAAAGAACATCATTTTGGGAGGTAACTCATCTAAATATAATTGACCTTCTTTGCTTACTATGTAGTTTGATTAACCTTTATTTGGTTTCTGCAGTTGAAAAAAAAGGGCTGTGCTGTATAACTGAGAATTTAATGTTTCTGCAAAAGGTCCTGGTTAAGACAGTAAAGGAAACCGTGGTTCACTTAAATTCTCTTTTCTGACTTGAATTTCTTGTGAAATCTAGAGGCAATGTTTGTGCCATGGAAAAGTTCTGATTAATCTTGACTAGGTCCTTCTAATAGCCTTTTACATGGTGTGAGAGTCTATAGATCAGTGGTCGCCAACCTTTTGGACCTCACAGACCACCGGTTGGTTACTGCTGCATAGATAATGGCACAGACTCAAAGGTCCTAGAGCCGTGGTCGGCAAACTGCGGCTCGTGAGCCACATGTGGCTCTTTGGCCCCTTGAGTGTGGCTCTTCCACAAAATACCATGGCCTGGGCGAGTCTATTTTGAAGAAGTGGCATTAGAAGTTTAAGTTTAAAAAATTTGGCTCTCAAAAGAAATTTCAATCGTTGTACTGTTTATATTTGGCTCTGTTGACTAATGAGTTTGCCAACCACTGTCCTAGAGGATCCACCAAGAATCCGGAGGTTGATTGGACAGAGTGTGAAAGGCATGGTCCTGGCTTGGCGGAGGGGAGATAACATGCCCACGTGTTTTATTTGGTGTTCTTTGCCCAAGCCTCAGTGCACTGGCCTCTCTCAGCCCTCCAACTGCCTTGATAACATGTAGAATGATAACTTTCTTCTGTGTACCACAAGAGAGGATAAAAATGGCTTCTCTGCTAAAGAACATAACACTTTGTACCCAGCCAGTGCTGTTTCATTTCCAGCGTACTTTCCCACACATTTAGCCCAGCTGCCCTCCACAGCTACTCCGTACGTAAGATAGGCAGAGGAGTGAGACTCTCCTCATGTTGTAAACGAAGAAACAGACTCAGAAGTTCAGTGTCTGCCCCAGTCTGGTTCTGTTCACTGAATGGGAGTGGACGGCGTCACGACTTCCCATTCTCGAGTGTGCGAGGCTTTCGATGCCAGGGCAGGAAAAAGAGCAGGAAAACGTCTCTCTCTTGTCTGTCCATTGGGAGTGAAAACATGTTTTTTGTGTGTTTTTTTAAATTGCAGGGTATTTGGACATCCTTTAAGAAAAGGGTGTACAAAATGTTACGAGACTTTAGAGCAGCGGTTCTCAACCTGTGGTCATGACCCACAGGTTGAGAACCACTAGCAGGGTCGCCTAAGACCATCGAAAACACAGATATTTACATTACGATTCATAACAGTAGCAAAATTACAGTTATGAAGTAGCAACGACAATAATTTTATGGTTGGGGGTCACCACAACATGAGGAACTGTATTAAAGGGTCGCGGCATTAGAAAGGTTGAGAACCACTGCTTTAGAGGAAGAATTGGTTAATTTTACCATGGGTGAGGGTGGGGGCTGGAGAGGGAAGGGCAAGAAGGGTGGTACTGGAAGTGACTTCACAGGATAAATCTAAGGCGGGTCTTGAGAAATGTTAGTTCCCCAGATGAAAAACAGGCGTGGTGTCCTAGGAAGCAGCTGAGAGAGTCACAGGATTCGCAAAGTAAATCCCATGTTCTTGGGGAACAGCAGACAACCTGGTGTAGCTGGGGCCCGGAGCAGAGCGAGGTCTGATTGGAGGCAGAGGACCTGAGGAGGCAGATTGGAAGTAGAATACAAGGGCCCTCACATGCATGCCAAAGATTTAGTCAGTGAGATGTCATCAGAGGTGTCTGAGCAACACAGAGTGGCCTGGCCAAACTTGGGTTTTGGGGGAAAATATTGATGACCGGAGCCTGTGGAATTAAGATGCAGAAGAACTGGAATAAGCGGACCAACAAGTTAGAAGGCCATTTCCTGGATCAGGTGGAACTCAGTGAAATTAATGTTAATATTTTCTTTATGGAACACAGACAAAGGAAACCAGGAACTAACTCTCTCTCTCTCTCTGGGTTACTTTTAAAAAATATATATATATTATTGATTTTTTTTTTACAGAGAGGAAGGGAGAGGGATAGAGAGTTAGAAACATTGATCAGCTGCCTCCTGCACACCCCCTACTGGGGATGTGCCCACAACCAAGGTATGTGTCCTTGACCGGGATCAAACCTGGGACCCTTCAGTCCACAAGCTGACGCTCTATCCACTGAGCCAAACCAGTTAGGGCGTGTGTTATGTTTTTTATTTAGTTTCTTGCTTGCAGAAGGGAAGGCTGAAGACAAGACAGAGGTAGGAGAGAGAGCATTATAACTTAAAAAGGCGTAGATATGAAGAGTGAGCTCTTCCTTTTCATTTCACATTGAAGCCTTATGCCCTGCCCAAACTTACCCTTCCTCCTGTAGGGTTTGTCATCTTTCCTATTAGCCAGAGTTGATTAGGCAAAGGGAAGACAGGGACCCTCTTAAATTCTGGGACAGGATTCCTGTTTCTACTCCTTCTTCTGGCACCCTCCTCCTTTGTCTGAGGATTACATGTAAACCAAAAATTGCTTTGCATAGCTGTTCTCGCTTTGCTAATGTGAAGCAGGATCCATGCTCTGAAAGTGGTACTCAGCTGCTGCTGTGGTGGTTCTAGGACATCCTGTCACCACCATCCTGTTTCCATAGAGAATGTGGGAACATGCACACAGTGGAAACTGTCATGGCTGCAGTGACCAGAAACTTTGCAAGTCTGTGTCCTCATCTAGTAAATGGGACTAAAAATACATCCCTTATTTAATTGTTCTTAGATACCATGTAAAACAGCCCTAATAGGATTCTGGCTCATAGTAAGGGTCCAATAAATTTTAGTTGCTATAACCATTACATATTTTCTTCCAGACTCCAGAACTAAATACTTAGAACTATTAAGCAAAAAAACATGATAATGTAACTTGGCCCATGAATGTTCTTTCTACATCTTCATTGACCCCTTTGGTAATACCTTCTTTTTGAGATACCTGTTTTAGTTCGCTAGGGTTGTCATAATAAAGTACCACAAAGTGGGTAACTTCAACATCAGAAATTTATTGTCTCACAGTTCTAGAGACTAGGAGTCCAGGACCAAGGGGTTGGCAGGGTTGGTTCCTTCTGATGGCTGAGAGGGAAGGGCCTATTCCAGGTCTGTCTCCTTGGCTGTGTCTCTTCACATGGTCTTCCCTCTGTGGGTGTATCTGTGCCCAAATTTCCCCTTTTTATAAGGATGCAAGTTATTTTGTATAACAGCCAACCCACTGACCTAGTTTTAACTTGATTACCTCTGTAAAGGCTCTATCTCCAAATAAGGTCACATTCTGAGGTACTGGGAGTTGGGACTTCAAAATATATGAAGTTTGAGGAACACAATTCAACTCATATACTACCTGATCTTTGTGTAATAGACACATCAACTTCACGTTCCAGTCTACGTAGAGCACAACCTTTGCTAGGATGTCATCAGTGGTGTCTTTTACAATGATATCTCGCTTGTCTCCACACCATTATCTCATGTGGTTATTAGTAATGGCAGAGGAATGGCTGATTCTGAGTGCTTTAGATTCAACCTCTCCACTCTCTCCTGCCACCAGATACTAGGGACCAGGGTGAAAAAACAAATATTAGAACAGAAGATACTTCTAGTGCTTTTATCACTTAGAAAATTACAAGGGTTTTAGAAGTTCTGTACCAGGAACAGGGGCAAAGGCCAGATATCATAAAGGAAGTATGTCAAGATTAGCTCTTCATTCAGTTCATGGATGAAGTAGAGCCCACATTTCTTCAGCCAAGATGTTTTGCTTTTCTTTATACTTTTTTATCCTTTCTAATTCTTATTTTTTTTCATCAGCTAAAGCAAACAGATCTTTTTTTCAGGGGGGAGAGGCTTTATTGAGGTATAATCAATATACAAAAAAATTGCACACATTTAATATATCTATCTCGATGAGTTTGGACATATGCATATATCTGTGATGTCATCACTACAATCAAGATACTAAATATATTTATCACCTACAAATATTCCCTTGTGTTCTTTTGTGATTTTTTTAATGTTTATTTTCCTTTCTTGTTTTTTTTTTATGTGATAACAACATAACATGAGCTTATCTTGCTTAACAGAAACTTTATAACCCAATGAATAATAATTTCTCACTTCCCCCTTCCTTAAGCCCCTGACAACCATTTTATTTCTGCTTCTGACTACTTTTTTAAAAATATATTTTATTGATTTTTACAGAGAGGAAGAGAGAGGGACAGAGTCAGAAATATCGATGAGAGAGAAACATTGATCAGCTGCCTCCTGCACACCTCCTACTGGGGATGTACCCACAACCAAGGTACATGCCCCTGACCAGAATCGAACCTGGGACCTTTCAGTCCACAGGCCGATGCTCTATCCAGTGAGCCAAACCAGTTAGGGCTGCTTCTGACTATTTTAGATTCCTCAGATAAGTGGAATCATGCAGTATTTGTTCTCCTGTTTCTGGCTTTTTTCACTTAGCGTGATTTCCTCAATGTTTATCCATGTTGTTGCAAATGCCAGGATTTCCTTATTTTTTAAGGCTGAATAATATTCCACTGAATGTATATACCACATTTGTTTTATCCATTCATTTGTTGATAGGCTTTTGGATTGTTTCTATATCTTAGCTATTGTGAAAAATGCTGTAAATACCTCTTATAGACACCACTTTCAATTCTTTTGCTATATACTCAGAAGACAGATTGCTGAATTATATGATAGTTCTTTTTTTTAATGTTTGAGCATGATGAATGATTTTCATGTCAGACTAGGTTTTAGTATAGTTTTCCTTACTTCTCCATCCTATTTATTTTATAATAATAATTTTTAAAATTGCTGCACAGATAAAGGTTACAAGATGATGCTCATATCTAATAGCTCCATATTTTCACACTGATGCGAATTTGTCTTTCAAACTTGATTCCTTTTCAATTTTTTTTTAAAGGCTGAAAAGAAAGGAGCCAGCAATACAGTTATCGGGATGATCTTTGGATGCTATGCTTTGTTTGAACTGCTGGCGTCTTTGTTCTTTGGAAAATATGCAAGTATTACAGTTCATATGAACATTTCAATTTTAAAAATTATACAATGAGTTATTCTAATTTATCAGTCTAGAATTTCCATTGTTGCAGAAATAACCACCATTATACTTTATGAATTGTGCCACTGTTGACAGTTCCATTCTTAGAGTTGACTGATTTTTAACTTCTTTCATGGTTTAAGAAATTTATGTTTTTATTCTATTAAAGAATTACTATAGTAACTGCTTATATCTTCCCAAATGGTATATTTACTGATAAAGTATACTTGTTTATGTCAATATATAGACTTGTAGTAGTCATCAATTTACCACTTTCTTTGACATTTATTGTAGCTTGTACAGATTGGAGCAAAATTTATGTTTGTATCAGGAATGTTTGTCTCAGGAGGAGTCACAATTCTCTTTGGGTAAGTCATGTTTTGATATGTTTGGGAGCTTCAACATGTGACATAATCTATCTTCAGTTTAAAATGTTAATGGATCCTTTACATCAGTCAGTACCACTGATTTTGAGTGCCCTGCATGCAACTAATGGTGAAGGGAGTTGGCTGATGTAGAAAACAGGATGAGTGACATTGGTTTTAAGAAAAGAATCCTCTAGGGGATGGATCACCAATAAACTGACTATTGAATCTATTCATTAGGACTCCTGTGACTGTGAGTGACAGCAACTTAGCTCACTTTTCTGAGACACAGAAAATTTTGGGCTCCAGCAAGAGAATGAGTTTCTTAACCTAGAAAATCAGCTAAAGAAAATCAGAATACATATACTAAAATAATTTTATCAAGCATCTTTCTTAAATTCCTGGTTTTGCTTTCCTCTTCTTGTGCTTTGTTCTTGGATAGAGTCTACCCTTGTGATGGCAAGATGGCCTCCAGCAGCCACTTTCCTAATAGCTTCTAGCAGAGTTACAGAATGGAGTTCCACTGGCCTGATCTTTGTTGATGACCCATCACTGCATCGAGGTCACTGTAGCCAGGGAAGAGAATGCACTGATTAGCCAGGCCTAGTCCTGTGCTCACTTCTGAACATGGGACCAGAATGGTTTCCCCTATTGCTATTTGGAGAAAAGGGAAAATAAATTCAGAGGCAAGACTTTGAAAGTTCTTAAGCTTATACAACCATAGTGACAAATCATATGGAGGAGTTTAAACAAATTCTTGGGGAACATAGATGAGTGATAAGAGTTTGGTGAGATTGTGATGAAATAGCTAAGGAAAACCATATTAAATTAAGTGTTTTTTAAATTGGTTTTTTTTTTTTGTGTGTGTGTGTGTGGGTGGGGGGGTGGTCTTCTATTTTCTGTATTCACTATATTTGAAGGTTTGATCCCCACTATGGCTCACACCTGAAACTAAGAATCTTCTATATTGGTTCTTGTCAGAGTGAAGCTTTATATTTCAAAAAGCCTACCATATTTAGTATTATTTAGGATGCCAGTTATGTCAGTAGAAAAAGGCAATTCTGATTATGCTTCATATTGGTACCCCCAAAAAGAAGGTAATTCTTCTACTCAAAGTATAACATAGCAACTTTAAAAATATTTATATACTAAAGAGAATATTATTTATATTCTAATAACTCTAGATGAGCTACTACTCTTTTCAGTGAGTACAGTTAAGAAGGAAATGAATAGAAACCAGCTTGGCCCTAGCTGGTTTGGCTCATTAGAGCATCAGTCTGCAGACTGCAGGGTCCCAGGTTCTGTTCTGGTCAAGGACACAATCCCGTGTTGCAGGCTCGACCCCCATTAGTGGGTGTGCAGGAGGCAGCTGATCAATGATTCTTTCACATCATTGATGTTTCTATGTCTCTCCCCTCTCCCTTCCTCTCTGAAATCAATAAAAATATATATTTTTTAAAAAGAAACCAGGTTGGCATTTGAGACTTGTTTTATTCTCTTTTAGTTTATTGGACCAAGTTCCAGACGGACCGGTATTTATTGCTATGTGTTTTCTAGTGAGAATAACAGATGCAATAAGCTTTTCTGCAGCAATAACTGCATCTTTTTCTATCCTCGCAAAGGCTTTCCCAAATCATGTGGCTACAGTATTGGTATGTATTTTATATATTTTTTTCCTATTTTACCTTTAGTGTAGGCTAAAATATTTGTTTCACCTTCCAAGTTAAAGCTGGGGTCCATTCTACTAGACATGCTTTTTTTTTTTTTTTTTTTACAATCTGTGTTTGTTACCTTTTACCTTAGTTTGTACTTCCAGGAGCAGGCTGTCAATAAATGTATCAGTCTTACTTAGGTCTCTTCCTGGGTTTAGAATCCTCTGAATGGGCAGTTTGACAGGTAAATGTGGTCCAAGCCAAATATTCTTTTTGCCACTTTTATTTTTAAATACCTTCCTAGTAGTATTTTGCTCTCTCTCCGTAGCTGAGATTGGGGCTCAGCTGCCTGAAGCGTTCCTCTGGGTTAGAAAAGACTCAACTTGTAGAGTCCTTTCTCCACTTTTCCAAGATTCATGGGAGAGATGTTAGCAATTATCTTGAAGTTTGTAAGTGCTTCTGTGCTGTCTGTGGAGTACCCTCCTATTTTGCTGTAAAAACCCAGACCCTGGTAGCATCGTGTTGATGTATGTCTCATACACTACCTAGGTACCTAGACATCTGGTATTAGTGACACGCCAGATTCCTGTCCCAGCTCTTGGCGGCTGCCTGCCTGACCCCAGGCAGGCTTTCCCATCGCTCTCTCCTTGGACCCATGCATCTCTGAAGACCCGGTGTGTACAGAGACCAAATGTCACCACAGAGCCTATAATTGTCCTCTAGAGCGCGGGTCTGATCAGTTTAGTACCAAGGACTCCTTCATTTACCCATATAAAATAATATATCTGGATAGGCTTATTTTAGGATAGGCTTATTCTGTAGTCATTGCCACACAGTGCTGGCCATTGTGGCAGGTATACTGTTTACATTTCCCAGGAATATATTTCTCAAAAAGGATTCAGAAGACTAGTCTGTTGACATGCTCTGCAAAACAGGATTTTGTGGCTAAACATGTTTGGAGTGTGCATATGCTGTCCATTTCACATCAGTGTGTTAAGACTGAGAAATTCTATAGTGGAGATAGTTTATTTAATGTTCCACAACTCGATTTGACTATGGAACCACTTTTGACTCTTAAAGAACTGGTGCTTTGTGGAACACTCTGGAAAGTGTTGCCCAAGAAATTCCTATGATGCAACAGTCCTTTGGATTTTTTGATCAGCAGGGCATGCCAAGTTTCTATGTAAAACTGCAGCCAAAAGGTAACGGCCTAACATGGTAGTTGACCTTGATAACATTATTGCAAGAAAATGTAGGATTTCTGTATTCGTTATGAAATGTTGAAAGTTATTAGTGGACTACTTTTGTGTCTTCTCTGAGGTCCGAGAATTTTAGGTTGCAAGCCACGGGTCTTTGTTTAAAACCCCTAAACTAGATTGATTTTAAATGGTGCAATTTCTGTAAGAGTTCTGCAATAGCAAACTATTTTTCCCATTGCACTGTTTTGTTTAACAAAACATTTTTACATGGTACAAAACTCACAAGTTACAAAGGGAAATATAGGATATAGTAAATATATTCTATATATTACTATTCCTCAGTCCCCATAGACACTCCTGTTGTCCAGGCACCCAGACCAACATCGCTCCCCCAGAAGGCAACAAATATTACAGATTTCTTCCCAAGCAATTCCATGTATTCATGTACACACACACACACACACACACACACACACACACACACTGAGAGAGCATGTTTTCCTCCATTTTCTTTACACTATGGTAGCATACTCTGTCTTACTTATTACACGAACATTGAAATTAGCTTGGAGCCTGGCTGGCATGGCTCAGTGATTGAGCGTCCACCTAGGACAGTGGTCGGCAAACTCATTAGTCAACAGAGCCAAATATCAACAGTACAATGATTGAAATTTCTTTTGAGAGCCAAATTTTTTAAACTTAAACTATATATGTAGGTACATTGTTATTAACTTAATTAGGGTACTCCTAAGCTGACCTTTGCTAAAAACTCAAGGGGCCAAAGAACCGCATGTGGCTCGTGAGCTGTAGTTTGCCGACCATGGACCTAGGAGGTCACAGGTTCGATTCCCGGTCTGGGCACAAGTCCAGGTTGCGGGCTTGATCCCCAGTGTGGGGGTGTGCAGGAGGCAGCGGATCAATGATTCTCTCTCATCATTGATGTTTCTGTCTCTTCCTCTCCGTTCCTCTCTGAAATCAATAAATTAAAAAAATAGAAATTAGCTTGGAGATCTTTCTATATCTATATATGAAAAGTTCCTCATTCTTTGCTTCTCTTTAATGACTGTGTAGTACTTCCCTGTATGTATAACCTAGTTTATTTAAATTGATGAATATTTACATTGTTTACATCTTTTGCTGTTGCAAACAGTGCTACAAATATAAGCTTGTACATATACCATATCACATCTTTATGGCTATATCTGTAAGTTTGATTCCCAGAAATGGCATTCTTGCTCAGAGAATGTGTGTATTTGTAATGGTTGATTTGCCAAGTTGCCCCTGTGGTGTACACTCACCAGCAATGTCCAAAGGTGCTCTTTACTCAAATTCTTGGAAGTGTGGAGAGCTAGACAGGCGATAGGGAAACATTGGTATCTTTAAATGTTCAAATCTTTGAAAAGCGAAGGTGAACTTCTTTTTACATGCCTAAGAGCTTTGCATATCATTTATGTGTCAAAAGTCTCTTTATAGCCTTTTCCCATTTTCCTATTAGGTTTTTTTCTTTCTTTTCCCTCTTTGAATTGAAGTAACTCTCTTGATATATTTGGGAAATTAGTCCTTTGTCAGTATTTTTTCTCTATTCTTTGTCTTTTGTTGTGTTTTTCCTGTTTTCATATAATCAGATTTATCAATCTTTTATTTTGCGTTTTCTGAGTTTTTGTGCCATACTTAGAAAACCTTCCTTACCATAAGGACTAAAGAACAAAAAACTCCCATATTTTATTTTTTAGTGCTTTTATGATTTCAAAATATATGTTTAAATTTGGGGTCCATCTTGAGTTTGTGTGTATGTGTGTGTAAATTGTGAAGTGGATATAATTTTTTCAGATAGTGCCCACTAAACCTTTATTTGTTACATTTTCAATCAAAATATATTAACTCATTTTTTTTCCTCAATTTTAGGGAAGTCTTGAGATTTTTTCTGGACTGGGACTAGTGCTAGGGCCTCCTTTAGGTGGCTTCTTGTATCAATCCTTTGGCTATGAGGTGCCTTTTATTTTGCTTGGATGCATAATTTTGCTGATGGTACCGCTCACCATGTACATTTTACCTAGTTATGGTAAGACTATATTTGTTACTCACTTTAAGAATCTTTTGGTATTTGCATGCCTTTGTAGATCAATTTAATGTATACTCACTTTTATTTTATATAATCAATGGTAGATTTTTAGAGCACCCTGAAATAACTGATTCTGTTTTTCAGAAAAATCCTGTAGGCAATCAGTTGATATAAATGTCTATACATCAGAAATTTTTCTGACCTTTAGAACTATAATCAAATATTTAATTTCTGATCATAAAACATAGCCATATGCAGTGCCAACCAAAGGTCATCTTGGACTTAATTAAAGATTCAGAATGACAAGTTACATGCACCACACGTGGCACCATCTTCTTAGAAGGCCACATAAGATAGGAGGGCAAGGTCACACCTTCCTTCCCAATGGTCCTTGCAGCAACCTGTGCAACACAGCCAGGTGCGAGGACACCAGGCCACAGCAGGCAGTGATGGGAGTCATCCTGGCTTCAGAGCTTCATGCCCAAAGGAGTTAGCATATCCTGTAACAACTCCATGGCACCACTTCCAGGGCCTCCACAATCACACTCAGGGAGGCACAAATACCTCAACAGGTACTTACAGTTTGTTTATAGTTCCTTCAGTTCAAATGAAATTTGCCAGGCCAGGGTACTTTGTATTGTGAGCAAGATTGCCTCGTAACACAGTTGGCCTTTTACCCTTGTCAGCTTAGTAGGGGAACAGAGCAAGAGTTCACATGGGAGCTGGAGAGACAGAGCGAGAGAGGCACCATCATTCACCCTGAAACATACGGCGGGGCCTGTCCTCTTCCTAAGACCAGTAACACGGCAGCCAGGGTGGTTTCTATAGACCAGCGCCTAGGTTGTGCTCCCACTCGGGTGTCAGATGAACACTCAACTGATAACTAAGCAACTGACACCAAGTCAGATTCTCATGCAGCAGGGAAAGAGTTTTATTGACCCTTTATCACACTGTATAAGGAAAAAAGACCTTGCTTACTAGTTAAAGGTAGGACATGGCATTGAGAACTTCTGTGATTAGGTGCTGGACTGGCCCCAACATCTGTTACTCCTTGAGTCCCAGCCTGCTCTCCTTATTTCCTCCCCTCATGCCCAATCTTGGTATCCTTTGCAGCCCCCTCTAACCGCCACCAGCCTAGTTGCTTGTTACTTGTTTCTCTCATATTTGTCATTCCTCAATTAAAATTTCCCTGCATCTTCATTGAACTTAAGAAAGCCCAGCTAGCTGTATTTTTATGAACAAAATTGGTTTGACAAACTTACTCTTCATCTACAGAAGGACCTTTTAGTTAGATTGAATGGGAGAAAATGGTATAAAAATTTCTAAGACTGATAGTGTTAAAGCTGTAAGTATGGCCATTGAGTGATTTTTAAAATTATTGCTTTAGGAGAGCTTAAAGATAGAAGCTAGAAAATTAACTCTTTTTTTTTTTATTTTGTTGACATTAGCAGACTTTTGTGTTCTACTCCACTCATTTATCTCCTTCTAGACACCCAGACAATGTGACTTTAGCTGTAGGTGGCTAAGAGACAGCTATGATCCCAACCTCTCCCTCATCCTTTATATCTGTTCATCAAGCCCTCTCTTCTGTACTGCTCTAAAGAAATATTTCTGACACAGTCATGGACATGTCAATCTTCCTATTAAAAATTCATAAATCTATATCATGTGAGCTTTATCCTGAAAGCCATTAAAAGCTGTTGTTAGATTTCAGCAGGGGAGTCACGTGCGCTGGAGTATCTCTCCCTCCCATGCTGCCTGCCCTTATTTATCCTTCAAAACCCAATTTGTTACCTCTTTCGGCAAGTTTTTCTGAACCTTCTCAATTATTGGACCAAATGCCGAGTAAGTACTGCCACAGTGCTCAGTGTTTTTTCTGCTCCCTCACACCTGCGGGGTACCCACTTCCCCATCTCTACAGGGAGCTTGCTGTGGCAGGTGTTGCCAAGCAGGGAATCGCACCCCTCTAAGAAGAATATATCTGAATTGGGGAGAGCAGAGAGAGTACCCGAGCAGCTTGACAGAGCGCCCCAGGTAATTCTGCTGTGTGCCTCTTGAAGCAGTTATCACTCTAAGTTTTCATTATTTGAGCTTCTTCAACAGCTTCATTAAATTCATTATATGTTTGTTTTCACAGACATTCTTAGTATTTTGGTAACCCCATTTCACACTTTGGATTTAGAGAAGGGACCATTTATGCCATAACAGTTTGTCTTATACCATAACTTCATAATACCTTTTATATGCACCATAAATTTAACTGATTAAAGCTGGTATTTTATCATTTATATCTTAAAGGTGACTAGTAAATACCTTTAATATATTATTCAGAGTTCACACCAAGTAGTCGGCCTGCCGGCACTACCGCACGGAGCCACATGGTGGTGCTCGACCTCTTTCTAGTCTGACTGCAGGCTCCCTTAGTTGAGTGGCCTGGGCTGTACTCGGGTTTATGGTGAATAATTGGCTAGTAATTAAGATACTAACACCACGGTTTAACTTTATCTCTCATATTCTGACAAAGTCTAAATGTAGCACTTATAAAAAAGCTGAACCACACTCTGCTTTTTTCGTACTTTGCTCCATACTGGATCATTATTCAACAAGAATGTATTGAGTAATGAACCATGGTGGGTGCTATTGGAGAAATGAGGATATACAAGTGCTGATCTGGCTCTCAAAGACCATGCTCAACCAACCTCGGCCAGGATCACCTGTGGCCCGGATCACTGCAAAAGGCTCTAACTGGTGCCCCTGTCTCCCTTCTCCACGAGGCCATAGAGAGGCCTCTTTCAACCACAGATCTGAGTCTTGTCCTTGTTTGAAATCCATAGAGATTTCTTAGGTTTCTTAGCATATTTTACAAAGTTCTGCATAATCTTATCTCCACATTCTTCTGCAGTATGATCTCTCCCCATTGCACAGGTATCCCTGACTCCAATATGCCCAGATTAGTCTTTGGTCCTCTTTGCTTGCTCATCTCAAACTTATCCTTTAGGCACCAACTTAGATATTACTTTTGGAAATCCTTTTCTATATATTGTTTCCTGGTGCTGTGTGTGTGTGTGTGTGTGTGTGTGTGTGTGTGTGTGTGTGTTTTAAGGAAATGCTCGCATGTGTGCCAATAGATACCCTCTTAACTCCATCCTACCTTACTTCACTTTTCTCTCAGGATAGAGTTTGTCCTCTTTGCCTTTGCCCAGCATTTTGCATGGAACCTGGCTCAGCAAAGATTTTCTTTAGTAAATTAATTGGAAGATAGGAAAGCCATCACACAATACCAAACAATGATGAAAATGAATTATAGCTTAAGTGTTAAAAGATATGGCATAGGCTTGAAGTGCAGCAGGAAACTAGAGAAAGGTAAAATTTGTGGAATAATCAGGGCCATAGCCAGACCTTACAAAGTGAATAGATTTGAAAAATTATTAGGGGGAAAAAGAAAGGAGTCATAGAATATGAATGGAGGCTTGGAAACAACTGTGCCTGGTACTGAGAACCGGGAAGTAGTGTAGGGAATGGTGGGAAGAGGAAGGTTGGCAGTCAACTGACCTTGAAAGTCAAATGTACTTTACACATGATCCAGTAGCACTGCATTCAATCCAGGGTTTTCTTTGCCAGCAGAAAATAAATTGTTGCGTTCTTTGATGAACTCCAATTCCTCCTCAGCACACACACATTGTTCCTTGATGAAGGATCTGCATTTTCCCATGCACAGAGTTAAACCTTACAGATTCTTTATTCCATCTGGGAAAGGACACGCTTGCCTCTAGGTTATAACCTATAACCTATGACCCCTTCTTCTCCTCACACTCTGATTCCTTTTGAACCTGAGACATTATTTTTAGGAAAACTGAATGTGGCCTCTAGGTTTGAATAACTTCTGCAAACGTAGGTAATAAGCAACTTTATGCAAACTCAGAGGTGCAGTTATTTTGATGACCAGATGATGATGGCCTTACCAATGTTAGTTTTCATAAGAGGTTAAATGATAGTTAAGTAATTTTAATTACTCCGATTTCTTTTTTCATTTTACTTAGAGGAGTCTAATCCAGGTCAACACTCATTCTGGAAACTCATCAGTTTACCCAAGGTCGCGCTCATAACCTTCATCATCACCTCGCTCAGCGCCTGCTTTGGCTTCCTTGACCCTACTCTGTCTCTCTTTGTTCTGAAGAAGGTAAGCAGCCTGATTGCTGAAGAGCTCCATGTTGTAGGAAGTAGACATAATTGCTTGCCTTGGGGCCGTGCTGAGTGGCTGCAAGAAGTAGGCAGAATGAGAACTGCACTCTGAGGTAGCCTGTACCTTTGTTTGATGTGCCTATAACTAGGGGTCTGATTCTGTGTAAATGAAGGAAGCCTTTCACTAAGTGGCTCGAACATTTTTCTCGTTCTTTCCAAGGCCAAACTCGAGTCATCATAGGTCTGGCTTGTGTATCATCCTGGCTGCTTAATAAGGACACCTTTTCTCTGCCTGTTTGAATTTCAGTGGGGAGCTTGGGGTACCCATTGGCTCATTTAATGTGAGGTGTCCTCCCTGAATCCACTGACTTTTTAGGCTATCACATAGAATTGAATGTCTAGAGGCTATATTATATGTAGGATAGGAGGGAGGACCCCAGAGCCTCTCCATCTTTTTACTGCTGAAAAATAAAAACTGAATTCTAAAAGTTTCTTATCATAGAAATTTGTTTTTAGATATTTTTGAACAAGATTATTAATAATGCAATAAAGTATATTAACAAGCCTGGTAGTTAATGATACTAGAGAATTAATGTGTCAACAATGACTTTATGTGAAGCCCTAGAATTAAAAAAAGCACAGTGAACAGAAACACCACCCCGTGAAGTCACTAAAGCCAGTTTTGGGTGTGTAAACTACCCAAAAAGATAAACTTGGGGCTATAATTGTAATGCATGGCCCAAGGTTTAGAGAATAGAATACCATGCTTAAGCAGTGAGCATCCAGGAGGTAACACATAAGAAAACTGTTCTATGTTTGTGGTGACACATCCCATTCACACCAATAATGTGTTCTTTAAGAATCCTTTTCCTGCCCCAGGACGTTGTGTCTAAAAGTTTGTAACCATTTTTTGGTAAACCTAAGTCACTATTGTCTATCTTATAAGAAATCTTTAGAAATGTATTTTTCTGTGATTTTTTTTTTACCTTTCTTCTGACTTCTTATCAGTTGTTTGAATTGGTGGTTTGCTGCCAGTCCTGGTTTCCCAGCCTTTAGGGGAGGAGGGCTCCACCTTGTCTCCTCCCAGTTGTAATATCAGAAGAGGGCATATCTGGCTTTTGTATCTTGCTTTTATCTTTAAAACACTAATTTTTAGCATGAGTTAATATTTGTCATAAACATTGTTAAAATGTAGCCTGGCTTGTAATTAAATCTCCTGGGCTTAATTTAGAAAATTAGTTAAAAGATATTGAGGAGAATGAGGGGGCAAAAAAGGCATTTGTATCATATTGGTAATAGTAACAGTATCAGAGTTATGTGGTAGCTTACTGTTTCAAAGCCTTTTAAAATGTGTCATACCATTGAAGTATTTAATTAAATATTGCTATCCCTTTGAGATGGGTAGAATAGATAATATCATCAATGATTTTTACATGTGTGCATTCAGTCTGTGGACAGTCAGCATCACCTGATTGCTTGTTAGAAATGCAAATTCCTAGACTTTTTGAATAAAACATTCTAGGCTTAGGGCCCAAGAATCTCTCTTAATAAATTCTCCAGGTAAATTTTATGCACTTAAAGTTTGCAAAGTATTCATTTACATGTAAAAACCTATGATTCATAGAAGCAAAATTATATGTTTATTGTCAAGTGTTACAAAGCAAAAATCTAGGACATCTGACCTCTGGTTAGGTTTTTGTTTTTTTCCCCTCATGAAGAAAAAGTAATCCATTGACCAATTGACAAAGTGAAGACAAAAATTAGGAAGGATACTGAGTGTTATTAATAGACTGATGGTAGATAACAGGAGCTGAAGAAATGGTAAACAGAAAAATAAATGTTTATTTTAAAAATGACTTAATCATGTACCTTTAATACAAGATTTCTTTTACAGTTTAACCTACCAGCTGGACACGTAGGACTGGTATTCCTGGGTTTGGCACTATCCTACACCATTTCTTCACCACTCTGTGGTCTACTAAGCGATAAAATGCCGGTATGTACACTTAATTTATGTTTAAGAATTGCTTTTGTATGTTTAGACCAGTAGTTTTCCAACTGTACCTCTAGAGCTCTAGAGGTCCATTGATTAGAATTGATATATTCTTTTATTTTTAAACTAGAGGCCCTGTGTACAGGAGAGCCTTTTGCCACCACCACTGCGCTCGCAAGCCATGAGCCTGGTTTCTGGCTGAGCGGCGCCCCCGCTGTGGGAGCGCACTGACCACCAGGGGACAGCTCCTGCATTGAGCGTCTACCTCCTGGTGGTCAGTACACATCATAGCAACCAGTTGTTCTGCTGTTCAGTCAGTTTGCATATTAGTCTTTTATTATATAGGATTTCCACTTCATTAAGGTGTAATTGACAAAATGATAGGATATTTAAAGTGTACGTCATGGTGAATTGTTATGTGTATATATATTGTGAAAGGAGTTTCTCCATCTAATTAATTAGCACATCCATCACCTCACCTATTTATCTTTTTGCGGGGAGGTGAGAACATTTAAATTCTAATATATTCAAATTTTTGAACTGATGGAAAGGTTCCAGTGTGAGGTTCCACTGACTTACAACCTGAGCAGGTTCACTTTGCATTAGACTTTCTAAAGATAAAAAGCTACTTTAATACAAAAAAAAAAATGGATTGACTTTAATAATTAGGCCAGAATTCCAGAGGTGTTGGGTCTTGATCCAACAGAGAGGAGATAATTTAGTTTTCCTGTGGGAGTGAAGAGCTTGGCCACATCAGTATGCATTGGTTATCCCCCTGACGGAAAGTCCCTTCTATTCTCCTTTAACTAGGTCTAAACCATTCAGTCCAGATAACTAATTGACCAAACTAGTGCTGTTAGCCAACTTTTAAGCTTCTATGGCATTAGTGCTTATTTGTCAAGATCTAAAGTACATGGAAATTACTAAGAAAAGCAAGTGTCTTAAACAGTGTTTTAAGCTTGGTTTTAAGACATAGTCTTACATATAACTGAGCAGCTATTATATCCCTATAATTTTTAGCCTGCATTCAAGTAGTATATAAGGAATAATTTTTAGTGGGTACTTTTTTAATAATGTAAAATTTCCAGATGTTTTACCTGCTTGTTCCTTGTAGTGACGCTTTTTAAATTGTTAGATTTGAACTATTTCATCATGAACAAATCTGCCATCCATTCCCTTTGCCAGGAATCCTTGTTTTTGCATACTTGCTGTGTTTGGGTCTGTTGTCCTTGCTTTTGTATTTACTGCCTACCTATTTTCTCTTAAATGTAGAATTTTATTTTCTTCAATATATTTGGACTTTTTAATATCATGACTTACGCTCATCAGTGATTTTAAAAAAATATTCCTTGATCATGGAGGGTTTTAAGAGTTTCTTTGGTCCCTTTCTTTATCAGCATCTAAGGAAATGGTTTCTGGTTTTTGGAAACATAATCACAGCAGGATGCTACATGCTATTAGGACCAGTCCCAGTCTTGCACATTCAAAGGTAATCTTTTCTTCTCTGTAATTTTGGTCAAATAGCATTAAGAATTTTTTTTTAATTTGGTGTGATATTGGTATCTCTTAGTATTTCAAACCTTATTATCAAAATAATTACCTTGGTTTATGATAGTATTGAATTATTCGTTAGACTGACAGTATTTATCTTACTAGAAGCTAGCAGTGGTACAAGCAAACAGGAATGCATAAGATCTGTATCAAATGAGAAATATGCTTATTCTTCCTTTGTGTTTCAACATCACACTTTTTTGTTAACACTTGTCTTTAGTTGATACTTAAAATGTTTTTTGTTTTAAGGAAGGCAGGGACCAAATGTGGTTTTTTTTTGTTTGTTTGTTTGTTTGTATCATCCTTAGTATGTAGTAGCTGCTCAGTAAAGCTTGTTTTTTGTTGTTTTTTAATATTCTTATTGATTTTAGAGAAGAAGAGGGAGGGGGAGATTTCAGAGAGAGAGATTGAAACATCAATTATGAGAGAGGATCATTGATTGGCTGCCTCCTGCATGCCCCCTACTGGGGATCGAGCCAGTGAGCCAGTGAGCCAATCCCCAAACATACAGGCTAGCCAGTGAGCCAATCCCCAAACACCAGATAAGGTTGACTATGCAGCCCCAGCCAATCAGATATTTTTTAGTTTTCTCTTCCCTTTTCTTTATTCTTTATGCTATCAAAGCTTCCTGCCTTCTGTCCCCTTTTGCAGTTCTCAGAAAGGAGACTGTTTTTATCACCTAAATTGTCTTCATTTGGAAACAGTACTGATATCACAGGGATGCTGCAGCGTTCAGTGAGGTAATGGGTGCTAAGTAACTGGCATAGTGCTCCGCGTGGTACAAATACTAGTTTCCTGTCACTTTACCACCTCCTTCTCTGCCATTTTTTAGTCAAATGAATTTCAAAGCCAAGCAATTGAAGGAAAAGCATTAGCATTGGTGTTTTCACCAATTTTGAAAGGATTTTGCAGGTGATATAAGGCAAGTTGACTCCAGACATGTGATATATGTGACAAAAGACATTGAGATATCAGGATGAATTGACCCCCACCCCCAAGTATAAGGAGCTAAAGGATGCGGTCACTGAATGAAATGTGACCAGATGGGAATGAGGACAGACCAGGCCTGGAATCTGTGAAAGGAACTTCTCCGGGATCCCGCCTGCCCTCCTTATCATGAAGCTTTGTGTCTCTTCTAAGGCTAATTTTTGTTTTTCTCCCAAACTCTTTTGCAGTCAACTGTGGCTGCTGGTGCTGATGTTAGTCATCATTGGCATTTCCTCTGGAATGAGTATAATCCCAACTTTCCCGGAGATTATCAGTTGCGCCCAGTAAGTTACTTTCATTCTGTGAAGAGCTGTATTTTTAAAAAAATATATTTTTATTGATTTCAGGGAGGAAGGGAGAGGGAGAGAGAGATAGAAACATCAATGATGAGAGAGAGAGTCATTGATCGGCTGCCTCCTGCACACCCCACACCGGGGATCAAGCCCACGAACCATGACCTCCTGATTCACGCTGGCCAGGCAAGAGATGTATTTTAAACAGGCTTTCGTGAATTTCTCAATTTTGTGAGATTTTGGACATGTGTGTGTGTGTTTTTCACAATACTATATCTTTATGATATCATGTCACACACTATAGTGATATAAATAGTATGTGCAATAATGCAATAGTATGAATGATAAAGTATATAGTAATAGCTGAACTGGGTTGTGGACAGAGGCTTAGCTTGGTTTATGTACAGATACACATTTAAACAACCAAAGCAAAATACAAAAGCCTCGGTATTATTCCTCTCTCGTGGAGGAGGTCCATCCAAGAGCATAGAGTGACCAGGTAAAAGGATTCTAGTACCAAATCCAATGCCTGAGGGGTTTTCCAAGCCATTCTCTCATACCAGCTGGGTGGCCTACAATTCAGTTCTGACACTGACCACCCAGAGACAGCATCAGATTTCACAGGGTTAGGGCTCAGTCCCACAAGACTGTCCCCACTTCAGATGCCGGTCACAAGCTCAGGTTATCACCTGTACTCCTGACTGACTGGCTGTCAATCACATGTTCCCATGATCCCCTCCTTGGATTTGATTCATTTACTAGAGCAGCTCACTGAACTCCAGAAACCAATTTACTTCCTAGATTATGTTTATTAACAAAGGATAATAAAGAGTAGGAATTAACAGCCAGATGAAGAGATACACATGGCTGGCTCCTAAACAAAGGAGTTCCTGTGCTCATGGGCTCTGGGCCCTGCAGGTTGGCAGGTGTAAGCGTTCCGGTTCACCAACCAGGAAGTTCTCTGAACCCTATCCTTTTGGGTTTTTATGGAAGTTTTACTGCTCCGGCATGGTTGATTAAATCGTCGACCACTGGCAATTGATTCAACCTCCAGCCCAGAGGTGAATGGTGTGGAGGGGTGAGGGTAGGGGGATTGCAAGTTTCAATCCTCTAATCACAGGAACAGCTCTCCTGTCAACCGGCCACCATCCTTAAGTGTTTTCCAAAAGTCACCTCATTAATATAACAAAGACTTCTATTGATTTCAATCAGTTAGGACATTTCAAGGATTTTAGGAGCTGTGTGTGCCAGAAATGAACTAAGACCAAACATGTATTTCTTATAATAAATCACAATACCACACCAGGCATTTGTCACTTGGCCAGCAGTCTCCCATTTAGCAGGCTTGATGATGTGGAACACAGAGTGAACTTGAGGGAGTTTATCGCTTCAGGGAGAACATTGGCCTTCAGGCTGTGTCAGTCAACATCTGCCACAGGAAGAAGGAGCTGCCCCTGCATTTTCTAAAAGTTGCCCATTGTTCCCTTTAAATGCTCATCTCATTTTAAGAATTTCTTTATTACATGTTTTTCTGAGCATTTAGTGCAAACGGGTTGTGATTCTTAATGTTGTATCTTATGTATGCAACAAAATTATTTTTTAGAAAACCAGGAAGTAGACATTAGTATGAAAATTCCTTCAACTTAGATTAGCTTTTTATCTTAGAAATGGAGTAATCTTGCTGTTGGTTTTGTTCAGATTACTCCTGGTTTACCTACCTATCATACAGGTTCTTTTCTATCACACAGCTTCCCTTGCAATCACTGATACACTCGTGTCTCTCTTTGCAGTGAAAATGGATTTGAAGAAGGATTAAGTACACTGGCACTCGTGTCAGGTCTCTTCAGTGCAATGTGGTCCGTTGGGTGAGTAGCCATTGAATTCCATTCACACTGGCAAGATGGAAAGTAGTGTCCCTCAGTTACAGATGAAGAAATGGAGATACCAGATGAGTTGGCCAAAGGCACACAATTTATTTAGGGCAGAACCAGAGTTTTACCTGTGCCCTCTGACTCTAAGATCATTGGTTATGCCAGCAGTTTTATATACCTAATCAAAATGGTCCCATGCATGTTGTCTTATAAAAATGATATTTTTAAAGTTCACTTATCAGAACCATATCTCCATTTTTAAAATTTATTTACTTATTTATTTTTTACTCTATTATGTGAGAGGGATAACTATATGCTGGCAATGTAGATATCATCCATAAATGTTTACTGAATTAAATTATCTTTATTACAAACACTGAGAAGTGTAGAGAGAATAATATAAAAATTATTTTGAATGCCTGTCTTTATTTTATTTTCGTGTAAGGCATTAACTTTTCAGAAGCAGTTATAATTGTATAATTGTTTAAAAGATTTAAGCATTATCATTTTTCAGGTAGAATTATTTTCTTATACCCAATGCTATGTCCAGGAATCACCTTTTTTCTTTAGTACTTATAGTTCCAATTTAATGAAAACCTATAACTAAAGGATCATGCAACCTTTAGGAAGGATCTTACTCTTCCCCCTCCCCCCAACCTCTCTCTCTCTCTCTCTCTCTCTCTCTCTCTCACTTAATACCCTTTCTTCTTTTCATTGTTAGTGCTTTTATGGGACCAACACTGGGTGGATTTCTGTATGAGAGAATTGGTTTTGAATGGGCAGCAGCTGTACAAGGTCTGTGGGCTCTGACAAGTGTGAGTAATCAGTCTTTTATTTTCATTTTCTTTGTGTGGAGAAGCGTGACTTGGAGAATTGACATTAACTAGTAACTTCGATTGTTTTAAAGGGACTATGGATGGGCTTGTTTTATCTGTTGGAGTACTCAAGGAGAAGAAGAAGGTATGGTCAACTCTTGAACTTCTTTCTCCCTTTAAAGTTGGCTTGTGGCCCAACCTCATTTGGCTCAGTGGTTAGAGCATTGGCCTGCAGACTGAAGCATTCTGGGTTCAATTCATCAAGGGCACATGCCCGGGTTGCAGGCTTGATCCCCAGTATAGGGCATGCAGGAGGCAGCCGATCAATGATTTTCTCTCCTCATTGATGTTTCTACCTCTCTCTCCCTCTCCCTTCCTTTCTGAAATCAATAATAATAACAATAATCCTACATAATAAAATGGTAATATGTAAATTACCATCACTCCGCTACGCCCACGATTGGGCCAGCAGGAGGCTCAGGGGGCGGGACTCAGGGTGGCCGGGGTAGCTGATTGGGCCAGCAGGACGCTGAGCTCGCGGCGCCACTGGTGCCACGAGCTCAGCGTCTGTGCCATGGCTGCGCCGGAGGCTTTCGAAAGGCCTGGTGCACCAGCGGATAGACAGCCAGCTCCCCCGCGATCAAAAGCCAAAGCGGGGGAGCTGGCTGTCTGTCTGCTCCGGCACAAGGCCTTTCGAAAGCCTCCGCCGCGCCGGAGGCTTTCGGAAGGCCTGGTGCACCAGCGGACAGCCAGCCAGCTGGTGCACCAGGTGCATGATTAAATCATGCACTGGGCCTCTAGTAATAATAATAATAAGTTGGCTTGTGGAGAACGTGTATGCATATATGCATAACCCATGGACACAGACAATAGGGTGGTGAAGGCCTGGGGTGGGGGATGGGGACAGGTTGGAGAGGGTCAATGGGGGAAAAAAAGGACACATGTAATGCTTTCAACAATAAAAGATTATTAAGGGAAAAAATACAAAGTAAAAGTTGGCTTGTGGAAATGAAAAAGAAATCCCATTTTTCCTCCATTCTGACAGTCAGCAGATTGCTGGGTACTCTAAGCCTCAGGACTTGGTAGATACCTTTGAGGAGGTAGTTGGACAGAGACATAGGTACTGGGTTTTTTTAGGATAAGAAATATTACGATTCTTCTTTTCTTTCCTTCAATGTAGATCAAAACTTCAAACTATCCTTGGTACAGAGAAGGAACAAAGTGCTCTCTTGCCTGATGAAAACCAGCCTTGAGAACCTTGGGAGACACAGGGTTGGGAGATGGATGTTCCTGGCCTTGAACATTAAAGTTGGAAGTTTGAAAAGTGTTCTTAATTTTACACACAGAACTCCATGAACCCACACCAGCATGCTGGAAGTGTCCATATATTTTTGGATGATCCATGATGGGCTGCACATACTGTTGTCCTGCAAAGCTGGCCTGCTGAGCCCTGGCCGGTTTGGCTCAGTGGATGGAGTGTTGGCCTGTGGACTGAGGGGTCCCGGGTTCGAGTTTGGTCAAGGGCATATGCCTGGGTTGCGGGCTCGATCCCCAGTGGGGGGTGTGTGGGAGACAGCTGATCGATGATTCTCTCTCATCATTGATGTTTCTGTCTCTCTCTCCCTCTCCCTTCCTCTCTGGAATCAATAAAGATATATTAAAAAAAAAAAAAAAAAGCTGGCCTGCTGAGCCAGCCATATTTAAAGTATTACATCTGAGAAGAGTAGTTGAAAATCAACAAAACTTTGTGTTTCTAAATGATCAAACTTGGGCTTGAAGATGTTATTGACTCTAGGTCTCCTGTCTCCTCTGTTTACTTTTTATTCAAAATGCACTAATTCTGTGAATGTACCTTTGTATATTAACAAGGAAAGAAAGTATGTGAATTGACATTAACTAGTAACTTTGATTGTGTTAAAGGGATTATCAATGGGTTTAAGGGAAAGAATTGATATGCTTAAAGTTAATATAAATGACTCAATACTATGAAATCAGTTTTAAAAAGATATGCTTGATCTTTGTCCTGAGATTTCTGTTTTTGTTCAAAGGCAAATTTCCTGCCTATTATGCAAAAACTGTAACATTTCCTGGCCCTCAGTTCTTTTAAAAAATATGTATGGAAGGTAGAAGAATAGCATTACTTAAGATTTCCATTTGTGCAACATATTTTTAATTATTATCTGGATTTATAAGTAATGCTTGATATAAAATTCATTTCCCATAATCTCTGTTTCAATTCTGCCATGTTTTAAACACACACACACACACACACACACACACACACACACACACACACATTTCTAGTAGATACATCCATTCCTGGAGCAGGTGATTCCACAGGAATGCTTGTATGTTAGTGAAGGGATTCCTCCGACTTCATGTAAAATCCATGCTGTTGTTTGAAGAGAGAGAGAGTCTCTATTGTGCAACTCTCACACCTCCTGATCCATCTCCACGGTGTAACAGCCACATTTACCTTTTTTAAATAGAATAAATGGCTTTATCTATTTAGCTGTGCAAACATATTTACTGAATGCCTTTTCTGAACCGATCCTGTGATAATGTGCTAGAGATTTCATTGTGATCAAGATAAACACAGTCTCTGCCTTTATCTAACTTATATTTCAGAGGAAGATAATAGATAAATACCAGAATCTCTGTTTTACAGAGAGGCTAGGAAGGAAAACAACGTGGTGATGTGAGAGAGGAACTGATGGGTTGATTGGGTGTGGGGTCCTAATGTACCAGTAGACGAGGCTTCTCTGTGGAGGTGGGGCTTTGAACTGAGATCTGAAGTGTGAGAAAGAGGAGAGCAGACCACAGCATGTGCAAAGGGGCTGGAGGTGGTCAGAGGTGAGACCGTGGCCTGCGCACCTGAAGTCTAGTAAAGAGAGGAGGCTGGAGAAGTGTGGAGGGGCCAGCTTTTAGGAGGGGATGCTAGATTTGATTCATGTTTCAGGAAGGTTATTGTCCGGGCATGTGGATGTGAGTGGGATGTGATTTAGCAGAGTTGGAGGGAGATCTTTGGAAGCTTTGAGAGAAACTTTAATGGTTTGGGTCAGGGATGTGGTGGTGGAAAAGGAGAGGAAAGGATGTGTTTGGAAGTGGAACCAACAAGATCTGCTGATTTGGAGGGAGAGGGAAGAGGAATTTAGGATGATCCCCAGGTTTTGGCAGGAGGGTGAGGGTGGACGGTGGTACATCTTAGTGAGGTGAGGAAGAATAGTAGCAAAACAGATCCTGAAGGGTCAAATTAAACCATAATGTGATGCCCTTCCACACCACCAAAACGAAAGAAAAGAAAAAAAATAAATAAAGGATGACAAAACCAAGATTGAGGATGATGGAGAGCGACTTGAAGTACGACAGTTTTGGAATACTTTTTGACACTAATTGCCAAAATCAAATACCCACAAATTCCATGAACTCTTCTTTCTCCCTCTTCCCCCAAATTCCCTTCAACATGAGACCCCAGAGGGTGGTCCAGTGCTCAGAGTGCATGGAGGGGGGTGCTGTCACAGATCCCCCGTTTCCCAGAACGACACCAGGAAGGAGTGTGACCCCGGCCCGCTGCATTTGTATGGGGTGCAGAACAGGCCCAGGCCTCGGTCACCCTAGCCCAGCTTCAATGCTGAAATCGCCCTGGTCCCACGTCAATGCTTTTCTTGGCAGAGCACAGGCTCTGGCAAGGTCGCCCCTCCTCCTCCCAGGGGCCTAGAATATGCGCAGCGCCTGCAGTTTCCGACGCTGCCGCGCGAGGCCGCTATTGCACCCGGCGATCTGCCGGCAGCTTCCTGCGGGGCGGCGGCTGGGCTCCCACCCCCACCACCCGGGGGGCGTCTGGATGCCCCTCAGGACCCAGGACCGACCGTCTATTACCGTTACCAGCGCTATTGACTGTTGAGAGTTCAAAGTCAACACAAAGATTCCAAGCTTTCTGGTGAGAGAACTTTTTGTTTCCATTCCCAACAGGTTGTTGTCAATACATGCCGCCGCGGATACCAGTGTATTTAAAGACACTTTGTATGAAGCTAACCTTGTCCCTTCCTCATTTTATGATCTTGCAAGTCATATTGAAATCAGTGGCCAAAAAAAACGTTAAAAAATAGAGGAACTTTGAACAATGAAACCAAAAGACAGGGTAGAACTATCAAAGGAAATCGTTGTGTACATTTATATTTGTATATGTTTACATTCCTCTAAATGTAACAAAGGTGCCCAGCTTAAAAGAATCCTTTAACAAAAGGAGGCTATTTTATGTGGGTGAATGTAGCATGTAATAATAATAAAGAAAATATATCTTTTATGTTAAGACCACGTTGCAACCTATGCATATGTGATATACAAATTAATCAAAGGAAAAATAAAAAGGACAAATAAATCACAAATATATTTTTTAATTGAACTTTATAAGTTTGGGGATCATTTTTTACTCACATGCAGTTGTAAGAATTAATACAAAGCCCTGGCCAGTGTGGCTTAATTGGTTGAGCAGCTGGTTGAGTGTTGTCTCATGCAACAAAAAGTGGCAGGTTGGATCCCCGGTTGGGGCCTACGCAAGTACATGCCAGGAGGGGGCATGCGAATGATGTTTCTCTTTCTCCCTCTTCCTCTCCCTCTTCAAAAATCAATCAAAGCAATTTTATTTTAAAAAGGAATTAATATACAGAGGTCATGTATACTCTTTACCCAGTTTTCCTTAATGGAAACATCTTGCAACACGATAGTACAAAATCAGAGCCAGCATATATTGATGGAATCGGCGTGGCTCAGTGGTAGAACCTCGACCTATGAACCAGGAGGTCTCTGTTCAATTCCTGGTCAGGGCTCAGCCCGGGTTGTAGACTCGATCCCCAGTAAGGGGCGAGCAGGAGGCAGCTGATAAGATGATTCTCTCTCATCACTGATGTTTTCTCTCCCCTTCCTCTCTGAAATCAATAATATATATATAATATATATATATAATATATATATAATATATAAATAATATATATTTTTAATATATATTAAAAGATACAGAATATTCTCCATCCTTCAATAATATATAAATAATATATATATTTTTAATATATATATATTAAAAGATACTGGATATTCTCCATCCTTCATATTGCCCCTTTATAGAACATCCAGTTCCCTCTCACACTCACACCTTCCTTAATCTCTGGCAACCACTAATCTGTTCTATATTTCTATAGTTCTGTCATTTCAAGGATGTTGGAATCACATAGTATGTTGTTAACTTTGAGGATTGGCCTTTTTTCATTCAGCACAGTGCTCTTAAGATTCATTTGCATTGTTGCATGTATCTATCGTTCATTTCTTTATATTGCTGAGGAATATTCCATGATACTGGTCTACAGCTTGCTTTATCATTCATTGAAGGGCACCTGGATTATTTCCAGTGTATGTTTAGTACAAATAAAGCTACTATGAACATTCATGTTCAGATTTTTGTGTGAACATGTCTTCATAATTTGGGATAACTTCCTGGGAATGATGCAACTGTTAGATAGTATGGTAGTTGCATGATTAGTTTTCCCCTCAAATAACCCATTATTTTACATAGGATATTAAATATCATACATTAATGAAATATTCTCTTATTTATTAAGTTGTGAGGATTAAATATGTTAAATATACCTTCTCAAATCTAGCTGGTAAAAGAGGTGGATAATAAATACTGACATAATTTTCAAACTAATTTTCACTAAGTACAATTACTAGTAAGTGAAAGTAAAGAAACACATATCTCTGTTTATATACAATCTTATAAAAAAGGAATGATCCAAATATTAGTCCTATGATAGTTATCTTTCCTTTGGTATCAATATCATATGTCCTCTATTTATGAAAAACTCACAGGAGTGTAAGACTCAGATATAGCATATTCAGACAGAAAGAAAAACACATCTAAAGTATTAACAAAGGGAACTAAATAAAGCCTGCTTATTCAGCCTTTATTAAGAACAACTTGCAAATCTTAAATATTTGCACCAGTTTCCTCAGAAAATCCACAGTCTATTCTATTTTCAGCCTGTTTGTAGTTGAGAGTTATAGGTGACAATCTAGGAAGGCTTGGGGTTCAGCACAACTTCTGAGTTTAGTGCAATTTTGTCATCAGTACTAAAACAAATAATTCAAAGTCTGTTTCTTGTTGACAAAAAGCATGACAAATACAAAAAGTAGTACATTATTATTTCATTTTTAAGTTTTTGTCATTCAAGACAAATCTGAATACCAAATCAGTTGTCACATTATTATATACAAAGGCCCAGTGCAGAAATTCATGCACAAGTAGGGTCCCTAGGCCTGGCCAGTGATCAGGGCCTATCAGGATCTCTGCCTCCCACCTCCCCACCTCCCCACTTCCTCCTTTGCTCACTCCCTCAGTGCCGCTGCTGCCACCCACCATGTTCCATGCCACCCCCTGGTGGTCAGTGCACATCATAGCGAGCAATCCAACTCCTGGTCTCCCGGTCAAACTCCCGAGGGGACACTTTGCATATTAGCCTTATATATATATAGATTTTGAAAATGTCCACCATGAAATCAATTGTTGTATGAATTCTTATAGAGCTGTTTTCCTTTAAAAAAATTAAAACCAGTGTACATAAATATTTGAACATAATATTTATATCTTTTCTTCATATACTTTCAGCACTTTGGGCTATATTCTCTCTGCTCCTGTATTGTTTTCTGTTTTATCACTATTACTGGGTCCTTTTACCTCTTATTTACTCAGCTGATGAAGATCAGTCACTCGGTTGTTGGTGAGTCCATTCCCAAGAGCCAAGTCTTGTCTCTAGATGTGGAACACGAATAGTGGGAGTACAGGGCTATGCATTAGGAAGTGGCACTATCATCTCATAGTAACAAAGCAGCAGCATTGGACTATATACATGCCCATGCATCTTCTGAAAGAAAAAAATATATATCTTAAGGAAAAGCAGCAATATTGGGGGGGAAATGCATAGGAAAGGGAGACCTGCCCACGACGTCTTCATTTTTGTTGCTGGGGGATTTGTCCTAACACAGCTCTCAGGACCTTGGTGGGTTAATTTAGAAGAGTGAGCACTCCCACATATATACTGTGCATTAACTGATCATTGATCTTCCATAGAAACCAATTCCATTTAGCAGCACTATGGCCTGTGACTCTGATTCTGGGTGTTCAAAGCAGACAAATGCAAGATGTCGGCTTTTCTCCCCTGTCTTTGCATGTGGTCACTTTGGTTAATGGCTCAGCCTATCAGAAGTAACAGCTCATAAAGAAATTCTTCCTGCACTGGGGCCTCTGACCTCTCCACCAGCACTGCCCTGTCCTCTTCAAGAACAGGGAACAAGATGTAGGAGGCACTGGGATTCTGCCCTACCTCCCTGTTTACTGTTCCACCCAGGACGGGGAGGGGCCATGAGTAGCTTTTTCAGAAACTGCCACGCTTATTTTCCAGGGTGTCTGGCTGTGCCACTCCACATTCCCAACGGTAATGAATGAGTAATAGAGTTTCTCAGTAAGTTGTGTGCACGAGTGTGTTGTGTATGTATCTGTTTAAGAAATCGTGTGATGAATGAATTAAGAAGTTAGAATTATTGAACAGAGAGAAAATTAGCTGGTAGAAATGGACTTTCTTTTAATAATTTCAGGATAAACCATTCAGGGCAGATTGACACAGAAGTCTTTGTAGAAAGAGAGAGAACAATCAGAAAACAGAGACAATGGACTGTTTGAAGTTCTTTTAACAAATTAGTAGCCAAGAACAGGTGGGCACAGGAGCAGAGAGAATTAAAGCCCTGGGTCAAAGCTGCCCTGGGCATTGCCCTCCAATAGAACCACCATCTTCTGGGCATGAGGCAGTAATAACAGCAAAAATTACTCAGCACGTACTACCACCTTTGGCAGATGAGGGAAAGTGTGGCACTGAGAGGTCACATTACTTACTCATAGTCAGCCAGCTGGGAAGTGATTCAAACCTAGGCATTCTGTCTTCGGGGTCCATGCCATTAACCATCACTCAATATCATCCTGACTCTTCTTCTTTTTTTTTTTTTTAATGTATTTTTTGTATTAATTTCAGAGAGGAAGGGATAGAGAGAGAGAGAGAGAGAAACATCAATGATGAGAGAGAATCATTGATCGGCTGCCTCCTGCACGCCCCACACTGGGGATCGAGCCCCCAACCTGAGCATGTGCCCTTGACTGTAATCAAGCCCAGAACCCTTCAGTCCACAGGCCAATGCTCCATCCACTGAGCCAAGCCACCTAGGGCCCATCTTGACTCTTATAACTAAACTGAGAAAAATTCCTGCCATGTGAGTTATCAGTAATTAGATGCAGGACCATACAGGAATTTAGTTATGTCCACATGGAGGAAAGTTCTAGAGTGGGTTTTCATTACAATAAAAGAATAATGGGCCCTAACTGGTTTGGCTCAGTGGATAGAGCATCAGCCTGCGGACTCAAGGGTCCCAGGTTCAATTCCAGTGAAGGGCATGTGCCTTGGTTGTTGTCACATCCCCAGTGGGGGGTGTGCAGAGGCAACTGATTGATGTTTCTCTCTCATTGATGTTTCTGACTCTCCATCTCCCTTCCTCTCTGTGAAAAATCAATGAAATATATTTAAAAAAAAGAATAATGGGCTAAAGAGGAAGAATATAATGTGAATGTAAGAGTCAACTTAGGTCTTAGGGCTAGAAAATGTCTAGCTTCTTTGGCTCTGTCACTTCCCCTGGCCATTTGGACATTGCTCAGTAGCAATCATGTAATTCCACCTGGCCTGGGTTACCCAGCCTCTACCACTGCTTGAAAGAAAAGCCCAGCAATCAGCGTTGCCAGGCTAGGATAAAACAAATGCTCCTCTCCTGGTGCCTAAGGGAGCAGAACCCTCTGGCCAGCTGCTGCCCACCCAGAAAGTAAACCAAAACAGGAAGTCAGGGGTGATTGGAGGAGCCACAGGCCTTGGAAAGAAGACAGCAGGTAGGATCCAGGGATGGCAGGCCTCACCTAGACAGACCTGTACGTAGTTACCTACCTTAGGCATTAAGCATGCTTTTTTACATCCTTGCCCATTGAAAATGAACAAGGTGAACAATTGGTGAATCACTGTGATGCTCTGATGAATGAAAACAGGGCTACCCGACACACCTAACACACTCAACGTAACCACACGTGATATTCTGTTCATAAACATTCCTAACTGCATAGGTTATAATGGGAAGTCATGTCCTAACGCCTATGTGATAGATTAATCTTTACATTGAACAAGCCCTTTCCATTGTTTTTGTGGTTCTAGGAAAATAAGCTTAGAATGCCAGAATAATTCTTCTCTAGACCTCCAGAGATAAACACCTGGTACAGAGGCCAGACCACCCCATGCCTTTTTGTTATCATTGACCTCTATACAGTTAATTACAAATTACAGAGGCCATAGGTCATGTATGTTAAGTATTAACTATCCAGCACACACCAATGTAAAGGAAGTATGCATCTCTCCATTTTTATTTTTCATTCACTCCTAGAGATTTCCCTGCTTTGTGGTCTCCCACCTCCTTATCTACCACCAATGGATTTCATAACCTTCCTTCCATATAGCCTTTTGATTTTAATATATAAACTAAACCACAAAACTGTTACTCCTTGGAGCATTTTCTCAATCCTTGGAGATTTTTTATTGTAGGTCTGGCCCTCAGTTTTGACTCAAACTCTTTGAACTTTTCTTTATGTTTGAACATCCTCATATTGTTTGATAAGACAATAAATTTCCCACAGCTTGACACTTTTAAACTATCTGTTCATTTTTCTCCTTCTGTAGTACCTGAGATTCCAGCTTCATTGTTTTATCCTTTCAGATGCTTGTTTCTATAACTGCCAACACAAATGAACAAGGGGCTTTGATCCGCTCCTTTGGATTTATTCCTGTTGTCCTGAAAATAAGACAGTCATCCTTATTTTGCCAAAATCTTTGAATCCAGCTGTCTTAATCCATGTGGGCTGCTATAAAGGAATACTAAAAAGTGGGCATCTTATAAACAATGGACATTTGTTTCTCACAGTTCTGGAGACTGGGAAGTCCAAGATCAAGGTTCAGATTCAGTATCTGTTGAGGACCCGATTCCTAGTTCATATTGTGTTCTCACACAGAAGAAGGGGCAAAGGAGTTCCACACAGATGCTTTTATAAGGGCAGGAATCCCATTATTTTCTTTTTTCATTTTAAATATATTTTTGTATTGATTTCAGAGAGGAAGGGTGACGGGGAGAGAAATAGAAATATCAATGATGAGAGAAAATCATTGGTTAGCTGTCTCCTGTATGCCCCCTACTGGGGATCAAGCCTGCAACCCAGGCATATGCCCTGCCTGACCAGGAATTGAACCGTGACCTCCTGGTTCATTGGTTAATGCTCAACCACTGAGCCGCCCCTGCTGGGAAGGAGTCCCATTCTTGAGGGCTCCTCCCTCATGACATAAACATTTTGCCAAGGCCCCACTTCCTGATACGTCACACTAAGAATTAGGTTTGGACATATGAGTTTGGGGGATGGAGGGGCACACAAACATTCAGTCTGTAGCACCGACCAAAACAATTTTTAGAAGTTCCTTTCGGTGAATGCAGTGAACTTTGGGCATAGTTGGATGGGAACTAAAGTTAATGATTTGCAAGCAAAGTCATCAAGAGAGTTGGTTACTGTTTTCCTTTTGAAGAACCGGGAGCATGCTGCCAGTTCAAAGGGACTTTTGCAGCTCCTCAACTTCTGAGAGCTGAAAGCAGAGGGTAGTTTGAACCACGTGAAATTACAGAGGCCATAGGTCAAAAACAGTTGGCTACTGGCAACTTCCTATGTCACAACCCTTTCCATTCAGTAGAGCATGACATTTCATAACTCTCAGATTTCCTCTTGGTTTTAGTTGCATTAGCTGTCCGAGCAGTTGAACACCCATCCAAGTCTCACTTGCATGAGACCTGACACCAAAAGATAAAGTTCAGGCTGGTTCTGCTCAAGCAGACATTTCCTTCCAAAAAGGCAGATTCAAACAATCTTTTGAAGACATATGAAAGCCTCCACAGGGGACAGGGACAAAAACATTGTTTCTTACCACTATACCCTTTTTGGAGATATAGTATCATCCTCTTTCTTTCTTCCTTCCTTCTTTTCTTTTCCTTTTCTTTCTTCCTTTTTTTAAAAATAAAGTTATCAAGAGAGTAGTTTGAAAAGAAGAACCTGTTTTTCTTGCTTCTTATTCTGATGTGTCATCCTTGCTGCCACGAGGAAATGCTATTAGTGATTGTACATGCTATTTCCAACTCTTTACTTCTCAGCTCACTTAATGTCATTTCATTCCTGGGAGAGAGGCCAGACGAGGACGTCCTTCAGGCTGAGGCAGGGCTCGAAGCGGCTCCTCACTATCCTGACTTCCTTGTGTTTTTGTTGTATCTCCACCTCGTGGTTGATGGGCACCTGCCATGTCCTGCTTGGCAAGATCCAGGAGTTGATCTCAGGTACTCTGCCCCCATTTCATCCCCAGGACCCCAAATAGACTGGATTTGTTTACTCGAATAAGAGTTGTTCTGTGGGCCTAACAACTAAAGCACACGAAACAGTCGGGATCATTACATGACTAAATTGTCACCTGTTTGAGTTAATAATTGTCATCCCATCCTAATCTTACAGAGAACCTTCATGTATCTTTGACTCTCAGACTAACCTTGCGAAAGAGATAGAGCAGGTATGTTGTATTATTATTTTTCACATCAGAGTTACTTTAGTTACTGTTTTCTCTCTGTTAAAGGGTGTAATTGTACTACATTTGAATTTCATTTTTTATTGAAATTTGATATCAAATTTTATCAATAGTAGATGTTGTACAATCTTTGTAATGCTTTTTTATTGTATTCATTTAATGGCAATATTTTCCCCTCAAAAGAGGTTGGGTATAATATTCATAAGATTATAAAATAAGAACTCATGCACCGCCCTTTATAAATGCTACATGAATATTACTTGTACTTTCAGAAATCTCTAGATCTTGGCCATGATCACTTCCTCCTTTCAAGCCTCTGTGGCAGTTTTTGCCCTGGTGATTCTGCATGTCAGTACCCTGGATACATTTATAGCTGCCGTATATGAACATGCTGTCCTGCGGCCAAAGGCCACAGAAACACCTGTTTCTCAGGACGATGCCTTGCTCCTTATGAACAAGAACATAGATATTCTGGAGAAAGCGATAAAGCAGGCAGCTGAGCAGGTATTCTTTTATTTCTACTAATCTTAATTCATGGTAGGGACGTGAAATCTGGTGGAAGGTTGCAGTGTTGCATTGTCTGTGTTACACATGGAGAAAAAATTTTGATTGGACTTGTTTTGAATAGGGTGCTCAAATTATCGTGACTCCAGAAGATGCACTTTATGGATGGAAATTTACCAGGGAAACCATTTTCCCTTATCTGGAGGATATCCCAGACCCTCAGGTGGACTGGATTCCATGTCAAGACCCCCACAGGTATTGTCTCTATCCTAGTTGTTTGTGCAAAAGTACGGCAATTCTCTAAAATGTGCATGTTCGCCACAGCAAAATGATAAATCCTGAATTATCCTGTACCTGGTGGCAGGTTATTGTTATATTTATCTTGGCATTTGTTAGATTTTTAAAAAATTGCACTTAGATACCATTGAACAATCACTTATGATTTAATATCTTCATTCAATTTAGAGAAAATATGTAAACAGGACATTCCTAAGTAGGACTAGTGATGAAGGGGAGGAGGATCTCATGGATACAAGTAGTAAATTAATTTCTGAAGTGGACAGTGGGTTGTGTTTGGAAAATATTTCCACGTCCCCATTTAAAGGTACCATGTTGCAATTTTATTGGAATCTGCTTCTCAGGCAGAAAGACCTCGCTATGTACTCTCTAGTGAATCATAAGACTTATGCTATGAAACTTTGCATGTTCCTAGGCTCATAAAGGCAATTTTCCCGAGAAAAAAGTAATCTAGGAATGTTCTGATGCAACATATTTAATAGCCATGGATGTATATTTAATATATGAATCCTACTTCCTAATAGGACTTGGAGGTTATTGAGGTCCAGAAACGTACACTTCAAACCTTTCAGTGAAACGTCGCTCACTCTGTCACACTTATTCTTACCGTTCAGATCCTCTCACTCTGTTACCCTCTCATACTCTCTCATTCTTTTACCTCAAATGAAGTTTATTTAACATTCCTCTGCCATATTTTTGCTGGAGGATTATAGCTACCACTTTTCTTTAGGCACTCCTGCTTATTCTGACATTTATAGAAGAGCTATCAGGAAAGGACTCTAGAGCAGTGGTCGGCAAACTCATTAGTCACCAGAGCCAAATATCAACAGTACAACAATTGAAATTTCTTTTGAGAGCCAAATTTTTTAAACTTAAACTTCTTCTAATGCCACTTCTTCAAAATAGACTCTCCCAGGCTGTGGTATTTTGTGGAAGAGCCACACTCAAGGGGCCAAAGAGCTGCATGTGGCTCGCGAGCCACGGTTTGCCGACCACTGCTCTAGAGAGATTAACAGCACAGAAAAAGAGAATATTGGGTTACATGACCTTGGACAATTCCCTCTTCCCATCCTTCCTGTCCTGAGCTGATTTCTCTATGGTGTTTGTAAGAAATTTTATTTCGTGTAAAAAGAGAGGCCAATAGCTGGACAGTCTTTCTGCATAGAAGTTTTGGGAATTGGGATGGCCCATTTGTTTTTAATCTCACAGTAGGACTGAGTTCTGGATTTCCTGTTAAAAACAACCTATGATGCAAATGTATGGATGAGTCAAAGGTCACAGTAACTATGGGAACTAGTAAAGGTTGGGGGACAGGTTCTTCCATATGGTTAGTAAGTGCCTCTTTCATAGCCCTACAGTAGAAGAAAAACATTTTGACAGAAAATATAGTCAAATTTAAATAATTCATCTTTTCATTCATTCAACCATTTTTTAAAAATAGTTTTTTATTGATTTCAGAGAGGAAGGGAGAGGGAGAGACGGAAACATCAATGATGAGAGAGAATCATTGATCATTGGCTGCCTTTTGCCCATCTCCCACCGGGGATTGAGCCCGCAACCTGGGCACGTGCCCTTGACCAGAATCAAATCCAGAAATTTAACCCAGGAATCGAACCCAGGACCCTTTGGGTCCACAGGCCTGCACTCTATTTACTGCGCCAAACTAGCTAAGGCAGATTTCCTTCTTTTTACGGCCATGTACTATTCCATTGTGTAAATGTACCCTCGCTTTTTTATCCACTCTTCCACTGATGGGAGCTATGGTGGTAATCATATTGCAATTGTAAACAATGCTGCTATAAACAGAGGAGTGCATATATTCTTTAGAATTGGTGTTTTGGGATTTTTCCAATTGTAAACAATGCTGCTATAAACAGAGGAGTGCATATATTCTTTAGAATTGGTGTTTTGGGATTTTTAGGATATATTCCCAGAAGTGAGATCACTGGGTCAAAAGGCAGTTTTATTTTTAATTTTTTGAGGAAACTCCATACTGTTGCCCACAGTGGCTACCCCAGTCTGCATTCCCACCAGCAGCGTACAAGGGTTCCCCTTCTCGATATGCTCGCCAGCACTTATTGTTTATTGACTTATTGATGGTAGCCATTCTGGCAGGTGTGAGGTGAATCTCATTGTGGTTTTAATTTGCATCTCTCTGGTGATTAGTGATGTTGAGCATTTTTAAATGTATCTATTGACCATCTATTTGTCCTATTGTTATTATTGTTTATAAATGAAGTAACTAAATACCTTTTAAAGTTGAAATGCCTTTTTTGTTGAGATACTAGAGGCCCAAAGCACGAAATTCGTGCAAGAGTAGGCCTTCCTTCCCCTGGCTGCTGGCACCTGCTTCCCTCTGGCCACTGGCAGGCACCCGGGACCCAGGTTTCCCTCCCAGCCCCAGCTTTGTCTGGAAGGACGTCTGGTCTAATTAGCATATTATGCTTTTATTAGTATAGATAATTGGCATATAACATTGTGCAAATTTAAGGTGTATAATGTGTTAAATTGATACATTTATATATTGCAGTATGATTACCACCATAGCTCCAGTTAATCCCTCTGTCATGTCATATAACTATCATTTCTTGTTGTGGTAAGGACAATTAAGATCTAGTCTCTAAGTAACTTTGAAGTCTACGATACAGTATTGTTTACTATAATATTTGTGCTATACATTAGACCTTCAAGACTTATTTACCTACTAGTTGCAAGTGTGTACCCTTAAACCACATATTCTCAATTCCCCTACCTTCTGGCCCCTGGTAACCACGATTCTACTCTGTTTCTGTGAGTTCAGTCTTTTTAGATTCCACAAATAAGTGATGTCATACAGTATTTGTCTTTCTCTGTCTGACTTATTGAAATGTCTTCATTAAAATTTGATTTAGATTTGGTCACACACCAGTACAAGCAAGACTCAGCTGCCTGGCCAAGAACAACTCTATCTATGTCTTGGCAAATATTGGGGACAAAAAGCCATGTAATTCTCATGACTCCACATGTCCTCCTAATGGCTATTATCAGTACAATACCAATGTGGTATATGATGCCAAGGGACAGTTGGTGGCACGTTACCACAAGGTAAGAGAGGGTGGGTATGTGAAATGATGGCTGTTATGAGTGATGGATGCTGTGTTGAGCATTTTGAACTTTATTCCCTATACATGATGTTATTAGAGATTTGTTGTTAACACAAACACTAAAGAAAATCACATTTTAGAAAAAACTAATCTGGGAAAAAATGTAGGTAAAGAGCTATTAGAAAGATGTTGCAATAGTCCATGATTGAGGTAAATCATTCCGTATATAAAAACATAATTTTAATATTAATTCAAAGGATACCAAGGTGACTGTAGTCTGGATACCATTTAATACTGAAATGATATAAAGATGTTTCCAAATTGTATGGATGAGTTTTACAGAAGTTAATTGCCCTGTTTTCTATCAAATCACAATCTTTCCCTTTATTTTTCATACCAGTTAATTGAATTACTCTCTTATGAATTTAAGGTTAGATCAGAAAATTTTTACTTTAAACTCTGAATTAAAAGAGCAAGATAACCGTTAGCCATAATTTTATACCAAATGGGGCAGGGAGAAAGCCAGCCTTTTAAGTGGATATGTGATATGCATGTCAGTGTGTATGTCCTCTTCCACACCCACCCACACTTTCTAAGCATCTTAAATTGTATCTTTTAACAATTTCTCCACTCAGAATCTTTCGAGTAGAGAAATAATCCGCTGGAAGTCCCAGTTGAAATGTAAATATTAGTCAAGAGGAGTGATATTAACCCAATTGTTTTTCAATGCTTTTGATCACATACTGCTACAGAAAAAAATTTGTATATTTATTTTTGTATTTCTAAATAAAACACAGTCCTACTGGTTTGGCTCAGTGGATAGAGCATTGGCCCGCAGACCAAAGGGCCCCAGGTTAGATTCTGGTCAAGGGCATGCACCTCGATTGCAGGCTCCTCCCTGGCCCAGGCCCTGGTGGGGGCTCCTCCAGGAGACAACCAATTGATGTGTTTCTCTCACATCGATATTTCACTCTGTCTTTCCCACTCTCTTCCATAATCCCTAAAAATCAACGGAAAAATGTCCTTGGGTGAGAATTAAAAAACAAACCAACAAACAAATAAATAAAACAATCACATACCTTTCAAACAGCTTCCATACAGTTTCCTTCATGATTTTGTAGGTTTTGACAACTTCTTTTCATTTATAATTTCAGCAATTTTAAAAACTGTGAAATTATTTTGGATGGGACACTGTAAAGAGGGAGGTAGCATTCCTCATCCACTTAACATGTTTATTGTGCATCTATTTTGTTTCTAGGGGTCAGGGATTTGATCACAGCATTCTTATTTGAATCCCTGACACCTAGAAACATTACAAAAGCTTCTTCTGCTTTTAAGAAAGTCCTAACCTAGAATTTATGGGAAGTTATTTGTCTTCTAATTTGGGCAGTCTGGGTGGGGGAGCAGGGGAAGAGAGATATTGTATTCCTTTTCCTTGGACTTTTACTTCCAATAACCAGACTCATTCACTGCCTGTAGACTCTCTGTTGTTGACCATAACCAAATCTACTAGCAGTACTAACTTTGGAGGTGTTTTTTTATTTTTTATTTTTTTGTAAGTCATCTCTTCGGTAAAGAAGCTTTTCCTGGTTTGGTCTTATGCATTTGTTACAGTACCACCTCTACTCTGAGCCTCAGTTTGATGTCCCTGAAAAACCGGAGCTGGTGACTTTCGACACCGCCTTTGGAAGGTTTGGCATGTTCACGTGCTTCGATATACTCTTCCATGACCCCGCTGTGACCCTGGTGAAAGACTTCCAGGTGGACACCATTCTGTTTCCCACAGCGTGGATGAATGTTTTGCCCCTACTGACAGCTATTGAATTCCACTCAGCTTGGGCTATGGGCATGAGAGTTAATCTTCTTGCGGCAAATATACACCATGTGCAACAAAACATGACAGGTAATTTATGACCAGATGAGGTTTGCAGATAGTACTTCTAAATGCAGAGAGGCTAATGCCTTAGATGTGAGCTGTCATAACTTTTTGCTTCTTTATCAGGACTAACCACTATATTTTTCAACTATTCCCACACACACTCAAAGCCTAGTAACTGATTTTTAAAAAATATATTTTGGGGAGAGATCATCCAAAGGACTTGTATGCATGCATATAATCCTAACCAATGGACACAGACACCAGGGGTGTGAGGGCATAAGTAGGGGGGGGGGGTGTGGGGGGTAATGGGGGGATAAGGACACATATGTAATACCTTAATCAATAAAGAAAAAAATATTTTTTAAATTTATTTCAGAGAGGAAGGGAGAGAGAGATATAGAAACATCAATGATGAGAGAGAATCACTGATTGGCTGCCTCCTGAATACCCCCACACCCCCAACTGGGAATCAAGCCTACAACCCAGGCATGTGCCCTTGACTAGAATCGAACACGGGACCCTTCAGTCCACAGGCTGATGCTCTATCCACTAAGCCAAACAGGCTAGGGCCCTAGTGACTGATTTGAGCAGCTATGGTTGCATTAAGACCTTTCTGTGCATTATTTCATTTATCCTCACAACAACTCTGAGAGATGAGTACTACCATCCATTTTTACAGATTAGAAACCTGAGGCACAGAGCATGCAAGTAACTTGCCAAAGGCTACCAGCTAGTAAGTGGCATAGCACGGACATAAACATGTTTTGCTCAAACATTGGCAAAGAACAGAAGGAGTGTATTAATGGATATGTTGTTTGGAACAATTTACCTTCAAAGTAAAAAGTAGCTTAAAACAACAAACATTTATTATCTCACTTTTTCCATCTGTCACTACTTGGGACTAGCTTGGCGGGTGATCCTGGCTCAGACTGTCTCCTCGGGTTCCGTCAAGCCCTTAGCTGGGCAAGTTGTCCTCTGAAGCCTTGACTGGGGCTGGCAGGCCTGTTTCCCGGAGGGCTGCCTCACATGGCTGTACGGGCAGGACCCCTTAGCTCCTCAGGGGCTATGGGCAGGAGACCTTCATTTCTTGCCACTTGGGCCTCTCCATGGGCTGTGTGATGTATCCTTATGACATAGCAGCTGACTTTCTTTAGATAGATGATAGATGATAGATAGATAGATAGATAGATAGATAGATAGATAGACAGACAGATAGATAGACAGACAGATAGATAGAGAGATAGAGCGAGAGAGAGAGCGAGACAGAGAGCGAGAGCGAGAGCTGCACTGCTTTTTTTAATTAATCACACACCATCAATTCTACCGTGTTCCATTCATTAGAAGTGAGTTGCAAAGTCCAGCCTGCACTCAAAGGGAAAGGAATTAGACCTACCCATTGGAGAGAAGAGTGTTGAAAAACTTGGGAGCGATAGTGGAGAACAGCAGAGAATTTTATATTACCGCTCCCTGCCTTTCATGTACTCCCAAATACAAAGATTTTTTATATTTGTTTCAATTTTCCATAATGCTCATAAACATTCCTGTTATAGTCAAAGTTTATTTCAAACGTCTATGATGCTCCTTTAAGAGAGAGCAGGAGAAGCGCTTGGGTGTTCGCTGTAACTAGAAGCCTGTGTGCTGTCTCGTTGGGACCAACGTGGTGACGTGACCAGGTGCTCAGTTCTGATGGGGAAACGGGCAGTGTGGGTTTTGTGTTAAGAAGACTCCTTTTCCATTCGCAGGCAGTGGTATTTATGCACCGGATTCGCCCAGAGTATACCATTATGATATGGAAACAGACTTGGGAAAGCTCCTTCTTTCGGAAGTGGATTCGCATCCTCGAACCTCTCCTGCCTACCCCACAGCCGTGGACTGGCGTGCCTATGCCACAACCATCAAACCATTCCCAGTCCAGAAAAACACTTTCAGTGGGTTTATTTCCCGAGATGCCTTCAACTTCACAGAGCTTTTTGAAAATGCAGGCAGTCTTACTGTCTGTCACAAAGATCTCTGCTGTCATTTAAGCTACAGAATGTTAAGAAAAGAAGAGAATGAAGTGTATGTTCTAGGAGCTTTCACAGGACTTCACGGCCGAAGGAGAAGGGAGTACTGGCAGGTAATCTCAGCTCAGGGGAAAGGGAGTGCTTAGGTATCAGTAAGTTATAGGGTCAACTTTCCATGTTTGCCCCAGGGAGCCAAGTGCTTTTTCTCTGCATGACTCCACGCATTGCCAATACAATATTACACACACACACACACACACACACACACACACACACACACACGGAGTAATAATGATATTTGCAATAGGAGGTAACTATAATCGGATTGCTTGCTTTGAGCATGTTTAAGAGAATATTTATTAACCTGACCATGATGATTTTCTATTTAACTAATGAACTAGTTTACATATTATAGTGAACCCCAATAAGGCTTTCTTACGTAGTTTTGCCAATGTATCTGAATATAAAGTTTTGTTTTAACTTTTAAAGTCAACACTGAGTAGGGGATACCACTTTGATCTTAGTCTCTCTTGTCGTCAGGTATTTTGTTCATTTTATTTCCTTCCAATGACAAATATTTAAAATTCAAACTTTCGTATAGTGTTGCCTATGCATTTATATCTTCTTATTATACTCTGTGTCCCACTGCCCTCTCTTATACAAAGGATATGGGAGAAAAAGGATGGTCAAAATTTTAATCATAATATTAGCTTCAGTACTACTGTTGCAGAGAGACCTCTACTCTCTTGGGCCAACTAATAACCTGATGCGCCAAACTAATGGTTTAGGTCTAATTCTAAGCTGATTTCTTTCTTTCAACCCATTTGTTACTCTGGAGGTGGGCTTGGTTCTCAAATCATTGTCCATTTCCAACAAAGCTGTTAATGATAAGGGACATTATCTAAATCCCTTTATCAAATGAGGAAATAGTTACTTTGCTATAGTTATAAACTGAGCCAACCATTCTAGTACAAGTAACTTAGATGTAAGGCATTGCATTTTATCTACATCTGTTCTTCATAGGTATGCACCATGCTGAAATGCAAAACGACTAATTTGACAACTTGTGGACAACCGGTAGAAACAGCTTTGACAAGATTTGACATATTCTCTCTAAGTGGTACATTCGGAACAGAGTATGTTTTTCCTGAAGTGCTACTTACTAAAGTTCACCTGTCACCTGGAAAATTTGAGGTAGGAGGACTTTAAGAGTATTTTTATTTGATCTGTTCTCTGAAGCCAAGCAAAATAGGTTATGGCAACTGTATCACTTAAATTGTACTGTGCAGCCAACTTCCCCATACCTTTAGACAATAACTATTTTTTAGCTGGTACTTTGTGGTTGACACTGTGAACTGAGTGTAGCTAGGCTGTTCCTGTTTGGAACAGCCTTAGCTGATCTTGGCTGGGCTCATTCATGCATCTGCCACGAGCTGGTGATTGGGCTGGTTTGTGATGGCCTTGTCTTAGACAGCTGGAATGATTGGGGCCACTCTCTCCCTGTGTTCCCTCCTCTTCCAGCAAGCTTGGACTTGAAGGAGTCCAAGAGCATCAAGAGGGAAAGCTACATGGGCAAATTTTTCTCAAGTCTCTGCTTATACCATGTTTGTGAATGTCTCATTTACCAAAGCAAGTCACATGCCTAAAGTAGTTTCAAAGGTTACAAAAATAAATGATACAGATCGGCCAATGGATAGAGCTGTCAAATCACATTGCAAAAGGGCATGAATAAAGGAGGAGGAAATATTTGGGCCATTTTTACATTTACAGCAAGTAATTGTAAAGTGATGACACTTTGTTGGAATAACATGATAAGATACCTAGAACCTGTGTGCTCAAGGCCCCATTCATTGAAAAATATTTGTTTACAGATTCTCAGTGTTCTTTAGTAGCATGTGGAAACAGATGGAAAATCAGATATTTATTTTACAAATTATAGTGGCTATAACCAAATTAATTTATAAATTAAGCTGGTCTCAAATTAGAATTAAGACTGCAGGTTTTTATCTGCTAGTCCACAAACACTCAACCAGTTTGAACCTTAATGTCTTTTCTGAATTGTGGCAAACAGAGGCAGGATTGCAGTAAGTAGGGTGCATTTTTATAAGAAAAATAGGATCGACATTAATTCGCCAAAGGCATTAAGCAAGAAAGTCTTTAAAATTGCAGATTGCTGATGGTCATGCCCGCCTGTATTATCAGATTGGAATATGTCATATTTATAAAAATATTTAATTCTGCCCTAGCTGGTTTGGCTCAGTGGATAGAGTGTCGGCCTGCAGACTGAAGGGTCCCAGGTTCTATTCCAGTCAAGGACACATGCCCAGGTTGCGGGCTCGATCCCCAGTGGGGGACGTTCAAGAGGCAGCCAATCAATGATTCCCTGTCATCATTGATGTTTCTATCTCTCTCTTTCCCTCTCCCTTCCTCTCTGAAATCAATAAAAATGTATTAAAAAATTTAAAAATATATTTAATTCTGTGAAACCAACTGTTTAACATGTAGTACAGCCTTAAAGCTGAGAAACCCAGAGGGTGGGAATCCTTGGCTGCCATACAACCTGGTTGAATTTCATGAGCAAATTGAAGCTGGAATAAAAGCTTAAATGCCAAGTACAGAAAATCATAATCAGATATGAAGTGAGGGCTCTGGAACAATAATCTAGTAGTTCAAAGGTGGCCAGGCTGGCACAAATAAGTATAGATGAATTGAAAATATGTGAGGCCACTTCAAGTAAGTGAGAGAAAGGACAGCAGGGTTCATACAGATCAAAGGTCAGGTAGTATTGGTGCCCTGTATTCTCATAATCCCTGCCATGTAAACTGAACATGGGTAGTACTTTGATATTATTCCCCTCCCCCCTTGTCATGTACTCATAGAAATGTATCTGTCTCATTGAGAAATTATCCTAGAGTGAGACTGAGCACTTATGTCACAAAAGCTTCTCATTTATGGAGAAAGACAAAAAACTTACAGAGTTTTCCAGACCAGATGAAAAGTCCAGAGCGAGAGCCCTGGCCAGTGGTCCAATTGGTTGGAGCATCTGGATTTGATACCCAGGTTGTGAGTTTGATCCCAGCCAGAGCATGTGTGGGAGGCAAACAATCGATGTTTCTCTCTCACAACCCCTCCCTCCCTCCCTCCCTCCCTCCCTCCCTCCCTCCCTCCCTCCGTCCCTTCCTATCTCTAAAAATCATTTTTAAAAGAAATCCTGAGCCAGAAATGCCATTTTACTCTCACTCTGAACCACATTGGTCTTTGAAGAAGTTGGATGGTGGTAGTTGATGAGGAGTTGGAGAGCATGAAGAAACTAGGACATAGTTATTTCCTTTGTTTGTTTTACCTTTTTTTATAAAAATATCCCAAATTATTTTAGGTAGCTGGGAACAACAATTAGAGAATGATACAAAAAAGCAAATAGTTAAATGCTTAACAGTATAGTATTTGTAGGTCTCAACTCAACAATTTTCTTAGAACTTGTCATGTTGTCTCCCATGCCTGGGCACTGGCCCGAAGGAAGGAAGGAAGGAAGGAAGGAAGGAAGGAAGGAAGGGAGGGAGGGAGGGGAGGAAGGAAGGAAGGAAGGAAGGGAGGGAAGGAGGGAGGGAGGGAGGGAGGGAGGAAGGAAGGAAGGCAGGCAGGCAGGAAGGAAGGAAGGAAGGAAGGAAGGAAGGAAGGAAGGAAGGAAGGAAGGAAGGAAGGAAGGAAGGAAGGAATTGCACCTATCTTTTAAGTTGGGTACTTTATGGTACATTAATCATTTGGATCATGTCTCATCTTCTCCAGCTTATTTGTTGAAAGAAGAAATAAGATATAGTTTACATAAAAAAGATATAAAAGATGCACTTGCCAGCTGGTAGGCAGGGTTTTGGTGTAACAATGCTTGGAGGGAGCTCCATGGCCAGAGTATTGGTCTTCATTTCTCAAGTATAGATTCCCTGTGACATTACTTTCCCTGAAGTTCATCATATTCTAATGAGCAGACACTAACCAAACTCACAAGATGACAACAGAGAGGACCCATTTATTACTTTTAAAAATAGATTCACTTACCTGGAGAAAAATAACTTTTGCCTCAAGAAGGCTATCTGTTGGCAAGCCCTCTCAAACACTGAAGCTATGGATCAGAAGTTTTTTGTGTGTGTTTGTTTGTTTGTTTTGTGAGCACAGGATTAAAACAAAAGGGATTGGGTATTCATGAAACAGATTATCATAAAGCTATGAAAGCCTAAGATATTGTGCTTCTCCTCTCTAAGGCTGGTTATCTAAGACCACATTGAATCTGGGTGCTTACTTTCTTCAAAAAGAGCCAAATAAACCAAAACCAAATCTTGATTTTTTTTAAAAATTATTTTCCTAGAGACCTTTCAAGTCATGGCCTTTCTGTTAACATTGTTTTTACAGTGATCAGAAGATAGGTTTGTGTATATATATATATATATATATATATATATATATATATATACACACACACACATATATATACACACACACACACACACACACACACACACACACACACATATAGATTTCAGAGAGTAAGAGAGAGGGATAGAGAGAGAGAAACATCAATGATGAGAGAGAATAGTTGATCAGCTTCCTCCTGCACACCCCACACTGGGGATTGATCCCACAACCCAGACATATGCCCTGACTGGGAATCAAACTGTGACCTTCTGGTTCATAAGTTGACGCTCAACCACTGAGCCATGCTGGCCAGGCAGAAGACACGTTTTTTATATGAGTCACGCCAGCCATGTCTGCTGGAGTACTACTGTTTCCTGATGAACTCTCCTCAGAAAATATTTACACATTATCTTACAGGATCACTTCTGCAGGGATTTCAACACATTTGCTGTGTGTCTTTCCCCACCCCTAGTTTTATGCTAAAAACATGAAGTGTCATTGACCATAACCACAAATGTGGGAAATATCTTGCTGTAATGTTTTAGGCAACTTTGGTATATTATCAGAAATTTGATCTCTGCAACTGACTAGTTACTAGTATATAACCTTATGCAAGTCAGTTAAATTTAACCTCTGAATTTCCTATCCATTAAAGGCATAGAATATCTTTCTCACTGATTTGGTGAAGTTCAAATGTGATAATTCATGTGAAATCATTTAGTGAACAGTGAAGCATTATACAAATATCAGGATGTATTTTTAAGTCCTTAGTACTAAAGGTTTATCTGGTTAACCAAGTTCATTAACCACTGGGAGGAAAAGCTTGCCAGAAATAGGCCACAGGATTGGAAGAATAGATCAATGTGCCAATGGGCTGGAGGCCAGGACCCTTTTCAGATGCAGTAAATCAGAATCTCGTGAAGGTGGGACCTGTACTTTTTCAGATTCCCACAGGTGATTTTGATGGGTAAGAACTACCAGTTTAAGGGACTAATCAAATATATTTAGTATACAGTGCTTAAGTGGCTAGTGAATTGTGTAGCATATTTTAGAAAAAATGTCTAATAAGAAACCAGTAGAAAAGCTAGAACTACTTAATCAAAATAGGACTATTTAAAAAATATCATTCTGCTTATAATGCATATTTTAATGAAGCTGACTATCCTTTTCCCACTGTTTCTTTAGGTACTAAAAGACGGGCGTTTGGTAAACAAGAATGGATCATCTGAACCTATTCTAACAGTGTCACTCTTTGGGAGATGGTACACTAAGGACTCACCTTCCATCTCCGGAGGGATCAGCAATTTGGAAACAACTAACCTGCTAATAGCCACTTTTTTAATGATCATAGTTTTGCAAATATTATGATGGTATAGGACATCACTTTATCACATTTATTTTTGCAGCATATATTTTGCTAAATGTGTTTATCGGCTTTCCAAGTTTACTAAGAAAACTCATTAGTCAACAGAGCCAAATATCAACAGTATAATGATTGAAATTTCTTTTGAGAGCCAAATTTTTTAAACTTAAACTTCTTCTAACGCCACTTCTTCAAAATAGACTCGCCCAGGCCATGGTATTTTGTGGAAGAGCCACACTCAAGGGGCCAAAGAGCCTCATGTGGCTCGTGAGCCGCAGTTTGCCGACCACGGGTATAGACGAATGATTTCCAAATATGTATACTTCTCATCTTGAATTATTTTTAAGTATTATGGTAATTTTGCCCCCTGGCACTTAGGTCAGATAAATGAGGATCAGATCTTAGCTCTAACCTTATTTGCTGTGACCTTGTGTGTGCTGGTGTGCATGAGGGGCAGAGTGAGAGCTTCAGGGTCATTGTAAGCATAGTTGTGGCCTTTGAAGACGGAGTCTTGTGACTGAATTCCATTTAACATTAAAGACAATTTAAATTCACCTACTTTTCTGTGCTAATGATTAGGGGGAATTTGCTTCCCAATCAGATGGTAATGTTGAAGTTTATCTTCACAATGAAAGTTGTTTTGAGATATTCTAGAAGCAATGAGAGCTAGTCCAGGTTCATATCAAAGGAGACCTGACTCAGGGCATTCATAGCCTTGAACTATCTCACCTGAAGGTTGTGGTATAATTTAACAGGCCCCAAATCCCATAAAACAAAGGTCATGACTGTGAATAGTAACACTGTTTTCAATTGGATAGTCTGCTTAAAAAAATTATATATATATATATATATATATATATATATATATATATATATATTCCAAATACAGTGTATTTGTTATGGATCATTTAATACAAGTATTCTTAAAATTAAGAAAATAAATTTTCAGAATTTTTTAGATTTCATATCTCCAAAATTATTTTAAGTCTAATACTTTCACATTAAAATATCACAATTGAGGCATTTATGTTTTGTTTTTATATATTGTATACTAGATACTCCTTATAGGTTAAACTTGAATCTTCTATTAAAATGCAGTAGACAATGAACCTATAAAACAGTGGGTGGCAGTTGCCCCATAGAAGACAATGTCAAGTGGAAGAAAAAGAGAGGAGGCAAGCCACGCTGGGCTCAAAGAGAGAGCCTGCCTGGGGCTTAGAAATTGCAAAGCCCTATGGAGTTTACTTATGAAACAGCACTTATTAAAAAACAAATGCATATTCAAAAGCATTATTTAAATTATTATGACAATGTTTCCCACACACAGATATGTCTAAAGGATTGCATATTAGTCACCTATATACCCACTGCTCAGTTATGCAATAATAGGTTATGAATAGAGTGGCATCTTTTGTATCGTCCTCTGATCACTTTCTCCTCCTTTCCCTGTTTTCTTCCACCAGAGGAAATCAACATCCTAATAATTTTCTAGATCATTCCCAGGACGTCTTGGTAGTTTATTACATATGTACATAGCCCTACTTATTACTATTTTGCTTTTTTTGTGTGTATATATGGTATCAAATTGTACATAACATTCTGCATAGTTCTTATTTTTATATTCAACATTGCAAGCTTAATCCATGTAAATAAGCATTGCTCTATTTCATGCATTTTCACTGCCATATGATATACAATTATATGAATGTATCAGTTATTAAGCTATTAAGAAGCCAACCCACCCTTCTATATTCTTTGTGATTCTGGGGCTGGATCTAGGCAAACATACTTCTCCTTTCCCAGATGACTCCCTGTTAGGTTCTCCAATAGGGGAGCGTTAGAGGAATATGTAAGGTTGGAAGAAGAGAGAAGAGGCTTACTCCTTTCTGTCTGCTCACCTATCAGTGTTGTCTTCTCAACTGTTATTGTACCTGATAGCACTAGTTTGTTCCAGTAGCACTTGGTTCTAGTTTTCTGTTTTTCCCATACTCTCAGGCCCACAGTCATTGCCCTCCTTCAGACATACCAGCACCAGCAAGCGCCTCCTCAAGAGATTTGAGTCCCAGCTACATGGGGCCCCTTCTGAGGACTTGGTTCATCAGCACCAGCTGGAGAGGGCCCTCTCCTCAGGGGGCTGAGCCTTAGCTCCCCAGGGTCCTCTGGAAAGCTAGCTCCTAACACCCTCCTCTTCCTTTTGTTTACAAATAACAGAAACGGTAGCTGCTTTCTGGTGTTGCTGTGTTATCCCAGTGTTCCCAGTGTTCCTTTTTTTTTTTTTTTTTGGTCCGTAATTCATCAAATACCTGTGTAACCAAAACCCAATATTAAATTCTCTTAAAATAACCAGTGTGGATTCTATTTTTCTGGTTGCACATTGCCTGATACAATGGATAAAACAATATTTATCTGTCCTTTTATTGATGAATATGGTGAATATGGCCCAGCCTGTTGCACTGAAATCATCTTGAGTGAACCTGATGATGTAATTAATAAACAAAAGGTGGAAGCGTTGTTGAATGTCGGTCCCAGGCACGTTGTCAGGACCTCTCACCCAGTCATCAGTAAAAAAGCAGCAGTCTCATTGTCTGGCTTTCTCTGACCTGCCACGTTCTTCACTCCATGAGGGCAGCTGAAATCATGATCTTTGGGTGCACCTCTGTGAGAACATAGGCTTTGTGGCCACTTATATCCTCGATCTCAAGGGTTCATGTTAGAAGTAACAAGGGCTGGATCATAGTGAGTCTTATAGGCGTTGCAAGAACTTGGCTTTTTATTCTCAGTGAAGTAGGATGCCATTGGAAAGTTTTGAGCAGTGACACAATTCATTTTACATTTTAATAGGATCACTCTGACTGCTGTTGAGCAAAAGTAGAAGTAGTGATTCAAAAACCAAGCAAGAAGGAGTTGAAATAATCCAGGCCACAAAGAGTTGCAGGCAAAAGACCACCTGACTTAACTGTATATAGAGTGAAAGGCAAAGATATAAGTAAGGATGCTACCAAGGGCTTTCACATAACAAGCTGGAAGAGTAAATAAGTCATTAACTTAGATCTGAAAGACTGTGGGAGTGTTGGGAGGGGAAGGTCAAAAGTTCAGTTTTGTTTATATTGATTTGATCTGCCTTTATATATCCAAGTGGGGATTTTGAACAGACTGTTGTTGGAAATAGTCTGAAGTTCAGGAGGAGAGTCTGACCTAGAGGTACAAATCTGTGAGTCATTAATATGTAGGTGGTATTTAAAGCCATGAAATGGATGAAATCACCTACGGAGTGAGGTAGATAGGAAAGTATTTCAAAGAATCGGGCTCCAGGATATATCAATGTTAAGAGGTTAGGGGTGATAAGAAGGAACCAGGGGATAAAAGTCTACACACACACACACACACAAAAAAAAAAAAAAAAAAAAACAAAAAAAAAAAAAACAACAACAACAACAAAAAAAAAACCTACTAAAACCAAGCAGGAAAGATGAACACTAAGAGACTGTGAAGGAGGAAAGCACCCCAAGAATGAGACAGCAGTGGCTATGTCAAATGCTGTCAACATGACAAGTAAGATGAGACTGAAAATTGAACAATGGATATAGTAATATGGAAATCACTGATGACCGTTACAGGGTGGTGAAATCATGGTGTCAAAATCCTGATGGGAGGAAAGGAATTAAGACAGAGAGTATACACAATCCTGTAATGGAGTTTTGGTATAAAATGGATCAGAGGAATCGTACAGGAAATGGAAGGGGATGCCAGATCAAGAGAGTTGTTTATTTTTTAAGGTAGAAGATAGAACAAGGTATTTGTATGCTAATGATAATAACCTAATAGACAAAAATAAATTGCTGGTAAAGATTAGGAGAGAAGAATTGCTAGAATAATGTCTTTGGGAATCCAGTGTATAAGGACAGATGATGAACTTAGAGGGTCATGTACAGTCATTATAATGAGAGGAGGGGAGGCAGAGTTGATAGGTACAGATGCTAGCAGGTAGGCTGATGCTTGGTGGGAGCCATCTGGTTGGATAAATAGGCTTGGATTTCAAGAGACAAGTTTGAGCTAAAGATAGAGACACAGTAGTTTTTAGTTCATAGAAGGTAGTTGAAGGTATGAAGTAGAAAACGATCCATTATGTAGGAGAGACAGTAGAAACAGGAACAAAAACCAATGAACAACAATGTGGCTACTGACCACAAGTGCTTAAAGAGTTCAGAGTAGAGAGCAGCAAAAAGGATTGGAGAGGTGGGGGATTTGAGTCGGAGGGGCAGGAGTTATTGAGAAATCATTCCAGGATCAGAGCAGTACTAAGCATATCTTACCTAATGATAGAGAAACATGTAAATTGACCATACCTTCGCTACGCCCACAGCCAATCAGAGTGAGTATGCAAATTAACACAACAAAGATGGTGGTTAATTTGCATACATACCTGGGTCCAGGGAACCTCCTTGGAACCCAGGTCACTCCCAGCTGGCCATCAGGCAGAGGCTTTAGGCGTGGGAAGGGGCCAAGCCTGCGATCAGAGGGGCGGGGGTCCCCTTCCTAAGCCTAAAGCCTGGGGCGGAGGCTTTAGGCTTGGGAAGGGGCTGAGCCTGCAATTGGTGGTGGGGGGGGGGGACCCCTTCCCAAGCCTAATGGTACAGAATTCCACAAGAGCAACAGAGAATCATAATGTGGCCTTTGTACTTAAGGAATTAATAAGGATGAAATTTGTAAGAATTAAGAGAGAATTTAGAACTCTCTGTGAATTATCTAACAGAAGCAGAAAGCAGGGTTGGAGCTATCGGTTTCTCACTGTGGAAGATACACAAAATAAACTGTGTCTCAGTGCAAGAGAAAAAGTTCTAAAAATTGGCAACATTCAAACATGGAATAGATGGGACTTTCAGGTAGCTGGATCCTTCATTCAACATTTATTCACGTATTGGGCTCACAACCTGTCACACCTGTGCTGGGGTGATGAGGTTTAGAAATATGTATGACACTTCCTTGTCCTCCAAGGGTCACACCCCGGGATGTGTCATTCCTCAAAGATTATTTTACATGGATGTTCCGGAATGATACATCAAGATTTCTTTTAATCTCTTTAAGAAGACAAAACATACATCTGCAAAACTAAATATGAGTATAAGATTTAAATTAAGGGACAAGATAACAGCAAGCAGTGAGAGACATTGACCAGGACAAGAAAAAAGTGCTAAGAGCATTCAGAAATCTCACTTAGGATTGGAATAGATTTGAGAAAGCTCTACAAGGAACTGGAATTTAGGCAGATGGAGAAAAGGACATTTCAGGGAAAAATGAGCATATAATCAGTAGAGCAGTTACATGAAATTTTCAGAGGTCAGGGAATAATTTAACATCACTGAATAAAGATGTCGAATAGGCAAGTTGTGGAAATAAATCAAGAATTATTTGGATTTGATGAGTTATACATTTTCTAGTAAACATGAGTGTTAATCTGTAACTGTTAAAATAACAAGTATTGCCCTGCCTGGTGTTGCTCAGTGGATAGAGCGTCAGCCTGCAGACTGAAGGGTCCCGGGTTCGATTCCTGGTCAGGGCACGTGCCTGGGTTTCGGGCTTGATCCCCAGTAGGGGGTGTGCAGGAGGCAGCTAATCCATGATTCTCATCAGGGATGTTTCTTTCTCTCTCCCTCTCCTTTCCTCTCTGAAATCAATAAAAATATTTTTAAAAAACACAAGTATTTATCTGTATATTGCAAAGTCAACTTGCTTACCCCTCATGGAGCAGGGACCACATCTCAGAATTAGCATTTTGAATACAGTTGTTACCCCCCTTACCCACAGTTTTGTTTTCTGGGGTTTCAGTTGCACACAATTAACTGCAATCCAAAAAGATTAAATGAAAAACTCCCAAAATAAACAATTCATAAGTTTAAAAACATTTTTTTTTTCCTTTTTAGAGAAAGAGGAAGGGAGAAGGAGACAGAAACATCGATGTGAGAAACATTGATCAGTTGCCTCCTTCACAAGCCCTGACCACGGATCAAATCCACAACCTGGGTACGTGCCCTGACCAAGAATGGAACCTGTGACCCTTTGGTACACAGGACGATACTCCAAACAACTGAACCACATGAGCCAGGACAGCAGTTCTTAAGTTTTAAATTATGTGCCGTTCTGACTAACATGAGGAAATGTCATGCTGTGTCCCCCTGGAGACATTAATCTTCCCTTTAACCAGCGTATCCATGCTGTATACACTCCCCACACACTAGTCACTTAAAAGCCATCTAAGTATCAGATCAACCCAGGGATCAATCACCACCATTGACCATGTGATAATCTATCTATATTTTACACTGTTCAGATAAAATTCCAGTATTCTAGACTATTAGGCAGTCTTTTCAAGAGAAACTGGCAACTGTGGTTTCTGTTGATATCCTCTTATGATGCAAAAACTCAGGAACATTGGTCAAGAACAAGTGAGCCCAGCCCAGCCGGTGTGGCTCAGTGGTTGAGCATCCACCTATGATCCACGGTTCAATTCCCAGTCAGGGCATAAGCCTGGGTTGCGGCTCAATCCCCATTGTGGGGCTTGCAGGAAGCAGCCGATCAATGATTCTCTCTCATCATTGATGTTTCTCTCTCTCTCTCCCTCTCCCTTCCTCTCTAAACTCAGTAAAAATATATTTTACAAAAAGAACAAGTGAGCCCAGACATTAGCATGTATAAAACTTGTCCTCCTTTTGCCATTCTGTGGGCTCTGTTAAAACTGGGACTTGCTTTGTACTCTGTTCAGTGTCTGTCACAGTTATGAACATAAGTTTTCAACATATTGTTCTTATGATGCTTGCCTACTACAATGGTCCTAATATTAGCCCTATTACTGAAAACACTGAACTACCAGGAAAATATATTTTACTAAAAGAAAAGAGTTTTAGACTGAGGTGGACTCATCTGATTGGCTCCTTAATTCTTCCTTTAGCGTTGGATCGCCCTCTGAACATTGTCAACAACAGCGCGGCACTGTTGAGTCAATCCAGTTGTGTAATCCTGGCGGTCAGTTTTCTTGCGCAACATCCTTTCTCAAGGCTGTGCAATGTGTTCTGTGCAATTGTGTAATGCATCATGAGAAATATAAATAGCTGGTAGCAGGCAGGGCTTTAACATAAAATTTTTTCCAGTGGTACACAATATAAGAATCTGAGTTTATCAAAGAGCACTAAATTGTAGCTATGATTACATCATATTTTCCAAAATATGTGGCAATTTTTGCCCTCTTTGTCCTGAGTGTTGGGGCGCTGGACAAGTTTATTGCTGCAGTGTATGAGCATGCGGTTATATTACCAAACAGAACAGAAACACCTGCTTCAAAAGAAGAAGCTTTGCTCCTGATGAACAAGAATATAGATGTTTTGGAGAAAGCAGTTAAACTGGCAGCCACGCAGGTATTTCGCTTTGTGTACTGCCTGGGATATTGCAAAGGAAATTTGAAACTTGAAGAAGTGTGAGTGTTCAGAATTGATGAGAAAGTTCTTTGTTCCCTCTGGTTTGGGTAGGGTGCTCATATCATTGTGACCCCAGAAGATGGAATTTATGGCTGGGTCTTCACAAGGGAGACCATTTATCCCTATCTGGAGGATATCCCACACCCAGAAGTAAACTGGATTCCATGTACAGACCCTCAGAGGTAATGTCATCACTCTTTGATTTTTGAACAAAACATTGTGATATTGTAAAATACCAATAGCAAATTCAGTAAGCTTGCCTAGTGTTCTTGCTGACAGATAATCAATCTATGACATTGGACTTAGATACCTCTAATGCTTCATAAGGTGCACCTTTTGGCACATGCCTCCTGTTTGGTAAATGACTTGAAATGGTGTTGATTGGTTATTTATTGCAGTTTTCTTTGATGAGTAGTATAGTATGCATATGCATGGTTTTATAACAGATGAGCTTAACTGGGTTTCAACAAAGTGGAAAAATTGTGACATGTGGGATTTATGTTCCAAATTTAAGTAAATAGGTTCACCCCTGAACACATGCCTCCTTTGTAAGAGTGGTATAAAAGATGAATGGGCTATGTTTTCAAAGAGCTTTTGAAAATATATATTTTTATTGATTTCAGAGAGGGAGAGAGAGGGAGAGAGAGATGAAACATCAATGATGAGAGAGAGTCATTGATCAGCTGCCTCCTGCACACCCCACACTGGGGATTGAGCCCGCAACTAGGGCTTGTGCCCTGACCAGGAATCGAACCATAACCTCCTGGTTCATACTAGTAGGTTGCCACTCAGCCACTGAGCCATGCTGGCCAGGCTCAAAGAGCTTTGGTATTGTTATCATTTGAATGTAATCAGTATGGTGAGTGGAAACTGCAGTCTCAAAAAAGGAAGTGCTTTTTCTGAGACCACATTCTATCACCTTCTAGCTGAGTGATGTGGGGCGAATTACCTAAGTCTAGACATCTCTGTTTCTTTATCTGTAAAATAGGGATAATAACATATCTTCTCCTACTTCCCTTACAGAGTAGACAAGAGTGTCAAGTGAAGAAATACACATGGAACCTGTACACTCTCATGCCCAATCCACTTAGCTATCACTATTACTCTTGCCAACAGAAGGAACAGAATCTAAACGTCTTTGTTTTCTTGTCCTTTGAGAAATTCTAGTAATTATTTATAGTGGTAGTTTAGATTTAACTATCTTTTAAAATATTGTATAAAGCATAAGATGTATGAAATAGACCATGTTAGGTGTATTTATTTTTTAAAATAGTTCATATATAATTCCTTTAAATGGCAAAACCAATACGTTAAAAAGTTATTTAACGTGCTAATTTTAAATATACATGCATCTGTTCAGAACTATATCTATTGCACAAAAAGAGGAACTTAAATAATTTTGACTATTGGAAATTGATTAGAATGCTCCAATGCTGCAACGTGGGGGCTCTACTATGTGAGCCAAATCTCACCCTGGGATTTCTACCTTTGGCTAAATAGTCTCTGAATGTCACAGTCTGTGTTTACAGGAACCAGGAACCATGACTCAATGTTTACTTGATTTTGGGGCTTTTCCCAGAGCAGGAAGGACTCATAATTTGCAGTCATTCAAGAGGCTTATACTAAAACACACCCTATTTGCCGGAACTGATTTAACGGACTTTCCCAGGGGAAAGATGTCTGGAAGCCTAATTAATATCTAACAAATTATTTTTTTCAGTTGAGAAGGTGAGTGATGAGGCTTTAACATTGTTGAGTCTTGCAGACACTTATTCATATGACAAGTTTGCAGCTCTGAGTTGTAAAAAGGAGAAATCTAGTACTTAATATAATGTAATGTTGGTAAAAAACAAAACAAAACAAAACAAAAACAAAAAAACTATTGTTTCTTCCCTAGTAATATTTATCCTTAAAAGAGATAATAGAGGGACCATGTGGTCGTTTTTTCCATGTTGAAATACTATCAATTAGAATACTGACATGCTTCCTTGGGCTTTTCTCATGAGGAGCTAATAGGAAATACTAAAGTACTGTAATTATTTAGCCAAGAAAATAAAAATTAAACAAGTTATATAATAATTTTATTAAAGGCCTTAATGAATATGAATGTTGACAATACGACCTATTTTTTTGAAAATAAAATAAATGGTCTAAAACAATAGCCATAAAGCTGTTCTTTCCATTAAAAGATTAGCTTAACATTAATTGCAGAAGGGCTGAGAGATCATGGAGAAAGCCTGAATGGCCTCTAAAGGAATCAGGTCTGTTTCCTGGGCTGTCTTCTTGTACTTACAAAATCTGTAATGGCCATTAGTCACTTATTGAGCACCTACTTGGTCCCAGGAACTGTACCTGATACACTAGGCACATTATTTCATTCAATTTATGTAGCAGGAATAACGATTCCCATTTAAAATATGAGGATAAAAGGGGGCTTACAATCTCACAACTGGTAATTAGCATGGCTGGAACTCAACGCAGCCACTTCCATCGTCCATGCTAACTGAATGTCCTCTGAGGGCCTGAATGCACCTCTTTGACAGCGTGTTCTGGTTGCTAAATATTTTGTATTTTATTTTCTGCTGAAATCTCTCTACAACTTTTTTTGGTCTTTGTATTGCCTCTATAGTATGTTAATGTCTATGACTCATCTCCAAATTAGAGCCTTCCAAGTACATGAGGCCAGCTGTCACCCACCTATTTCACCATCTCAATTCCTTCTCATTTCTAGGATTAATATCCTAGATAGTTAATGCCGATGTGAATGGCTTTGACATTACTTTGAAAAGCAATTTTACAGTCTGTATTTATCTTAGGGTTTGTGTTGCATTGACAGGTTGAAGAAAGTGAATCAGAATAGTGAAGTGCTTTTTCTTCTTGGTCCTTTATTTTCTTTCCTCTTAAATATATATATATATTCCAGTACAAAATACTGCATTTGTTCTCTGCAGAAGATGATTTATATAGGGCCAGCTATTTACCGCCTCCTAGTAAGACTATGGCTTAGATGATAGAAAAGGTCCTCCCCATTAGAAGAGTCTGTTAAATTTCAAGCCCTTTGTTTGCCTTCCTGGGAGGACGTATAAGAGAAAGTGTGCTTCTCTTTTTCCTCCACCATCTTTTCTGTGCTTCCCTCTCTCACTGCAATCTGGAGTTTGGCACAATAAAATTGGTTAGCTTTGATAAAGATGAAATTCATATTGCATATGAGTTTCTTAATCTTTCCTGTTGATTCTAAACCTAGAGCTCTTGTGTTATATGTAACAGGCAAATAAAGTATTACTTTGAAAGTTTAGAAATCGCTAAAATAATAGAAAGTTTAAAGCGATATCTATTGAATTAGGTTTGGCTATGCCCCAGTGCAAGAAAGGCTCAGCTGCCTGGCCAAGGACAACTCTATCTACGTCGTGGCAAATATTGGGGACAAGAAGCCATGCAATGCCAGTGACCCTAAGTGTCCCCCTGATGGGCGATACCAATACAACACTGATGTGGTGTTTGACTCGCAAGGAAAGCTGGTGGCACGCTACCATAAGGTGAGAATTATTTTTATCTCGGCGAAACTTGATTCACTTCTTCTGTTTGTTTGTGGCATGCATGTATACTTGTCTTTTGAATGTAGGTGAGAGAACTGCTATGAATACATTTCTTAATTATTACATTTTAGTTGAAAATATTTAATTTACTTTGGTTTTATATATGGGTTCGGAGTTTAAATTAGCTTCACAAAGTTTTTAATATTCTGTGAGAAAGAAGGAGAAATGCTCTGTTTTATGCATGATTTAATACTAGAGTTAGCTTTTTGGCCCAATTTGTTAACATTGAGTACTAAGCCATTCATTCCATTATAACTTTTTTTATTGTAATACTAGAACATCCCAACTAAAATTGGCTTAATTCCTCCTTAAACAAACAAAACAGAATTTCCTTGCTATGTACCTGAAAAAACAGAAATCATAGAAAGGGTAGACCTAGTTTCAGATGTAGACTGGCTGCAAAGGCACAAAAGATGTCATCCATCTCTCCAGCACTCTTAGTCCTTTGCTACAGTTTTACTTTTTTCAGTCTTTTAGAAGCTTCGTAGCTATTCAACGTCAGGCTCACATCCTTATAGCAACAACATCCAGAGGAGAATGTATTTCTCTCACTAAGAAACCCTGCAAAAACCCCATCATGCCTTGGCTCCAATTAGGCCACATGCCTTCCTGCGAGACCGAGGGCGGGCTGCCACAGCAGGGAGGGAGGCGGAGCACAGGATCCTCGACGCGAGAACACACGTGTGCACAATCAGGCCACAGCAAAACCTGAGCAAAGCATGTGCTGCACTCTTGAGCCCAGGCGAGGTGGAGTTTTGGAGCAATAATCAGGGGGGGGGGGATTATGAATGGCTTACTAACTAAGGAGGGTTAGATATTACATTGTCTAAATTAATTTTAAACCGACTCACATAAACCTAGCAGTATCACAGGGAGGCATGTGTCAGACTTTTGCATGGGCAGTGCTGTTGGTATTTAAGGAGTACAGTGGAAAACAACAGTCTGGAATTTGTCACATTTTAAAATCCAGCCTATGATTTTAAGGCAGAAATATTCACCTTCTAAATACCATTGTTATACTTTCATTGGTTGATTTGTTGGTTGTAGGAAAATGGGCTTTTTATTAATGTCACAGTGAGAAAACTCATAGACATGGTATACTTGTTATGATTTACACATGTTTATGTGTAATAGTTTTAAATATGTACATCAGCATACATGGGAGAAAGATTTTGCGAATATTGATCACCTCTATTTGGCAGTTTTCTGACTCATTTTCTCCTTGTTTGTTTCTTGATAATAGTACAACCTTTTTGCACCTGAAATTCAATTTGATTTTCCGAAGGACTCCGAATTTGTGACCTTTGACACTCCTTTTGGGAAGTTTGGCATTTTCACTTGCTTTGACATTTTTTCCCATGACCCAGCGGTGGTGGTGGTAAATGAGTTTCAAGTTGACAGCGTTCTCTACCCCACGGCGTGGTACAACACGCTGCCCCTCCTCTCGGCTGTTCCCTTCCATTCGGCCTGGGCCAGAGCCATGGGAGTCAACCTGCTTGCAGCAAACACCCACAACACCAGCATGCACATGACAGGTAACTCACACCTGTCATGCACCAAGTGGCAGTGACAGTCTTAGGAGGTCACTTTTCTTTAATGATTGTTTTATTAACTCTAATGTCATAAAATTAATAATTGCACAGGTTTTCTATACCAACATTCCTTAAATGGAACATTATCTCTGTGAGTAAAGAAGGATGCAAACATTATTATCTCCATTTCCCATGAGGGGAAATTGGAATTACAGAGAAGTCAAGTCACATAAAAAACCAAAGCCAGATCTAAAGAACTTTGCAGCCAGGGTCCATTAGTGATACTGAAATAAATCTTGTTCAGGTGAAAAAATTCACTGAGGACTTGATCAGGCTTTTAGAGTTTATCCTTTACACAGGGCAGGGCAAAAATAGGTTTATAGTTGTTCCCATGGAAAATAATACAATCCTATATAATAAAGGCTAATATGCAAATAGACTGAACAGAGGAACAACCAAACAACCGGTCGCTATGACGTGCGCTGACCATCAGGGGACACACGCGGTACATGGCAGGCATGGGCAGCAGGCGGCAGAGTGCGGAACATGGCGAGCATCAGCCATAGTGGGATGGTGGAGGAGGTGAGCGGGGGTGCCAGACCAAGGCGGGGTGCCAGTCGCTGTCATTGGGGCGAGCCTCTGGTGGTTACTAAAAATTCTTTGTTCCCGCACACTGCAGTCCCAGCTGGTGCTTGTGCCCACTGCCGGTGCCAGAGCCGCTGCTCGCACCCACTGCCAGAGCCCAGTGCTGGCCCTGATCTCTCAGAGCTGTCAGCAGGTATGAGTGGCAGCTGCTGGCTCCCATCGCCCCTTAGGGCTTCTCCACCTCTTCCTGCTCCTGAGGGGCAATCAGGCTGGCAGCCACCGCTCGCACCCGCTGCTGGCGGCCGGTGCTGGTCCTGATCACTTGGCGCCATCAGTGGGTGTGAGCAGCGGCTGCCGACCCTGATTGCCCCTGAGGGCTTCTCCACCTCCCCCTGCTCCTGAGGGGTGATTGGGGCAGCAGCCGACGCTCACACCCGCACCCGCTGACGGCGTCAGCCCCGCTTGCACCTGCTGCTGGCACTGGCCCCAATTGCTCCGCGCTGTCATCAGGTGTGAGCGGGGCTGGCGCCATCAGCGTGTGGGAGCAGCAGCGGCAGGAGCAGGGCTGCTGGCAGACAGGAGACCCAGGACTGCGGTGGGAGGGGCTGGGGGGGGCGAGGAGGATGGGCTGAGACCCGCCCCTGTGCCCTCTGCTGCCTCACGGCCCACAGTTCCTTTCAAGGTGCACAAATGCATGCACTGGGCCCCTAGTAATTAATAAATAATAATCTATAATAATAAAAGCATAATATGCTAATTAGACCAGATGTCCTTCCGGACAAAGCCGGGACTGTGAGGGAAGCCTGCTTCCAGGTGCCAGAGGGAAGCCGGTGCCGGCAGCCGGGGGAAGGAAGGCCTACTCTTGTACGAATTTCGTGCATCGGGCCTCTAGTACAAGAATAAAATCTTTCACATACTCACATTTGTAAACTTACTTTTGCCCCACCCTGTAGTATCTGTGTTCAAGGTAAGGCAGGTTTGTTACTCATTGATCCAGCTAAAGAATTTCAAACAAATAAATTAGATAGGTCAGTGGAAAGCTGAACTCATTCTTCATGTTTGGGGAACTTTCTAGTTTATTTTTAAATTGGCTAAAAAAAAACGAAAAGAAAAAAGAAAAGTAGCTTAAGTTAAAAAACACACAGAAGCCATCCAAGTCAAATGACAATTTCAGTGTAAACAGTCACAGAGTCAAATTATGCCAATGTAACAGCTATCTCTTTGCCTATCTTGACAATCCTTTGCTTTCATAAGTTTGTATTTAATTTCTTATGGGAATGATTCTATTAGTTTGTCACAATGCAAAATTTGAACACAATATTTGTGTTTCTTTATGTCACCCATAGGGAGTGGAATCTACGCACCGGAAGCAGTCAAGGTGTATCACTATGACATGGAAACAGAGAGTGGCCAGCTGATGCTCTCAGAATTGAAGTCCAGGCCTCGAAGAGAACCCACCTACCCTGCACCTGTTGACTGGAGTGCTTATGCCAAAGGCATCAAGCCATTCTTGTCTGAGCAGTTGGATTTCCCAGGGATGATTTATTTTGATGAGTTCACCTTCACTGAGCTTAAGAGAAATGCAGGAAATTACACAGTGTGCCAGAAAGACCTGTGTTGTCACTTAACTTACAAGATGTCTGAGAAGCGAACAGATGAGGTGTTTGCACTAGGAGCTTTTGATGGACTGCACACAGTAGAAGGCCAATATTACTTACAGGTAGAGATGCTTAAATATGTTAGAATGGCTTCTTTATTCATTTTTCTTCTAGGCCATCATTGCATTCAAGAACAGAAGAATTAGTTCTCAGCAGGCCAGGTTCAAGTTTTAAAGGTGTAAATTTTATGCATTCTCTTTTTTTTGTCAGGTCGCTTTAGAGCAGTATTTTTAAAACTGTCTTTAACTAGAGCCCAGAGTAAGAAGTTCATTTCACATCCTGACCCAGTGCAATCAAGATGTGTGACTACATGGAAATTGTTACTAAATATGAAATATTTAATTACAACAAACATTTATGAAATAATTCAAATTAGAAAAGCTATACTTACGTGCAATTTTAAATACTCTGATTTTTAAAATTCTAATCTATTTCATTCAGCTTCATTGAAAAAAAAAAAGAGCTAATTCTGACCCACTAAGTTGATTTTAGGATTCACTAATAGATTATGACCTGTAATTTGAAAAATTGCATAAGAGGCAAACAACTTAACATATATTCCTCTGTCCCTTGAAATTGTGCTTTTTTTGCTGAGAAAATACTTCCAAGATTTCTAACCACTTCTTTTTTCTTTGCCTACATAGATATGCACATTACTAAAGTGTCAATCCACTGACCTGAGAACTTGCGGGGAGCCCGTGGGGTCAGCTTTTACCAAGTTTGAGGAATTCGCTCTCAGTGGCACATTTGGAACTAGTTATGTTTTCCCACAGCTCATTCTAAGTGGGAGTCAGCTTGCCCCTGAAAGACATTATGAGGTAGGAGGTTTTCAGGATGATAAATTTCTTTGAATAGATGGGGCAGACTGGCATAATGAAAATCTTTAAAATAATGGGTCATTATTGCAATATTGTGGTTCCCATTATACAAGCAACACTTTAAAAACATGTGGAAGCTATGATATGGAAGACAAGTGTGGTTCTAGATTGTCTGTAGGCTATAATGGAGAATTTGGCGTTCATTGTTCTACATAAATATGATTTTGAGATCCAAGGCAACCATAAGGTTATGGAGAAATAAAAATATTGATTGTGGATGGTGGCTGGCAACTAATGTTCTCCTTATTTGCATGGTGTAGAAAGTCCAAGACAGTGGTTCTCAACCTTTCTAATGCCGCGACCCTTTAATACAGTTCCTCATGTTGTGGTGACCCCCAACCATAAAATTATTTTCGTTGCTACTTCATAACTGTAATTTTGCTACTGTTATGAATCGTAATGTAAATATCTGTGTTTTCCAATGGTCTTAGGCTCTATAGTAGCAGTTCTCAACCTGTGGGTCAAGACCCACAGGTTGAGAACCGCTAGCAGGGTCACCTAAGACCATCGGAAAACACAGATATTTACATTACGATTCATAACAGTAGCAGTTCTCAACCTGTGGGTCAAGACCCACAGGTTGAGAACCGCTAGCAGGGTCGCCTAAGACCATCGGAAAACACAGATATTTACATTACGATTCATAACAGTAGCAAAATTACAGTTATGAAGTAGCAACGAAAATAATTTTATGGTTGGGGGTCACCACAACATGAGGAACTGTATTAAAGGGTCGCAGCATTAGAAAGGTTGAGAACCACTGGTCCAAAATAAATACATTAAATAAGGCGCCCATAACTTCTTTCTTTTTTCTTTATTTCCTATGTGGGATGGTTGATCTTGAGCCTGCAGGGAGGGAGTTAGCCCCAGACTTCTCCAAGTCTACATTTCTTTGCATCCAATTTCACAACTTACTTCATGGGTGTGTTCTTTTGAGAAGTTGTAATAATGATAGTCATAATTAATACTTTCTATAGTGTTTCATGAGTTAAAAGAACTCTTTTTTATACATAATTTTATTTAACTCCTGTACAATAGATTTATTTACTACATTTTCAGCCAAGGTTACTTTGCTATTAGATCTCTGGATCTGAAACGTGGGTCTTCTGACACCGAGTCCTGTGTGATTTTGCTATTTTATGCTGCTTTTAGAGTGACATTGTCAGAAAGGCATGTGGGCTGGAAACCAAGCTCTGCCTGGGGATTAATCCTCTGCTTTCTCTGATCAGGTTTCAAGAGATGGACGTCTGCAGAGCAGAAGTGGAGCCTCTTTGCCTATCTTAGTCATGGCCCTGTATGGAAGAGTGTTCGAGAAGGACCCTCCACGCTTAGGGCAGGGACCAGGAAAATCACAATGATTCCCCTTTACCGGCTCCCTTTCAGGATTAGCCTGGCAAAGAAAAGGAAAAGAAAAAAAAAGGAGACCCCTTAATGTCTGTTTATAAGAGATGTCATAAATTTGCTGAAATAACAAAGGAATTTTTAAAAAACAATAGATGTGTGAACAAAGATCTTTCTTTGAAAAGTGAAGCCATTCATTTTTATAGCTTCAACTAGTATTTCTGAGGCAATAGAGTATATTTTATTGGTGTGCAAAATAAAGTTTTTTTTTTCATGAGCACCAGTTCAGGCTATATTATAATAATTAGAGACTTTCTATTAAAAACCAAAGAGAACAAAATAAAAATAGTTGTATTGAGTCCCATGCAAACGTATGTATTGTTTATGTTGGGGATGGAGAAACTTTTCTCTTTCTCCCTTAGTTTTTCTGGCTAGTGTTACCAGACCAAAGAAGTCTGTTTGCCTACACGTATCAAAGTCCAATCAAAGAGGAACAGGAGTTTGCAGCCAAGAAAGTAAGGGCTTATTAGTTGAGGAAATGGCACCAAGCCTGGAGTCACAAGTAAAATAGTGCTCAAAAGCCTGACTTCCCGATGGCTTCCAGGGGATGGGTTATATAGGGGGGGAATCATTCATCATGGTAGCTAAAGGAGTTGGAATGTAGTCTCTACTGATTGGTTGGGGCCAGTGTAGGGCATAGTTGATGATTGTACATGTTAACCAGGGCATGGTTCTGTCTGGTTTGTGAATATGTGATCAGCAGGGTTGGTTAGCTTTCGTAGGCCTGTGGCTGAAACACAATTGAAGTCAAGATGTTATCTTTAGCCCTAACCAGTTTGGCTCAGTGGATAGAGCGTCGGCCTTCGAACTGGAGGGTCCCAGGTTCGATTCCGGCCAAGGGCATGTACCTTGGTTTCGGGCACATCCCCAGTTGGGGGTGTGCAGGAGGCAGCTGATTGATGTTTCTCTCTCATCGATGTTTCTAACTCTCTATCCCTCTCCTTTCCTCTCTGTAAAAAAATCAATAAAATATATATTTTTAAAAAGATGTTATCTTTAGCTTGACAACACTGTTTCTGTGGTCAACAGACATACAGATTTGTTCTAAGATAGTTTGATGCTGACCACAATCTGATGTCCTAAGGGCTTAATGATTAAGGAAAGGAGTGGACGTGGACAGAAAGGAGAAAGGATCATGTTAAAGAAATGAGGTTTCTGAGCCCTCACACTGTTCAAATAATTTAAGACAGACAGTAGATTAATAGGAGAGAATCAAGTATTTATTTATTTATTTATTTATTTATTTATTTATTTTTATTGACTTTAGAGAGGAAGGGAGAGGGAGAGATAGAAACATCAATGATGAGAGAGATTCATTGATAAGCTGCCTCCTGAACACCCTACACTGGGGATCGAGCCCACAACCCAGGCATTTTCCCTGACTGGGAATCGAACCGGGACCTCCTGGTTCATAGGTTGACACTCAATCACTGAGCAACGCGGGCCAGACAAGAATCAAGTTTTAATAAATGCACATAGGAAATTTACATAAGCATGAAAACTCCAAAGACATAAAGCAAAATGAGATATATATGCCACTTAGAGCTAAGGAGGGAGAGGTAAGGCAGTTCATTAAGGGGATATGAAAAGAGTTATTGTTTACAATATTAAGCCATCTTCAAACAGTGGGTCACAAAGAGGACATTGAGCAGATGGACTTTGCTAGGTTCCTCCAGTCAATTCTATCTAGTTTATATTAAAACTAGAGGCCCGGTACACGAAATTCACTGAGCCCAACCTGTATCCTCTCCAATCTGGGACCCCTCAGGGGATGTCCAACTGCCGGTATAGGCCCGACCGGCAGTTGGACATCCCTCTCACAATCCAGGACTGCTGGCTCCTAACTGCTCACCTGCCTGCCTGCCTGCCTGATCACCCCTAACCACCTCTGCCTGCCAGCCTGATCACCCCTAACTTACCCCTCTGCTGGCCTGGTCACCCCCAACTGCCCCCCCCGCCCCCGTCGACCTGGTTGTCCCCAACTGCCCCCGCCCATCAGCCTGGTTGCCCCTAACTGCCCCCCCCCATCAGCCTGGTCACCCCCAACTGCCCCCCTGCTGGCCTGATCACCCCACACAGCCTGCTTGTTCAGTCGTTTGGTCATCCCTCACTAACCCCCCTGCCTGCCTGGTTGCCCCACAGAGCCTGCTGTTCAGCTATTACTGTGACAGTGTCATGGACAATTTTCATATTCCTCTATTATTAGTATAGATATAGTCATCTATGATGATAGCTCCCTCCCTGGAGCAAGTCCTTGGTCTAAATTATTTTAGGAAATAAGGGGGAATGTTGTAAGTGGCAGGAAAGGCACCATGTGTCTGACCAGTGGGGTCAGATCAAACTGGATTCAGAAACCTTAGTACTTGGTCTTGGCTAGGAAGATTTCAAAGTCCAGCCCAAACTGTAAGGTTTTAAGGGTAGAGATTTTAGGGGAGGTCCTAGGGAAAGATCTTAATGGACTATTCAGCAGTTTCCCAGGTGTGTCCTTTCAGGATTGTGGTCTCCAATTGAAACGCAGGCAGATAGGGCAGAGGTCCAGTGGAAAACAAAGGCAGGTGGAACATAGGCAGGGGCAGACATGGCAGTTTGAGCAGTCTAACCACAGGAACCTACCGAGCAGAAATAATAAAATGTTTCTGGACTCAAAGTGGGAGGCATGGGAAACCAAGGGAGGGCCTGCAGTAAACAAGATGTATGAACACATAGAAACAGAAAAAGTTCAGCACAGGAACAGAGAAAGTTTAGGTCCATTGCTGGGCAAGAACAATGGAGGGAATCAATCAGGTGACGACACAGGTAGACATAGAGCAGGCTTGTAGCAAATATATACCCCTGGACTACAAGGCTTTAATGGGAAGCCCATTATTGGGTCCCCCTCCCCTTGCGGGAAGTCTGAATCTGCTTGTAATAAATTTTCCACACTTAAATCTTCTGGGCTGAGTAGGTCATTCATCAGCGTCATGAGACATGACCCAGGGAAAACACCTTGGCTCACTGTTGTGCTTATCACAATGACTGATTGGCCTGCACCAGGGCAGGGGGTCATTATTCAAAGCAGCTGGTCCGAATGTCAGCTTTGGCTGGTTTTGTTGCTTATCTTGGCCTGGAGTAGAAATACAGAGGCATAGATGCTATCTCTAGAGAGGAAAGGTCAGGGGGTCCAAACCACTTGACCAGAGATCTGCTAGTGGAGGAAAGGTCACCCTGGGGGCAAGGTCCCACTGTACAATTGATTGTCCGTTGCAAGGCACACGGGGCTTTCCACCCCGTGACCTTCTGTACCTGGCCCAGCGTCCTTGCTCTGCTCCTATCTGTCTAACTGCCTACAGCAGGAAGATCAAAAGTTTTTCCTGAGCTGTCTGGGTTTTAATAGTTTTCAGCTTGAAATAATCTGTGTGCCAGAGTGGCACATCTTGGGGTGACTCATTCTGAACCCATACAGTTATAATGTAAACAGCTCTATCAAGTAGATTAATGTCAATAAAAAACTGACACTGTTCTAGCCATTAAATATTAACATTGTGGACCCAGAGAATTATCATTCATTTGATGTGAACCCTGGAAAGGAATTTATTTGCTGAGATGGACTTCCCTTGGTCAACTAAGGGTCCCAATTTTTTTAAAAATATGTCTTTATTGATTTTTAGAGAGAGAGGAAGGGAGAGGGACAGAGAGATAGAGACATCAATAATTGATTGGCTGCCTCCTGCATGCCCCCTATTAGGAATTGAGCCGGAAACCCAGGCATGTACCCTGACAAGGAATCCAACCATGACCTCCTGGTTCCTGGGTTGGAGCTCAATCACTGAGCAACACTGACCAGGCCGAGGGCCCAAATTTTATAAATAATAAGAGCCAGAGGGAAGACGGGGGAGAGTGGGTGGAAAGTGATCAACCAAAGAACTTGTATGCATATATGCATAACCCATGGACACAGACGATAGGGTGGTGAAGACCTGGGGTGGGGGTGGGCACATGGTGGGGGGGGTACATAGAAGAGGTCAATAGGGGGGGGGAGGGGGACATATGTAATACTTTCAACAATAAAGATTTAATTTTTTTTTTTTTTAAAGGAGCCAGTGATTTGTTGACAGGAGCACCTCACATACTCTGTATACCCAGAAGAACCTCAGACTGAACTCTCAGCTTCCCATACTATCCCCACTTGTTTACACTGTCTGAGTCAACCACTGCAGGGAAACCCTGTTTTTTTTTCAACAGATTGATACCTGCCCTGTCCAATAAAAACTGCACAATTTGAATATCTCATTTACATAAAGCAGATGTAATTGCAACATGGGCTGGAATGTGTAAAAGGAGTCCTCCCCTACATCTTGGGGAATGCAGTTTAGGTTGCTACCTGAGTCTGTGTCTCCCAGGCGGCAGCTGCTTTCGAGATAGGCTAGTAAACCAGGACAAGTGGAATAGGGAAACTGAGACAGACAGTTAAACAGCAGTGTGCAGCCCTGTAGAAAATCTAGATGCCAAGCAGTTTGCCCCCATCCAGTAAATCCTTTCTTCCCTAAACCAAGGACACTTAAGAGTAAATGGTTTGCACTCCCCCTACTCCCCAGCCAGAAGGTAAGTAGCTTAGATCACCCTACTCAAGGGAGATAGCAGAAATCCAGTTACTGCCTTTTCCCAGCCACACCCAAGGACAGATGAAGTTAAGAGAATAAATCTAATTTTGATACATCAGCATAAAGCTGATGAATATTCTATTGAGATCCTCTCCTAAACATCCAGCTTTTTTATTATATTTTTAAAATATATTTTTATTGATTCCAGAGAGGAAGGGAGAGGGAGAGAGAGATAGAAACATCAGTGATGAGAGAGAATCACTGATCGGCTGCCTCCTGCATACCCCACACTGGGGATTGAGCCTGCAACTGGGGCATGTGCCCTGATTGGGAATCGAACCGTGACCTGGTTCAATTCATAGGTCGAAGCTCAACCACTGAACCAGGCTGGCTGGGTTAAATGTCCAGCCTTTAAAACCCCCCAAAATGAAGGTCCCAGCATTTGCTATCCCTCCCATGAGTACACTTGCACCTTACCCCTCCCTCTCAGCTCCCCCCACAGACATGCATCTACTAACTCTAAGGGACCCCACGAGGCTTGCAATCAGGGCAGCAATGGACAGTGGCATTTCATCCCAAGCAACCCCCCTGATTCTGTCCCCAAGGCCCCCCTTTCTCTGACTTAGTGAGCCAAAGCAGCCCAGTTTAGAGCCATTTTCTCACCTAATTCCCCTCCTGATGAGGGGCAGAGGGAGGGGGGACATAGACCAATGATTAAGGCTGTTTTGTAGTGAGCCAGTGCCCCTGGGCCGTGACCTTCACAAGTTCTACTTTCCCCTTTGAGACAGGAAGGCCAGGAAGTTTCAAACTTTAAGATATTTCTTTTCCCCAGAAAAGAAATATCTTAAAGTTTTACCAGTTAGGCTCTGGTAAATAGTTTCCCTTGAGGGCAGGCTTTTGATAAGGAGAACAAAATGCTCAGGGCTTATTTCAAAGTGGGTTTATTTCTCTTCCTTCTTTAGGAAGCATGAGGCCAGAGGTGTTTTGTTTTGTTTTCCTCAATTGTTTGCCCAGAGAATCTGTTGGGGTTCTTGGAGGTAAAACTGACAAAAGTGTGAGCATTTTCCTAACACTAAAGTCCCCTTGTTTTTTAACTCTGAAGTTTATCCACACTGAGCCTCTAGCAATTCATCAAGGAGAGTTGAAGTGGTCATACCAGTGTGGATGTAAAAGGGGTTCTATGGAAAGTAACCTCCCAGGACGATCTTAAATTCCTAATTGGGCAGGTCATGGTGAGTAGTCATGCCCGGCCTTAAGCAAGACCTGCCCACTGTTTCTGTGAATCTAGGTTAGCACATCTCTGAAATTCCTCCTTTCAGACTTGGCTAATACATGCCCAGAAGGCCATAAGCAAAACCACCCTCCAGAGAGCACATGATCTTATTAACTATCCTGTAATCCAATCCCTGCCTCGCTTTCTCCAGCCTTCACGTAATCTTCCTTTTAGTCCCTCCTTAATTCCAAATGCATGAAAGGAAAACTACAAAGCTGTCATTCATCCAAGCATTTGAGATCTTGCTTCCTGGCAATTGTCATCAGGTTTGGCTCAAATAAACGCAGAAAAATTCCCGACAGGCTTGGACATTTTTATGTCAACATCAGTGCTGGCTCCAGCAGTGGACTTCTGCTCCAGGTAAGCCTCTCTCTCTAATTTTGGGGCAAAGTTTGTCTTGTGACCTCAGTTCTCTGCTGGATCTAAGAAAAATGGTTGATTTTTCAGTTCAGCTTTTTCCTTGTGAAGATGGGAGAGGCATCTTTCAAGCTCTTTATATGTCAGACTGGATACCAATGGGAGCTTCTTACTATAATTTTTAACTTAATAACATCAAACAAGTAATTTTTTAAACCTCTTTATAGCTCATGGCACTTTCAACTTTTATTTCGGAACTTGCTTTTATAAATTGTTATGTACACACTACATCTCACTGTGAAGTATGCGGATCCCCAGCCATCTGGGAACGGACACCAAAAGGAGGTCAGCAAGTAGAGGGACTAGGGTTTGCCGTAGACTGAGGAGGGCGGAGCAGGCACAGCCTCTTGGTTACCTTGGTAGCCACAGAATAAATTTATTATAGCACTGAAGCAAAAAACTCAGACATATCCATCTGCAAACTGAACTTTAATAACACCATCCACAATAAAATGGATAAGCATAAATAGTTCTGTAAATATAAAAATATTATACTTAATTTGCAACTGAAACAAAATTTGCCTACTTATTCTATATCAAAATCTTTAAGGCCCCCCCCCCCCCATTTTCTATTATGTTCTCTTCCAACTACTTCTATTTCTCTCTTTAGTCCTTACTCTTAGTCTCCTTGTCATTGTTTCTCCTTCCCTAGTAACCCTATGGTCAGCAGCCTCTAAGATGGTCCCCAATGATCGCTGCCTCATTCATGCATGACCTTGTGTCAAGTGTGGGCTGGACCTACTGACTTGCTTTTAATGAATAGAATACAACTGAAGTGATGAGGTGACACCCCGCGTTAGATTAACTAAGAGACTGCAGCTTCTATCCTGGGAGGATTCTCTTGCTCTCTGGCTCTTAGGGCAGCCAGAAACAATAGTGTGAGCAAGACCTGAAGCAAGGAACTCACATCTCTGGGCAACAGTCAATGGGGACCTGAGGCTTGCCACCAACCATGTATATGAGCCTGGAGTTTGGAAATGAATCCTTCCCAGCCAAGCTTTGAGATAACTGCATCCCAGGCACCAGCCTGATTGCAGTCTTGTGAAAGAGGCACCCAGCTACCCTGGCCCAGATTCTGGACCCACAGGAAACAGGAGATCACACATGTTTGCTGCCCAAAGCCACTAAATCTTAAGGCAATTTTTATATAGCAATGACCCTTTTGTATTCCTCTTTGTCCTAGCTTCCCCATTTTGAGGAAACTAAGGTGAATAAAGTGTAGCATTTAGATATTCATATTCTGATAGTGATACTGCTATCAAAATTGCAAAGCTATTTTAGTCTTCAAATTATTTATACCTATAAAGTTCTAAAACATGAATTCTAAGACTTCCTATGTGTCAGTCCTAACCACCTGTACTTTAGAATGTGACCTTATTTGGAAATAGGATAGTTTTAGATGAAATTAGTTAAGATGAAGTCATTCTGTAGTAGGCTGGGCACTAAATCCGATGACCGGAGTTTTTACAAACAGAAAATTTGGACTCCAGTGTGCACACACACACGGGGAGAAGATAGCTGTCTACACAGCGAGAAGCCTGAGTAATCCTGTCCTCACAGCCCTCAGAAGTGCAGTAAGGAGTGTTATATAGAGTGTGTTTACATTATGGCTATGATGTGAAGCCATCATGTGTTTTTAACGCTAGATGTTGTGATTTGTCTTTAAAGCAATAAGTTCTGAGAACCACGTGCTTCATTGTAATTTCTCTCTATAAACACTAGGGCTTGCTGTGTTTTTCAACAGTCCTTGGACTTCAGCATGATTACTTCTCAGCTGCTGGCTTGTGTGGCAATTTCAGTTTTCTGTGTCTTAAAAGCCAGCTCCCTGGACACCTTTGTTGCAGCTGTTTATGAGCATGCAGTGATTTTGCCGAATGCCACCCTCACGCCAGTGCCCCGTGAATTGGCATTGGGGTTAATGAGCAGAAATCTGGACCTTTTGGAGGGAGCAATCACATCAGCAGCAAAACAGGTACCTCCTCTTGAGTATGCTGGCTTCTATGTGGAGAGAGAGTGTGGTCCCAAGAGACAGAGTCAATTACCAGGGTCAATTAAATATGTGTCCGAGTATGTATTTGCATATGTGTTAATGAAACCGGACAACTAATGGGTCTGGGCTGCCTGTCACTACTTGAGCCAATTAAGCAGACACAGGGTTTGTTATGGCAGAAATCATGTGGGCGGGAAGCGACAAACCATACGCACTCGGAGGTCAGAAAAGGACTGTTTATTCCATTACTGCCGGCAGTAAGAGAGAGCAGCAGGCCATCCACAAAAATCTGCTTTGCACCCTTCCATAAACCAGCGGCTTATGGGGTAGAAGAACAAAGATTATATGGGGAAGTGGGCAAAAGGAATAAGAATGGGTATGCAAAAGGAATAAAATTGGGTATTACAGGCGTCAGGGAGTAGGCAAATGGAATAAAAATGGGTAAAATGGTTACAGATTACTGGCAATGTGGACTAGGGGGTGGGGTGCCTCCGGGATTCCATTGTTTCAACAACAAGGTTGTTAATCTTTCCATGATGATAGGCAGTTCTCAGTAAAAGGAGAGTGGGCTGCATTCCTCAATTAACTCCCATGTCCCGGGGTCTACTACTCTCGGCCTGGTTAGAATGTGCTTTCTCTAATCCGAACAGAACCATCACAGATAACAGAGCATGATTAATATTTCTGCCCCTAACATTAAGGTAGGTGAAGACATATATGTCAGGGTAGCCAAGAACTTTTGTTTTCCCCAAATAATTAGAAAAAGGACATTGTTACTTCCCTAATAGTGAGACAAACTTAAGAACGGCTTGGTTATCATTCAGGGGCAGCACTCCTTTGAGAAACTTGCTGTAAGTTCAACGACTTTGTTGCTCTTTTCTGCTACAGATGGAGGGTGGAGGGTAAATGGGTCAGGGGCCACGTGCTATTTTTAGAGTATTAGTGGCCTTGGTGCACTTTGTTCTCTTAAGAGTGTGCAGGGTTTTAGGTTAGTTTATAACACCAAAACAAGCTTAAGTTGCAAACTTCTTAACCGTATGTATTATATACTTCAAACTTCATTCTAATTACAAGATACTTCATAATATTAATACATGCTGATGTATGTTTTATATATGTATATAATTTATATAAATCTATTATATACTTCATACTTCATTTTGATTAGATAAAATTATATGTGTTTTTTTTATTATTTTATGTTTTATTCTGTATTAGTTTCAGGTGTACAGCATAGTTGTTAGGAAATCATGTACTTTACAGAGTGGTCCCCCCAATATTTCAAGTTTCCATACATAGTGATTATGATATCATTGACTATATTCTCTATGCTATAATTTACATCTTTGAGACTATTCTGTAACTACCGATTTGTAAAAAGTATATATGCTAATGCATAGTAAGTCCTTGAGTTAAATGAAAGGTTTAAGGTTAAGTATGTGGTTTAAATAAGATATTCATAACTCAGGTATAGACAGATATGTTAAATGTCATGAAAGTCAAGGGTATATACATATAACATATCTATTAATACACATTCTTATACATAAAAAAAATCCTCTTCCAGGGTGACTCTCCCACCCGAAGGTGCCCAGGTTGTACCTCTAGGCCCCCTCCTGAGAAGCAGGAATCATGTTTGCAGGGTACACAGCAAGGAAGGCTGGAGCAGAGGAAAAGTGAAACAGAATTTGAGTTATAAATCAACTCCACACACTCAGGTACAGGAGTTGATCTAAGTTCAGGGAGGGGGTGATTTGGGGAAGAGCTAGGTTATAGTTAACAACTGCAATGGGTGTCAACTTGTGAGTAGCCTGGAAAGCTATTCCTGCTTAGAAAAAAAAAAAAAGAAAGAAAACATCTATAATGATAAAAGTGTAATATGCTAATTAGACCGACGTCCTTCTGGAAGAAGCCAGGGCTGCGAGGAAGGCTGGGTCCTGGGTGCCAGAGGGAAGCCGGTGCCGGCAGCTGGGGGAAGGAAGGCCTACTCTTGCACACATTTCGTTCATTGGGCCTCTAGTTATAAATAAAGGATGATGTCAGGATTGGAAAATGCAAGTGGTTGGGCAAAGAAAATGAATTATAAGAGTATAGAAAACAAAGGAATAAGATTGAAAGGAAAAAAATACACCTGAAGGTTGTTCGTCAGCCACTCAATTCCTCAGGTCCTCTTGCAGGCAGGCCCCTCTTCGGTTGTTTGCTTATTTGAGAAAAATTTTAATTAAGCTACATGTTTAACAGGGTGCACATATTATTGTGACTCCAGAAGATGGTCTTTATGGCTGGAACTTCAATAGGGAATCTATCTACCCATACCTGGAAGATATCCCAGACCCTCAAGTGAACTGGATCCCTTGTAATCATCCCAACAGGTAAACAGACAGACTTAACAAATTCAATCATGAACATGAGCTTACTTCACTTGGGAAAATTTTTGCAGAAGATCATTGCATAAGATCCACTATCAACTCTAAGTTTCAAAACGGCTTTATTATTTTTCATCTCATTTGGAAATATTTAATAGAAAAGTAAATATGTATTATAAAATCACAGAAATCAGTGCTGGAAGGTAACATAGAAACCATCCAATCCACTGAGGGGCTGAATCTGGTCATGGGGTAGCTGGTTAGTGGGAGAACCAGATCCAAACTCTAGTCTTCTGACTTCTTACTAGCAAACAGAAAATTTTTTCCCCCATTGTGTCTATAATTCGAAAAGTGTCTGAGTAAATAGCAAAATAGTCATGTGTCAGTTTAGAATTTCAAATTTTTCTTTCTCATCCATAAGATAGTTAGTTGATGAGGTTAATGTATACAGAATCCTTAAAGCCTAAGCTAATTGTCAATCTAGGAGGTGATATAGCAGAACTATGTAAGTAATTTTAATCAAGTCTAGTCCAAAGAAATATGAAGTGTGATGAAAGTAGCACTGTTACTTTTAATATAAGCAAAACAATATCTGATGCACCTAAGACATTCGTGTCAGTTAACTCACTTATTTCCAAATGTTAAAATTCTAGAAATTTCTCTTTTGGAATTGCTCTCAAAACTACACAAGCTACTGTAACTGCTTATAGAGTCACCTTGATTTTGATAAAGTTTAGTATTATTTATAGCAGTGATGGCGAACCTATGACACGCGTGTCAGCACTGACACGCGTAGCCATTTCGATGACACGCGGCCGCTGAGGCGGCTGCATGCCGAGGATGAAACATTTGCTGCTCCTGAGGATGAAACATTTGCGACTAGAGTCTTGGAGTTAGTTTTTTCCTCAAAGTGACACACTACCCGAGTTATGCTCAGTTTTTTGGCGAAGTTTGACACACCAAGCTCAAAAGGTTACCCATCACTGATTTATAGTAATTATCTACTCATATTTCATTGTATCATAACTATTTTTATTTTTCCATTTCTCATGCTAGAAATTCAGTTTCTAAAAGCCCCTCTGTTATCACTTCCATTGTAAAGTGACTTTATTTGGTTCTTTTTAAAAATTCTCACTTTTAGAGCGTGGAAGAGAGAGGGAAAGACAGAAACATCCATGTGAAAGAAATACATTGATTGGTTGCCTTTTGCATGAGCCCTGACCAGGGCCCAGGCCAGGGAGGAGCCTGCAACTGAGATACGTGCCCTTGACCAGAATTGAACCCGGGACCCTTCGGTCCTCAGGCAGATGCTTCATCCACTGAGCCAAACCAGTGAGGGCTTCACTTGGTTTTTAATGGCTCTTCCCTAGAACCAAATTTCCAAGAGCCTCCAGAAAACCCCCATTTCAAAGAGCCTTGTTTTCTATTTATATTTTTCATCAATTACATCTCCGTTCCTTGCCTTCATTCAGTTATTGAGCAAATTTTTTGAGAACCTATTATTTACAGCAAGCATGTCAAACTCGCGGCCCATGGGCCACATGCAGCCCACAACGAATGTTCTTGTGGCCCAGCCAATATAACGGTATGTAAGAAACATTTTAATAAAAATTTCGTAACTTAATTTTTACAATATCCTGTTATACATCATTTTTAATAACGAACTACAACGTTCACTAATGATTGATTATTATAATCGTGTTGCATCCATTTCCCTTACGCACCTTACACGCAGGTACACCATTCCTCTCCACTAATACTAGCAGTGAATATTTCAGCAGCCAATTGCCACATCATCAGTCTTGTATTGACTTGTTTGGTGCGTGCAACAGGAAATATTTCACTTTTGAAGAACAGGAAAAATAGATTTATTTGCGTTATGTTTATTAATTTGTGCAGTTATTCAGTGTCTGGTAAGTTAATGTTCAAGAAAAAATATTAATTTTTATTAAAATGTTCTACTATTTTATGTTAACAATTACTCATTTATTTCAGCCCTTTGTTTTCAGCATGTCTCTATTGAAATAAAGTTACGTTTCTATGAAAATTGAAGCTTTTGTTTTTTTGTGGCCCACAGACACTTAACCCTTGTTTATTTGGCCCATGTTAGCTCTTGAGTTTGACATGCTTGATGTACAGGTACTATTCTGGAAAATGGGATGACCAAAACAGATTAAAAATATTGACCTGGAAAGACTTGATAAATGTTTTTCAAGTGGCTCAATGTGTTATATTTATTTCTGTGCATTTCCTATAGAATTGAAGCAAATGATGGATAAAACTATCAAATGGTCACTTAAATGCATTAAAATAAATTTTTAAATGTGTTCTTCTACTTGTGGTCTTTTACAAGGATATATTTTTAGGTGATTGGTATGGTTTTGTACCAATTTATAGAATTAATGGTCTAGATTTAATACTCAATGAAAGCTTTCATTAATATTGCCAGCAGATGGCACCACATTTTCATTCATTCAACAGCTCTCCTAGTCTTAGCTATTATTCAATAACCTAGTAGTAACCATTTTTTAAATTATTTTTGTGTGGTGCCAATACAAAATAAAATATGGATAGATATTACATATTCTGAGATCTCACTTTTCAAAATTGCATTTTCATTCCTTTTCTGGGACAACTGGTAATATGATAAAAGTAAAGAAATTAAGCATTAACAAATGTTCTTGTATTCCCGTCTTTCCATACTGGCTGGCACCATTCTAGCCCAACTCGTGTTGTCTCTAATCTCAACTATTGAAATGACTTCCTAATGGTTTCCCTACACTTAGTCTCTAACCATTCTAGTACATTTTATACTGTGATGTCCTATTAAAGAAAATTCAGATCCTGTTACCTCTGTCCTCAAAGCATTTAATGGTACCTCCTTGTCTATTAAATTTGGAACAAGTTTCTTAGCCTCTTGTGCGAGTTCTAGCCCTTATGACTCCAAATAGGCAAAGGTTCTAAACAGTTTTTTTAAAAAAGAAATTATCTTTATTGCTGAAAGTTATACAGATATACCCTTTTTGTCCCCATTCATCACTTCTAACTCACTCCTTCCCCCAATGCCAGGCCTTTACCAGACTATTGTCTGTGTCAATGGGTTATGCATATATGCATATAAGTTCTTTGGTTTATCTCTTCCACCCACCCACCCTGCCTTCCCTCTGAGGTTCATCAGTCTGCTGAACAGACACTTTTCCAAAGAAAACATACAAATGGCCACTTTTCCAAAGAAAACATACAAATGTGAAAAGATGCTCAACATCACTGATCATTAGGGAAATGTAAATCAATACCACACTGAGATATCACTTCACATCTAGTAAAATGGCTATTATAAAAAAGATGAGATAACCAATGCTGGAGAAAACATGGGGGAGAAAACCCTCGTGGGAATGTAAATTGGTGCAGCCACTATGGAAAGCAGCATGATAGTTCCTCAAATAATTAAAAAATAGGACTACCATGTGATCCAGCAATATCACTTCTGGGTGTTTCCAAAGGAAGTTTCCAAGATATCTTGAAAAGATATCTGCACTCCCATGTTCCTTGCAGCATTATTTACAACAGCTAAGACATGGAAGCATTTTAAGTGTCTATCAACACATAAATGGACTAAGAAAATGTGGTAGACAGAGTAGTCCTCCCTTATCTGTGATTTTGATTTCCTGGTTTCAGTTACCTACCTGTGGTCAACTGTGGCCCAAAAATATTAAGTGGAAAATCGCAGAAATAAACAATTCATAAGCTTTAAATTGTGCGCCATTCTGAGTAACGTGATAAAATCTATCACTGTCCCACTCTCCCATCCAGGATGTGATTCATCCCTGAGTCCAGTGTATCCACACTGTACAGGACACCCACCCATTAGTCATTTAGTAGCCATCTGTTATTGGATCAACTGATGCGGTTTCACAGTGCTTGTGTGCTGGTAACCCTTATTTTACTTAATAATGGCCCCAAAGCACAAGAGTAGTGATGCTGGCTATTTGGACATGATAAAAAGAAGCTATGAAGTACATCCTTTAAGTTGAAAAGTGAAAAGTCTCATCTTAATAAGGAAAGAAAAATCATATGCTAAGGTCGCTGAGATCTACGGCAAAACCAACCTTCTAGCCCTGAAATTGGGAACAGGGAAAAAGAAATATGTGCTAGTGTTGTTGCTACACCTCAAACTGAAGAATTTATGTCCAGTAAGTATGGCATTTGGTCTTTCTTCAGGATGGTACCTCGTGGTTTATTTTTTCCTGGTTATTTGTATGCCTTATGATTTTTTTTTGATAAATGGACATTTGAATTTTACAATGTGATAACTGGAAATCAAAACTTCTCCCTTCTGCAGGGTTTTGTATCTCTTGTTTGTTTGTTTGTTTTGATTGTTACAGGCTGTTTCTGTGCTGGGCATAAGCTTGAGGCGTACCTTAAGGTCTTCTGAGGTCTTTTGTTAGCCTGTGCCTTTCCCTGGGCATGTGCGGTGACTTTCTAAATTCTTCTACACATGCGATTGCTTTTTTATGTCCTAGTCCTTAAATGTCTGGCACCCAAAAGGGGACAAAAAATAAAGACCTTACAAATCCCCTAGAAGTCACTTGCAACAATTCATGAGGGGTGCAACAAAGGCTGCCTGCCCCTGAGTCTGCATCTCCGAGATCAGAAGCAGTTATCAATGCTCAGAACACAGATCCCCAATATTTGGAGGAAAGGGGCCTTATTGCTCACCCTGCTCCCACAAGCTGCCCGCAAGGTGCTCTGGGAACACCTGCATGGCTGCCTGCCCTGGGGGCTGGGGTAAAGATGGGTCATGGGTAGTCACTGCTGAACTAAGTGTTAAAATAGACTGGAATTAACTCAATTTACCCTCCAGGCCCTCCCCTGAAAGTTTCAAGCCTTCAAATAAACTGCAGAGTTCCGAAGTATTATATCAGACCGATTCTGCAAGTGCAATTGTTATCTAAGGGGAGGAATAGATTCCTGGTGCTTCCAACTTTGCCATCTTCCTAGAATCCTCGTTCTAAGTTGACCTTCTTTCATTCAAAATATTTTTTTAATGCCTGTTTTCTGTCAGGCATGGGTTCAGTGAACAGGAGATGTGTGTGTATTTGGCCCATAATATCTATAAGATGTACTATACAATATATGAGTAACACATAAATGATTATGGATGATGATAAATGCTATGAAGAAAAAAATACATGGCCTGGAGTGTTACTCTAGAACCATTTCCTACAAATGAATTCCCACAAGCATGTACTTCCTCTGAAGTCTTTTTTTGTTTTAATCTTTCCCTTCTACTATGTTATTTAGAATTTATTTTTTAATGTGCATATTGCATGGTAGGTTCAGGCTGCTATCATCCTGAGTTTTATTAAAAGCTAAGCTTGATTTTTGTTTTCCTCTTCCAATAACACATACCAGATTTGGCCACACCCCAGTGCAAGAAAGACTCAGCTGCCTGGCCAAGGAAAACTCTATCTACGTTGTGGCAAATATTGGGGACAAGAAGCCATGCAATGCCAGTGACCCCCAGTGTCCTTCTGATGGCCGTTACCAATACAACACTGATGTGGTGTTTGACTCTCAAGGAAAACTGGTGGCACGCTACCATAAGGTAGAATTAAATGCAAATCATTAGTAATGCATAACAAAATAAAGTGGACAAGAGGGGGAAATCCTTATAATTGATAACTAGAGGCCTGGTGCATGAAAATTCATGCACTGGAGTGGGGGGTCCCTCAGCCCAGCCTGCCCCCTCTCACAGTCCGGGAACCCTCAGGGGTGGGAGGCGACCTGGTGATCAGGGGAAGGTGATGCCCCATCACACCTCCGCTGCTGCCACTACCGGCAGCGCAAGCCTCAGCTGGCCCTGGTTACCTGAGCCTTGGGTCAGCCCTGGGCAGCTGAGGGGCTGAGGGGACTGGGGGATTCCAGAAGCAGGCAGGCAGAGTGGGCCCGGCCTTGCCTCGCGCCTGCCACCTTGGCAGGGCTGAGGGGACTGGGCGTTTTCATCTTGTGGCTGTGGGTGCCACCATCTTTGAGGGTATGGCAGTCAATTAGCATATTCCCTCCTTATTGGCTGTAGGTGCCACCATCTTTGAGGGCGGGGCAGTCAATTAGCATATTCCCTCTTTATTGGCTGTGGGCGCCACCATCTTTGCAATGACATGAGGGTCAATTAGCATATTCCCTCTTTATTAGATAGGATTATTAGATAGGAAATGCATACTTTAGAAGCTGAGTAGAGACAAAGCAGAGAAAGTGATGATTAGGTGTGGGAAGCTCCTATAAAGAGGCTCAAAAGGTTTCCTGTGCATTTAGGAACACAGGAGTATGTTGTTGGGAGTGCATGAGAATCAGTAGGACCTACCTGTGTTAAACTATATGTCACCTTTTGGACTGTCTCCTTTTAAAGACGTACTCTGCAATGGTTCAAGGCTAAAATGGAAAAGCGCTTACCAGATAGACTTGGTTTTAATGAGAAAGAAGCAAAGAAAGTCCTTTATCCTCAGAAAATAGAGGTGTTCTTGGCAAATATGCATTATCTATTTCACTCCTACCTCTTGTAAGATGCAAGGTCTTAAGAGAGAAGGATTCCCTTGTACATATCTAAAAATGTGGAGATTGAACCAAAGGCTCCTATTAGCCATAGTAATCTCAAGTTGTGCACTCTTTCCCTATGAAGCTGATGGTCATAGATGAAATTAGCACTGCCGAATCAATGTGCACTTGTACTTTTTCAGACACAGTGACATCCAGGCCAGCTTCTAAAAGGAGATTTCTCCTGCCTTCATCTTCTGTTCACTGCAGCAAAACCTTTTCTTGGGTGAAGATCAATTCAATGTACCCAAGGAGCCTGAGGTTGTGACTTTCGACACCGCCTTTGGAAGGTTTGGCATGTTCACGTGCTTCGATATACTCTTCCACGACCCTGCTGTGACCCTGGTGAAAGACTTCCATGTGGACACCATTCTGTTTCCCACAGCGTGGATGAATGTTTTGCCACATTTGTCAGCTATTGAATTTCACTCAGCTTGGGCTATGGGCATGAAGGTCAATTTCCTTGCATCAAATATACATCACCCCTCAAAGAAAATGACAGGTAATGTATAATTGTTAAGATTGACAAGCTTGATGGAATCCAAAAAGAAAAAAAAATTCTTTTCTAACTAATATGTACTCCTTAACACAATGTTTTTCAACGCTTTATTTTTGTGTATCTAGCTGGTGACAGGCTGTAGAATTAATCTTCATATAAATTGTTTCCAGATTTATTTAGTTTTATTCAAGTTGAATAACATCCTTTTACTTCCCCCTCCCCCCCCCCCCCACACTAAATTTGACACTTATGTGACAACTCTTCTTGGCTTCTTGGTGTCAGACTCTATTGGATTTTTATCATCTGTTGTCCTTAGCATATTTCACTGAAGTTAATAAAATATATACCTGAGAGGAAGTAAAATGTTAATGTGAGTTTAAAATAGTAACAACTATGTTACTATTTTCACTTTTCTGTTTCAAATGTCATTTCCAACTTATCGCTTCCAGGAAGTGGCATCTATGCACCTGATTCTCCAAGAGCATTTCATTATGATATGAAGACAGAGAAGGGAAAACTCCTTCTCTCACAACTGGATTCCCACCCAAAGCACCCAGTCGTGGTGAATTGGACTTCTTATGCTAGTGGAATAGAAGCATTTTCAACAAGCAACAAGGAGTTTAAGGGCACTGTCTTTTTTGATGAATACACCTTCTTGGAGCTCAGAGGAGTCACAGGAAATTATACAGTTTGTCAGAAAGATCTCTGTTGTCATCTAAGCTACAAGATGTCTGAGAAGAGAGCAGATGAAGTGTATGCCCTAGGGGCATTTGATGGACTACATACTGTTGAAGGGAGCTATCATTTACAGGTAATGATTATTTGGGTGGCAGTGGAGTTACCAGATAAAATATAAGATAGCCAGTTCAATTTAAATTTCAGGTAAACAATGAATTGTTTTTGGTATAAGTATGTCCAACTTTGGGGGATATGTATACTAAAAATGTTGTTTGTCTGAAATTCAAATTTAGTTAGGCATTGCTAACTTGCAATTGTCAATGTCAGTCTAATATTAAACTGGTTGGAAAAAGGCCAGGACATTTATTTTGCAGTACCAATGTTTGAAATGATATAATAATCACATTAGAGACTATTTTAATGGGTAATTAATGTCTGATATTTCCTACCTGAACAAAGTTAGCCATTTTCCCAATATGTTCACTAATGCCTATTTTGTTGTATACAGCTTAATAGTAAGTATGTCCTCGACACATATGGAGTTGATCTCTGAGATGTACAGTAAAATAGTTTATTGCTAAAAAGATTCAGCTATAAAGCAGGAACTGTAATAGTCTTATGTGATGGGACTCTAAAAAAAATCAGACTTCTTATTCTTCCCATTCTGGTCTTATCTTTCATGATCTGGTCTCCAATCCTTTTTCACCCAGATTATTGCAATATCCTGAGACTGAAAGCCCTTTGAGTGATGGAACTGCCCCCAAGGTGTAACATTTTGTATGCTGTGTGATAGGCACTCTACCAATGTTTGTTCATTTTAACAAACAACTATCAAGTACCTATTACATACCAGGTATATATTCTGTGTCTATTATATGAAAACTAGAGGCCCGGTGCATGAAATTCGTGCATGGGTAGGGTCCCTAGGCGTGGCCCATTGGGACCTTCCTTCCCCCAGCTTCTGGCCTGGGCCTTTCTTCCTTCCGTGCTGCCCCCTGATGGTTAGCACACATCATCGCACTGCAATATGTTTAACATTACTGGCATGAATAAGTACAATTTTGGTAGAATTTCCTGGGCTTATAATGACACAATGAAAGACAGATTACAGTAGGTTGAAAAGTTGAAGGGAAGTAAAAATTTTGCAAGAATGAGTGACTGTTTCCTCTTCAAAACTCTTTTTAAAAGTATATGCTAGTATATTTTTCTTGATTTCAGAGAGGAAGGGAGAGAGAGAGAGATAGAAACATTGATTGGCTGCCTCCTACATGCCCCCCACTGGGGATCAAGCCTGCAACCTAGGCATGTGCTGTGACCTTCTGGTTCATAAGTCGATGCTCAACCACTGAGCCATGCTGGCGGGGCCTTTTTCAAAACTCTTGTCTGATACAGGAGGAAGAGAAATGAGACAAGAACTAGATAGACACTCTGGCCACAAATGCTGTTTTTGGTTTTTGTTTCTCCAAAAGATGAGAGAACCTTAATTATTGTTAGGCCTAAGGGAAAGAGCAACAAAAAAGGTTGAAAATGTAGGACATCAGTGTTCCAAGGTACTGGAGAAAGGAGGGAAAATGGTATGGAGAAAATGCCCATCAATTGAAAATTAAACAAGTTATTTTGTAGAAAAACTTATTGCCATATAGATATTACCATATAGTCTGTGACATTTTGACATTAATTGTACTATGTATATGGGACATATATGATATTACATTGCCATATTTTTAAAATTCAAAACTTATGAGATATAATTTTTCTTTTTTGTGATAGGATTTTAAGTTGGTTATAAAACAATATGGCCATCTATTGGCTTTTCCTCTCTCTCTCTTTTTTCCTTTCCCCCACTCAATCTTGTCCTGCCTTTCTGCCTCCACCAGAGTCTTGGCTCCACTGGAGAGAGCAGTGGTAAGTCCCTTCTCGGTGTGAGGACTGTCAAGTAAAAAAGCCCTCTGTTATTTTTTTTGGGCAGTGTACCCTTGACAAAACCACTGGTGCCAGACAGGTTTTGGAATTTAAAATTCTCAATTTAGTAGTTTTTTCAGATATAGAGTGACACGTTAGGATTACCAAAAACTGACTGAAAGTTCTGAGCATGTGGGTTATCCTTGCCTTTCCAAGCTGCACAGTAGGGTGATTTAACTCGGCCTTTGGTTAGGTGAGCATTTTTAGAGACTTCCTCTTGGGTTGGTCAGGTTTTTCAAGCTTCAAAATCCTTCTAATGCAGGATGACCAAGTAAATGTAAAGTTCAGGTAAGCAAGGATCTGTTTTTTAAAATATAAGTATGTCCCTTGTGATATTTTTGGACATTCTCATATTAAAAGCTATTTTTACTATTTTTAACCTATCTGAACTTAGTTTAACTGGCACTCCTGTCTAGCGTCTCTGTTCCTGAAGGGCAAATGCTTTGCTGGCGGCACTTAGAGAGTCAAGTGGGAGAAATGACCTCACAGGGTGGGGTTGTGGTAAAGTCAGATGATCCCAACATTTCCCATGATTAATTCATGCAACCCCCTTCAACCACATCATTTAAAACCTCCATCTAAACGTCATCTGCTTTACCCTCTCTGGGAATAAATGCCCGTCTTTTACTGGAATAGGGGAGGGGCAGTTGCCCATCCATGGTGGGGACTCAGTATCTGAGGCATCTTTAACAACTTCCCACCAATTTTCCTTACTTCAGCCACCACATCCTTAACAGCTCCTGAGGTGCCGAGGCAGCGGGAGTGGAATCTCAGGAGTACTCTGCAGTGTAGTTAGGGTTGATTCTTGGCTTTCCTCACTACCAATTTAGGACTTGGCTTTCTTAGATCAGCTAACTCAGTTACGACTTTTGCATTAACATCCCTGCTTCTAAAATTGTGCCAGGGTCTACCCTCCTGGACCCCTATCCTTCTAGACTTATATCTTAAAAACATTAATGTTAGTTTTAATAGGATTTCAAGGGAACAAAAAGAAGCATGCATTCTACCTTTATCTGAAAGTTATTTGTATCCCATCTTAACACACTTGCCCTAAATGCTTTCCGTTTAACTTCAAAAGAATACATCCCTTTTTTTTTATTTTTTATTGCTAGTTGCATTAGCTATTCAGCAATGAACTGGATTAATCAATTGAGGAAATAATATTATTTTTCTAAACAAAGGAACCTGGGCATTTTTTTTTCAGGGTCAGGAGAGTGTTTCAATTGGCTTGCCTAGGAATTAATGGTTTGCCTTTACTTTCTAGATTTGCACTCTGTTGAAGTGTAAAACAACGAGCTTACACACTTGTGGTCACTCAGTTGAAACTGCTTCCACCAGGTTTGAAATGTTCTCCCTCAGTGGCACGTTCGGAACCCCGTATGTCTTTCCTGAGGTGCTGCTGAGTGAAATTCAGCTTGCACCTGGAGAATTTCAGGTAAGAATCTTTGCTTAATATTGCCAACTCATTTCATGTGAGAGGAAGCTCTGTTTGAGTACAAAACCTACCCAAGTGATTACAATCATAAAAATCTCTATTTGAAAAGGGTAAAATTGTCCTTAGGGCTAAGGAAAGACACTGAGCAGACTGTATTTTTAAAAATATATATTTTTTTATTGATTTTAGAGAGGAAGGAAGAGGGAGAGAGAGATAGAAACATCAAAGATGAGAGAGATTCATTGATTGGCTGCCCCCTGCATGCCTCACACTGGGGATGGAGCCTGCAACCCGGGCATGTGCCCTGACTGGGAGTTGAACCGTGACCTCCTGGTTCATAGGTCGATGCTCAACCACTGAGCCACAGTGGCCAGGCTGCTTTTTTTTTTTTTTTAACCTGGAAAGCCTTAATATAATAATTAGTGTGTTCCTAAGAATAAAGAAAAATACTGTTGTGGGAACTGTAGGGACAAGGCTGGGTGGTTTAAGGTAGAAAGAAGATTTGAAAAGTTTCAGGACTAGTCCCACCAGAAAAAGCCCCTTGGCATCACTGAGCAGCGATGGTCTAGGGCCATGGTCGGCAAACTGCGGCTCGTGAGCCACATGTGGCTCTTTGGCCCCTTGAGTGGGGCTCTTCCACAAAATACCACGGCCTGGGCGAGTCTATTTTGAAGAAGTGGAGAAGAAGTTTAAGTTTAAAAAATTCGGCTCTCAAAAGAAATTTCAATCGTTGTACTGTTGATATTTGGCTCTGTTGACTAATGAGTTTGCCGACCACTGGTCTAGGGTAGTTAAAAGGAATCCCTCTCATGATGTGGGTGAAGGTTCCATGTGGCCACAGGAGAAAAGAAAGAATGAAAAGCCAAGGAGAGAGAATTTCAGTGTCTGATGTTGGTAAGAAAGCAGAGTTGTTATTTTTTTAAGTGTGTTTTTAGAGGCTAGAAATAATCCATATTGCTCAAGCACTCTGCCCAGCCCCATTTTTCTATTGGCTTTTCTTGCAAGTTCTGCTCTCACTCCTTTCTCTTGGTAAAAACAGCTACCGTGGGGAGTTGGGGAAAACGGGCAGGTTAGGGAGCTGTGGTGAGTGATCGACAGGCTTGATAGAGATTCAGCTGAAATCCCTTAGTCAGTCAATCCCTTCTAATCCTTCAAGGAGTCTTTATCTTGTCTGAGAGGACTAGATTTCTCTTATATACTCCCAAATCCACTGTTTTATGTCTATTAACTTATGGGATGCTTCCTCAGGTAAGTAAATGATAAGCTATTGATTACAGGCATCTATCTATATAATCTATCTATATAATAGAGGAATATGCAAATTAGCTTGGACACTGTAATGTCACGACTGAACATCAGGGACCTTGAGGCTGCATGGCACTTGGCTGGGACGAGGGACCTCAGGCTGCACCCCTCCGCCCTGTGGGGCTTGACAGTGGACCTCAGGCCGCACCCACTGCCCCAGCACCAGGCCAGGAGACCTCAGGCTGTGCCCCCCGCCCCAGTGCCAGGCCAGAGGACCTCAGGCCACGCCCCCCACCTGGCAGGACTTGATGGGGGACCTCAGGCCACACTCCCTGCCCTGGCGCCGAGCTGGGGGACCTGAGGCTGCACCCCCCCACACAGCGGGGCTTGACAGGGGACCTGAGACTGTGTCCCCTACCAGGCGCTGGGCCGGGGGACCTGAGGCTGTGCCCCACGCCCGGAGGGGCTTGACGGGGGGTGGGGCCAGCCAGGTCTGGGTCTCCTGCGTTTTTGAAGCACGTGTGGGTGATGGATAGGGACTTGACTCTAGTTCCCATAGCATGCCCCAGACTCTGACAGGAGGGCTATTTTTATATACAGTTTACTAATTTTCTTTCATCTCTGACACTTCCATTATAGAGAAAGGGCAAATAGCAATATTAAAATATTTCCTCTAATTAATTCCCTTTTAATGTGCATGAATTTCATGCACCAGGCCACTAGTTTCAATAATAAATGAATCAGTGCCAGTTCCATGGCTTCAATTTTCCTTCTGTATCATTTCAAATATTTCTGATAGGACAGAATCTGGCCATTATATTTATTGTTTCCTTGTCCAGTTGTACTGAATTTTAAAAGTGTGTTGTGGGTTGTATAACTTAAAGTTAGACCCAGTCAACATCTTTGTGTTTTAATTAGGTGTTGAGTGATGGACGCTTGCTGAGCCTGAAGCCACCATCTGGACCTGTCTTGACAGTAACTCTGTTTGGGAGGGTGTATGAGAAGGACCACACATCCAATGCTTCATCAGATTTCATGGCATACACACTAACAGTAATGCTCATAGTTATAACACCTATACTATACTCATTAAGTTTTCAGTGATTTTGTTTGCTCTGTTATCCTATATAATAAAAGGCTAATATGCAAATTGTCCCCTGTACGGAGTTTAATGGGGAGTTTGACCAGGGGGCTGGGCTGGCTGGCCAACTGCCCACAGCCCCTCCCCCCTGTCGGCCTGATTGGCCCCAATAGGCTGGGCTGGCCAGACCCCACCTGTGCACGAATTCGTGTACCAGGCCTCTAGTAAGACAATAAATCACTTGGCTCTTTTTTTTTTCTTTATGTAAACAGTTTATTTATTCTAAACAGCAACACAGACAAAATGCTATATAAACACAAAGGAAACAAGAGGCTGGCTGACTTTGGATCTGAGGATCACAGCAACACAACCCGGGTTCTGCGGAGAGAACAGAGGCGCAAGGGAAGGAGACAGACTGGTTTCTTTTTCAGACAGCCAGCTGGAGGGTACGTGTAACTCTGCCAGTGGGAAGCCTGCACCTGTGAGCGAAGGGAACTAGCTCCTCAGACACTGATAGAAATATAAAAATTTATAATTTTACAGCAGTTGAAATCCTGACCTCAATATTAAAATAAAAGCAAGTTTTACATAACAATCAAAATACAAAAGACTGAAGGAAGAGACCCTGTATGAAAACTGGGCATTCAGCAAGTGGAGAACTGTGTATAGTGGTGGAAATGGAAAATGGTGCCTGCCCACCTTCCCTAGGTGACTAGTAATTGTATAGAGCAAGGCTAGATCTGCAAATCACGTGGCTCTTTACCTAATATTGTAATTTTAGGTGTGTGTATTTTTTTTCTTCTTTCAAGATTTTATTTTTAAATTTGTCTAGAATTTTATTTAGGTTGATTAATTTACATAAAATAGTTTGCCTATAACTCCTGGGTTTTGCTGAATAAAATAAATGCATCACTTTATTAAAAAAGATTCTCTCTTTGTCTTTAATCTTTTGCATTTTAATCATGATTTGTCTTGTTTGGGACTCTGCACTTCCTGGGCTTGTATATCTATTTCCTTCACCAGTTTAGGGAAGTTTTCTGTCATTATTTTTTCAAATAGGTTTTTAATTTCTTGCTCTGTTCTTTCATTTGGGACAGGTTTCTCTTTCTCCTCATTTTGGCAGCCTCCCTGTGTGTGTTTTTATGTATTATGTAGGCCTTCTGCCCCTCCCAAGCTTGGTAAAGTGGCCGAATGTAGTAGATGTCAGAGTCCAAGACATCTATTCACCTGAGCTGGGCCCTCCAGGTGCCCCCTCCCTGCATGGGCTGTGTATACTCTTCTATGGTGGTTGAGACTTTATTACTGTTGGCATGTTAATGGGAGGGATTTATCCCCAGGCCACTCAGCTGTAAAGACTGGCTGCGACCACTATGGAGGATCAGCTGTGCAGGGATCAACCACAAGGAGCAGGACTTACTTCATTGGGGCTCTGGTGTCTGCTGAGTTTGCCTTTTGAGTGTGTCACTTGTGGAGGTGTTTGGGGTGGTGCTTCGACATGGTCTGAAACGTGGTCCACTTGGTGAGCTGGATCTGGAGCTTCCTAGTAGGTGCAGACCAAGGTCAGCATCTGTGCCTTGCCTCAGGCTACTCAGCATGAGCTACAAAGTGATCTGCAGATGGCTGATACTTGTGCTGGGCTTATAGGTGCCCAGTAGAGGCCAAGCTGCAAAGAAATGCCAGCTAGTGCTTGTGTCGGGCCTGGGGTCACTTAGTGAGAGGTACGGGCTCACTGAAGCCCGATGCTGCTTGAAAGATTCTAGTAAAGTCTGAAGCATGAGCCAAGACAGGCCATTCATATAGAAAAGCCACTGGAAGCATCTTGGGTGGGCCTGCAAGTTGGGAGAGGCAGGGTCTCAGGGAATCACCAGGGCAGGGTAAACAGTGATAGCCAGGTGGATGGATATGACTCAGCTATGGCACCCACCTGCCTGCTCTGTGGGGAAAGGGCTCAGAAAAGGAACAATGGCCTCTGGTAGCACTTCTGGGTGGGTGAATGCTGCATCTCCAGCTCTCGGCCTGGTATCAGACAGTTTGGTTCTTCCCTGTATGCGCCTTTCAAGCTGCTGACCCAGTGCTGGAGCTCAGAGCAATTGAGTCCCTCAATGATAATTAAAGCCAGATTTTAATTGCATCCTTGCCTTTGTAAGAGCAATATGCCACATTCCTTATAGTCAATATTGTAGCTTTAATAGTCACAGTCTTTGATAGAATGCAGGGTGAGGGCTAAGGTGAAAGTAAATGATCAATATTAAAATACTAGAGGCCCGATGCATGAAATTCGTGCACGGGGGTATTTGTCCCTCAGCCCAGCCTGCACCCTCTCCAATCTGGGACCCCTCGAGAGATGTCCGACTGCCCGTTTAGGCCCGATCTAGGATCAGAGTCCAAGACATCTATCTAGGATCGGGCCTAAACGGGCAGTCGGACATCCCTCTCACAATCCAGGACTGCTGGCTCCTAACTGCTCGCCTGCCTGCCTTCCTGATTGCCCCTAACTGCTTCTGATTGCCAGCCTGATCACCCCCTAACCACTCCCCTGACAGCCTGATTGATGCCTCACTGCTCCCCTGCAAGCCTGATTGCCCCTAACTGCCCTCCCCTGCAGGCCTGGGTCCCCCCCAACTGCCCTTCCCTGCAGGCCTGGTTGCCCCCAACTTCCCTCCTCTGCCAGTCTGGTCACCCCTAACTTCCCTCCCCTGCAGGCTTGATCACCCCCAACTGCCCTTCCTTGCAGGCCTGGTCCCTCCCAACTGCCCTCCCCTGCTGGCCTGATCGCCCACAACTGCCCTCCCTTGCAGGCCTGGTCCCTCCCAACTGCCCTCCCCTGCTGGCCATCTTGTGGTGGCCATCTTGTGTCCACATGGGGGCAGCCATCTTTGACCACATGGGGGTGTCCATCTTGTGTGTTGGAGTGATGGTCAATTTGCATATTACTCTTCTATTAGATAGGAGGATATATCAGTCTGGAACAAAGATTGAAGTTAGTTGGTCATATCTGTTGATGTGGCATAGAGAATAAAAGTTTCCCTTGAGACGTTGGGAGGAGACTGTCACCATAAAAAGTAGGAAAATTTCAGACTTAGGAGGTAAATTTAGAGGGATCAATGAAAATGTGTCAACAGAAGAGTAAGCTTTTTTAATCTTTCTATTTTGAAATCAGTTCCATATGGTGGCCCAACCACTGAAATATAGCAAGAGCTCTTATCAGGGTAAATAGCTATTTCACCACCAAACCTAGAAACTTTGAACTCCTGCCAAAGCACGTAAGGCCCACCTGTCAGTATGGTGGTAGATTATCTGATAAATAGTTAATGTTTGGGTAATGTGCTTTGTAGACATGTTGAATGGATAAACTTTGAATTGAGTTATGAAAATATGAGTATCACAAAATACTGTTTTTACAGATTACAATGTTGATTTAACTGAAATTGATTGTGAACCAGCTCATTTTTTTTCTTTCTTTTTATGATAAAATTTCATCTTGCTCCATCAAAGACAATTAACTGAGGGTTTATTTGCTATCACAATATAAGTGAAAATTAATTGAAAAGCCTGTCATTGTGTGTATTCAGTTTTAGCTGTAGGGATGGATTATAAAAGCATTGTAGCAAGAAAATAAAACCTGATAGCCTGAAATTTTCCCTAAGTACATATATAATTTAATTTTAACTGAATGTAAAAGTTACCTTCAGCCCAGCCTGCATGGCTCAATGGTTGAGCATTGACCTATGAGCCAGGAGGTCATGGTTTGATTCCCAGTCAGGGCACATACTCAGGTTGCAGGCTCGATTCCCAGTGTGGGGTGTGCAGAAGGCAGCCTACCAATGGTTCTCTCTAATCATTGATGTGTTTATCTCTCTCTCCCTTCCTCCCTGAAATCAATAAAAATATATTTTAAAAATAAATGAATAAAAGTTATCTTCAGAGGTTGTTGATAAAAATATACTATAATACTTTTAGTGATTAAAATAATTACAAATACTAATTTTTAAATGTTTTTAAATTACTGTTAATATGTATCTCATTTGCTTAGCTTGTAATTAATAATGTTCCCTTGGTCAACTATGCATAGATTGATGTCAAGTTCTCAATAATGTAGTTACCTCATTTTTTCCTACCTAGCTGTTTGGAGGGTCTGTGGCAGAAATAAGCTATGAAGACAGAACACACTTCATTTTAACTTTTTTCACCAAAATTATTTTTAGTCATTAGAAGCTTGGAACTCTAGGGTCAGACAAATCTAGAATCAAATTCTACTGCTGGCCCTCAGTAGTAACTTAACACCTAATTCTCAGTTTTTTCCTTTGTAAAGCAATGATGAAAATAGCATCTGTTATTTATAGTCCTTGTGTGAATAAACGAGAGATTTTATTTATTGCCTTCAGCCCAGTGACTAGCTACAGATTTATTAAAAGTTGTTTCTCTTCCCTGTTCTCTCTTCTCTTCCTCGTTCTCCTCTTCCTCTTCCTCCTTCCATGTTTGACCCTCTTCCTTGTTTTCCTCCTTCATCTTTCCTCTTTCACCTCCTTTTCTTCCTTATTATTCCCCTTTATTATTATTGACAGTAACCTGGCTTACTTGAGCAGTAAATTCAGGTCCTGTCTTCAAGAGTTGCAAGACAAGCTCTGAGCAGCACACTGTGGAAGATCCACTATTACAAATCCCCGCTACTCCCTCCCATGGTGGGGAATGGTGAGAGGGAAGTTACTTCTTACTGGGTCTTTCCATTCTAGGGCAATTGGGAGAAGAAAGAGGGAATCCAGAAAGAAATTCACATCCTATAAAAGTTTGCAGAATGCTGCCCTCTCTATGTCCGTGTAAATATAGAACCTGGATCAGAGATTCAAGTTCAATAAGAAATAAATATTCCAGGCCCATGGACAGCTTCTTGTCTTTTGCAAAGCTGATAAAAAAAGGCATCATTGTCGTGTCCTTGTACTAATATACTCTGCTAATCATAATAGTTATTTGTGATGAACTGTATTGTAGATTAAGCTTTTAAGGAAAATATTATTCACTACTCTTTCTAGTCCCACCTACCTTAAATTCCACAAGTCAAGACATTTTTTAATGTATTGAACACCTGATTTACTAAAGTCCTTTTAATGGCAAATATTTCTGGATGTAGTCATATTTACTTTGTAATTGAAATCTTGGAGCCATTGACAACAATTTACTCTGTATTCCTACAACAGAATGAAGTGGGAGAGCATCTGAGAAAAATGAGAGGTGAAAAGATGTCAGAGAAAATTTCTGATCCCATCACCCTCAATCTCCCTGAGCCTGTGTCCCCTTGAATACTTCTCCACTGCTGTTAAGTCTTTCTTTACCACTGGTCTGTCCCAGTGGTTGACAAGTTCTTTCACAGTTATTCTAATCAGACTAATAGGTGCTTCTGGTTGGGGAATATAAATAAAAACAAAATCTCCTCCCAACTCAGAAAACCACTCCACTCAGGGATGGCTAGTGTAGAAAGAGAAAGAAGAAAACAATTTTATTATTGAATAAGCATTGAACCAGAAAGTGATGCACATCACAGGCAATTTAAGATATTGCAAAGACAAAAAGAAACCTCACCCTTTTATATAACCAAGCAGATGCAACCCATTCCATACACTGTGATGGCTAGTTTTATGTGTCAACTTGACTGAGCCATGTGGTAGTCAAATTTTTGGTGAAACATTATTTTGGGTGTTTCTGTGACTATATTTTTGGTTGAGATTAACACTGAAACTCAGACTGAATAAAGCAGATTGCCCTCACTAATTGGGTGGGCCTCATCCAATCTGTTGAGGGACTGAACAGAACAAAAACACTAGCCATCCCTGAATAAGAGAGAATTCTTTCTGCCTGACTGCTCTTGAACTGGAACATTGACTTTGTTCTGCCTTTGGATTCAAACTGACACATCAGCTCTTCTTGGGTCCCGAATCTGCTGTCCTTTGGCCTGGAACTATACCATTGGCTTTCCTGGAGACCTAGCTCACCCTGCAGGTGCTGAGATTTGTCAGCCTCCATAATCACATGAGTCATTTTTGCTATAGTAAATCTCTTCCTATGTCTATATACAACCTGTTGGTTCTGTTTTTCCTGGAACTATGAAAATTCCATATCAATGTAATACTTTGATTTAAAAAGCTTTACCCTAGCCAGTTTGGCTCAGTGGATAGAGCCTTGGCCTAAGGTCTGAAAGGTCACAGGTTCGATTCCAGTCAAGGGCACATGCCTGGGTTGCTGGCTTGATCACCAGTGGGGGCATGCAGGAGGCAGCCAATCAATGATTCTCTGTCATCATTGATGTTTCTATCTCCTTTTCCCTCTCCCTTCCTCTCTGAAATCAATTTAAAAAATACACACACACACACACACACATATATATATATATAGCTTTAAAAAATGAGCAATTAATTTAATCAGTAATTCAACGTTATTCAACCAACAAGTATGTATTGAGCATTTATGGTTTTCAGACACTATTTTAGGTGATGGTGAGACAGTAATGAACAAAGCAGATAAGGACTCTGATTTCCTAGAACTCTAATACATGAGGCATTATGCTTGCTTGCAAAGAAAACTCATTCACAAAATGAAAAGTATTTGTGAAATCTAATGAACAAAATAAACTGGCCAACAACATGGAACCAGAAGCACAGAAACATAGACCAGATTGGCAGGTGCCTGAGGAGAGGAGGAAGAGGGTGACTAGATAAAGAAGGTGAAGGGATTCGCTAAAGAATATATATATATATACCCCATGAACCCAGGCAGTAGTGTGGTGATGTCCAAGGGAGGGAGAGGGGGGAAATGGGGGATACCTACAGTAGTGTCAACATCAAACATTTTTAATAAAGAAAAGTACTTAAATGATTCAGGCACACAGGAGACTCATTTTCAGAAAGATGAATGATATTTTCTATGTACTGTTAAGAAGTGAACTTGGGTGTTATTTCTAGAACCAACCTTAACATCCAGCAATTTCTGAAGCAGGAGTTATATTCACCCAGTAAAAGGTCGGCTTCATTTAGTAAAGTGTACTTTTTATTTTATGCTTTGTTTTTGCTATTGCAACTTTAGTTAATGGCCATTTATTTTTCTTTTTTAAATATTTTTTTAAATTGATTTCAGAGAGAGGAAGGGAGAGGGAGGGAGGGATAGAAACATCAATGATGAGAGAGAATCATCCACTGAGCCACACTGGCTGGGCTGTTAATGGCTATTTAAACCACAGGTGACCTGTTGTGTGGTGTCAGCATTTTCCTTGTGGCAGTGTTATGACAAAGCAGGAAAACAGACTAATAGATAACAAGGGTTTCTTTCAGAAATACAGTTAATCCAGGTAGTTATTGCCAAGAAAACGCCATGTAACAAACCATCCCAAAACTCGGTAGCTTAGAATAACAGCAACTTCTGCTCATGAATCTGTAGAGGCAGCTAGCGTAGCTTCGCCATGTACTGTGCATCTATATGCCCTGGACTCTTTCACATGCCTCTCAACCTCCTTGGACAAGGATGGCACAGAGGACATTCATAAACTTGTGAGTTCTCCTCATGACTAGTCTTGAAACTGAAACCCTTTTTTTATGTCTACATCAGTGATGGCGAACCTATGACACGCGTGTCAGCACTGACACGTGTAGCCATTTCTGATGACACGCGGCCGCTGAGGCGGCCGCATACTGAGGATGAAACATTTGCTGCTCCTGAGGATGAAACATTTGCAAAATAATGTTTTTTCCTCAAAGTGACACACTACCCGAGTTATGCTCAGTTTTTTGGCGAAGTTTGACACACCAAGCACAAAAGGTTGCCCATCACTGGTCTACATTCTTTTGGCCAAAACAAGTCAAATGCAAAGCTTAAGTTCAAAGGTCAGGGAAATATGTCCCACTCCCAATGAAGCAAAGACAAAGGTAAAGTTGCTAAGAGAGTGAAGAATTGAAACCAATAATCAATCTACACTAATAAAAGAGTAAGATGCAAATTGACTGTACCTTTGCAAATGCCCACCAGCCAATCAGGAGTGAGTATGCAAATTAACCCAACAAAGATGAAAGGTTAATTTGCATACGCAGGCGCTGAGCGGCTGGGGGCGTCTGCACCGCCCCAGCTGCTCTGGGCCTCTGGGCAGCGTGGGAAGGCAGAAAGGCGGCTCTGGGCTGGAGTGAAAATGCAGCTCCGGCCAGAGTGAAGGCGGTGCCGGCAGCCAGGGAAAGGAAGGCCCATTCTTGCATGAATCTTCGTGCATCAGGCCTCTATTCTATCATAATGATTTTATGATTTCCTGTGTCAGTATGAGAAACAGATAGAAATAGATGAGACACTGCACTTGTTCAACTATCCATTTTGCTATATTGAAGGCCCTGGCTCCATGTATAAGACGGCATTTTGGAAGTTTTATATATAGGCATTAAAAAATTGATGAACTAAATATGTGTGAACATATAATCTCTAAGGCAGTACTTTCCTAATTGTGTTTAGTAACATTATAGGGTGTGACTCCCACTAATTAAAAATAGCAAATATCAGAGTGAATTAATTGAATGAGTTAAGGGTGTTTTTAAATGAAAACATTTGCTCCTGTTACGGATGCCTACCTACATGTGTATTGAGTCATATTATAAAAGGCATTTCTTCCTAGTGGTTAAAAAAAGTTTGAAAGCCACTGTTTTAAATTAGTTTCTAACTATAAGATGTCACTGAATCTAGGACATTCTCCTTTTTAGGAATATGCCTTTGGTGGTACAAGTCATCTGATTTGAAAAATGAACAATTTTTATAGTGCTAGTTGCTTCCTTTGTACCGGTGTCTGATACAGGAGCAGTTTCTTTTCAAATCAATCAACAACTAAGGAGGTTTTAATGGACAGGTGCTTTCATTTATATGCTGTTAACACCCATGACTCTGGTTACTGGTGACCCATGCTTGAGATTATTTTTAAAGTATTTACCTTCTCCATTTAGCTTGCTCACTGCTAGCTTCCTGATGCTGGTTTAGAATAGAAGCACCTCCCAGTTGTATTTCTCAATAATACTGTTACCTTGTGTCAGAAAGATTTATTATCAGCTTATCTTTTTCAGATTTCAATGTTTGCGTCATCCTGTCTGTTAGCTGTGGCCTATCTTAGAGCAGCAGCGGCTCCAGCCAGCAGCAGCTGTGTGGCCTCCTCCCAAAGGCAGCGTTTCTGCTGTGGGCTCATCCGCTTGCTCTGTTCACTCACCTGAGCAGGTAGGTCTGAATGCACTCACCTGACAGCCACGCCAAACTGCAAATACAGGGAGAATGCTCAAGAGAATAAGACTTACCAACGGTTTGGTACTTATTCATATATTAATGTTAGGATTGTTTAATGCGAAGATTAACAAGGGTTCTATAAGTTTAATTAGTTAATACCTGCTTTAATAAGAGAAGCTAAAAAATAGTTAAATATTTTAAATAGCTTGCTTTCACATGCTTTTTAAGATGTTGCACTTTTATGAAAACTTTACCTATGGAAAGTTGGGAAAAACTTGGTAAGCTGAAATATGATTTCTTTTAAAATTTATCTTTATTGTCAAAAGTATTGCAGATGTCCCCTTTTGAAATACGATTTTTAAAACCTCCTTTTCTTGTACATTAAAAAGGAAATTCCATGTTGTGTACTTGGCTAGTTTTAGCACAATAAAAGGAGTCTTCCTAGAGATTTTTATAGGTTTTGACATTAAAATGTATGGTGTTGTTACTATATACTAAATTACAAAACTAAAATCTGATTTGCACAACTATCATTTGGCAATAATCTTGGCACATTTCTGAATGGCTTCACATGTTAGTGTGTGTGTGTCTATACATGCCATATATTAGATCAATTAACTTAAGAATCTTTCAGTTACGATGATTGAAATCTGATACGTATTATCTGATACATGTACACGTTCAGGTATAGTCTATTGACCACAGTATTGCTGTAGATTGCTTTCCCTCTTATCTGTGGGACTATGGTGATGGATAAACAAACAGATGGATTTGGCCACGTTTCCTGTTTCTTCAGGATGGAAACGGTTTGCTTCCAGTGATGTCTTACCCCGAGAATCACGACCTAAACATTCGGAAATTCTGTTTTCCCTGCTTCTTGTCTCTTTCTTTCTCTTAAAATAGCTATTTTTCAAAAATATGCTTAGTATTTTAATAAAAATTATTGGATAAATTTCAGAGCTACAAACATATTTTAGGAATAAAATTATTATCAAGTCCTAATTTTGTTTCCAAACTTATAGGGCAGAACAAATTTGCATGGCTTTAGCTCAGAAATTTAGCAAAAGTATGATTTTAATATGAAGGTAAAAATAACTCATAGAAAGAATTATATAAGCAAAAGAAGCACAAATAATATAAACATATTAATAATGATTTAACAATGCTTTTTAAAAGTTTCACTGGAAACTTAATTCATTTACAATGCATTTGATTTTATTAAATGTATTTCTTCTGATTATGAAAGTGAAACATTCTCATAGTAGAAAATGTGGAAGATGTAGAAATTATAGAGAAGAAAGCAAAACTCATATATTATTTCACCACCCAGGAAAAATTATTGCAAAAATGTGGTATTATACTTTCTTTGTTGTAATTTTTTGTTTAAATCTCAGTATCTCTGAGTAAACAATATTGAGAATTTGGAGCATGCCATTCCATACCTATTTTCTATGTGTGTGCGTGTGTGTGTGTGTGTGTGTGTGTGTGTGTGTTTGTGTGTTGCTAGAGAACTTTACAAAATTAAGTTTTTGCTAGGCATCATGTGATCTAGTTGGGAAATTGAACTCATAAGCCCCTCACCAACCCTGATAACAACTGGGATTTAGTGAGATAGTTGAGAATTTAAGTTCCAGGTTAACATTTAGTGTTTTGTCAAAATGTATTATTTTTATTTCAAAAATCCTTATTTAACAAGCATTGCATCATGTCATATTATTATAATCATTTTTTAATTTAAACTAAAATCTTAATTCACTAATGTTCCTTTTATTCACCTCTTACTATCTAAAAAACTTTGGTTTGATTTTTTTACTGTTAAGAGTATTTCCTAGAGTTTCTCAGAAGATGGTCATCAACATATATTTGTTGTCTTTCTTTTACCTTCATTTGATTACTGTTTGGCTAAATATAGGATTGTTGAATTGCCATACAATTTCCTTAAATGTTTCTAAGCTCCTTAGAGTCCCCAGGCTTCCAAAATTACAGATGCAAAGCCTTAGGCCTATAGCGCATGCGGCTCTTTGGCCCCTTGAGTGTGGCTCTTCCACAAAGTACCACGGCCTGGGCGAGTCTATTTTGAAGAAGTGGCATTAGAAGAAGTTTAAAAAATTTGGCTCTCAAAAGAAATTTCAATTGTTGTACTGTTGATTTTTGGCTCTGTTGACTAATGAGTTTGCCGACCACTGTCCTAGGCTAACTTGACCCTCTTTCCTTTTTACTTTTTAAACTACCTTATTGAGGCATAATTGATATGCAAAGAACTGCCCATATTTAATGTGTACAGTGTTGGATGCGTTGGACCTATGCAAACACCACTACCACAATCAAGAAATTTATATCCAGATGCCTATGAGGATTTATCCTTTATCTTTGGAATTTAGAGCCAGGCAAAGTGTATGTACCCAAATTTTTATTGATCCCAAGGAGAACAGAAATGAGCTAATGAATTCCTCAGTTCATTTGTTCATTCAATCAATACTTTAATCAGTTTTGAGTATTCTAGACATTTTCCAGGCCCTGGGGCTATAACAGTGAATAAAAGACAGTCCATTTCCTTATAACTTACTACCTCTGTTTAATTTTATCATATTGTTTTTTTTCCTTGTTTCCCTTCCCCCTCTCCTTTCCCTCTGCCTATAATGACACTCAAGAACATATCTTTTGATATTAATTTAAACATGTGTGTATTCTTGAAAAAGCTTTGTGATGTTTCTTATACATTCCCTTAATATGCCCTTAACATTCCCACTGGATGTTTACTTATTTGATTAACACACGCATAAGGTGCTATTTTACAAATATTAACTTATTCCAGCCTCAGAAAAGCCCAGGAAATAGATTATTTTTCAACACGAGAAAACTACAGCCTCAAGAGGTTGGGTAGCATGTCCAAGGCTGCAGAATCAGTGAATGGCCAAGCCCAGACTTGAACAGAGGCAGCTGGGCTACAAAAGGCCATACTGTTCAGCACACAGCTCCAACCGCCCAAGTTCAAAACTGAACTCCTGACTTCCTCCTGCTTCTTGTCCTTCTCCAACCACCATCTTTTCTGTAGGGAGCGGTTATAGGGATAAGCCTCGGACCGACCTGCTGGCAAAGCCGAAAACAAGTCCCAGCTTAGAGGGCACAGCCCTCGTAGCATAATGAAGCTTGATCTTGTGACTGCTCCCTAGATCCTTCCTGGGTAGCTAATGGGCTGTGGGATGTGTAGCAAGTGCTGCCAAAACAAGTGAAACTCACAAGAACATTGTAACTATGGTGACCACTACCTTGTTTACCTCTGACTATAAAATAAAGGCTCAGCTTGCAGTCTGGATCTTTTCTGTGGTCTCAACCAGGCACAGAAGATCCACCTAGACCCAGCTTATTCTCTTTGTCTGTCTTTTCTTCATCCTTCGCCGGACCCTCTCAGGCTTGCCAAACCCTTGGCTGTGCTGGCGCGGCACATTTCCCATCTCAGTAAATGGGACCTCCACTGGACAAGCTGTTCAAACCAAAAGGCTTGCTATTTCCCTTGACAACTTTCTCCCAACCCACGTTCAATCTATCATCAAAATCCTGTCTGCTGAATATCAGAACATATCCCAACTTGATCGCCACGCTCCATGATCACAGCCACTGCCCTGGCCCAAACCACCATCTTCACCCCCTAGGTCAGTGCCTCGGCTTCCTCATCATCGCCTCACTTTTGTCCTTGCCTTCTGCCTGTGTTCTCAACACAGCAGGCACAATGAATCTGTTAGAACGGGTCAGATCATGTGGCTGGATTCAAAATGCTTTGGTGCCTTCCTTTTCACACAAGGACAGAGCTAAAATTCTTACTGTGGCCTCTCAGGCCCTATTCAGTGCAGCTTTGTGCAGCGTCTCTGGCGTCCCCATCTATTTTTCTCTGTGTTGCTCGCTTTGCTCCAACCACCCTAATCCGTGCTATTTTGCAAACACATGAGGCATGCTCCCACTTCAGAACCTTTGCTCTCTGTATCCTCTAGCTCAGTGGTTCCCAACCTTTTTTTGGCCATGTCCCACCTAAACATCTCTGAAATCCTGATGTCCCCCCCCCCCCCCCCGTGACATATAATTCTTATTACTCAAAAAGTGAACTCCTATTCATGTGGAGGAAGCCTAAAAGGCCATTAACTTGGTCTAAACAAGCTTCCAAAGAACATGGCATCCATGAAAGAGAAAATAAAAGAATGAAAGGACAGTTGAAGTACTGAGGAAGAAATCACTAAGAAATTGTTTAAAATAATAATAATAATATGAAGTGATATGAAAAAAATAGCAAGTAAACTTTCAAAACATATAATAGAGAAATGAAATGCGTAAATATGTCACAGTACATATTTGTATACTGTATATGAGGCCCCTAGGACCATAAGAAATGCAAAAAATTCACTGTTAGTTACTCATTCTGGAATTGCCCCCCTTAAAAATCCAATTGTCCCCCTGTGGGGTGTGCGCCCCATGTTGGGAACCACTGCTGTAGCTGGATTGCACTTCCTCCAGATGCCCACGTGGTTAGCTCCTCACTTTCTTCAGGTCAAATTCAAAGTCATCTTATTTTAGTCTTCCTTAGCTACCTTATTATTGGATCATTTATGTGGACAAAAAAAAAATCATTAAGAATTTGGCAAAGGTAGCCTTGGAGAAAGTGACAGGTGGTGAGAAGCTAACATCTCCAAGAAATAAAGAGAAATGACGTGGGCATCCATAGATGTCTATAGCCGGAGGAGATATAGTGTGAATACAGAACTTCAAGGCTTACAGATGGTGGAGTTTAGAAAGGCAGGAGGAACACTGATCTGCAATGACAATGAGAACCAGAGGACACTTCCTCTTCCTCCAGGTCCTAGAATGTAAAGGGATTCTAGCGATGCAGGAGATAAATCTGTTACCTTTAGCAGAGGATAAGAGATGAAGTATTATCAGAGGAGAGACAATTTTCGTTAGAACCAAGTGAGGAAAGCATATAGAAAAGAGTTTGAGCCCTTCTGGTTTGACTCAGTGGATAGAGCGTCGGCCTGCAGACTGAAAGGTCCCAGGTTCGATTCCGGTCAAAGGCATGTACCTGGGTTGCGGGCACATCCCCAGTAGGAGGTGTGCAGGAGGCAGCTTATCAATGTTTCTCTCTCATCAATGTTTCTAACTCTCTAACCCTCTCCCTTCCTCTCTGTAAAAAATCAATAAAATATATATTTTTTTAAAAAAGAAAAGAGTTGGAGGAAGTAGAGTGATGACCATGAGCTCCAAAGGGCACACTTGGAATGGCTTTGTGAGTAATGGTACATTAAGAGATGGGTTCAGTAGTTGTATACAATGGTATGGAAATGAGGGACTGAGCAATTAGACATGGATGTTTGATGAAGTCAGGGACAAAGGGCAAGGTGGGATTAGTGTGGATGGCCCTTCATTGGGACGTTGTGAGCACTCTACCAGCAAGTTCCTGTCCTGCTAGACAGATCTATTGAAAACTATAACTCCTGCCAATATATTTTTAATTCATTTCAAACATCATTTTCAAATGTCATTTTCAAACATCAGGTGATTAGATTATTTGCACAGAAGTGTTTGCTTAGCTGATAATTAACGAGAGATTTATTAACTTTCCGTCTTACTATTGTATGTTCAACTTGGAAAATTTGTATATACAGATAACAATCATTTCTAGCTATCTAAATTTTTAAAGTTGAAAGAAAAGAAACAAAACCACTGTTATGTCATGTTCTTAGGTAACCATTCAAGTCATGATATCATCATAGGGCATTTATTTAAACAAATAAATCTAAAAACAAATTATAACACTTAAAAAACTCACACAAAAATGATGTGTAATATTCTTAAATTGGGCAGAAAAATTATTCTATTGAAATGTCATTAATATCAACAATTTCCAAGATACTATGCTTAAGGCTTTATTTCTCTGAAATCAGGTTGTAAAAATATGAGGGGGAACGCCTCTGAGTTGTTTAGTTGTTATCTGGAAACCTAACATTTTAGATGCACAAATACAAGGCATATAAAATTGGCAAGTGATTTTTTAATCTTCTATGAATTTAGTCTTCCAAAATTGAACATGTCCCCTCCACCCCCCACTTTCTCTTACTGTTTTTTTTTACCCTAGTTTCTCCTGATGGAGTGAACCTGCTCAAGATGACATCAAGTAGGAATGATTATTTAACTGATAGTTATTAATTAGCAAACACTTGTAAATAGTTATTAGGGTGTGCTGCTTTGTTCCTTTAATATACCAATAATATAAGTAAAAGAAAGAAAGAAAAGGAGAAAATAGAAAAAAAAAGTCTAAGTAAAAGATTAGTAACTTAACCAATAGAGTTTAGTTGAGTGCATACTTAAACTTCATAATGAAAAAAAATTCTTTTGGTAAATTTTAATTATAATTAAATGTTGCTTAGTTCAATAACCTAGTTTTAGTTTACTGTTTGTTCTTTCATGAAATGGGTATGGGTGTCTATTTTTTTAAAATATATTTTTATTGACTTCAGAGAGGAAGGGAGAGGGAGAGAGAAGTAGGAACATCAGTGATAAAAGTCATTGACTGGCTGCCTCCTGCACAACTCCTATGGGGGATCAAGCCCACAACCTGGGCATATGCCCTGACAGGGAATCAAACTGAGACCTCCTGATTCATAGGTTGATGCTCAACCCCTGAGCCACGCCAGCTGGGCCTGGGTATCTATTGAAATAAATCTTATGATTCATTTCGTATGAATATGTTTCCTCCTGGGAACAGAAGTTAGAAAAGGGGTTTGGGAATAGGTGTTTTAAATGTATTAAAATATGCATTTTACTTCCTAAATATTCTATTCATCCAATTTTAGTTTTGGATAAATTTAGATTTCTATGTGACCTTGGTCTATACTGTCAGCCTAGAGGGAATGGAAAGAGATGAAAAGGAAGGCAAACTCCTGAAATTCTAAGGCTTGTTTTATTTTTTAGCAGTTTCACAATATACTGGTAGTGTCGGGTTGTTCAATGATTGCCATAAATTTAGATTCTTTCTCCAAACTGCTGTCTATCATCCATCTATCTATCTATCTATCTATCTATCTATCTATCTATCTATCTATCTCTATCTATCTATCTATCTATCTATCTATCTATCTATCTATCTATCATCTATCTATATATCTATCATCTCTACTATATAATATATATATCTATTATACTACCTATATATTGCAAAATATACTGCAAATTTCATAATTTAGCTGATAATTACAGAATCATATAGTAACAAAAGGTACATTTTTAAACTGGGTCCCGTGAAGCTTTGAGGTTCTTCAGTGAGGCATGAGGAGGAGGCTAGTAGAAGGATGCATCTCTGTTTTTAAGAGTTTACTTTTCTCTGTTTTATGAATTGAGATTGCATGAGAAAAGATTGTAATGGATTTCAGAGGTTAAAAAAGAAAAACGAGCTCCAATACCTGCCCACAGCCCACACTGAAGCTCGGGTTCCCTGGGCTCTCAGCTCAGCCTCTTTCCTCTATGCACTGCCTTCTTACCACATACTTTGGTAAAATATTTAAAACCCTTAATACTTTAGGCCACAAGGACACTTCAGTTGGTGCCATTACTCAAAACATTCCGCATTCTTATATGAAAGTTCAAAGCATAATGCTCTTGAAAATAGTTTATCTGAGTTGATTTTTTCTGGGTTAGTAAAAAAGAAACTGTACTAGTAATTGAGACATCAGGTCATATTCCAGCTTTAATGGTTTTATGAACGAAGCCTCAATTTCTTGCTAATAAAATTGTCATGTCTTCCTTATAAAGAATGATGTTGCTATTATTGATGTCAAAATGTTATATGAAACAATGCATGGAATATATGTGTAAGTGCTTTGCAAAGTGGAAGTAAAGGTATATATATTTCTTTCCACTATAATCAATTATAAAGTAAAAAAATATTTTTTAAATGTGATCAAATGCAAAAATAGGATATTACTTCTGTACAAGAGACACATTAAAAAAAAAATATATATATATATATATATATATATATATATATATACCCTTTAGAATATGAGCTTCCCTTACAAAACTTCCATAGATTAAAGCATGTGAAAAATTCATCATTTGGTCTTTCTGACTTACAAAAGTGGCAGTTTTACATATTTCAACCTAATGATTCAGCTTTTTATTTCTAGCACAGTATCTGACATCAAGTAGATGTTTAAAAATTATTAAACTCAATTATTGAACAAAATTTAGAAATAAAAGCTCTTTCCAAATAATTATTTTTTCAGCAAGAAGTGATAGGTAAATGTGTTAGAAGTGAGAGAAATCAAATTGCCAATGATTCACTCTTTTTATTTTTTTCCCTCCCAGGTTTTTTGGGATAGGTATATGGGAATGAAAGATGGAACTGTAACCTGATTCAAAGGAAGATTCAACACACAAAGGAAAAAATAAACTGGTGGACAGCCTTCAGGAGCAATGTCCTTTTGCCATAATATAATTAATATTTCTTGTGTGAACAGCATCTGGTCAAATGATGTCCGTGCTTCCCTCTATAGTTTAATGGTGCTCATAATTCTGACCACAGTGGCTGGCAATCTGATAGTTATTATTTCCATATCACACTTCAAGCAACTTCACACCCCAACTAATTGGCTCATTCATTCCATGGCCTCTGTGGACTTTCTGCTGGGGTGCTTGGTCATGCCTTACAGCATGGTGAGATCTGTTGAGCACTGCTGGCCTTTCGGAGAAGTCTTCTGTAAAATTCACACCAGCACTGATATCATGCTCAGCTCAGCATCCATTTTCCACTTGTCCTTCATTTCCATTGACCGATACTATGCTGTGTGTGACCCGTTGAGATACAAAGCCAAGATCAGTATCTTGGTTATTTTTGTGATGATCTTCATCAGCTGGAGCATCCCTGCTCTTTTTGCATTTGGAATGATCTTCCTGGGGCTAAACTTCAAAGGAGCTGAACAGATGTATTACGAACACACTCACTGTTTAGGGGGTTGTTCTGTCTTCTTTAGCAAAACACCTGGGGTTCTGGCCTTTATGACTTCTTTCTATATACCTGGATCTATTATGTTGTATGTCTATTATAGGATATACTTCATAGCTAAAGGGCAGGCAAGATCAATTCACAATGCAAATCTGAAGCTTCAAATTGGATTGGAAGAGAAAAATGGAATTTCACGAAACAAAGAACGAAAAGCTGCAAAGACTTTAGGGATTGTGATGGGAGTTTTTCTCATTTGCTGGTGTCCTTTCTTTGTCTGCACAGTCATGGATCCTTTCCTGGACTATACTATCCCACCCACCTTGAATGAGGCGTTGATTTGGTTTGGCTACTTGAACTCTACTTTTAATCCAATGATTTATGCATTTTTCTATCCCTGGTTCAGAAGAGCGTTGAAGATGATTCTATTTGGTAAAATTTTCCAAAAAGATTCATCTAGGTGTCAATTATTTTTAGAATCAAATCCATAGAATTATAATACCTTACTGTTTTGCAAAACAGCTGGTGATGATATTTATGAACACCACATGCACCAACTGCATGGTCTTTAAGTCAGTTACTTGATTTAAAGAATGTATAATGAGGTAGGATGATTATATCTTGCTTCCTACTTGGGATGTAGTACATATAATCTTTGCCATTCTTACCATACATATGAAGCTTTGCAAGTCCAGAATTTAAGTTACTACATTTAAAAAAGCTTTCCCTGTTTTTTCATGTACCACCATGGAATTGAAACTGGTCCTTGACTCAGTTATTCAGTGGTAGAAACCATAAGCTACATTAGAAATGCAAATTAGAGTACTTTGTCATATATTTGCTTAAATATGTATAGTTGTATTGTTGTTGTTTTTTGTAAAATCAGCTAAAATTACACATAAATGTTATTTATTGAATAATTAGTTATATGTACTTTGCTATTTACCACAAATCTTTATTAATATATATTCTAATTATTTTTTTACATTTATTTTTTATTTTTTACTGTTTGTATACTAATTTTTAAATATCTCCATTTTCATCTTTTGAGTATAGGTATTCCTAATTCTCATACTTGTAGGAAATTTGAAAAATAAAGAAAAAAATATCATAAAGCAACATAGGAAGAAAAATATCACTTACAGCTCACTTCCTGAAATAACTATATTATTTAAAATTCTTAAAAGCATTTTTGAGTGATTATATATTTCATTGTATGAATGAACAATGATATTTTTTAACTATTTCCCTATTATTGACCACATAGTTGTTTTTTAAATTCCTTTTTATTAAAAAATAGAAATTAAATTAGTTTCTGCCTGTTACCTGCTATTGAAGTTCATGAAAGTATCTGGAAGGATTTTAACCATATTTCAAGATTGTTCTTGGTAGGGTAGGACTCAAAATGTAAGCTACACGAAGTAAAACAAATTCACTTGCTGGGCTCCAGGCTGCACCAAAAGAGAGGCTGTCATCCATCGAAGCAGTGAAACCTGAGGGATAACAAGAGGCATAATCAGAGTAGACATGCCAAGCCTATTAGGGTGGCATACACAAAAAGAGGGACAATGGTGGTTTCAAATAAGATCCCCAAAAAGGAAGTGAGCAAACATTTTTTTTTTTTTAGTATTTTTTTAAAATATATTTTATTGATTTTTTACAGTTAGAAAGGGAGAGGGATAGAGAGTTAGAAACATTGATGAGAGAGAAACATCGATGAGCTGCCTCCTGCACACCTTCTACTGGGGATGTGCCCGCAACCAAGGTACTTGCCCTTGACCGGAATAAAACCTGGGACCTTCAGTCCTCAGGCCGACACTCTATCCACTGAGCCAAACCGGTCAGGGCATGAGCAAACATTCTAAATGATGAGCAGTGATTTGCCATTGAGCTGTTTCTCATTCAGACGTCTTGCGGCCTCTTTCTTGTTGGTAACACCAGCGGCTTGAATTTATCTATTTACTAATAGTGACTTACGCTGCTGAGTAAGTTCGAATAAGGCAGCTAATTTTAAATGAAATGAAAGTTCTTGCATGTAAATTTCTGTTCACAAACCTGATGATGTGAGGACGTCAAACCCTTTCATCTATTATAGTCTGTTTCAGGACTACTCTTTTCTTCTGTTGATCTGACTAGATTTTTGTTCTAGTCCATTTAAAAAACACTATGAGGTACCTTTCCATTTAGTGTAGAGTCAGGCCAGTTGCCCCTAATCACTCCCAGTTTCAAAAACTCCCTTGGCTTTTGTTCACCTGTGAGACCATCTTGCCAATTTTTTTTTTTTAAAAAAAGAATAAAAGCATTTAGACATTTTGCTGTACCTTACAGCAAGTTTCTGTGGTGTTCTTCATTTGTACCCACACATTTAAGATTGTTCCTAGGTGTTTTGTACCTTTGGGATGTGTGTTCTGTCTACTGTGAATGAATCTTTTTTTAAGCCATTATATTTTCTATGCAACCATTAGCGTTGGCATACAGTAAAACTTTCTTTTTGCTTTTTCAGTTGACTTGTTTGGGTTTTCACGAGACTTAGTCATATTATCCTCAAGCAACTTCAGCTTTATCTCCTTTCCAATAGTTATGATTCTTATTTATATTTCTTTATGTACTTTATTAGTCATCAACAGTGATAGCCGTCATCCTGTGTTACATTTACTTTAAATTACTCTCTAGGCTTTAATATTGAATCCTCACTTTTCTTGGGATAAATTCATAACTCAGATAATTCTACCTTTCTCACTTAGCCCTAAAGCCCTTATAGCCTGTTTTTGTAGCCTGTTTTTCTTTAATGCTTCTAATAAGAGATCACCCATAACCCACCGTCTCAGCAAAACAAAAAGAAAGACTTACCTTGTTTTGCCATATTCCCAGCTTTACCCTAACTTCCATTTCCTCATACAGAACGTATTTTTTAAAAATATTTTTTTATTGATTTCAGAGAGGAAGGGAGAGGGAGAGAGAGATAGAAACATCAATGAGAGAATCATGGATCGGCTGCCTCCTGCACACCCTCTACTGGGGATCGAGCCTACAACCAGGGCATGTGCCCTTGACTGGAATCGAACCTGGGACCCTTCAGTCCCCAGGTGAACGCTCTATCCACTGAGCCAAACTGGCTATGGTTATTACATTTTCTTTTAAAAGTTAGTGTAGAATTACATTATCCTCTTTCCTAATAAGTTTCACAACTACAACTAAGCAAAAGAATAGCAGATTTACTCCAAGGTCTACACAGAAGAGAGTTAACCTGTCTGGCCCATCTAGCTCAGTGGTTGAGCATCAACTTATAAACCAGGAGGTCAGGGTTCAATTCCCCACCAGGGCTCTATTCCCAATAGGGGGTGGGGAGTGCTGGAGGCAGGAGGCAGCTGGTTGATGATTCTCTCTTATTGATGTTTCTTTCTCTCTCTCTTTCTCTGAAATCTATAAAAATGTATTTTTAAAAGTAAATAAATAAGCAGAAGGGAGTTAACCTGATGACACATTTTTGCACTGCTAGTCTGCCATGTGTCAGTGTTTGCCATATAGTATGTTTAAGAGACTGGGAGTTTTTATTTCTTTAAAAATAATTTATATAAAATAACTACATATTTACATACACATATATAATATTGCTATTTATCTACAAAATAACTTATCTACTGAGCTAATGAATGTGATGAACACTCTGTGTAAGCCCTAAAGCATGTTAGCATAGAGTCCTGAGGCACCGCGGGACGGTCGCACAAGCCTCACGCACAGCCTCGGTTCAAATCCCAGAATTCTGTAGTTACTGTGTCTTCTCTCCTTTGTGCCTTTGCTCCTGTAGCCCCCAGTCCCTGCAATGCCTCCTCCCCCACTCTACCTCCCTTAACTGGCTGACATTTACTCATTTTAAAGACTCATCTTGAAAGTTATTATCTCGCCAGTGATTTATCTATGATCCCCTTAGACCAGTTAGGTGTCTTCCTCTGAATTCCCAAAATATCCCCTGCACTTCTTGTCAGTGCACTTGTGGTTATGTTAATGTACCCACTGTCCCACTGGGCTGTGAACTGCAAAGCGTAGGCACTGTGTTTTATTCAGTACCCCATGCTTGCACCACCCCTAGCACAGAGAAGTCTCTCTATGGATTTTTTTAGGGTGCTGTTCTCTAAATGCTCACGAAAAAGGCTCCATTAAACATAATCCCTTACTAGGATGCTGTTCTGATAATGCCCACTATTGAGTTTTACACACGAACTGGGGCGCTGTTCTCAGAATGCTCACAAGAGGGCGCTATGGAGCCTAATTCGTTACTTGTGGGCATTCTGAGAACAGCACCATAGTAAGAAATTCTGCGAGTCTGAAAAAAAAATATTCCTTGTCTCACAGCTCTCTTAAGCTGTACTGTTTGTTTTTTAAAATTGCTTTTTCTTTTTGGCTTTTTGAGTGATTTTTCCCCCACCCTGTCTTCTAATTCACTGATCCAATCCTCAGCTTCCCCTAATCTGCTGTGTATTCATTCCAATGTGTTATTAGTGCTATGTCAGCCTTTATTTCTTTTTCACAGTTACTATAACTTTTCTCATGCTCTTGAGCATCTTTACCATCATTATTCTGAACTCTATATCAGGTAAATTTCCTATCTCCACGTCATTTCTCTCTTCTTCTGGACAATTCTCTTGTTCTTTCACTTGGGGGTTGTTTTTTTATTTCCCCATTTTGTCTGCCTCTTTGGATTTGTAAATATGCATTAGGTAGATCTGGTAGCCTCTCAATCTCTAGTGCAGGACAGTGTCAGATGATGTTTCTGACTAATAAGAAGAGGCAAAGATCCAAAGCCTCCAGAGACCTGCCTAGGACTGCAGACTGATTGGATTAACTCTTGAGTAGCCTTCAGCCAATTGTCCACAGGTGTGGAGAGAGGTTTCCCAACAGTTTGGGGCAATTGCTTCTGCCTGGAGGCTAATTGTCATTCTCAGTCTCTTAATGGGCCTCAGAAACTCCACAAAGTCAGGCAAGGTGTTTTCCAATAGGGTGGGGAAAGTCTTCCCCCCAGGCAAAAACCGCCTTGATAGCAAAAGTCTTCCCGAGAAAGATGACCTCCCCCGCGTGAGGGAATGACTCAGCACAAGAACCCTGGTGTCTGCCTCCTGAGCTCTAACCCCAGAGTCCTCAACCCTGGCCTCTGCTCACACTGCTCCAGTCCATTCTGCCCTCCCTCTGCTGCAGCACACGGTGAGGGCCTGCACATGAAATTTGTGTGTTGGCCCTTTAAGAGGGTGCCTGCACTTCCAGCCGTCTCTCCTGACAGCAGCAACCCTGCTGCTTTTCACAGGCAGATGGTATGTGGGCACCTTTCTCAGTTCTGGTGCTCTCTGCTGGGGTGCCCAGCTGGGGGATTATGCCCAGAGTTCTCAGTGGGAACCCTCCACAGCTGAGAAATCTCTCTGAAACTTCAGCTGCTGTCTGTGGGAGCCGGGCCAGCCCTTTCACAATTCTGTCCTTCCTCCCAGTCTCTATGCGGTCTGCACATTCTGTCCTTGGTTATCAGTGTGAGCTCCAGCTAGTCTTCAGTGGGTTAGTCAGGATGTCTTTTCGTATTTTAGTTGTACTTCCAGTTTGGTCCAGGGAGTATGTCTGTGTACCCTCCAGTCACACTGTGGCCATTTTTAATCTGCCGTCTTTTGGACATTCTGACAACAGAACCCTAGCAAGGGATTAGGCCCAATAGCACCCTCTTCTAGGCATTTAGCTAACAGCACCCTAGTAAGGGTTTAAACTCAGTAGCGCCCTCTGGTGGTAATTCTGAGAACAGCACCCTATTATGATGTTAGATTCTATAGCACCCTCTTGTGGGCATTTAGGTAAAAGCATCCTTGTTAAAGGATTAGGCTCAATAGTACTCCCTTGTGTGCATGTGGAAAACAGCACCATAGTAATGGATTAAGCTCAATAGTGCCCTCTTATATGCATTCTAGAGAAGAGCACCCTATTAGGGAATTAGTCTCAATAGCACATCCTTGTGGGTATTGTCTGAACAGCACCCTACTAAAAGCTTGGGCTCAATGACACCCTCCTGTGACCATTCTAGAGAACAGCATTGTTTTAAGGGATTCAGCTAAATAGCGCCCTCTTGTGGGAATTCTGAGAACAGCACCCTAGTGGGGTATTATTCTCAATGGTGCCCTCTAATGGACACTGTGAGAACAGCACCCTAGTAGGGGATTCGTCTCAATAGCGCCATCCAATGGACATTCTGGGAACAGCACCCTAATAAGGGGTTTGTCTCAATAAAGCCCTCTGGTGGGCATTGTAAGAACAGCATCCTAGTAAGGGATTAGGCTCCATAGTGCCCTCTGGTGGGCAGTTAGAAAATAGCACCCTAGTTTGGGATTAGGCTCAATAGCGCCCTAATGTGGGCATTGTCAGAACAGAATCCTAGTAAGCGATGAAACTCAATAGCACCCTCTTGCAGTCATTTGGAGAACAGCAACCTAGTAAGAAATCTGGGAGTCTGAAAAAAAAATCCTTGTCTCACACTCAGAATGTCCATTAGATGGCACTGTTGAGACTAATCCATTTCTAGGGTGCTATTTTCAGAATCTCCACAAGAGGGCGTTATTGAGACTCATCCCCTAGTAGTGTGCTGTTCTAAGAATGTCCACAAGAGGGTACTATTGAGAGTAATTACCTACTATGGTGCTGTTCCAAGAATGTCCACTGGGTGCCGCTATTGAGACTAATCCCTTTCAAGGGTGCTGTTCTCCTAATGTACAATAGAGGGCGATATTGAGACTAATCCTTTGTTAGGGTGCTGTTCTCACAATGTGCATTTAGGCTCTATTGAGACTAATCGTCTACTAGGGTGCTATACTCAGAATGTCCACGTGAGGGTGCTGTTGAGCCCAACCCCTTTCTAAGATGCCAAAGTTTGCCAAATTTTAAAGATGGAATAACAGCATTTTGACATTTTTCTGTACCTTATAGCAAGTTTCTGTGGTGTTCTTCATTTGCTCCCACACATTCTTAATATTATTGCTAGGTGTTCTGTACCTTTGGGGGGAGTGTTTTGCCTACTGTGAATAAATCTTTTTTAAGCCATTATATTTTCTATGTAACCATTAGCGTTGGCATACAGTAAAAATTTATTTTTGCTTTTTCAATTGATTTGTTTGGGTTTTCACGAGACTTAGTCATATTATCCTCAAGCAACTTTACCTTTATCTTCTTTCCAGTAGTTATGATTCTTACTTATATTTCTTGATGTATTTTATTAGTCAGAAATTTCTAGAACAATGGTAATAGCAGTCATCCTGTGTTACATTTATTTTAAATTACTCTCTAGGCCAGTGATGGCGAACCTATGACACGCGTGTCACCACTGACACGCGTAGCCATTTCTGATGACATGCGGCCGCTGAGGCGGACGCATGCCGAGGATGAAACATTTGCTGCTCCTGAGGATGAAACATTTGCGAAATAATGTTTTTTCCTCAAAGTGACACACTACCCGAGTTATGCTCAGTTTTTTTGGCGAAGTTTGACACACCAAGCTCAAAAGGTTGCCCATCACTGCTCTAGGCTTTAATATTTTTTTTTAAATATATATATATTTTTATTGATTTTTTACAGAGAGGAAGGGAGAGAGATAGAGAGTTAGAAACATCGATGAGAGAGATACATCCATCAGTTGCCTCCTGCACAGCCCCCACTGGGGATGTGCCCGCAACCAAGGTACATGCCCTTGACCGGAATCGAACCCGGGACCTTTCAGTCCGCAGGCCGACGCTCTATCCACTGAGCCAAACCGGTTTCGGCTAGGCTTTAATATTGAATCCTAATTTTTCTTGAGATAAATTCATGACTCAGATAATTCTACCTTTTTCACTTAGCCCTAAAGCCCTTATAGCCTATCTGTTTTTGTAGCCTGTTTTTCTTTAATGCTTCTAATAAGAGATCACCCATAACCCACCCTCTCAGTAAAACAAAAAGAAAGACTTACCTTGTTTTGCCATATTCCTAGCTTTACTCTAGCCTCCATTCCTCATGCAGAGGTATTTTTGTCCTTTGATTGTCTAGAGTCCATTTCCTATCTGCAATCCTTTTCAGCTAGACATAGTCTATTGAGAAATTTCTTATTTCAACTAGATATAGTCTGTTGGAAGTGTAATGAGAAGACTGGCTCCCTGCTCTTCCCCTTAGCTAAACAGATGGGTGAATAACACAAACTAAAAAATTCTTTAGAATTTAAATATTTAGCAGAGGGGAAAGACAGTGGTCTTTAGCAGAATAGTTAGCAGAAAACAATAAAAACATGTGGGTTCCCATTCCATCCGTGTGTAAGGCTATGACCAGACTGCTCTTGGTGTTGTCATGGTTCTTGCTTCTCAGACTCCAGAGCTGCCTGTCTGTCCATTTCGAAACTTCGTTCTTCAGTTTCTAAGGAAGTCCAGATAGTCTTCTCAGAAGTACCCTTTGAGAATAACTTTTGATTGCATCCACAGAAAGAACCTTAGCTTGATATACTTTATTATGTTAAAGAAAGTAAATTCAACAACATAACATTCCTTCCCCAAGTCCAGACAACTTCCAATCTAAACAGCCTCATTATTTCCCACTCTCCTCTCAAAGAGGAGTATTCATATAAACTTCATATACATTTTCCAGGAAGAGATAAAAATAAAAGTACTAGCAAGGAAGTTAGAACTGACTTGTTGTTCATAAAAATAATACCCTGGATGTTCCATCCTAATTTTAAACTTGGTTCTCGAAGGCAATAATTCAGTCTTTGTAGAGTCATATTTGTCAAGGAAGTAGGGCAAACCATATGAGCTCCAATTCATTGTGGATTCTGGTGAGTCACAGTTTCTGTTTAAGTGTACATCATCAACAAGAGCTTGAACTTTAACTTAAATATATAAAGATACACCGAAAATGGTGTTAGTATTTTTAAATTTAGTAGACTATGAAGTGTACCAACAAAACTATTATTGAGAGATATTTTGAATGCTGCACTAAAATAATCTGCATAATAAAATAATCAGATTAAGCTAAAGCATATATGCATTTTCCACAGTCTTTCAATACAGGTGATTGAGTACGTTAGTACATGGCCAACTGTAAAAAGTATTCAAAGGAAGTAAATTTGTTTTTGATGGGTCCTGGCCTTTTTTTCTCATGTCCTAAAACTCGTCCTCCTAAAACCCCTTTCCCAATTTCTAAGCTTCCAGTGAATTTATGGTGGTCCAACATTCTAATTTGGTTACAGTGTTTCATTGGAGTGGTTCTACTGTGAAGTCTTATCAACTTCAGCATCTAATTGGTTTCTGTCTTTGAATTTCTCCAGGAGAAAGAAATCATTGGCTCATCCAAATTAAATTTATTAGCATATGTATTAAAGTGACTTAGAAGCTTAAAGTTATGCCACTCACAATGGTTTATCAATGGCACACTTCCCTTTTCATTAACCTATAAGTCAGATAAGCAATAACTGAGATGATAAGCTGCAAAATTTGTTTATTGGTCAACATTTTTACACTGTGATGTGTTAAAGTCAAGTGTTTCCCAACTCTGGGCTACTGCTGAGGAGCTATGATATTAGTATAAATAACGTGGTCCTAGCCGGTTTGGCTCAGTGGATAGAATGTTGGCCTGTGGACTAAAGGGTCCTGAGTTCGATTCCAGTCAAAGGCACATGCCCAGTTGCAGGGCTGTAAACTGCAGAGGTTAGGTGTGGTGTTTTATTGATCGTTGTACCCCATGCTTAGCATCACACCTGGCACAGAGAAGCCACTGTATGGATGTTTTGTAAGGAAATAAATCAATAAGGAATAATAAGGTGCCTAAGGGAAGCGAGAGTTGAGACCAACGCTGTCTGGCTACACACTCTACCCTCTTTTCTATTTCTGGAAGTGGGGCCAGCTCTGGGATTCATAGTTTCATCTCCAGCCAAGGTTAAGCAGATGTGCCATATGGGTTGAATTTTGGCAATAAACATGCATTTTTATGAATATGTACATATATAGAATATGTTTTGCTTCTCTTGCATCAGCTAAAGTTTTCTTTCTTAGATTTACACTTTGTCTTTGCTTAATAGCCCAAGAATTCCCCAAACATTTGGTTCCTCAAGTAAAGTTTTGTGCTAAATGTTTTCCTATCTCCACGAAGTAAAGCTGCTTCCCCAGTGACTTGTAGTGTGACATGATTTCCCATCGTGACCAACAGGGAAGGAACAGCAGATGTGTTAATGATGCCCTCTGGTCTCTATTTACTCAGGAGTTGGGCAAATGAAAGCAAAGTGAGAGAAACGGTGATTATACTTGTCTCTTTGGACTATGGCTCAAAGTGCAGCTTCCAAGTGTCAAGCTGTAAATGAAGTGTGGTGGGTGTTGGTAAATATCCAATCAACACATTTAATTACTGTTATTAGCTATTCTCACCAGACTTCACTTTTAACAAACAGAAGAGCTTGCAAACAGTGATATCATATACTTCAACGGTGTTGATAACTTTATTTTCAAATGGCCAAGGGTTTTCAGCTCATTTATAGATTCTCCTGAGAAAGGAAACTGACAGAAGTTTGGAGAACAAACTAAAGCACAGACCATGCATTGGTTTGCCTTCCGTGGCTCATATGAGAAGGAATAATAAAATAAAGCACACAAAAAGAAAACATCACGGTACATTTTTCTACTACATGGTAGACTAGACCACCACAATGCCAAATTTGAATATGTACAGCTAGATCGCTGGGCTAGTTCTATGTAAAAAAAGCAAAGTGAAAAATAATAGTCATTACCTGGGTAATTAAGACATCTAAATTCTCTTTTCATCACTACTGTTACCTTGATCAAATAAGACCAAATAAAAGAAAAGAGAATCATTGCTTGCATTGAACCTGGAAACATAATGGCCTAAGTTCATATTCAAATACTGGTGATTATTAACTCTTTAGCAATGTTCAAAAGCTGAAAGCAGTTTATTAAACCTCTTTAAAGTTCAGTTTCCTTATTTGTACAATGGGTAATGGTTAACTTTCAGGGTTGTGGTGAAGATTTATTCATGTATTAAGTAATTTATTTACACAAAATATTTATTGAATGTCTATTATATATCATCATTGTGTTAACTAGATGCTAAAGATACAGATGTGATCAAGACCCACATGTTCTACATCCTTCATGGAATTTTCATGGAAATGAAATGAAGTTTGTTTCTTTTGTTTGTTTGTTTGTTTGTTTGTTTGTTTGTTTTAATATATGCCCTTGGCAGGAATAGAACCCGGGACCCTTTATTCCGAAGGCCGATGCTCTATCCACTGAGCAAAACTGGCTAAGGCTGAAATGAGGTTTTTGGAAGTGAAATGAGATTATATTTGTCAAGTGTTTGCATAATGTACAGTAGATAGTTCCTAGCACATGGTCAATAAGTTAGAGTTACTATTATTGTTATTATTTACAATTCACTTGGTCATTGTCAGTCCTGCTCACAATTGCAGAGATAGCATTATAAAAATATCCTGGCTGGAGGGCTTAAGAAGCACAAATTGGTAGTTACAAAATAGCCACAGTGATAGCACAGCACAGAGAATATAGTCAATAATATTGAGATAACTATGTATGGTGCCAGTTGGGTACTGGAATTATAGTGGGGAAACCATGTGAAGTATATGATTGTCTAACCACTAAGCTGTAAACCTGAAACCAATGCAAAACAATATGGAGAGTAAGTTGTATATAAGTAAATATAGGTCTTTCTGCTGTTGAATAGCCTTACATGGTTTTGTAGTACCTTTTGTATTAGTTAGCATTACAGATATTCTGTGATCTGTCCTGCCTGCTTTTCTATCTATATCTCCTACTTTTTTCTTATTAGTTTATTTTCTTTCAGCCACACGAAGTTACCTAAATTTCCTGAACACTCTGCGTCTTTTCAGAGCTCCCAGCCTTTGAACACCGGATGGCTGCTGTTCAAAATGCCCTTCATCAATCTGTTTACTTAGTTGTTCTTGCAGCCTCACCCTCAGCACCACTCTTTTCTGAAGCTTGTCCTGCTCAGGGCCATGTAGTGCTTCCTTCTCTGACCCCCAAAAGCAATTCAGACATGGTTCTATTGACAACATTGTGATTAGCTAGTTATTAATAATAGGAGAGGAGCAAAGGGAAGGCCAGATATTGTAGGCATGTCAAGGGCAGGGTCAGCAGGAAGCTGCAACCTTGCACTCCCCAGGGAACCACTGGCCTATTCCCTACAAAACACGGGGGGGAAAGGATCCAACAAAAGGAAGATAGCCGCATGCCCAGTAAAGTTGGGGTGACATAGGGAAGGTACTTGCCTGTCAGTCAAACCTGGGGAGAGAGATGATTGGCCAGAATGAGCATGGCCACTGCAAGCATGTGAAAATTTGGGAATGCATCATCTTCTAAACAAAGGAGTTTGCTCTCTTGTTTCTCCCTCTTGTGGCTCTTGGCTTATGACCCTTGTTTCCTTCATAGCCATGAGGCCCTGCGGACCCTACATGCAATGGGCTAATGGACTGCAGTGCGGAACACAAGTTAAGCTGGATGGATGCTGGGTCGGGCACGGCTCCAATATGGAAAGGAAACTCAACACGGACTCTGATTTGAGCCCTACTGAAGCCCCAGCTACACTTCTTCTATGACTGGACGGGGGGAAATGAGACTTTGGAAGCCCAGGGGTGTAATTCCACAGAAATAAAGCTCTCTACTATATCCCATCCTCTCGTGTGAGTCTCAGAAAATTCTTTTTCTTGGGATAACACAAGAAATCCACCCCCACTAATTCCCCTCCATTACCACTTCCAGATTTAACTGTTGTCAACGATTGACATAAATTGTCGTCAACTGCGTTCACAGCCATGGGTGTTTATTATGTTAAAACAAACATAGCAAGTAAGTCCTGTGTGGCATGATTGTGATTAATTCAAGTTCTACACACCTGAGTTCCCTTAAAAAATTCCCCAGCCAAGTTTAAGCAGATGTGCCTATATGGGTTGAATTTTGGCAATAAACATGCATTTTTATGAATGTGTACATATGTAGAATATGTTTTGCATATTAATCACTTGTATAGTGATGTATTTCTTTGCTCCAGCTTGAGACACAAAATAACATCACATCTCTTTATATTATTTAAATTAGTTAGCCAGCTTTCCCATTTGCCTTTGGGTCTTTTAGTTTTATTCTCTGGGGCCTGAATCCAAAGATTCATTTCTCTTAAACTCTTAAAATGAGGTGTCACTGTTCAAGTTAGAAGATGACGTCATTCCACCAGCAACGTGCAGGGATAGTGGCCGGGAGGGGAAGCTATAGTTCCCCCAAGGGCTTAGGAAGAAGAGGCTGAGCTGGCTCCCCGCACTTACCTTCACCTGAGAGCTCTAACTCCCAGATCTCGCCCTCAGGTTAGAGAGGCCGGTTCAGAAGAACCAGCTCAGCCGGTTTCCAAGGCTCAGCCATATATTGTTCCTAGGATTTGGTTTGGACTCTGCACCTCCAGTCCTCTGCCTTCCCTCAGGGTCAGTCCCAGTCAAGAAGCCCTCGTTTTTTTCTTGCCAGCTGGCCTGAAATGGTATTAGTTTACCAGATGTTCTCAAATAGCAGTGAACCTCAAAAGGGAAGAGGACAAGACTGATTGCTTTGCTCCAAGCTGGCTCCATAACTCTTTTTTTTTTTTTAAAGACACTTTCCATTTTCTTTCTTTCTTTTTAAAAAAAATACATTTTATTGATTTTTTTACAGAGAGGAAGGGAGAGGGATAGAGAGTTAGAAACATCGATGAGAGAGAAACATCGACCAGCTGCCTCCTGCACACCCCCTACTGGGTATGTGCCCGCAACCAAGGTACATGCCCTTGACCGGAATCGAACCTGGGACCCTTGAGTCTGCAGGCTGATGCTCTATCCACTGAGCCAAACTGGCTAGAGCTGTAAAGCTTTCTTTGAAAATACGTTCACATTCATTTTCTCATCATAACATAACACAAATATGAATATGTTCTGAAATAAAAAGAGCTTTTTATTTTTTATTTATTTATTTTTTTTTTTAGTTACTCTTTGTCAGAACTTCACAAAGAGCTCCCAAGAAAGATTAAGCCAGGACCAGGCACATAATTTGTGAGGCCCATTGCAAAACGAAAATTCAGAGTCATTTGTTAAAAAATTATTAAGAATTTCAAGAAGGTGGCTGCAAAGCATTACAACAAGCGCAGGCCCTTTGGCGTTCGGGTCCCGTGTGACTGCACACATTGCACACCCAAGGTGCAGCCCTGAGCCAGCCAGTTGAGGTCACACAGAGTAGGAATAATTATAATTCAGGCATGACCCTGATGTCTTCTAGTGACCAGTATGATACTCTATCTACATCTGGGGTTGTTGCCTTCCAAGGCTGTTCCATCAGTGCAGAATAAACTTTCACATTTTAAAAGAACACAAACAAGAAGTAGAGCCTTTAACACAAGAGTAGATTTAAGCCAGTAGCATCTGAGAAGATTTTGGCCTCATCCTGTGAGTTCCTTAAAGAGATAGTAATCACGCCCCCTTCTTCCTGGTCTAAGAGGATTGGTTCGCCTTGTTCTTTCAGTCAGATTTTACCAAGGACAAAAGAAAACCAAGGGGTGGTAAGGCCTCTTTTCAGGGGCTAGAATTCCAAACACAACATGGACTGGGACAGCCTCAGGTTTTCCTGAGAGGTGGGAGGCGCATACCCAGTTTTCCACCCGAGCCTCTGATCCCACCCAGTGTGGTTGGGAGCATGCTCCTTGGGGCCACCGGTAACTCAGTGGTTGAGGGTTGCTTTGCAGTCGGTATATAATAGACTCAGAGCCTTCGGTGTTGCAGATGATGTAAACTTAGGTAAGCAGAGACCCCTGAGAGGACGGAGTGGTTTAGGCTCATTAAGCTGTTCAAATTTAGAAAGGCAGGGTTTATTTTTGCTTTAAAACAACACCAGGCTTTTTCAGACCCAATTCCCTTGAGACTAATTGTTACGTTATTGAATAGTACCCATCACATAGTTCAGGCTTTCTAGTTCTATATAAGCAGTCAGAGCAGTTAGAAAGAAAGTTCCCTCAGGAAGGAGTTTAATTAACAATGGCATTGTCCACAATGCAACAGGTATGTGGAGAAGAGATTAACAAGGACAGCTCAGTCTTCTCTTCCTTGAGGTTTTCTTAAGAAGTAAATTGTCACCCTGATAATGCAGTTGCATTGCTGGTCCATTGATTCTTCTTCCTTTTTTTTTTTTTGCATTTGGCTCTTGTGCAGAGAGAATGTGTAGGAATGTGGAAGTTTTAAATGCAGGATTTAATATGAATTTGTAGTAAAAGGCAGAGTCCTCAAAATATGTGAACAGGATAATGTGCTGCCTTTAGGCGCTGCACCATGTTTCATGGGGAGAAGATTTAGGGTCCTGGAACAGGTTACCTCTTCCCAAGTGGCTGCGGGAAGTATTTATCACTGGTGTTTATGTAAGTGAAGAGAAGGGTAAGCTATCTGGGCTTTTTGCATACAATTCCATGCCTTTACTTTCTTAGGAGAAATCTTTTCCTCATCAAATGTATTATTGAATGTGGTGTTCACCCTAACAAGGAAGAGAGGAAGGAGGAGAGGAAAATCACCTTTGATGGAGCTCATTATGTATCAGGCATTGTGCTAAGGCTGTTCATATGTATTATTTAATATATTAAGATTCATTAACATTTAATATTTAATAGACATTGAACAACTAAAAGAAATCAACAGCTTGGGTAAGAAAAAAAAAGAACTCAAGGAAAATAGAATGATTAGCTGGGAGAAAAAGACTTTTTAAAGTCCCTTAGAAGTTTAAAAAGTGGTTGCTAAAGCAGAGGAATATTTAATATGGAAGCACTTACCAAATTTAATGATATGGTAAAAAGAAATGAGATAACATTAGAAAAATTAGAAAATGCTTTATTGATCATGGTCCTGAAAATCAATTACTTCCTTAGGGATTGCAGAAGACACTTTTATTTATTTATTTTTAAAATATATTTTTATTGATTTCAGAGAGGAAGAGAGAGGGAGAGAGAGAGAGATAGAAACATCAATGATGAGAATCATTGATCGGCTGCCTCCTGCACACCCGCTACTGGGGATCAAGCCTGCAACCCAGGCATGTGCCCTTGACCGGAATCGAACCAGGGACCCTTCAGTCTGCAGGCTGACATTCTATCCACTGAGCCAAACCAGCTAGGGTGACACTTTTATTTTAATAATTTAGTAGAATAAAGTTTAGATATGGTATTTATTCATAAGCTCAATGGACAAGCAATTCATTATGTCCCAAATCTTTTAATTTTTGTGCTTTTTGTAGAAACATAACAGTAATGGAGAAAAGGCCAGATTTTCCATTTAATTTTGTTGCAATTCATGTATCTATAGTCATAGGTTTAAAAAATTAGAAAAATGATAGTTGAAGAATATAGTCTGAAATTATTGTTTTATGCATTTAGCTTTCACAGACAATCAATCTGAAAGGTGTGAAAGATATGGCTGTGGAAAGGTTTAAACTGATGATGGATGTCACATGCAAGAAACATGCCAAAATGCACTATGGAGAATGATGAATGGAATTTACTTAAAAGCACTGTTTGATGAGCTCACTAAATAGTCATCAATGTGTTTCTACCTGCTCCATAGCAAGTGTATGAGGAATACAAATGTATGCATCATATTATATGTTTCAAAGACTTTTATTACAGGTCTTAGAGTAGATTGGCTAACTTAAGTTCCCGAATGCTAAAAGGGAAGGGAGTTCAGCTCCGAACCCTATGATTTGAAGGTTAGAAGGACTGAGTAAGACTTTTCCAGAAGTGGAATGGCAGGTGATTAATAAAATCAGCCACTCAGCCAGGAACACAAAGAAATTTGTAATTAACTATTAAAATGCATTGTTGTTGTGAAGTTGCCATTAGCACAAAAATATTGTGTGTGTGTGTGTGTGTGTGTACACCATTTTAATTAAAATAAAATTACTTGTTATTTCTCTTAGTTGTTGTTTTCAAGAAGTAAAGGTGATTTAAAAATAAACCAACATAATTTTCTTTGGTTCTCCTATGCTTTTTAAGGAGCATACTAAAGGTGATTTGAATCTTCCTTCTCATAAGACCGCCTTTTCTCCCAGCATTTTCTTCTGGGGTGATTTTTTTACTGCTCAGCAGATGGCTAACAGGAAATGACAAGCAGCTGAAGAACATTGTACCAAGATTGGGGGGGGTGGGGAGGATTCCTTGTCTCTCATTTTCTCCCACCCTTTTTTTTCCCCCCCTGGGAGGATGCTAAGAGGAATAGGAGAGAAATGCTATACACATATTAAAAAATCCCTATGGTAGCTGCTGAGAAGAAATATAATTTGAGAATCAGTTGTACAGATTTTAGAAATTGTGGGCTAAAAATGTTTTGGCAAAAGCATTTACGTTTTTCAGAAATAAGTCTGCTGTTTCTATAAGTAACAGTTAAGGCATTAGTTGAAAGACCCCAAGTGCATTTTGGTAGCATTCCTATTATGTGGTTGTATCACCCTCATCCCTCCTTCTCCATCTTTAGTTCCAACGCTGAAATAGGTCCGTCTTACAATTTGGTCATTGGTTCTGCACAGGTGGGGATGTGACTCTAGAGCAGGAAGGAGAAGAAAGGTAAAATTGCCTGGAATTCAACACTTAGAATCAGTTGGAGACAGCTTTTCATTTCAGTCTGCATTCATTCTCCTGTAGCTAACTTGATTGCTTTCTTTATTTCTTTTTAAAGTCACTGCTTAAATTTGAGAACCAAGTGGGAAAGCTCCTTGGACTATTTGTGGCTAAAAGCACAGTCTTGGGGGACAACAACGAAACCAAAAACCCTCTCTTCTCCCACTCTGTCCTCTCTTCAACCCCCCATTTTTTTTTTCTGTTGGGTTTCACAGACCCTGAGAGTGGCTTTCAAAGATCTTCAAAACTCCTCGTGCTTTTTCTTCACCTTCCTTTGAGCTTGGAATAGGCTTTTTTCCCCTTCTGCTCAAGTCCCCCACACCCATTGAGAGCCAGGTCAAAAGTTCCACCCTCACTGGGAATATGCTTATCTACCCCAGCCTGAAATTTTCTTCTGCACTTTTGATGTTTGAGTTCACATTTTGCCTAGACCTCTCTTTGGTCAATTAATCATCACTGTTCCTTTTTTTTTTTTTTTTTTTTTAACCTGTGGTACAGGATCATTTTGTTTTTATGTGTTGATGTGTTTTGTCTCTTTAGTTGTTTTGTAGGCTTTTTGCAGCCATGGACTAGTTTATGCTTTTTTGTTCCTTTCACTGTGTCTTGTGTATTGTGGGCATTCAATAAACAGTTATGTGTGATGGTTCTCTTAAATCACACAGGCTGAGCTGGACTTACTGGTTTATCTATTAGTAATTGGTCAGGTCTGATATGTGTGAAGTCACTGATGGCCAGACACTTCCTTGAATATTAATAGTTATGGCCCAACCAGCGTGGCTCAGTGATTGAGTGTTGTTAACCTATAAACCAGGAGGTCACAGTTCAATTCCTGGTCAGGGCGCATGCCCAGGTTGTGGTCTCAATCCCCTGTGTGGGGCGTACAGGAGGCAGCCGTGCAATGCTTCTCCCTCATCATTGATGTTTCTATCTCTCCCTCTTCCTTCCCCTCTGAAATCAGTAAAAATATTAAAAAATAGTTACGCTTTGTGTCTAAAAGTGTTTTTATACATGCTGAGTTTTGTATGCAAAATGAAGATACTGTGCCAAGACCAGGAGAGCACAAGCCACTTGTTTTCATGTAGTGGCGATGGCTTGCTTTCCTAAAGCTCCGCCACCATCTGCTCTGAGCTCTCCGAGTGACCACATGCAAGAACTTGTCAGGCTGTCATTGTTGCCTGTTGTTCATGGGCTTCCAGGGAGAGGCAGTATGGAGATGCACTGGCTCTTCACAGAGAAGTGAGGGTAGTACAGCTTTAGTTTTTGCCACCTCTGATTGAGCTGCTCTGGCTGGTGAGATGCTTAGCAAGCCTTCATGGTTGGCTGAAAAAGATGATCCTACCAGATCATTTGACATCCTTAAGTGATTCTTCTTCTTTCAAACAAGCATAGTGAAAATAATGGCACACATGAATAAAACTATTTTCAAATAATAACCTTCTGGTCCTGCAAAGCAATAGACCCCAATCAAATTAAATCTGATTATATGTTGTCAACTCATCTGAGATAGTAGATATCTATTTTTTCCTATGTGTACAAGGAGGACCAATTATAATAAGTTCAATAATAAACTTCTTCCATCTCCTCCTCTTCCTCTTTTTCTACCTCCTCCTTCTCCTCCTTCTCCTCCTTCACCTCCTCCTCCTCCTCCTCTTTCTTTTTAATTTCAGGCCCTGGCATGAAGAGCTTACTAAATGTTGCTGGTATAATTTGAATAAAGGACTGTATACACAATGATCATTTAAGTTCATTAGAATTCTATGACATTGAAAATAAATATTAAGATAAATAAATGAGCAAGATCATAACTAATATTTCAGCATAAATTATTTTCCTTGAGTCTTTTATGTCTTTCTTGAGTTTTTCTATGAAAACTATATAAAATGTAGAATATTTTATCTATTATCTGAAAAAATTCCCTGTGTTCTTGCTTTTTCTGAAGGAAACATTCAATTGCTCTGAATATGGAAATGGATCTTGCCCAGAAGACAAAAGGCCACTGGGTGTCCGAGTCGCCATGTATTCGCTGATGGTGGGAGCCATAGTCATCACGGTGTTTGGCAATCTTACCATGATAATTTCCATTTCCTACTTCAAGCAGCTTCACACTCCAACCAACTTCCTCATCCTCTCCATGGCGGTCACTGATTTCCTCCTGGGGTTCACCATCATGCCTTACAGTATGATCAGATCGGTGGAGAATTGCTGGTACTTTGGGCTTACATTTTGCAAGATTCATTATAGTTTTGACCTGATGCTGAGCATAACGTCCATTTTCCATCTTTGCTCGGTGGCCATTGATCGATTTTATGCCATCTGTTACCCTTTACGGTATTCCACCAAAATGACGATTCCAGTCATTAAACGGTTGCTACTTCTCTGCTGGTCAGTCCCAGGAGCATTTGCATTCGGGGTGGTCTTCTCAGAAGCCTATGCTGATGGAATAGAGGGCTATGATATCTTGGTGGCTTGTTCCAGTTCCTGCCCAGTGATGTTCAATAAGTTATGGGGAACCACAATGTTTGTGGCAGGTTTCTTCACGCCTGGGTCTGTGATGGTGGGGATTTATGGCAAAATCTTTGCAGTATCCAGAAAACATGCTCATGCAATCAATAACTTACCAGAAAATCAAAATAATCAAATGAGGAAAGATAAAAAAGCAGCCAAAACTTTGGGCATAGTGATGGGTGTTTTCTTATTATGTTGGTTTCCCTGTTTCTTCACAATTTTATTGGATCCCTTTTTGAACTTCTCTACTCCTGTAGTTTTGTTTGATGCCTTGACATGGTTTGGCTATTTTAATTCTACATGTAATCCCTTAATATATGGTTTCTTCTATCCCTGGTTTCGCAGAGCACTTAAGTACATTTTGCTGGGTAAAGTTTTCAGCTCACATTTCTATAACACTAACTTATTTACTCAAAAAGAAACTGAATAGACTTGTTCTGTATGAGTGATTCAAAGAAAAAGAAATGGAACTAAGAAGAACGAAGTCGCTTAAAGTGTGTGTATGTGTACGTGTACGTGTACGTGTACGTGTATGTGTACGTGTATGTGTATGTGTATGTGTATGTGTATGTGTATGTGTATGTGTATGTGTATATGTGTGTGATTTTGGCTATCATGGAAAGCTCTTAGCTCCTAAGGCTTGCAGAGAAAAAAAGAGGAATCTTCTCTTTTAACTAAAAATCCCTCCTTTTCAGAATGATTCGTATGCCCACCACTTCCAGGTAGAGAAAAAAAAGTGTCAGAAAGGCGAGAAGAAGCTGCGGAAAAGCCAGGGAGGGGATGAAGAGGAAGGGATAAAAAAACAAGCTAAGCTTGAGGATTGCTGCCCTCTTTCAGCACCACACACACTTCGTGTGGTATTTCCACTTACCTTTCCTTCTTCAGTGTCTGAGCAGATATATTGTGACACATCAACAACTAAAAATTATAGGTAAATGAATACCAAATTAACCATTTCAAAAACGCATACTCTGTCAGAAATCAGTCATTGGTTAGCTGAGAGTTAAACTGACTAGATTTTACTGTTGTGAGATTAAATGTTCTTTTTAAATGAAAGAAGAAACAGAAACTGTGTAACTGAGGCCAGAGATTTAACCAACGTTTTCATTTATGTATCATTTTAATTATAGCAATTTCTATTTTGTTAGCAGGAGACTTCTATTCAGGGCCTTCTTTTCTTCCTCAGGCTTACCCACATTTTGCATTGCTAATTGGTATACTGATTTTAAATAAATATTATATACATATACATATATATATAGTTGTTCCAAATACATTATGAAGTTCCTGAATGCAAGACTTTTTTTGTTGTAATTTATGATTATCATTTTCTTTAAAATGATTGTGTCATATTGGATTAGCAGTTACATTTTCTGTTTCATGAAATAATTAAAATAACTAATATAAAAGTAAGTATAAAAGTTGTCTTTTATTCCCTTTTGCTTATTATTTATCTATCTTTCTATCTATCATCTATCTATCTATCTATCTATCTATCTATCTATCTATCTATCTATCTTCTAGCTATCTGTTTGTGTGTGGGGGGATAACATGTGTGTATGTATTTGAATAATAGAATAGTGAGAGAAGAAAACAAAGAAGAACATTAATATTTGTAGGATGGGGAGGCCTCAAGTTATATTGTATTTATTATTCAGTGTCTTTTTAACTGTAAGTTGAAACTCATTAATAACTTGTGAAATTGATTTAGTGGTCAGCAGCAAGTGGTGTGCTGTTAGATGACTTTCTTGGTATATATTAAAAATAATCTTTATTTAGCTAATTTCAAGCTATGAATGTAATGTCAGATACCTCTCAAAATTTTTGAAAAGTTAACCTATTCTTTTTTTTTTTTTTTTTTTTTTTTAGTTAACCTATTCTTACAAGTGAATATGAGTGGTTCCAGCATATTACTGGCTGCAGATAACATTTTTAATTAAAAGCAAACTAGAATAGAAGAAAATAGATAATCTCAAATATATCACTTGCACTGAGAGTAAATATTGCCTTATACATTTTTAATATTATTTATATACTAGAGGCCCGATGCATGAAATCTGTGCAAGAGTAGGCATTCCTTCCCCCTGCTGCTGGCACCAGCTTCCCTTCGGCACCCGGGACCCGGGCTTCCCTCCCCCAGCAGGCACCCAGGACCCAGGCTTCCTTTACAGCCCTGGCTTCATCTGGAAGGTCATCTAGAAGGACATCTGATCTAATTAGCATATTACACTTTTATTATTATAGATGTACTAGAGGCCTGGTGCACAAATCTGTGCACCAGTGGGGTCCCTCGCCTGGCCTGCAGGTTCGGGCTGAAACCAGCTCTCTGACATCCCCTGAGGGGACCTGGATTGTGAGAGGGTGCAGGCCAGGCCAAGGGACCCCACCAATGCACGATCAGGGCTGGAGAGGGACGAGGGAGGTTGGCCAGCCAGGGAGGGACCACGGGAGGGCTCCAGGGCATGTGTGGCCCATCTTGCTCAGTCCCCATTGGCCAGACCCCAGCAGCAAGCTAATCTACTGGTAGGAGCATCTGCCCCCGGTGGTCAGTGCACATCATAGTGAGCAGTTGAGCAGCCTTAGCATATGATTAGCATATTACGCTTTGATTGGTTGAACGGATGAATGAATAACCAGACACTTAGCATATTAGGATTTTATTATATAGGAATATGTTTTGTGTATGTGGTTTTGCATATGTAAGTAAACTGTTTCACCAAAATACTTTTTGTTTAATTTCTTCATTTACAACATTTCAATGAACAAATTAATTTTTTATCTTTGTGGAAAACTTTACACAATTGCCCACAAATTTGCTTTAGCCTTAGTCCATTGCACAGATCACAATTAAACAGTGATCATTCAGCTGTCAGTTTAAGTGCTAGTCTTGCCGAGCTGCCCCTAATGGGCCTGCACATGTTGTCTACTGCCTTCCATCAGTCCCTTCCCTATAGCTTGTAGGGTAGCCGTGGAATAGTAGAGCTTTTTGGAAATGGTGAAAGAGACTACAAGTACAAAATAAATGGAAAAAGGAGAATTTTAAAGAACAGAGAAATTAAAGCCAGATACTTTTATGAGACTTAATATGGTTTATTTGATACTATTGAGTATTTTTTTTTTAGTAATTTTTCTTAATGAAATGGTTGTGTTTTGGAATTTAAACATATAGTTAAAGACTTTTTGTTTTTATTTTAAGAGGCCAATTACTAAGAAATGAGTAAAATCACTTGGCTGGAGTGATTCAATAGTTGAGCATTGACCAATGAACTAGGAGGTCATGGTTTGATTCCTGGTCAGGGCACATGCCTGGATTGCAGGCTCAGTGTCTGATAGGGGGCTATGCAGGAGGTAGTTGATCAATGATTCTCTATCATCATTGATGTTTCTATCTCTCCCTCTCCCTTCCTCTCTGAAGTCAATAAAAGTATATTTTTAAAAAAGAAATGAGTAAAATAGATTTTAGCCTTACTGTAAAGTAGAATTATTTTGAATTAATGTTTATTAAATTTATCTCTCAATTCATTACTATATGACTTTAGAAAATAAAGGTAAGGTTGCCTGCTGACATTTATTGGAAAGGAGTTTATGGCTGTCCTTTTTACAGAACGATGATGTTTGTGATGGTGGTTATTGTTTCTGCTGGTGCTTACAGATAAAATAAAAAATTGGCAGTCCTATGTGGACCATAACGTTTCTTATGATTTTTCTCTTCTTGTATTAGAATTCTATTTGTACTCTAAAGCATCATTCAAACAGCCCCTCAGTAAAGTTCTGCTCATTTTCTCTGTACCTTTTCCTGGCACGTTTTAGTTTCATAGTGTAGTGGTCCTGCCTTGTCTGCTAGTGAAAGAGTGATCCTGCCTCCTATGAGCTCTCTGCCTTCCAACACTCACCCTGCTTTTGTCTCCCAGAGTCAGTCATGTCTCCCCTCCACACCCAGAATTGTACAGGAAGATAGCGACGATGCAAATGAACCTGGGGAGATCAGCGAGTTGTCCTGCATTATACAGCTAACTCTGGAAGCAGGACTGGAACCCAGCTCTCTCGTCTCAATCAGTGTCGTTTACTGAACTAGTATTTTTAAGATTTGTGACCCTTGGGCTTTTTGTTTCCACTTTTTTCTTTTTTTTAACTAAGGATTTTAGTCAAACTGGTACAAATCACTGAGGCAAAAATAAATACTCCCCTCCCCCCATCACAAAATATTCACATTATATTTGGGAATCAAAGTATAAACAGAAATCTCTTATTTCTCATTTGGCTGTCAGCCAACATTTAATTCAGCTGATACGTCCCTATGTATTTTTAATATGCAAAAATTTCAGCACCTTATCATCCTAGAGCGAAACCCAAGAGACTATGAAATCACTATAAATTGTTGTCCTTCATTTGGAAAAAAAGAAACTGAAAACTATCTGGGACATTAAAAATACAAAGAGCATTTCAATATCCCCCAGGAAAGAGAGTTAAAAGAGCAATTCCGCTGGGGCTCTGCAGTTAGTTCCTCCCTGGAGCTCCTGGGTCTGAGTTCCTGACTCCAGGTCTCTTGAGAGCGCGGGCAAACTTACATGAACCAGGCGTCTCACTGCTCAACACTGCACTTCTTGGAATTTCCTGAACGCGTGCCTGCAAAGCCACCAGAACAGCTGCAACGATTCACAGCGAGCTTTTCAGGAGAGGGAAGGTACTGGGTCAATAAAAAGAATTGAAAATGGACTATTCTTTTAAAAAATTATTAATGTATTCTCTTCTTAAAAGTAATTGAACAATGATAATTAAATTTTAAAGAGAATCAGAAATTGTTACAAGTAGGATGCAATAGAAAAGGGAGGTGGTTTGTTTTTTTCCTAATCAGAAAATAATTATTATTATCATATTTAGGTGAAAGGTCTTACATTTTCCATCAAAATTCCTTTGGCAATTTGTAAATTTCTATATAGTGACAATATAAAATGTTTTTTGCAATGTACAAGAATTATGAACAAGTAAATGTAAGGTACTTATGAATTTAATAATGTGTAAATGCACTTTTCTCTTTGATATTATATCTTAATTTAAAAATCTCATTATGTACTACTTCATTCACTGTCAGATACTACATATTTTAGTTTGGTATTTTTTCTCTTGTAAGCAGCATTGACGTTAAATATTCTGCTTCTCTTTGCTCCTCAGGTTAATCACTCATTTCAGATGGAAAGAGTCCCCAAACTGAAAATTAAATTTCTCTACTGTCATGAACTGTTCTTGACTTTAATGGGCATACAAATAATGTAGACATCTTGCTAAAAAGAACATTTTGCGATGGGCCTGAGATTTTACATTTCCAAAAATGTCCCCAGAAGATGATGATATGGCTGGTCTATGGACCACATGTTCATTAGCAAGGACTAGATGGGGAAAACTACAAGCAGATGATGCCACAGATGTTCTCATTGCCCACGTAGATCAGAAGTGAATTGTTGCCCAGTGTTAGAGATGGGAAGGGGTGCTAGGGGTTCACTGGAACAGAAGCCAAAAGACCTGGATGATAATGTTGGTTTCAGCATTTAGTAGCAATAGCTACCTCGCGATCTTACTTATTTCATATACATGGAACAGTTGGGAGGACACAGTGAAATGTACCTCTCGAGTAATTTAGAAACTGTAAGACACCCAGAATTTTTATTGTTGACTAGGTGTCATTTAAAATGCTGTATGTTTGAAAGAAAACTTATTAGCTACTTTCTAAGTAGCATTTACTCTTTTCCTAATATTTTTATCTTTCCCAACCAGGTGTCTCTAATACCATGACACTAGATACCTATTAACCAGGTTACATGGTGTGTTGGAATTAATTTCTTTCCATTTGCTTCAACTGTTCTATGTTAAATGTTTCAAAGGTTAGATGGTTAGTGATATGTTATCTCAGTAACAGTAAATTTCTTGAGAAATTTCTGGTTAAGATAAGGCAGTTTTAAAAAATGCTGTGTCAGACGAAAGAAACAAAGGCATTTTAAATCAATGCCAGCTTTAAGATGAGGAAATGAAAGATCTCTAAGAGCTTTGGCCACCCCAATAGTCTATAATATTATGAGATTAACTCCAACTGGGAGAGTCAAAAAAATTTTCTGGAAAAAAATGATACGTGAACTGAGCCTTGAAGTGGTGATAGATGAAAGGATTGGCAATAAGGTGGAGGAAAGGGAGTTACCGAAGCCAGAGGGGACATTTGTAGGGCAATGTAGAGGCCACTGTGGCCACAGGCGGCTGGAGTGTTATAGACCGAAGGGAAGAAAGGCTACAAGAAGGGTTTCCATGCAAACAAATGCTGACAGACACGTTTATCATATACAAGACGGTGTTCTGCTGTCCTTTTCACTGTATCCACTAAAAAAAAGTACAGGGTGGGGCCAAGCAGGTTTACAGTTGTATGTACATGAAATGTAGTTTATTTTTGTGTTATTAATTATTGTATCATTTTCCATATGAACAACTGTAGGCCTACTTTTGCCCTACCCTGCATATGTAGTCTTAAAAAAGATTTAGTTAGATCATTTTTGTTTTGTTTTGTTTCTTACTTCTAACATTCTCTGATACTTAGTTTTAGTAAAGATCTTCTCTTCTGCTAGTTTTCCAGCGATGCTAGTGTACAGCTAATCACACCAATGATGCTTTGCTTCGCTTTTACCTCTCCCTCTCTCAGGCCCTGCGCTCTGAAACGGAGGTTGCTCAGCCTGGTCTGTGAGTGGAGTCACTGTCCCTTTCTCCCAGCTGCTTTTACGAAGGCAACAGTTTCAAGAAGGCATCTCTGCTCGATGCCACCTGCCATGTGGCTTGTGGAGCTTACCTGTGAACTGTAAGTATGTGGAATACATGTCAATTACATGCCAGATACTATGTTTACATTTTGATGTCACGATGTGTAAATTAACATAGATAGTTACAAAGTAGATTTATAGAAGAAATCATTTTCTTCTGTTTATTTCAGTTTTTAGTGCTACACTTGAATATAGTCAACTTATTGTCATCTCTCAAGTGGCTTTGAAGTAGTCTTTGCAATTGCAGTCTTTAAATATTCATTATCATCTATATTAGATATTAGAGAAGAATCAGAAAAGATACAATATAAGGAGTTTTCATAAATTTCAAACCTTTGCTTATCTTTTTTATTATACTACATATACCACTTACAGATTTGTAATAAGATACTAGTCTACATTTTGAAATTACTTATGAAATTGTGCTGCCACCCTGTTGTTTTTATTTAGCACGTTTAATAAAAAATCAATACAAATTTTCTCTTTGGATGGAATTTGCTTTTAGGCTAAGAATGATTTTGGAGCTTTAAAAATATAATTTATATTTAAGAATTTACTATAGCCTAAGGTCAATTTTTAAATAGATTATATAAAATGTTGACATTACCTTGTGACCGGTGGTAAGAGAAATGATGCAATAGTCACTGTTAATGGTAGTTCTGGGTCTTTAAAGGAGTGCTGGTTTCCTAAGAAACTCTTCCTCCTACACAGCACTTCCTGAGCAGGCCTTCAGAAGTGGTCAGAGGGGCTAGTTTGAAATTTTATGTGGTTCTCTTAAGTAATTATCTAATCAGCTAAATTTCTTTAGATTTTAGCCTTAAATTCCAGGAGTACGGGGCAATCAGAATTTAAGGAGAAAAAGAAAGCACATTACTTATGGAAATTATCTACTTTTGTGCTTAAATAGAAAATTTTAAAAGTTTGTTTCTTATTACATTTAATGTGAATCCGTATACTACACTAATTGCTCATATTTTCCTTTGCTGATCCTTCTTATCTGATGGTTTTTCAAGAAATAAAAATAAGAAAAGTTATAATTTGGATTAATTTACATATCTGTCCATACATACGTATAGAGGTAGCAAAGGCAACTTTACAGTAGAGCTCCGTTCTAGAAGAGGGGAATATGTTTTATAGAAATGGTGACACTTGTGTTAGTTGGTAACTTAAAGATAACATGTGAATGTATTTGCCTCCTTCTGTTAGAACCATGGATTGTAAGTTACTATTATCTACTACATCGTATATGCCATTCATATTTCAAAGGTATAAAAATTAGATTCTGAACCTAGAGTTTGCTGTTGGGCCAGCTCTTCCTCCTACGGAACTAAATGTGTTGAGCTCTTGGAAATGCCTCTTCAGTAAGCTTTAGCTCCCGAATATAATCTTGCATTGAAAGTCTGACTCATAATTTTTTATGAGTAGAGATATGCCAACCTTTGTATTAGTCAGTGCTTGAAGTTGAAATGTGAGGGGGGAAAGGAAAAGACCCTCATGAGTAATTATTAATACTTGAACATTTTTGACATACAAAAATGGCAATTCAATATACTAGATAACATGAAAGTCTCAACAAAGGGCAAAATCGAAGGAAATGCCAGAATTCTTACAAGAAAAAGCAGGGAGGAAGATCGAAATAGTGCAAATAGCCATAAATATCTTCATAGACAACTTCCAAACTTATAAGCAAGTTATCAAGCCAAAGTTTATTTGAAAATCAGTCATTTAGAAATCAAAATATAGTTTTAAAATCTGGTTAATGTGGGTTTCATTGAGTGCTTACCAGAGAGATGCCTTTCATATGTTCTTTCTGATCTCTGAATCAAGAAGTAGGCTATATTATCTTTAATTTATAAAGCAAAGAGCTGAGGCTTAGAGACATTTTTCCAAACTAATATGGTTGCCAAGTGGTGGAACCAATTATGAAACACAGGTCTGCCTGATTTCAAAGCCGTACTGTGGAATGTATATTAGCCACTGGGCTGGAAACAACATCACATGACAAATCTTTATAAACATTCTACTTGAGGTTTTCCCAGTTCTGAAAATATATGAAGCTTCCTTTCTATAAACATAAGTGTGCATGGTGGAAGATTTGATCTCAGGTTGAAACACCTCATAGAATCCTCCCGATCCCGAAAAATAGATTGAGCAGTTACTCGTATGCAACAGCCATGTAAGGTTGTTTCAATGTCATGGCTGTGATCATTAAGATCATATGGGCAATTAAGGTGTGGCAGTTTCCTGGGTTATAATATACTTTAACTGCATATAAGTTCATGGACCTAAATACTGTATAAATTTAATTGTAAGTCTGTGATCTCCACCATAGTATTTTCTTTCATTTTTGAGAGTATCTTAGTTTCAGCTAGAAGAAAACACCCAACTCCCATATGTGGTAAGTAAGGTGGTAAGCATTGAATCAGGGACTGAAAAAAAATCCTATAAATTCATCTTAACACGTCCTTAAAACACCAAGGGGGCTCCCGAGCCACCCCTGCTACCACCTCCCAAGTGCGGCTTTTTTTCTTTTCTTTTACCTTTGTAGCTCTTTCTGATATCGACATCTTCAGTTCTCTTCTCACTAGGCTAAGGGATCAGCAAAACATGTATAGAGCAAATCTCTCCACTCTGCTCATCTAACTGCTGCTCTAGGTTATTTCATAGCAGCATCAGGAGCAATTTGATACCAAAAGATACTTTCACGAACAGTGCTCATTGAACTAGTCCATTCATTTATAGCAAAATTTTAAGCATATTGAACCAATTGTTTTTATCGCAAAAATGCAGATTTTTTTTTAATCCTCATCTGAAGATATTTTTCCATTGATTTTTAGAGAGAGTTGAAGAGAGAGGAAAAGACAGAGAGAAATATTGGTGTGAGAGAAACACATTGACTGGTTACCTCCTGAACGCGCCTTGACCAGGGCCTGGGCGGGGGAGAAGCCTGCAACTGAGTTACGTGTCCTTGACCTGAATCGAACCCGGGACCCTTTGGTCCACAGGCTGACACTCTATCCACTGAGCCAAACTGGCTAGGGCAACAACAATACAGTTTTTAATAAATGGCCCTGGCTGCCAGCTGCCTGCCAGGACCTCCCTTCCCTGGCTGCCGGCTGCCATCTGGGGCCTTCCTTTGTTCAGTGCCACCCCCTGGTGATCAGTGCATGTCATAGAGATGTGATTAGTCTCCTGGTCAAACTCCCAAGGGGACAATTTGCATATTAGGCTTTTATATATATACTAGAGGCCCGGTGCACAAATTCGGGGGCGGAGGGGTGTATGTGTCCCTCAGCCCAGCCTGCACCCTCTCCAATCTGGGACCCCTTGAGGGATGTCTGACTGCCCTTTTGGGCAGTCAGACATCTCTCTCACAATCCAGGACTGCTGGCTCCCAACCGTTTGCCTGCCTGCCTGCCTGATTGCCCCCAACTGCTTCTGCCTGCCAGCCTGATCACCCCTTAACTACTCCCCTGCCAGCCTGATTGACACCTAACTGCTCCCCTGATGGCCCGATTGCCCCTAATTGCCCTCCCCTGCCGGCCTAGTTGCCCCTGACTACCCTCCCTTGCAGGCCTAGTCACTCCCAACTGCCCTTCCCTGCAGGCCTGGTTGCCCCTAACTGCCCTACCCTGCCAGCCCAGTCACCCCTAACTGCCTTCCCCTGCCAGCCTGGTTGCCCCCAACTGCCCTCATCTGCAGGCCTGGTCAGCCCTAACTGCCCTCCCCTGTAGGCCTAGGTCCCTCCCAATTGCCCTCCCCTGCTGGCCATCTTGTGGTGGCCATCTTGTGTCCACATGGGGGTGGCCATCTTTGACCACATGGGGGCAGCCATCTTGTATGTTGGAGTGATGGTCAATTTGCATATTACTCTCTTATTAGATAGGACTAGAGGCCCGATGCATGAAATTTGTGCAAGGGGCTCAGCTGTCACAGCCCCTCACAGCCATGGCTTCGTCTGGAAGATCGTCCATTCTGCTGTTTGGTCTAATTAGCATATTAGCTCTTTATTATATAGGATATATAGATAGGCACTATGTTGTACAGCAGCTCTCTAGAACTTACCCATCTAATATAAATGAAACTTTATAACCATTGAACAAAACTGCCTATTTCCCCCACACCCCAACCTCTGGTAACCACAATTCTCCGCTTCTGTGAGTTTGGTTATATTAGATACCTCATATAAGTGAAATAAACTCTTGAAAAACTTCCAATACATTACCAGGAGTCAAGCAGTCAATAGATAAGCCCATGTTGCATAAATATATGGAAAGAGATTAAACAGAATAAAACAGGGAAGATAAGCAGAGTTGAGATTTTTCATTTTCTAATGCAGCAAATAACTCAGAAAGCAAACACAATTGCTATAATTTGAAATACTTAAAGTATAATTGAAATGACTGAATAACAAGTGACTTTGAATTTTATTGTACTATTAGGAGTTGAAATTTACTGGACTTATTTTAAGAAGAGAAGAAACACAGATTCACCTTCCTAGAAAACAATTTGAAAAGATAAAGCACCATGGATCTAACTTATATTCCTGAAGACTTATCCAGTTGTCCAAAACTTGGAAATAAATCCTGTCCTCCCACCAACCGCCCTTTTCAAGTCCGGGTGATAATGTACTCGATTATGACTGGAGCCATGGTTATCACCATCTTTGGAAACTTGGTTATCATGATTTCCATATCGCATTTCAAACAGCTTCACTCTCCCACGAATTTTCTGATCCTCTCCATGGCAACCACGGACTTCCTGCTGGGTTTCGTCATTATGCCATACAGCATGGTGCGGTCAGTGGAGAGCTGCTGGTACTTTGGGGAGGGCTTTTGTAAATTCCATGCAAGCTTTGACATGATGCTAAGCCTGACCTCCATTTTCCACCTCTGTTCCATTGCCATCGATCGCTTTTATGCTGTGTGTTACCCTCTACACTACACAACCACCATGACCACCTCCATGATAAAGCGACTGCTGGCATTTTGCTGGTCGGCCCCCGCTCTTTTTTCTTTCGGTTTAGTTCTATCTGAGGCCAACGTATCGGGGATGCAGAGCTACGAGATTCTTGTTGCTTGCTTCAATTTCTGTGCACTGACTTTTAACAAATTTTGGGGGACAATATTGTTCACTACATGTTTCTTTACTCCTGGCTCCATCATGGTTGGTATTTATGGCAAAATTTTTATCGTTTCCAAGCGACATGCCCGAGTTATCAGTAACATGCCTGAAACCACAAAGGAGGAAGTGAAAAAGAATCTATCTAAGAAAAAGGACAGGAAAGCAGCTAAGACCCTGGGTATAGTAATGGGGGTGTTTCTAGCTTGCTGGTTGCCTTGTTTTCTTGCTGTTTTGATCGACCCCTATTTAGACTATTCTACTCCCATAATAATACTTGATCTTTTAGTGTGGCTTGGGTACTTCAATTCCACTTGCAACCCACTCATTCACGGTTTCTTTTATCCATGGTTTCGGAGAGCTCTCAAGTACATAGTGTCAGGGAAAATATTTAGCGCCCATTCAGAAACCGCAAATCTTTTTCCTGAAGCACATTGATTTAAAAGCCATTAGAAAAGTGAACAGAATAATGAAAATGAGACTGTTATTATTTTTACCTGAGGTACATACCTTACATCCCCAGATCACTGCAAATATTATCCTATCAAATTTCAGTGATCTAGATACGTGTTCTGTAACCTGCAAAAGAGCTACATTCAGTATCTCTGGTCAGCCAATCAATCAATCAATCAATCATTTATTAATTGTTAACACTCACTTCTAACTGGTAAGTAAAATGTACAGAAGAAATATAAAACATAGTTGAGAACAGATTGGCCTTGAGTATATACATGAAACAATTAAAGACCAATATAAGAATTTTTAAAAAGTGCTAATGGTTTTGGGTCCTCTCTGTTTCCACTCTAGGAATTCAGAAAAGGGAAGATCATTATGACTTGTGAATCCATAGAAGTGAAACGTAAGACTGGTATTTACTATCAACTAGAAGTCTACTTATCGTTTGGCTTGGGAGAATTATTCACAATCATTATATAAATTATTTAGCTATATCCTGGCACCCTGAAGCTCACTAGAAGGAGCTACTCAGAGGAGAAAGTTGATTACAAATCCTTATATACAAGTTGAGCTTTTATACTTCTGAGTTTTTACTTTGTGGCTTATATTTGAAATGACTTCTGTTTCCTCTGTCTCTAGCTTCTTAACCTGCATGGTATGTTTACACTATGGGCCAACCATCACAAGCCTCTCCTTGGACTTGTTTTAACCACTTTCTCTGAAAGTTGCCTAAAGTTCTACCAAATAAATTCCATCCACACCGCAATGCCTCTGATTTAAGTCAGATCACTAACCCTAGGTAAAAGTACTTCCAGTAATTTTTCTCTGAAACATTAAGAGACAAACAGAACCTTTCTTTATATGATAGATCAGGACATACACGAGTACATGTAACAATCATGTCCACATCTCCTCATACCTGGAATTAAGATATGGGAGGGAGAAAAGGAGGAGGAGAGCAAAGTGTTCCTGAATCTAAGTTCAGCTTTAGGCCCATAGAGAATGAGGGGTGATGTAGGGAGGCACAGTGGTACCAGATGAGTGGTTTGAAATGCCTTTGGTGTAAAGAATGAATAAGAGAAGAACAAGAATGAATTTGAGAACAAGTAGGGAGCTATTTATTGCAAGTCCAGATGAGAGATGAGGGTAGCTTAGACTGGGGAGATGCTGATGAAGTGGAGGGAAGCTGCCAAAGTCATCAAATACCACCAGACAAAAACAGTGGGACTTAGTAATATGTAGCCTTTAGAGGGTGATAAAAAAAGGGATTCCAAGCATGATTTATAGATTCTGACTTGTGCAATTGGAGGTATGGAAGATAGGAAATCCTGGAGGAAACCAGTTTGGGGAAGAAGGGAAGATCATGAGTTCTGTCTGGGCATGTTGGGAACTTGAGACATCCTAGTAATAATAAAAAATAAATAAATAATTGGATTTAAGGGTCAGTGCTCAGAGAAGTCTGGGGTAGAAATGGACCTGCAGGTATTGGTGTGTAGATGACATCTGAAAGAGAGGACATGGTTGAACCCACTTAGGGAGAGAATGTAGGAAAGGAAATGAGGGCCTAAGACTAGCCTTGAGGAGTTTCCACATTTAGTGGCCAGGGGGTGAAGATAAAGAAAGAACAAGTGCTGCTTTAGGTCAAACTTTGAATAGAAAAACTTAATCTGGCTTTTTCCTATCTCTCTTCTAAGCCTTTCTTATCACATACCCTGACACCCTCTGTCCTAGATCCAATTATAAAAAAATTACCCAGGCTCAGCTTGTGACTTGAAGGACAATATGACCCCACAAGGACTATTCCTCTTCAGGACCATGACAGTTTCATTCCCTGTACTTGTCAGTAGTAAAGCAAGTGTGGGCCCTAGCTGGTTTGGCTCCATGGATGGAACATCGACCTGAGGACTGAAGGGTCCCGGGTTCAGTTCTGGTCAAGGGCACATGTCGGGGTTGTGGGCTCAATCCCCAGTAGGGGGTGTGCAGGAGGCAGCCAATCAATGGTTCTCTCTCATCATTGATGTTTCTATCTTTCTCTCCCTCTCTGAAATCAATAAAATATACTTTAAAAAAAAAAAGAGAAAAGCAAATGTGAATAATAAATGCACAATTTAAGTATTTTAATGTTTACTAATCCAATCTAACTGCTGGCCTTGAGGGGAACACTTTAGCCTGTGTCAGGAAGAGATAGGAGGGCATGAGAATCACTGCCAGGCTCTTTCTTCCCCAGAGTCTCAAAAGACCTTGGACATCACCCAATCAGGCCTATTCCTTCACAGATGACAACATGCTAAATGAAATAAGCCAGTCAGAGAAAGACAAATACAGCTGGTAGCTGGCAGCCGGAAGGAAGTCCCTGGCCGGCAACCAGAAGGCCCTGATCAGCCCTGATTGCCAGCCAGGCCTAGGGACCCTACCTGTGCACAAATTTCGTGCACCGGGCCTCTAGTACCATATAATCTCACTTATATATGGAATCTAATGAACAAAATAAACTGACGACAAAATAGAAACAGAGGCATAGATACATGGAACAGACTTAGAGCTGTCAGAAGTTGGGATGAAAGAAGGCGAAGAGATTAGCCAAAAAACATACATAACCCATAGATACAGAAAATAGTGTGGTGATGGCCAGAGGGGGAGGGCAGGGGCTGGATGGAAGTGGGCAAAGGGGGGAAATGAGGACATCTGTAATAGTGTCAATAATAAAAATAAAGTTATATAAACAAAATTGACTTGCCCCACTTCAGCAGTGACTTACATTTCATGGCTAGTGATCCTTCTAGTACTTTTAGCTTTCTCTCAGTTCCTGCTTTAAAAAGTCTCATTTGTTTCTTTACTTCTGAACAATTTCTCTACTCTAAAAACTTCATGGGGTGTATGTTAGAAAAAAAAATGATTTGTTACACTTATTAAAGACCATAAGGCAGACTTTATTCAAGGGAGGCTCCTACAATGGAGTTTTTTGTAGTAGGAGGAGAGAGAGATTAGACTCAACCAACTCTATGAAGGTCAAATGCGGATTTATACCCAAAGAACAGGGTGAGAGATAAAACCCAAATTTATGTTTAAAAACATCAGTCCCTCTCATGTGCATTCTTAACTAAATGGACTGATCTTTCCAAAAGTCATTAAAAATATCAATGGCCATTGTAGGGAACTTTTGAAATATCCAACCTTACTTTCTTAAAACCAAACTGGACAATAATAACTTTGACATTTGCAAAACGGAATGGAACATCTATTTCACGTTGTATTTTGAGCCTTTCAAGTATTATCAGGAACCCGAAGGTGCCTTTTTCTGAAAGAAGGTTTAAAAATGAACTGAGGCTAACAACCTTTTAATGCAAGAGAAACTGTCTTCTGAAGCCTCATGTTCCCTGCCTCAGGACCCATCTGACCCTTTCCCCTCCACTCCTTTGCTTCAGGATCGGCCTCTGGAGCCGGCATGCTATTTTTCCATGACACATAGTGATGGAAGTTTTTATTCAGTTGGTTTGAAACATGGCTCTTACTGCTTTTTGTTTGGGCAAAGACCTTTATTTGGAAAACTGCACACAATGAACTGCAATGTGAATGAATATCCCTAACCGCATGCAGCCAAATGAAAAGATATAGATGAGTCAGATTTTCAGTAGGGTTTAAAGAACTCACTGTTTGAAAACATCTAGTCTTTGGTAATAAGTGAAGTGAGCATTTGTTTGATTTGAATTAAAATTCCTTCCTTCCTTCCTTCCTTCCTTCCTTCCTTCCTTCCTTCCTTCCTTCCTTCCTTCCTTCCTTCCTTCCTTCCTCTCTCCTTCCTCTCTCCTTCCCTTCCATATTTTCATTCTTTTCCACTTTGGCCTTGTGTAAGGCTAGTTCAGGTTATCCCTTGGAAGTCATAGGGATGATAGCACATAACAGACTCATTCTCCCAGACCCAATTCTCTAGTGACTTGCTGTGATCTCTTCGCTGGCAGCACACTGCAGGTTGTTAAAGGACACACCTGTGTCCTGTTGACACAGGTAATACAGCCGCAGGAGGCATATTCTGTGTATAAATACTGACAGCAGTACAGCCTGCCAGGAGCCTACCTATGAGATCTGGGGCCTCAGTACATGTTCTAGGGGGAAATCAGCAGGCAAGAGAGCAGCGGAGCACAATGCTCATTTTCATGGTAAGAAACTTTGGCACAACAGATAAGTCACCTCTCAATGGTTTTAGCTCCAAAATACCTAATTAGCCAAACAAATTATGGTAAACCAAAGGAGAATATATTAAGAGAGGAAAAAGATCAAAGAGATCTATCTTTTTTTTTTAACATGGTGAAAAGAATCATATTTAAAATACTGATCTATGAATGTAAGTCTGGATCATTCTTTTAAATCACTGAAATTCTAAAGAGGCAATGAGAGAAAGACCTACCACAGATCTTTCTTAAATCTAATTCATAAGTAACCTCCCTTAACTAAACAAACTATTGTATAAGTGAGGTACATCAAAATAAGATAAAAGCATTTTCAGAGAAAGACTCAGAGCTATGTAACCAGTAAGAGAAGAAAAATCATGCCTGATAAAGCAGGTATGCTGTGTCCTCTCCTAATTTTCCACTTTATTTACAGCATATTATTGAGCTTGTTGAATATATTCCTTCTTATTGTAGGGAAATACATAGACCTTAATAAAATGTTAGGTATTTAATACTTAAGGAAAACTTATCACATAGTTCCTTTTTCACATTTTTCCTTGAAATTCTGAGGAACTTTTAGATTTTTGAAATCTTTATTTCAGAGTCTTTGTGTCTGTTTCCTTACTCTGTAACTTTTCCCTTAGAGACCTAAATTTGAACTGAAAAACAATGCAATCTTTGCTCCTCTCCAGGATTGTTAACAAATGTTTATTTTTACCTCCTGGCAAAAAGAGTTAACACTTCTCTATGCTTTCATTAGGTAATTGTTTGCAATGTTGCTGTTAATTTGGTTCGTTGTTGCAATATTACATTCCATGATAAAAGTGAGATGTCAAAGAGGGTTTTCCTTCATTCCGTTTTATTAAAAAACTACTGTATCTTTTGAGGAAGTGAATCTTCAAAGAAAAATAATCTCTATTCTGTTCAGTTTTTAAATAACAAACAAAACTCCAACTGCATTTAATTTCATGACAATCTTTTTTTTTTTTTTTTTTAACAGAGCAGTAGACCAGCAGTCATGTTTGTATTTTCTTATTTGTTTTTTATAACTTTTGGTCAAAAGCTTAGCTAGGGGCTTAAAATTATTATTACCTTTGACATTATCTTAACAATTCACCCATGTGATAACTTTTTAAATCAATGTGTGTCTTTTTGTCTTAATCTAATATCTAGAGGTTTAAATATTCTCTAATATATAATCATACATCAGAAATATGAGATAATACTATTAATTTTTAGCAGCTGTTTCACATTGTGTTTTCCAACAAATAAAATTCCTTTATAAACATAGGAGTTAAATAATGTTGATCTTTTAGGAATTGTGTTCTCAAAAATGAAATTTTAAACTCCAAAAATTATACCATGAAATATTAAAAAGTATACTATTTTGTATTAGAAATGCTATGTCTATGTATATACAGTGACAAATACCTAAGTAATGTTGTGGTAATTGTTAGCCATCTTTAAATATAATTTTTAAAAGAACATTAAAAAGAATTAAATAAAAAATGTAATTTCAAACCTAAAGACAATAAGAGGCAGAATAAAGTTAATCAATTAATTAAGTAAAGAATGTAATTAGGTTTTTAAGATTCCATTATATTCAGTATTTTAGGGCTTAGAAACCAAAGTGATAAGTAATGAGATAATTTGTTCTGCGTATTTCAAAATTGATAGCTACAGTTTATTTAAAAAGTTAATAAGTCTTTGTCCTTCTTACATTTTACTTCTCTATGTTTTGATTTGTCAAGTTCAACTTAAGTAGCATAATATTTGATTGCTACCATTAAAATATCTTTAAAGAAAAATGCTAGTCTGAGAAATTAAATTACTACATTCAGAGAAAATGAAATGTGCTATACTGTCAAGATTTCAACTAATACACATTAGAAAGAATGCTGAGTTATAGTAGCAAATACTGTAAATATTATTTTCAAAGGTACTTTTATTCTCATTAATATCTTTTCCAAGTAAATCTGGTAGGATGTGCTTATGGATTTGTTTTCCCAATGGACCAGGGAGTTTTAATCTATTCTCAGGCCAAAGTCCACTTCTCTAACCTGGCCCTAGATCTCACTAATGCTTGTCACTGGTCATCAGAGTTACACATCCAGTCCTGGCACTGGAAAAACAAATCAAACCCATGTCACACTCGGGTGAGTCAGTCCCATTAATTCCACATTTTAAAAGCAGCAGCTTAAATTATATAAAGCAACAGTTTACACAATGAGCACAGAACGTGCTATTATAAAGTTGTATCCCTGATACCTATCTAAATTTATTAACCAATGTCACCCCAATAAATTCAATAAACAAAGATGTTTAAAAATTAAATAAATGACTAAGATTTTTTAGAAAACACACACACACACACACACACACACACACACACACACACACAAATGAGCAGCCATACATGTCCAATTTGTTTCCAATATGAGAATTTGAAATCTGTGGACAAAATGACCTCAACCTGAATTTGAATTCATGAAATTGCTGCTAAATGAAAGAAGCTAAACTATGAGATTTACAGAATTTATCATTTGAGATATTTTCCCCTTTATTTTGAGATTATTCATGTATATTCTTGTAGACATTAGCATATTTTTAGTTTACCTTATATTGTTCTAAATTTTAAATTCTGTGTTGTATACATTGCATGGAGAAATGTTTCCTTAATTGAATATATTGTGTGTATTAAGCGGCAGGATCCAAAGCAGTGCTCCTGAACAGCAGGAAATTCAACCAGGGATTGGAAACGCAGCTAGCTGGGCCTCTCTGAAAAGTTTCCACTGATTCTTATTGTTTTTCCTTTTTTTCACAGAAAGGAGAGGCCCACAGTACTTTTGCAAAAGACTCATAGTGCCCAAGGGACCAAGACGATGAATTCACCTGACCTTTGGAACTCCGCAGAAGTGCAATTTTGCTTTGCTCTGATTAACAACTCATGCCCTAGAAATGTGAGGTCTGTGCTAAGCGCCTCTGCCATGTACTTTGTCATGATTGGTGCTATAGTGATGACCATCCTGGGCAACCTGGTGGTGATCGTTGCCATCACCCACTTCAAGCAGCTCCACACCCCGACCAACTTCCTGATCCTCTCTATGGCCACCACTGACTTCCTGCTGAGCTGCGTGGTCATGCCCTTCAGTATGATCCGGTCCATCGAATCCTGCTGGTACTTTGGAGATCTCTTTTGCAAAGTCCACAGCTGCTGTGACATCATGCTCTGTACCACCTCCATTTTTCACCTCTGCTTCATCTCAGTGGATCGTTACTATGCTGTTTGTGACCCTTTGCATTATGTTACCAAAATTACCATTCCTGTCATAGAGCTCTTTCTGCTCATCAGTTGGTCTATTCCAATCTTTTTTGCCTTTGGCCTGGTATTCTCAGAATTAAACATAATTGGTGCAGAAGATTTTGTTGCAGCCATTGACTGCACAGGTTTGTGTGTGTTGATATTTAACAAATTTTGGGGGGTTATGGCCTCTTTTATAGCCTTTTTTCTTCCTGGGACGGTAATGGTGGGGATTTACATACACATTTTCACGGTAGCCAGGAAGCACGCTAAGCAAATTGGCATGGGTTCTATGATGAAACAGGTTGGGCCAGAAAGCAAAATGAAAGCATCATCCAAAAAAGAGAGCAAGGCCACCAAGACTTTAAGTATAGTCATGGGAGTGTTTGTGTTGTGCTGGCTGCCCTTTTTCCTCTTGACGATTACAGACCCTTTCATCAATTTTACAACTCCTGAAGACTTGTATAATATCTTCCTCTGGCTGGGTTATTTTAATTCCACTTTCAATCCCATTATCTATGGCATGTTTTATCCTTGGTTTCGAAAGGCATTGAGGATGATTGTCACAGGAATGATCTTCCGCCCTGACTCTTCCACCCTAAGCCTGTATCTTGAACATGCTTAGGCAATGCTCTCTGTTCTCTAGGATTCTTTCCTAGTAAGGAATCTTGGATGCTCTTTCTACCCAAAGGTAAGGGCGTGGACAGAGTTGATAAGAGGATTCTTCCAGTTGGTACAATACACATCTAAGTAGGAGCACTAAATCTGGCCTCTTGGTATACCAGAGCTGCCAAAGTGTCTAATTTCTGGGGTTCTGAGGAAGGCACCTCCAATAAGAAGAAACTCTCTTACTGATTCCTGAATTTCTAAATTAGAGATTTAGAATTATTCCTTTGGCTTAAATTAAATAATAAGGGTCTTTTGCTTTTTCTCTTGTAAACATCGGAAGAGAGGACACAGTTGGTGTTCACACTCACTGATAGCCATGTACAATTTAAGTATTTCTTGAGATTATTGTTACATTTGGGGGAGCAGGGAGAGAGTTTGAGAGTACTGGAAGCCTGAATTATGAAGCATGTGACTGACAGAAAGGGAGAAGGAAACAGACAATTGTATTTATTTCCAATTTCATTGGTTCTGACTTAAACCTCTTTTCAAAATGAGTTGATGTGAGGTTGGCAATACTTTGATTAAATTGAACTGTCTTATTAAATAAGAATGGATAAAAAAAAGTTTAGAAGCATATTCTTTCCTTTTTTCAATATATACTTTTTAATCTATATATACATGTGGCCTGCATGCATGTAGAGAGGTGGTCTGTCCATCTCTCTTGGCGGGGGTGTGTGTGCACATACTAGCTTGAGCTTCATTCATAAACTGAAGTTCTTTCACTATCCCAGAGTTTTGGGATAATATTTATTGCCTCAATGAATGTCTCTTCTCTGTGTCCTTATGTCTATCTCTCCTTCTCCTACCCCATAAACCCATTTCACCAAATTTTGTTTTTTTATAATATTCTTTCTGTCTCTCTAATCTAGTGGTTCTCAATCAGGGAGAGTTATGCCCCTTGAGGATATTTGGCAATGCCTGGAGACATTTTTGTTTGTTTAAACCAGCGAGGAGGTAGTACTGACATCTAGAGGGCAGAGGTAAAGAATGCTGCTAAACATCCTATAATGCACAGAACAGCCCCCCACAGCAAAGAATTATCTGGTTCAAAACTTCAATAATGCCATGGTTGAGAAACCCTGTTCTAATTTCACAGCTTTAATTACCACCTATTTCCTTCAAATATATTAATCTTAATCCCTACCATTTTCCCCAAGTTTCTCATTTTTTATTATCAGTAAAGTATCTTTTTTTATTTTCCCTCAAGATCTCAAACTAAACATATCCAGCATTTTCCTTCTATGTCCACTCCACTGACTCAAACCTGTCTCTTCTGAATCCTGCTTTGTGTTAGGGTTGGGTGTGCACAGGTATGTAGTTGCTCATCTTATATAATAAAAGGCTAATATGCAAATTGTCCCCTCGACTGACAGTTCAACCAGGAGTTCAACCAGGGGGCGGGGCCGGCTGGCCAACCACCCACAGCCCCTTCCCCTCAGCCGGCCTCACCCCAAATTGGCCCTCCCTCCCCAATCGTGGGTGGGGCTGGCCAGACCCCACCCATGCATGAATTTGTGCACCAGGCCCCTAGTCTAGCCTATAAGCTTCTTGTATGCAAGACTATAACCTTACATTATTCATGTTGGTATCCTGCAGTGCTTGACATGGTGCCCCTCCCATCAAAATCTCTGAGCACATTCAATGGATGACTAAAACATAGAAACTTTGAGGAAAATGAGAAAGAGTTACTCAAATTCAGAAAAATGAACAATTATAAAACAGAGACTGTTAGACAGTGGGGGCTTCTTTTCTTGGAAGGGAAGATGGTGAAATGAGCCTATATGCAAAGAAGAAATTGAACTGAATTGAACTCCTGTTCTAATGGGCTTTGGTTATATGTGCACAATGTTGTGCTGGGAACTTGAGCACAGGGCCAGCAGAGGCACATGGTGGACAATGACTCACCAACTCAGAAACGCCTGCCACATACAGAAAGAAGCTTTCATGCTCATGTAGTGAATTTCCTGAGACTAGAAATTAGGTGGTCCTTTTCTTTTCCTAATGTGTCAATAGTCCAAGTGCTTCGCAGAAAAGTTTGGTCATGTGGAAATATTGTTCACTATCTTATGGATTGACAAATTGGAAAATTTTTAAATGGAACATACAAACTTAGGATGTTCATATGTGGCTGGAGCAATTTATTCATTAATGTTTGCCTACATTTGCAGGAAGTAGGTTGCTTTTCATAACAATAAACTTAAGAAACTGGGAGGTTGCAAAGAAAATATTTGTTAACATTACCATAGATTTTAATGTTAAGCATATTTTATTGTAGTAATTCTTATAGTAACATCGGAACATTTGCTTAATCAACCCCTCTCTACTCTGACCTGGCCAATGACATCACACCTCTATGTAGGACACCTAGTCCTAAGGTTTCTAATGTTCACAGTCGTACATCCTAAATGCATTCATAAACCTTTTCACTTTTTAAAAATCTACTCTTGCTATTGGGAAATTACTCATTACTCCAAAACACCTTCAATAACATTACTATTTAGTTAAGAATTCCCAATACCCTTTTTTTTAAATTTCTTTATTGATTAAGGTGTCACATATTTGTCCTCATCCCCCCATTCCCATCCCCCACCCCTCCCCACGGATGCCCCCACCCCCCTGTTGTCCTTAACCATTGGTTAGGCTCGTATGCATGCACACAAGTCCCTTGGTTGATCTCTCCCCCCTACCCCCATCCTCTCCTACCCTCCCTCTGAGGCCCGACAGTCCTATCGATGCCTCCTTGTTTCTGGGTCTGTTCTTGTTCATCAGTCTATGTTGTTCATCATTTCCCCTAGATGAGTGAGATCATGTGTTACTAGAAATATAAGAACCGAATGTGAGTCGAGCAATAATAGTTATGCTGACAGGCAAATGAATCAGTCTGTAGTAAGTTTCTTTCTGGACCAACAGTTCTTTTGAGACCCAATTTCAATGTCCACCAGTTCCTTATGTGTACATGTCAGCACTGACTTTTCAGCTCTGGATGGTGGACAAATGGTGGTAATGCAGGTCCGACTCCCTCTGGTTTGGTCTCGCCCAGACGCAGGGGCATGGCTTCACCCGGACTCAGGGGCGCGCGGCCTCACCCGGACCTGGGACCCAGCATCGCCCAGGCCCCGGGGCGCGTGGCCTCACCCGGACCCAGGTGTGTGCGGCCTCACCCGGTCCCGGGATCCAGCCTCACCCGGACCCAGGACCCAATACCCTTTTGATCTATCTGGTCTGTTGAACATTTATAGCTTTTTAAGGTCAGTAATTATAATTGGATAATTTGAATATAGTATATTTAGGTCCTGAGATTTCAGTAAGTTATCGTTTTCACAGAGCAGTGTTTGAAATCAGAATTAGGTTTCAAGATGCTTAGGAGAGTATTGGTTCATTCTCTTCTGGTGGCAGTAATTTAATCCTTCAGGAGGAGGTTTCCTCTGCCCCTAATCCAGGGGCAACTTCAGAGGCTAAGGTACTCCTTTCTTTTGAAGAATGAGAGGAACAGGAAGAGTTCCTTCGGCTTCAGGCCAAGTTAGACCTCCTTCCAGGGCCTGATAGAGTGATGGAGCACCTTACAATGTCAGGAGCACTTTCTAATTTGCTTTCCATGATGAGCCTCTCGTCTTATTTGGAATTTAACAGACATTTGGACTGCTGCACCTGAGGGAATGCACAGAAAGGGCAGCTACTCATTTAGCAAACAATCATTTTTTTTCATTTGATCCTCAAAATAACATAAAATAATGTAACTTAACATCAAGGAACTGATATTTGAGGTCATATGACGGTCCATTTTTTCAGACCAGCATTTAATTTTGCTCACTGGGAGCAGAGGTAAATAGAGGAGAAATGAAGGAGCATGTGGAAGCTTCTGCTGTAGTCATAACCATTTCTTAACTTAATAAAGAACTTTTACAACTTACAGCTCTACCTGCTCTTCCTAGGCTAGTCCAAGGAAAAGAGAACAATCCCATCATTATTCCTAATCTAATACTCTTCTTTCCAGGACTCATCCAGGCCGAATAGAGTAGCCATTATCTCAGGATGGTGACTGCCATGAACAGGTTCTTTCTATTACTAGTAAAAGCTATTCAGTTCAACAAACATTTAGTGAGCGGCTACTATGTGCTGTTCTGTGTGCTTATGGTTCAGAGATTAAGAAAACTCAAATCCTGGCTTCAAGGGGCTTATGGTCTAATAGGAAAACCATAGCCACTCAATTACAGTGCAGGAAGCTAAATCATGTTTAGTAAAGGGCCCATTTCCAACCACTGAAGTGGGACTATGCATATTGCATTTCAGCTTTGATGTAATATATCCCAGAACCGAAAACCTTTTTAAAAAATATATTTTTATTGATTTCAGAGAGGAAGGGAGAGGGAGAGAGATATAGAAACATCAGTGATGAGAGAATAATTGATGGGCTGCCTCCTGCACACCCCCTACTGGGGATCGAGCCTGCAACCCTGGCATGTGTCCTTGACTAGAATCAAACCCAGGACCCTTCAGTCTGCAGGCCAATGCTCTAGCCTCTGAGCCAAACTGGCTAGGGCCCAAAAACCTTTTTTGGCTTTCTGGTCTGATTAACTTCTGGAGTCAGAAATCTATTTCCCCGCACATGGACTTGGTACAAGGCAAGTCTTAAGCAATCACCACTGATTTAGCTAGGGCTTTGTGGAGAAGGTGAAAGTACAAGCCAACCTTTTACATTTGTTTGGACCTGTCCCACCTCATCCTACAGGCCTTGCTGATGGATGTAATTTATTATTACCTTTAGAATTATGTCATTTTTGCAACATCAGTTTGACTTATATTGTAAACTGATTTCACCAAGAGGCATTCCACCTTCTGAAGGTTTGTATCAAGAAATAGAGATGAGTCCTCGCCGGTTTGGCTCAGTGGATAGAGCGTTGACCTGCAGACTGAAGGGTCCCTGGTTCGATTCCAGTCAAGGGTACATGCCCCGGCTTGATCCTCAGTAGGGGGCGTGCAGGAGGCAGATGATCACTGATTCTCTCTCATCATTGATGTTTCTATCTCTATCTCCCTCTCCCTTCCTCTCTGAAATCAATAAAAATATATTTAGAAAAAAAGAAATAGAGATGATAGCTTTGTGATGTACAGACATATGAATCTAATTGTAGGTACTATTACTGATGGGGAGAAATGGGGTGGGGGTGGGGGGATAAGTGATGATTTTAAAAAATGGCAGAACAAGAATCTAACTCTTCTGTGTCCAGGTGAACTGCTTCATCTACTGTGATTTCCTTAACCAGTACAAAACATAGAGCTTAAAGAAGACAAGATAAATTCAGTGTGGGGGTCACAAACCAAAGGATTTAGGGTTAGTTATTCTCAATTATTTTTCTTGTTGAGAGAAATGTATACAAAAAAATCTTAAAGCAGTAGGGATATGTGAAACTCACTGAAAAATTTAAAGACTTTACAAATCCAGCATTTCATTTTCATCTCTAATTAATTGGCAGGACAAATAATGATCCTCTACTGAGAAGGAAGCAAACTACTGAGACCTGTGAATAGTGTAAACTAGGTCCCTTGGTACTCATTCAATGCTCATTTGCATAACATACCATATGGAGACGTAGTTTCTATTTGGAGTATAAGATCATTAACTAATTGCACATCTGTCATCTTTGCAGATGGAAGAGGATTCTACATACCTATGTCTATTTGTTACAAGAAGGACTTTTCCCTTAAGTGATTCTGATTCCTACCTCTGTAAGTAGCTTGGAAACTCTGAATTCAATTTATGAGAACTTGCTTAAACATTTTACAGACTAGTGTTAAGATAGATAAAATACTTTTTCATATCAGATAGTTTTCCCAAGATGTATAAATATTGTGTGTTAACTTTAGAAATTGTGCAGGATGCAAAACTGAAACAGGGAAATTTCATACTTTAAATTACTTGTATGCTGAATTTTTTTTTTCCCTTGGGAAGAGTTGACATATTATTAGAAAGCTTAAGCTATTGATTTTATTGTCAATTTATTTAATTCTAAAACAGAGGACCCAGAAGTTACTTTTTACCCAAGTAATGATTTGTTAACAAGATTTTTTCTTTGAGAAAACATTTAACTTACATCCTTCTTCTCTTTCCTTAAGGATAACATCTAAACTAGCTTCAAAAGCTCCCAGTCAGATAAACCAGGGCTAGATTCAAGTCTTATGAGACCTCAAATCCTATGCTGCATTTGGTTTTCAGGGTGCATTTGATTCAGTGCCCAGGGAAATTGTACTAGGTTCCAAATTGCCCTTTAGTTCCTCTCTAGCTTTCACTTTCTAATTGTTTAGCAGACAAATAATTTCATTTTTTTGGTGTGTGGGACAGGTGGCCTGATTTCAGAGAGAGAGGAGGAAGAGTAGGAACCATAAATGAGCACTGTCCTCCACCAAGGTGCTGGAGAGCACCCCCTGACATTCTGCTACCAGGTGAATGGGTCTTGCCCCAGGACTGTCCATCCTCTGGGCATCCGGTTGACCATCTACCTGGCCTGTGCAGCAGGCATAATTATTACAGTCCTAGGAAATTTGTTTGTGGTGTTCACCGTGTCCTACTTCAAAGCACTTCACACTCCCACCAACTTCCTGCTGCTTTCTCTGGCCCTGGCTGACATGCTCCTGGGTCTGCTGGTGCTGCCTCTCAGCACCATCCGCTCAGTGGAGAGCTGCTGGTTCTTTGGAGACTTCCTCTGCCGCCTGCATACCTACCTGGACACCCTCTTCTGCCTCGTCTCCATCTTTCATCTCTGTTTCATTTCCATGGACCGCCACTGTGCCATCTGCGAGCCTCTGCTCTATCCCTCCAAGTTCACTGTCAGGGTGGCCCTTAGGTACATCCTGGCAGGGTGGGGGATGCCAGCAGCTTACACTGCCTTCTTTGTCTACACGGATGTAGTTGAGCGAGGGCTCAGCCGGTGGCTGGAAGCGATGCCTTGCGTGGGCAGTTGCCAGCTGCTGTTCAATAAGTTCTGGGGCTGGTTGAACTTCCCTGTGTTTTTTTTCCCCTGCCTCGTCATGATCAGCTTGTATGTAAAGATCTTCGTGGTTGCTGCCAGGCAGGCCCAGCAGATCAGCGCCTTCAACAAAAGCCTGGCTGGGGCTGCCAAACATGAAAGAAAAGCTGCCAAGACCCTGGGCATCGCCGTGAGCATATACCTCTTGTGCTGGCTTCCCTTCACCGTTGACACGCTGGTGGACAGCCTCCTGAACTTCATCACACCGCCACTGGTCTTCGACATCTTCATCTGGTTGGCTTACTTCAACTCGGCCTGCAACCCCATCATCTATGTCTTTTCCTACCGCTGGTTCAGGAAGGCTCTGAAACTCATCCTGAGTCAGGAGATCTTCTCACCTCGGACACCCACTATTGATTTGTACCGAGAATGACTCCTTGACCTGAATTCAGGCAAATGGTAGGGCTTTGTAGGAAAGAGAGTGATGCTATAGCAATGGGTGGTGTGGTGTCATGAGTTTTGGAGCATGAGAGAGAGAGAGATAAGTCATCTAACTATTTATTGGATAAATTAAAACTGTGAAAATATTTGAGTCCTCATTCATTACTTCCTTGAGACAACTAAGATAGAAAGGTGGAGAAAAAAAGCACCAAGGTTAGGATTTCCTAGTCTTACCACGTGGTAGGGCCGGGTGTGACTACTTCAGCAATCTTCGACTTTCTCCCCCATCACTGATTTTTTTCATTTTAAAAATGAAGGGTTTGTAACTGTTTTTTTTTTTCTTCTAAGGTGTCCTTAAGCTCAAATATCACATAATCTAACTTTGGGAAGCATTGTTTGAATCCTAATTTCACCTTACTGTTCATAATCATAGTCAAGTGTTTGGAACATTTTTCAAAATGTTCCCTTTAGGCTCCCTGTCTCCTTGGAATCCAATCACTAAACAGGTTTGTACACCAGGTCTGTCTATTTCCATGACCATAGAGTAAATGTATTATTTTTAAAAATGTATTTATATTTTTGAAGAAATATTTTCCTCCTTTTCTTTTATAATAGAAATTTGAAAATATGTGGATATTTTCCACACAAAACTAATAAAAATAAAAGTGATAATGAACCACATCTCACCATTTTAGTATTTCTTTCTTTTTAAAAAAAATCACACAAGTTAGAACTACTATCTTTTGATTTTATGGTAGTATATGATTTCATTTGGAAAAACAAGTACCTATGCCACATGCTTCCTCAGAATCGAACCACATGTGAATAGCATGTCCCTCTCCTGAGCATGATGACTTTGTGATCAAATGTGAACAGACGTCAGTGGCAGTCAGACCTCACCATTAACTGCAATAGCCTACAGCCTGATAAATGCTCGTGTTCATCTAGAACATTCCACTGGGAAGTAGCTCAATAAGCAGAATAATTTGATTTTTTTGTACTTGCTTAGAATTATTGTTTTGTTGTGTGTATGTTTTTAAATTTCCTGTTTCACAAAAACAGGTTGTCTCAATAGCAGCTGCTCCTTCAGCCTGTGTCCCAGAATGAGAAGATGTAAGAGCAGACCTGCGGCTCACCTACAGCTGGGAGCAGGGCAGCTGTCATCGCGGCCCTCATGTAACATGAGCAGAAAGTAAATGTTTATTGTAAATCATTGGAAGTTTGTTTGTTATGCTGAAAAAATCGACTAATATACACAAAATTCCAGTGAGTGTGTCATGGTGTCCTCATTTTGTCCCACTCTTACCTTAGCATGGAAGTAGCTGCCAGACTTGAAAGTGATCTTTTTCTGTTTGCACATTTTGACCACAGCAAGTATGTTATGAGATATAACACCAGTCATCCTGGAATAGTTTGGAACCACAGGGCAAGCTTTCTTAAAAACAATATTTGCCCTAGCCTGTTTGGCTCAGTGGATAGAGCGTCGGCCTGCTGACTGGAGGGTCCCAGGTTTAATTCTGGTCAAGAGCACATGCCCGGGTTGTGGGCTCAATCCCCAGTAAGGGGGTGCAGGAGGAAGCTGATCAATGATTCTCTCTCATCACTGATGTTTCTACCTCTCTCTCCTTTTCCCTTCCTCTCTGAAATCAATAAAACTATATTTAAAATTTTTTTATATACCTTCAATTCTTCTGACTTAGAAGTATTTACCACTGTGGGTGTGGATCCTGAACAGCAAGGCTAGGATTATTCTGAGAGCCTTATCTATGTTCTTGAAAATCCAAAGTATGTAGCCTTGACCTACCTCTCTTAGGGCCAAGGTTCAGGGGACTGTAGTATTACTATTCCGCTCTCAACTAATATTTATTGAGAAACTACTATGTGCCGAGTGTGATGCTAAACTCTGTTAGATACAAAATTCCTGAAATGTCATCATTCCACTAAAAAAAACTTTGGTCTGGAGGCATGAAAACAACTAAAAATAAGAACAAACAAGGCAGAATAAAAAAAAAATCAGTTCCCAATAAAGTTACAACAAAGAGCTACAGAACTTAAAGAGGAAGCAGTCACTTATCTCAGGAGGGACCAATATTCAAAAGCGAGGGCTAAGAAGTCAGAGGGGCCTGACCAAATTCAGATTGAACCCACTCCTTTCCCTGTCATCTTGGGCTAGTTATTTACCTCCCATAAGTTTCAGTTTTCTCTGAGATAATAATACCTGTCCTGCAGTATTGTGAAGATGAGGTGAGATAATCATGTGAATAAATTGACAGAGTAGCTGGCTCAGGCAATGTTCCGTAAATTGTTGCAATCACAGAGACTTAAAAGAGGAAGTGGTATTTGAACTAGGCTTTAAAGATGGGTAGTTAAAAAAAAAAAGTAGGGAAATGCATTTTAAACAGAAAGATCAGAATAAAAATTAATATGTACTAATTTTTTTTTTAAATCTGTCTTTACAAGAACTTTAATACTTACTAAAAATTTTTCTATGAAAGGGCAGGGCTCAGATAGGTGAAGAATACTGTCCTAGGTCACAAAGTTGACAAAGAACAGAACTGAAATTGGAACCACCTCTGCCCTCCACCAGTGGCGGGGAGCTTCCTGGGAGCCAGCCTACCTCTTTCCCAGAAGCACAATCCAAGGACTTGTTGGTCACTGAATGTTTACAGAGCTGGATAATTAATGCACCTGAGACAATACCAGCAATGTGTCTTCTTACATTTTTATTGTTCTTTTGAAAATAAGTTCTTTCAATGATAAAAACAGTATCATCTATTACAGAAAATTTGAAAGGTACCAAGAAGCACAGAAGAGGAAAAATAAACTCTAATCCCCACTCTCTAGAGAAAACTGGAGTCAACATTTCATATATTATTTTTAGTCTTTTCACTCAACGTATGCTGGTTTGAAGTATGCTGTTTGTATTGGGTTGTACTTCACTACACTGCTTCATTCTGAGCTCTGGGTGTTTGTGAATCTGATATTCATTTTTCTGACATCCAGGAGGAGGTGGCATCACTCTCACTTCTGCCTCCATGGTCATATCTCTGCCACTCTGACTCTTCTCCCTCCCTCTTTCCCTCATAAAGATGCTTGTGATACATTGAGCCCATGTTGATAGTGTAGGATAATCTCCTCATCTCAAGACTGTATCAGCAAAATATTCTTTGCCATGTAAGGTAATATATTCAAGGTTCTGGGGCTTAGGACACAGATGTTTTTGAGAGGCCCTTGTTCTGACGACCACAGGCACTACAATTCCCTTCTCTTGTATTTAATCCAAGATCTTATGATTTCACCGTCCATACATTAAAGGCTGTGCTGCTGAGGCCACATATCCTCATATGTTCTTGACTTAATAATGACTGAGTTCCTTTAATTCCAGTTACGCATTTTTTAATTCTAGTTTGGAACAGTGTGGGCTTAACCTGAAAGCACAGCATACCTCGTAACCAGCACTAAAGAAATCAGAATTTCAAGCAGGGAGGCAGATCAGTGGTTGAGTGTGCAAGTTTAATTTCCCAAATAACACCAAACTCAGGAAGAATCAGTAGCTGAGAAAACAATTATAAAGAGTTAGACCTGAGAATGAAAAGGCTTGCTGAGCATCAAATGTTAAATGACGTGATGTCATATTCAACAAATTCTTCAGACCAGATCAACTTACTACTCTATTCTTAAAAATATATGCATTTTTTTTAATTTATTGATTTCAGAAAGGAAGGGAGAAGGAGAGAGAGATAAAAGCAGTGGTGGAGCCAGGTGATCAGAGGGAGCTGGGGGGCCCCTGTCTAGGCCCTGAGGCTATAGGCCTGGCAGGGTATAGCGGGTGATCAGAGGGAGCTAGGGGTCCCCTGTCCAGACCCCAAGCCCGGGCCAGAGGCTTGGGACCAGGGCAGGGGGATGGCCAGGCAATAGGGCGATCAGAGGGAGCTGGGGGGCCCCTGCCTAGGCCCTGAGGCTATAGGCCTGGCAGGGATGTAGCTGGTGATCAGAGGGAGCTGGGGGTCCCCTGTCCAGGTCCCAAGCCTGGGTCAGAGGCTTGGGGCCTGGGCAGGGGCGGAGCCAGGTGATCGAAGGGAGCTGGGGGTCCCCTGCCTAGGCCCCAAGCCCTGGCCAGAGGCTTGGGACCTGGGCAGAGGCAGAGCCGGGTGATCGGGTGATTCGAGGGAGCTGGGGATCCCCTGTCCAGGCCCCAAGCCCCAGCCAGAGGCTTGGGGCCTGGGCAGGGACAGGGCCGGGCGATGGGGCAATCAGAGGAAGCTGGGGGCCCCCTGCCCAGTTCCCAAGGCTTTAGGCCTTGGCAGGGGCAGAGCCAGAGATCAGAGGCGATTGGTGTGAACTACAGAGGAAATACCTTTTCTGACTGCTCATTGGCTAAGCTCTCTGTTTGCCACTGGTAATATTCTTAGTAACTTGGGTATAAGAATTCAAAAAGGTGATCTAGGGTTTTTCCACCACACTTCTGGAGAAAAAAAGGAAGGTCCACTGCTGGAGGGCTAAGAAATGTCATATCCTGCCCTAGCTAGTTTGGCTCAGTGGATAATGCCTAGGCTTGCTGACCGCAGGGTCCAGTTCGATTCTGATCAAAGGCAGGCTCCTCCCTGGCTGGGGCCCAGGTCAGGGCTCATGCAGGAGGCAACCAATCAAAGTGTTCCTCTCACTTTGATGTTTCTCTCTGTCTTTCCCTTTCTCTTCCACATTCTCTAAAAATCAATGGAAACATATCCTCAGGTGAGGATAAAAAATAAAATAAAGAAAGAAATGTCATATCCTATGAAAGACACATCTTGAAAATGCCTAAAGGAAGTTGTCATTTTTTCATGGTGAAGGGACTGGAGTCTGTGTTGATGAAAACATCTTGGTGGCTGTGGTGACTGGCAGTGGCTGTAGCGGGGTGATGGGGCTGGTGCCTTCCCCTGATCAGCCCGGTCGCCTCCCACAAAGGGAGGCCAGAATGCGGCTTAGGCTTGCTCCCCGTGGGGAGCAGGCATAAGCCATCAGTAGGACATCCCCTGAGGGCTCCCAGTATGTGAGAGGGGGCAGGTTGGGCTCAGGGACCCCCCCAATCCCAGTGCACGAATTTCATGCACCGAGCCCCTAGTCCTATATAATAAAAGAGGGATATGCTAATTAGCCCAGATATGCTAATTCATCATGACCAATCAAGCGCTTAATAGTCAGGACCGGTCAGGCACGTCCCAGGAGAGGTCCCTGGCGGAAGTGGCTACCGGTGGGGGTGCTGCCCAGCCCTGAGGCTGCCCGGCTGGGTGTCTTGAGCAGGCAAGCCATGCCACCTGGCCTGGGAGCGGTCCCTGGTGGCAGTGTCCACCAGCAGAGGTGTGAGCAGGCACACTAAGTGCAGCCTGGAGGCCGCCTGGCTGAGTCACTGGAGACTTTGGTTACATTCAATAGTTAAAATCACTATGCTCTGTGAGAGCTGACATCCTCAAACACCCAGGACCCTCAATCGTACAAATTAATAGGAAACAATTGCATAATGCTTTGACCTAATTGTACACACTTTAGTATCGTTTACAAATTATTCTACATCCTTCAAGTAAATTCAGCAGCTGACTGAAGAGAGCCCGCGGTGAGAAGCGTGTGGCCCCAGCTCTGCTATCTTGAGTTTGTGGTTTCCCAGGAAACAGCCCGAAGGGATGATAAACCCTCGGCAAATGGCTCAGCCAGCGCCTATCTAAGAGGCGGCAAGCGGAGGCTTGGTTTAAATCGAACCTTTCCAGCAGTGAATGATGCCAACCCTCCCTGGATCAGGCGATCTCATACCCGTTAGCTCAGGGCAGCAGGGAAGGAAGGGAAAAGGCATCATGCGGGGCAGCTCTGGCGAGCAAGCAGAAGGAAACCATGTCTGGCGCACACGCCCCTGCCACCCCCTTCAACGTGTAAGAAGAATCAAATAAACCAATACAAACACCCTTCCCCTGACCTAACTCGGAGAGATCCGGGGCTGAGGGGCGTCCCGCCCAGGCATTGCCTACCTGCTTCCCACCCCCTTTATCCAAATGGACAAGTTAGGGGGTTAAAGGGGAGGAGGAGGAACCTTGCAAGAAAGGGATCCCTGGAACCATACCCCTGCCCTCCCTCCGGACCTGACCTCTTGGAGCACAAGGCCTGACCCGGTTCCCAGCAGATTTGCATATCCCAGACCCTCCGGTACTTCCAGGCACTGGGCATTCCCGCATCTTCCCTGCCTCCCAGCCACTGACCCTCACTGTCTCCTGCCCCAGAAACTCTCTGTCCTCCCCAACTTTCCGTCTTTATAGCCTAAATGCATGGTGCGTTTACTTGCTTCTCCACGGATTTTATTTGATAAGAACCCAGCGAAGTCGCTTAGCAACTGAGCTGCTCAAACTTCATCAGGGACAACGAATGACACACCTTATTTGGCTTTGAGAGCAAAGCAATCTTATTCTTTTATTTTTTTTAAATAGATTTTTATTGATTTCAAAGAAGAAGGGAGAGGGAGAGAGATAGAAACATCAATGATGAGAGAGAATCATTGATCGGCTGCCTCCTGCATGTGCCCTACTGGGGATCGAGCCCACAACCCAGGCATGTGCCCTTGACCAGAATCGAACCTGGGACCCTTCAGTCCTCAGGATGAAGCTCTAGCCACTGAGCAAAACCAGCTAGGGCAAGCAATCCTATTCTTAAAGACTTGATTTTTGTCATAAACAAGTGAATTTGAATCATATCAATTTCATATACATCTAGGACAAATATAATTTAGTTTCTTTCTGAGGTAAATTAAAATAGTTATATAACAATTTAAATCACACTTGTCACTTGACTCTGTACTTCTATTTCTAGCAAGTAATCCTAAGAAAAGAACCAGGCAAGGAAGCAAACATGACCAGGATATTCATTGTATAAGTTTTAATTATTAACTGGAAAAAGCTTCAATCAATATGGGTTAAGTTAAATTAGGTTTCACCCATGTAATAGAATGATATGGAGCAAGCATTGTAAGGCATTATTGTTAAATAATGCTTTTCCCATAATTAGTTATTAAAACTTCCTTTAATGAAATTTTGGTCAAGGACATGCAATTGTTGTTACTGGTGGCGCTTCAAAGTTTAATGTCCTTAGCTGATAAATTTAAAATTTAATTATTCTCTATTGGTTCACCAAATTTTTAACCAATTTTATTTTTTCTGAAACCCAAATGTCTAGGAACCACTGTCCTGACCCATTAGTATTTTTAGTAGCAAGGGTGATATTTTCAGTAGGTAGGGCTTTTATGCCCCTCAAAACAAACCAGGGCAGCATCTGGTCAACTCCAAACATTAGAGACATAAGTAATAAATGATAAATTAGAGAAATAGTAATAAATGATAATAAACCTGACATGATCCCACCGAAGCAGATGTCCAATAAATCAACCACATAGAGAAAGGAATATCAGATCTTTGCTATGAGAAGGGTTGCCCTGAATTTTTTCACTTTTTTGCTACAGCATTCAAACTTATTAGCGAAATCTCAGTTATTTTGTATTTTCACGTTTGAGGTTAGTCAATAAAGAACATTTAGCCCCATGCTGAGATGGTATGTAAGTTGGAGGTTCTCTTTAAGTCCTGTAAAATTCTTGCACATATGTAACTCTTCCTATCTTGCTCATAATACCATCTTGAATAAATGGATTTGCATCAAATAACTATCAATTTACATAGTAATCATGTTTCTTAGGGGTTATGATTCTAACACCAAGGGCAGGATTTGGAGGCAAACTTTGGTTATCTAGCATTATTTAAAGTTTCAGTCTCAGATCTCCACTTGACCTTCAGGTTGCAGGTTTGAAACTTTTCTAAAATGCTTCTAAAATAGCCGTCCATTAAATAAATCATCTCCCCAGTGACTGAAAGTGTGAGACAGTCCTAACTTATGATGATGTAAGTGGGAGAAAGATGCATTAATGACCTCTGTGGTCTTTCTAGTGCCCTAACGCAGAAGTTTGTTAATGAGAGGAAGGGGAGAGAAATGTTTTGTACTCTTGTCTCTGAGGATTAGAGGCTAGAGGTAACCAAACAGAAAGCAGGGTCAGTGTTAAACTGTATTGATAACACACAATCAATCTAATTAACAGTCTTAGCAAATCTTCAAGTGATTGCATCACTGAATCTGTTATATTATTTATTATATAATTCATTTGTGTTTAACAAGTACTTTGTAGAAATATATGTGAACTGCTTTATGGAGTACTTTTATTGGGGTGAGAAAGAACACAAAATTAATTTTTCTCCAGTAAGAGCTTCCAAATGTGTTATAGCAAATCTTCCTTTGTCATCCCTTCAGGCAGACCTCATAGCTGTCCAGTCACTCTGAGTGTTAAAGCTCTTCATTCTAATGTGCTCCACTTTAAAGCTACAATCTATACCCAATCCATTATCCCTGTCTTCCCTGTGCCCAGTGCTAGTGGGATCTAAGCTTAAAAATCCTGGTTTTAGGGAAGGGGCATGTCTGATTTTTCATCCTTTATCTCACCCTCCTTTTCTGTTCTATTCCACAGTAGAAGAAAAGGAACATAATAATGTACAAAAGTTGGCCTCCTTGTAACCTTTGCTCAGAGGTCATGGCCTACCTCTGTGTAGGGAGTCTTCCAATAAGATGGTACTGGTTTGACTTTTCCAACATCCTGTGGGATGAGCCACCGACACCTGGTGCACCCTGAAATGGGAAACATGCAAGAAGAGCTAAGGCCGACTGTCTTTCACGTGTCTATTAGCCCGCATGAAACTCATACGTCGTTGCCCCTTAAATCAGTAAGAGTGTAGAGGCTCTCCATCTGCTAGCCATGTCCTCCTAGCCATCTCTCTGCAACTCTACTTGCCTCTGCTCAGTAAGAACAAAGGGCAGACCTAAAGAGGGAATCGAGCTGGAATTATCTTGCCAATGCCTCCTTCAATGGAGTGGTCCCCGTGGACAGACACCCCAGAAGCAAAAGCACATCCAGTTTCCTCTCATAGACAGACTCCAAGGAAGACTTTGGAGAAGTCAACTAGAGTGGCTCACCCACAAGAGGAAACTGGACAGTGGGCAGGCTGACCCCCAAATGAGTCACACGTATGAGTCACACATGTACCTCATAACAGAGCCTCCATTTGGGCACCTGCCACATCAGAGCACTGTCCATCAGGCCTATGCCACTACCAGGCATGAGAAAACGTATGTCCCACTATTAAATACTAGGGGCCCAGTGAACAAATCCGTGCACCTTGAAAGGAACTACGGGCCACGAGGCTGCGGTGGGCACAGGGGCGGGTCTCGGCCCATCCTCCGAGCCCCCATCTGGCCCCTCCCACCACGGCCCTTGGTCCCCGTTCTGCCGGCAGCCCTGTGCTGCTCCCTCTGCCACCGCTCCCACTTGCTGATGGCGCAGAGAGATTGGGGCCGGCGCCAGCAGTGGGTGTGAGAAGGGCCAGTGCCACCAGTAAGTGCAAGTGGCGGCTGCTTCCCCGATCACCCATCAGGAGTAAGGGGAGGTGGAGAAGCCCTCAGGGAACAGCACCCGGTGCTGGCAGAGGGTGCAAGCAGTGGCTATAGCAGCGGGTGTGAGTGAGGCCAGCGCCGGCAGCAGGTGCAAGCACCAGGCAGGACCATGGCACATGGGAGCAAAGAATTTTCAGTAATCACCAGAGGCTCACCCCAATAATAGCAACTGTTACCCCGCCTTGGTCTGGCATCCCGCTCACCTGGTCCACCATTCCGCCATGGCTGATGCCTGCCATGTTCTCCACTCTGCCACCTGCTGCTGATGCCTGCCATGTTCCATGTGCACCCCCTGGTGGTCAGTGCATGTCATAGCGACTGGTTGTTCGCAATGTTCAGTTGTTCGGTTATTCCACCATTAAGTCTATTTGCATATTAGAGTTTTATATATATAGACTAGTGGCCCAGTGCACAAAATTCATGCATGGGGAGTGGAAGGGTCCTTTAGCCCGGCCTGAACCCTCTCACAATCCAGGACCCCTCAGGGGATGTCCGACTGCCTGCTTAGGCCTGATCCCTGGATTGGGCCTAAACAAGCAGTCGGACATCCCTCTCGCAATCTGGGACTGCTGGCTCCTACCTGCTGGCCTGCCTGCTTGCCTCATCACCCCTAACTACTTGCCTGCCTGCCTCATCACCCCTAACCACTCTGCCTGCCTGCCTGATTGTCCCTAACCACTTGCCTTCCTGCCTGATTGCTCCTAACCACTCTGCCTGCCTGCCTGATTGTCCCTAACTACCTCTGTCTCGGCCCCTACCACCACGGCTTTGTCCTGAAGGACATCTGGAATGATGTCCAGAAGGTCGTTTGGCTGTCTGGTCTAATTAGCATATTATGCTTTTATTATTATAGATTGTCCTTATCCCATTCCTGCTGTACCATCAAGGGCAAGTAGGGTTTCAAGAAGGAAAGGAGATTGAAAGAAAAACTGTAAAAGCAGACTTATAACCCTCCCCACTGTAGGCCCGGATAGTCTTAACTGGAATAAGAGAGGTAAGAGTGCTAAACTAGATGTGATTTTAAAGTTTTAATCTGAATTAGAATGGACTTTTGTATGAGGTTTTAAATCCCAGAAAGTGTGTGGAGGGCTTTGCTATCTGCCCACCGTGTTTTAAAAGATTGAGAGGGAGAGTCAATAGAGCAAGTATGGCTACACAAGTAGATAAAATGGAAGAGTCATTTTATGTTTGTGGTGCACCAAGCTCAAATTGCCCCAAATCTAGTGACATACAGGTTGGGCAAAAGTAGGTTTACAGTTGTGAGTACATGAAAGAGTTTATTCTTGTATTATTATTTATTATTTATTATACTATTTTTCATATAAACAACTGTAAACCTACTTGTTCCACTCTGTATTTGATGAACCAGGCTTCTTTATCAGACTATAGGGAAGGATGAATATAATGATTAAAGTCTCATTCCTTCATGCTTTTCCTGAATAATTTGAAGAATACTTCTCACTATCCTACCATACATTTTGGGAAATTTCCTTTATTTCTTAGAAAGAAAAAAAAAACAATTATTTAGTCATTTAGTAATTCTGAATTAAATCTTAAACTTCCCCTATTTCAGCTTTCATGATAAAAAATAAATTTGTTTTTGATGAAGTGGTCTTCAAAATGTGACCACTTGTTTTCTGTGTCAATATTCTGGGTTGATATTTTAAAACACTGAAAAAAACCCTATGCCAAGATGTGGGCAATGGCCTCAGAGTGGATGCTGTCCTAGAGGTTGCACAGGTTCTGGAATGCCCCCCTTTGCCTTGTATTGACCTTCCAGCTGCTGGAGAAGGCCCGCTCACCTCAGTGTCCCCTTCTCTCTGTACTTGTGTCCAATCTATCCCAAGTTGTCTTGGCTGCTTTCCAAGGCTTCGAATAGTCATTCCATGTGTTCAATTGTGTTTTATAATTGTTCTCTGTGGGAGGGGTGGTTTGATACAAGCTAGTCAATCATGGCCAAAATCATATTTCCCTCCTGTGAAACACAATTTTTATTAAATTGTTACAGTTTATTTTGTTGCTTTGTCATATTTTTGTCATCATTCCTCTCATAATTCTTTCTAATTTTCACTTTGATTTCTTTCCTGTCCCATGGCTTTTTGTAATAAACCATCTTTTCTGCATGCTCAGATTCTGTCTCACCTTTGACTCCTTATTCTGTTTTTTAAAATGTTTTTATTGATTTAAGAGAGGAAGGGAGATGAAAAGAGAGATAGAAACATCAATGATGACTTTTATCAGTCCTCAATAATGCAATTTAAAGTGTGCTGTCCATATTACCTACACAATTATTTTCCTTGAGGACAATCCTATATAATAAAAGCCTAATATGCTAAGTGTCTGGTCGTCTGGTCATTTGTTCAACCAGTCAAAGCTAATGATATGCTAAGGCCACTCAACCACTTGCTATGATGTGCACTGATCACCAAGGGCCAGACGCTCTGAGTGGTAGGTTAGCTTGCTGCTGGGGTCCAGCTGATCAGGACTGAGCAAGACAGGCCAGACACACCCTGGAGCCCTCCCACAGTCCCTCCCCACCTGGACAACCTCCTGCGCGCCCCCCCCCCCCCGCCCCCCACCCCGATCATGCACCAGTAGGATCCCTCGGCCTGGGCTGTGCCCTCTCACAATCCAGGACCCCTTGAGGGATGTCAAAGAGCCAGTTTTGGCCTGATCCTGCAGGCCAGGCTTAGGGACCTCACTGGTGCATGAATTCATGCACCAGGCCTCTAGTACTATATAAAATGTATTTTTTATTCTTAGCAATTCCTGCCACAGGTATCTTTATCTTTCCCCCCCTAAATACTGTCAGCTCTATTTGAAAGGTATTAATGGGAAAATATGAAAAAAAAATCCTAATCTTGTGTAAAGTATTTCTAAAGTGGTTCATTTATAACACATATATAATGTAATGTTTATGTAACTTTGCTTATTTAGTTACCTCTTCTTTTCATGTCACAAAACAAGTTTGTTACAGAATAGTCTGTGAAAATTAACTACCTAAAAAATTTAAAGCTGTGTCAAAGACTTGAGAAGGCAAATAACCTATTATTAATTTTCTAAATTTTTACTCTATCCTAAAACACTCAACATATCAACATATATTTTTAATTAAGATGTGTGTGACTAAGAAATGTTCTCAGATGAGAAAACAAGCTATCCATGGAATGTATAATACCAGTTTGGGTATTTGCTATTTTTGAAATAATCCTTGGTTATGTTTGGATCACTCAGTTTTATACTTCCAATGCCAAATACAGTGTCTGGTACAAAGAGAGAACTCTAAAGTGAAAAATAATGTGAATTTGAATTAGCTTTTTTATAAAATTATTTTACTTCAAATTACTTTTTAAAAATGACAGAAACCATCCTTTTGTCCACAAGCTTATTTGACCATAATAAATTATGTTCTTCCAAAATAAGGTGTAGCGTATAATCATATAATCACTATATATGATCTTTGTGAACATGTTCTAAAATGAAGAGAAGCATTGCCAGGGTTCAGAAAACACAAGAGTCTCAGTGTTTTCCAGACAATCTTTAGTTGCTAGGAAGTTCCATATTTTAGGTTTTATAAACTCATTTTAGATATTAAAAAGTTTCAAGAACTTATAATCTTATACATGTTTCTCAGGCAAACTATGCTTTAAGAAGATTTTTGTCCCCAAAGAATCTAAGTTGCAAGTTAGGCAGAGACTTTTTTTATCCTGTATGTATTTTAGAAAACTGAACATTGGTATTAAGTGTGGGAGAAACTACAAAGCTTCAATTATTTGGAAAAACAAATAGGAAATTGAGAAGGCATTAGAAATTACCATAGAAATTAAAAAAAAACATAGACACATATTAAGTGGGAAGTAATCAGCACATTTTATTCACTCATCACTAAATTTCTAAAACTTAACGTGAAAATGCCTGAAGATGACAAGGGCTTTGTTAAATGTAATATCCTCCTACTTGGCAAATGATTACAGTTGCTGCTCTAGATTCAAGTGTTTAATTTTGCACTTGACCTTAATTCCATGTTAATTTTGAAGTCCCTGGAGTAATCTTGTTAATCTATATCTGCTTCCTCAGAAAATAAGTTAATTGTTGATGAATCACTCCTTAAGACTTTGCCATTTACAATAAGTTTTATTGCCTTCCAAAACCGTGGGTAAAAAAAAGCATATATCAAGGGGTTCATAGCTGAATTATAATAAACACACCACACTAAAATCTCACACAGAAGGCGGAGTTATAAAATTCATATAAGCATCAATCACAGCATCCATGATGTATGGCAGCCAAGAGACAAGAAATGCTGCCATAGCAATACCCAACATTTTAGCAGCTTTTCTCTCCCTCTTTGCTACTCTTTCCTTGTAACTCTCTGAGGAGGACTGAGCTTGGCTGGCTGTACTTTCAATCTTCCTAGCCTGATGTTTAGCCACCAAAACTATCTTACCGTATATAATCACCATGGCCACAGTGGGTATAAAGAATAGGAGAAAACAAAGTAGAACCCAATTTTGATTCAATGGAACCTGACAGCCTCCTATACAGGTTAGAGCAACTACTAGTTCCTCAATTCCTTCTTCATTGGCCCAGGTGTAAAAAACAGAAAAACTATAGGTGACAGAAAAGAACCAAGAGAGAACAATGCATATTCCTGACACCGAGACAGTGAACTTGGTTGGATAGGTCAGGGGATCAGTAACAGCGATATATCTATCAATAGAGATACAGCATACATGAAGTAAAGAAGCAAAACAGAAGGAAGTATCGAAACATGTATGACATTTACAGTAACTCTTCCCAAAGTACCAGCAGCTCTCCACAGACCTCACCATGCTGAAGGGCATCGCCGTCACTCCCACCAGGAAGTCAGCACAGGCCAGGGATGCAATCAGAAAGTTGGTAGGTGTGTGCAGCTGTTTGAGGTGCAGGATAGCGGTAATGACCAGTAAGTTCCCAAACACGGCCAGCACAGCCCCCAAACCAAGGAGGGTGCACAGAATGGCTCGAGGTCCTGGCGAGGAAGGAGTCTTAACACAGGAGCCATTCACATGCTCCTAGCAGAGTTCCACTGCTTCAGCTTGGGAGAAATTGTTCACCATGCCTTCTCGCTGGAGTTATTTCAAAGTTCTCAGATTTTTCTGTTTCAGCAATTTTAAACAAGGAGATGACAACTTGAAACACTCTGGCAAATAAAAATACATAGTTAAAATGAAAGTTAGGAACTTTCCTATCTTTTTTTTTTGCATATTAACTATAACCTCTTAGTCTTTCCAAAAAGTACTTATTCCCAAGTTTTTAATATATTTAGAGTGGAAAGTTGTTGCAGAAAGCCATTAAACTTATAGTCACATTTAGTACTAAATAATTGGCTGGCAGTATACTTAGTCCAATGTTATACATTATCATATATTTTATAGAATGTAATTTGCTAATCATTAGAAAATCCCTTTATTGTGTTTACCTTTTGAAATCTTACCTATAACCACCTGAGTTGAGAAATAATTAGGGGACCAATAGCTGAGTTTTATTTACTAAGTAATCTCCCCTGAGCAACGACTTAACAATAATTACAAACTATTCTTCTTGTTTGTTTTTTTTCAAGAAGAAGTAAATTGCATCTCCTTCAAATTGTAACCTCGAAAATCCCTATAATATACTAGTAGAGTGTGAAGGCTGAGGAAACATTTACTTATAATAGCTTGCTAAACTTATTTGCTGAATATATTTCTTTCATTGCTTATATTCCCAGAGTTTGTGTTTTTTTACTTTTATAGCCATTCATGGTTTAGACAGCTTGAGATGTTTGGAGAACTAATCTCATCAAAATGATACTAATATAATCAGTGTGTAAGTATTTTCTGGGCTAATAGACAGTTTTAGACATCTAAAATCAATAAGATTGATTAAAATAAACAGCGACTCACCTAGCCCCTCACCTTCCCATCCTTAAAATGCATAAACAGTATGGTTTGAAACCTTTCACAGAGGAGTAGGCAACACCTGGGATGGTCTGGAGGTGTGTATGTAGATTAGTCATGTCTCTGGAAGGAATGGATTTATGTTAAGTCATCCAAGGTGCAACTAGAGCCCAAACAATATTGAATCATTAATTTTTACTTTATTTAACTGTGCATCTAAATCTTAATTTTTGAGCTAGAGACTGGACTATTTTTATTACCATTTATCTCGTAGTCTGGCCTCTGTTGAAAGGGTAGTATCCTAGAAGAACCTATGACATAGAGTTGTGTATGTGTACCTTTTGTCTATATACCTATACTCTCTAGGTCAGTGGTCAGCAAACGGCGGCTCGCCAGCCACATGTGGCTCGTGAGCTGCGGTTCGCCACTCTGTTGACTAATGACTTTGCCGACCACTGCTCTAGGTGATAGGCTTCCCCAGTCTGTGAATTTTGAATTCATCCATTTTTACTTTACTTCCCACTTTATATTTATGGCCTCACTGGCTTGACTATATAAATCTAAGTCTCTTACATACAAAGTATCTTCCAGTTACTCCTGTTAGTCCTTAGATGGGTACATCCATGTGCTCACAAGACAGTCTACCCAGTAAAACCACCATGTGACATGCCCTCTGAATTCTTCTGCCTCAGCTGTCCTAATAGAGTCTACCACATCTTTCAAGCTGGCTAAAGGAATTCCACCACTGCCACCATGGCTGGTACCTTGACTGAGAGTCTGAGTGTCTACGTAAAAGATGCTGTCTCTTCAGCACTCCCCACCTCACTGGTGCCCAAGTGGTGCTGTTGCTGTGCAAAGGGAGAGTGATGCTTCCTCAGGTCTTTATGCTCAGGCCCTAAAATAGCAGCCTTCAGTTCTATAGAGTGTCTTAAAACTCCCCCTCCCTAGAAGCAAAGATACTTGAGGAGTAATGCGCACTCCTGAGACGCACATGTTGGTGTTTAATAACTTTCACCAGTACATGAAACCAGGGCTTCTCAAAGAAATGACTCATTCAAGCAATGGGACAGAGGAGACACAGGAAGAAACTGAAACATATTGAAAGGGAATTTTTGGACTGGAACCCGGATTCTTTGTCTGTCGGAGTTGAAGAATGAATCCACGGACAGAGGGTAGTATAGCAAAGGTGGAGATTTATTGAAGAACAAGTACAGACTTCCACGTGGGGAAGGGGAAAGGGTCAACTTCCTGTTTCCATGGTTTATAAAGGCTGCAGTTCCTGTGCTCTGATATCCCTCTGATTGGTCAATATTTCCTTTCAAATTGGTTACTATAGTAACTTCTGAGGCCCTCCTCCCTCATTGTCCTTCTATTCCCTCTGGGCCTTCTTTCTCCTTCTTTATTTTGTAAATATAGACCCTTTTGGCTATTTCCGGTTCCCTTGTCTTATGGAAATGTAACTGCACCTGGATTCCTTGTGTTATGGAAATGTATCTTCTCCCAGTCTGTAGCCCTGTGTTTTTCCATGGGCCCCAATTCTAAAAATTCCCTAAGCCTGCCTAGATTCCCCTAAAATTCCTGTTTCAATATTTTTATATCAGAAACTAAGAAATGTAAAAAGAAGTTAGAGCATTTCACAAGGACACTGTTGCAGTATGAATGGGCTCCCACTGGCTAAATATGGGACAATTTGAATACCAAAATAATTAGGGAGAGTAAAAATGTATAAGCCATTGGGGGAAAATGGGAATCCATGAGCTAAAATAGAGAGACATACAAACATACGTACATACATATGTACATGCAGGAGGGCTTTTCCTTAAAGTAAAATAATTTCTAACAGATACATGTTGAGAGAATGCTAGAGTGAAAACACCAGAATTTTATTTTTTTTAAGGTTTTTATTGCTTTTTAGAGAGAGAGGAAGGGAGAGGGAGAGAGAGAGAAACATCAATGCCAGAGAGAAACAACCATGGGCTGCTTCTTGCACGCCCCTACCGGGGATTGAGCATGCAACCTGGGCATGTGCCCCCACTGGGGATCAAACTAGCAACATTTCAGTACACGAGACACTCCGGCCAGGGCAAAACATCATAATTTTAAAGCCATCACAATTAATACTGATTCAGGCAAGAACCATCAACGGTAAATCTGGCTGCAGGGGAGCGGAGGACATTGATGAAATGAAGCATTTACATGGTCGGTAAAAGAAGGAAGGGGATTGGAGCATCTTTATTACTGAACTATTTCAAAGGTAATGTCTCCACTGTGCTTTGTGATTCTCTTATTTTTCCATACTCTGCTGCCCCTTAGTGGTCACTCTGGAACAATACTGGGCTGACAGAACAAGGAGACAAATGCTACACAGTAAATGCTTAGAAGTGACTATTTAAAAATGACCCCCCCACAAAAAAAAAAAAAAAAAAAAAAAAGAGGGAAGGGGAGGGGAGGTCTCCCAACAAACACTTTGAAAGCTTGCCAGTTAGCTATCTACTCGCTCCCCTCCAGGGCACCCCTCCATAAAAACAACTCAAGGAAAGGTTTTTGAACTTTTGCCTTTGTTAGAATCACAGGAGGGACTTAAGGTTTCCAGGCTCTACACCCGGAAGTTCTGATCTCTAGGACTGGAGTGAAATCAGAAATATGCTTTTAAAATCTAGCACCTCTTATGATTGTGGCATTCCACAGAACACTTTGTGAGAAATACTGCTCCAGGGGAAGTAGCACTATTAAAAGGGAAGTGCTCTAAACTTGGAGTCAGGAAAACCCATTCATTCCCTTCACACTTGCTAAGCACCTTCTAGCCAGGCATCCATCAGTCCTAGGTGCAAAGGATGTGATAAAAGTCTCAGTCCCTAGCCTGAATAATTTCATAGCCTACTTTGGGTAAGCAAGTAGACAATTAATTCAGTGCTCTGAGATAAGAACTCTAGAAAGAGGGAGGACCATCCCTAGGGGGTGGAGTGGGGGAGGGCAAGAGCTTGGGGAGAGCCAGGTTGATGGTATCTCTTGTAGAAAGTTCTCTCATCAAAGAGACTCTGAAGAGAGTTAGTAAGGACAAGTAGGATTCAAGTTTCTGATTTCTGTGACCCTGCACACATCTCCAAACTCTCTGAGCTTCCATTTGTTATTCATATAAGAAAAAGAAAGGTTGTGTACATGAGGATTTATAATTGTTTGGCTGTTTCTGGAGCTTTTCACTTTCACTTAACATTGTACATACAGTTTACAGGGGTTACAGTGTTACAGGATAACAGGTAAAATAACTGACCCCAAGATGCCATTCACTGACTCCAAATAACTCTCGCCAAACATTTCTCTATCCTCAAGGTTCTTCTGGCTGGTCTAATAATCAAATAGACATGAGGCAGATTAGCAAGAGAAAACAACCAAATTTAACACATACATATGTATGGGAACCCCACACACATGAGCTAGTCAGAGACCTCACATGCCCTAGAGGTTCAGAGATAGAAAGGAAGATTGAGGCATATATGACATCCTAGCTAGGGATGAGGTAATGCACCTTCGGGGCTTCACTGCAGAATGACAAGAAGAGCAGGTGTTTAGTGAATAAAAGCTTGCCCTTGTCATATAGGTGGGCCAAAAAGGTTATCGCTGATAATCTCTTATTATAGGCAAAGCCCCTAATTCAAGTTCTTTTAGGTAGTTAAAGGGAGGGGCAGATGTTTCTCTTGAGCCTGAAACTAGAATTGCCTTTAGCTCAAAACAATCCACATACCACAGAAGCACATCTTGCGGTGGCTCGTTCTGAACTCCTGCAGTTTTATATACAAGGTGGGGCAAAAGGAGGTTTACAGTTGTGAGTACAAAAAACAGATTTTATTCTTGTATCAGTTATTAAGTATTGTATTGTTTTCCATATGAACTGTAAACCTACTTTTACCTGACCCTGTATATATGCGATGGAAGATGTCTTATGAAGAGTAATTTGCTGTTTTTCCAACTAAAACAGATATGATACCAACTGATCATCAAATTAATAATTTCATAATAGTCTACCTAACAGAATTCTACAATACATTTTTGTTTACTTTTGTCACTGATCCTAGTCTTATTTTTATTTTTTTATTTTTTAAAATATATTTTATTAATTTTTTACAGAGAGGAAGAGAGAGCGATAGAGAGTTAGAAACATCGATGAGAGAGAAACATCAATCAGCTGCCTCCTGCACACCCCCTACTGGGGATGTGCCCGCAACCAAGGTACATGCCCTTGACCGGAATCAAACCTGGGACCCTTGAGTCCGAAGGCCGATGCTCTATCCACTGAGCCAAACCGGTTTCGGCAATCCTAGTCTTATTTTTAATTTTTTGAGGAACCTCAATACTATTTGCCATAATGGTTGTACCAATTTACATTTCCACTCACAGTGCACAAGGACTCCCTTTCTCTTACATCTTCAGCAACACTCATGTCTAGTCTTTTTGATACTAGCCATTCTAACAGATGTTAGGTGATATCTCTTAGTTTTGATTTTCATTTTCCTTATTATTAGTGATGTTGAGCATCATTTTAAAATGTTTTTAAATTGATTTCAGAGAGAAGGGAGAGGGAGAGGAAGAGATAGAAACATCAATGATGAGAGAATCACTGACTGGTGGCCTCCTGTACACCCCCTACTGGGGATCGAGCCCAGGCATGTACCCTGACCCTGAGTCAACCAGGACCTCCTGATTCATGGCTCAATGCTCAACCACTGAACCACACCAGCCAGGCTTATTTTATTGATGGTTTCCTTTTAGTTTGTGGTCCAGCTTCTTTGTTTTTTCTTTTGTTGCCTTTGCTTTTGGTGCCATTTAAAAATGGTATAATAACACATATTTCATTTTATAGCTGGATTTCATATTTGATAAAGGGAAAACACTTTTGCCAATAATATAAATCTAGTAAAACTAACTATCCTATATAATAAAAGGGTAATATATAAATAGACTGAACGGCAGAACAATCAAACAACCAATCAAAGTGTAATATGCTAATGATATGCTAAGGCTGCTCAACCGTTCACTATGACATGCACTGACCACCAGGGGGCAGATGCTCCAACCAGTAGGTTAGATTACTGCGGGGGTCTGGCTGATCGGGACTGAGGGAGCCCTGGAGCCCTCCCGCCATCCCTCCCCAGCCCGATTGTGCACCAGTAGGGTCCCTCGGCCTGGCCTGCACCCTCTCACAATCCGGGACCCCCTCAGGGATGTCGGAGAGCTGGTTTCATCCTGATCCCATAGGCCACTCCCCTTGGGAGGGTGACAGATGGCTGGCGAGCGCTGCTGTGGCAGCACAAGCCTCTCCTGATCGGGACTGATTGGGTGCGAGTTCGAGGCAGGCACAGTGGGGCCAGGATGAGCGGGAGCGGCAGGTAGGACCTGCAGGCAGCATTGGACTGAGGGTTTCAGCCCAACCCCTGCAGGCCACCCAGAGGGACCCCACCTGTTCACAAATTCGTGCACGGGGGCCCTAGTACTATTATATTTATGTTACACTACATGCTAGCTTGTATTAACTCATGTAATCCCTCTAACAAACCTATGACATAAATACATTTCTATTTCCCATGTGAAAAAAACTGAGACACAGAGAGATTGAGTTGCCCAAGATTACATGTCAATAAATGCTGAAGCTGGGGTTTGAACTCAGGCAGCCTGACTCCAGAGAGCAACCCTTAATCACTACACTACTTTAACTCTCCATTATCTTTGCTAATGCCACATTGTTATGTGTGTGCAAATATCCTTAATGGATCTCAATGACAGATATTTATGTTGTTCCCAAATGTTTGGTATTTAAAATAATATCATAATAGAGATTATATCAGCATACTTGTCCAAGCATTCTCTCGGTATCAATTTTTAAAGATGAGGTTGATGAGCTTACATTACATTTGAAAGTTTGCAGAAAGGCTGTGTCCATTTGAAGAGCTGCCACACTATAAGGCAGTGTCCATTTCCCCATATACCTACCCTTGGCAGCACCATGTATTATCATCCTTTCTCATATTGCCCGTCTCTTAGGTGTCTGATGATGCTGAATTTTACCTGAGCCTTGTGATCTTGAAAACAGTGATAGTTAAAGAAATCCTCATACATTCGAGTTCTGGGAAATGGGCTTATGGTATATAACTACCCTTCTTCATATGACTTAGATAAGACTCACAGAATTCCCTCTCCCTGAAAACCCCACTCCTGCTCATTTACCTACAAGGCTGGACAAGGCCAAATCCCCATTCTTTGCCTCCTGAATGATTAACTAATCTTCTGTCAGTACAGATCAATCAGAACAAGATGCTTGCTAGCCAAACTTTGGTTAAGATTCTCCCCTCCCCTTGCAACCAGGTGCCTGAACTTTAGTCCAGCCTCAGCCTTTCCTCAACAGCACCCCCTCTAGACTGGCCTCAAGGTGAAACATTTTCTGATCTTGTCAAGTCCATTCATTCCAAGTCCTCACACCCAATTCTTTCTAGTCTTGTTTACTCCCTCCTCTCTCTCTCTCTCTCTCTCTCTCTCTCTCTCTCCCCCGCTCCATATATATACAGAGATCCAATGCATGAAATTCGTGCAAGACTAGGCCCTTGAAGCCCCAGCTGCCTCGCCCCATCCACTGGTCGTTCTGCAGTCTGGCCTAATTAGCATATTAGCTCTATATTATATAGGATAATACTATTGCCTAAATCATGAAACATCTGCAAAACTTGTAGTCAAAGGTTTCTCCCCATTACAATAACTTCCGAATAGATTCTCTCCTTATTAAATCCAGATTTGTTTTTTTATTTGCTAGGTCAAAACAGCAACAATGAAACAGCTTGTTTTACTTTGCTTTTCTTTGTGTACTTTGGTTTGCTTTTCAAGCGTAATTATTGGCTATTTTTGTTCTTTCTCATACAGTTTATAACCCACCCCCGATTTGCTCAATCCCAGCTGACTTTGGCCATTTGTTCCCAGGAGATCCAGCCACCAGGGACATTCCAACACCCCTGGGTCTCACAGCATTTTTTCCATGAGTTTGGGTTTCTACAAAGTCTCCATCATGCACCCTGAGTGAGCCACAGCAGTGCCAGCATGCAGTTCTACACCAATTTAATCCACACAGAGGCTCTGGCTTCTTCCCCCACTTTCCCCTCAAACAATGTAACATGAAAGGATGTTTGGAGAATACACTGGACCTTATGTAGATGTAAATTCCTTGCATGGTAGTTCCTTGAATGATTGAAATGCCTCTTCCTAAATTCACCAACCACTTCGTTACACATATGTACATATATAAAGTATATATATATATATGTATATGTATATATGTGTATATATATTGTTGCTAGTATTATAGATATCTCCTATTTCCCCTCCCTCTCCCCCTCTTCTCCCAACCCCTACCCCTGTCCCCAGGTCTTCACTACCCTATTGTCTGTGTCCATGACACCAACCACTTCTTAATTCTCAAGTCCAATGCACAAGTTGCGCTTCTTAATGTACTTGAACTTACTGTGATATGTAATATCATAGATCATTACCTCTTTTTGAGATGTTTTCCTTCATTCTTTAGTTTACCTTTTCCTGGTTTATTTCCTATTTCTCTGATTACTTCTTGTCAGGGTTGTTTTTCCTATGCCCTCCTTAAATATAGAAAGTTCATAACATTCCATTGTTAGAGTTAGTGAGCTCATCTCTTCCCATAGCTCCAACCACAGCTCTACCTTGAACTCCGCCTCACATTTTCAAGTACCTGTAGGTCACTGATCATCACTTCTCCAGAATATTAAAAGATAACATGCTCAACGCTAAACTTATTGTCACTTTGTTCCCTCATTTCACCACCTCCATCCTCAAACTGCAATTACTTTATTAACAAACTTAGATCTCAGCTACAATGTGTTCAGCTCGATTTCACATATCCTAAGAGTAGGAGTAATCTCCATATCTAATTGATTTCCCAGTCTTCTAAAATATTTCTCAAAACAGTCCTAACCTCCTCTTCTCCAATGCATTTGCCTTGGTGCAGTCCTTCAATATCTCTGATGTTGGGCTCGGCTGGTGTTGCTCAGCGGTTGAGTGTCACAGTCTAATTCCCTGTCAGCTCACATGCCCAGCAGCCAATGGACCACCAATGTTTCTATCTCTCTCCCTCTCCCTTCCTCTCAAAAATCAATAAAAGCATATTTTAAAAAAGTATCTCTGATATTGGGGAGATTCTTATTGCAACAGCGTCCTACATGATAGTTGTAATCTCTTTCTTTCTCTCTCTCTCTCTCTCTCTCTCTCTCTCTCTCTCTCTCTTTCTTTCTCTCTCTCTCTAGTCTCAATGTTATTTCCCTTTAATTCCTTCCACTTCTCCAGAGTTTTCTTCATTGCATGGAATTATGAGCACATCACACACACCCTTGCTTAGAATTCTTTAGTAGTTTAACTCCCATTTGATACTCAACATGATAAAGAGGCTTTCCATTGTATAAATGGCACTTGCCTTTCCAGTCGCCTGGCCTTCTAACACACTCATTAGGTTTTATCTAAATAAAGTTATATAGTGATACCTAAGCGTTTGCACTTGACTATGGTTTTATAAATGTTTATGTGCTCTTCCTTTTGCCTTTCCCATTTTTGTCTTCCTGGTGAACTCTTAACACATCTTTCAAGATTCTGTTAACACTTCCCCCTTTGAAATGGTCCCTGACTCCACAGTAAGGCATCCTCATCTCTGGGATCCCGTGGTGCTGTGTACAAATCTTCTTCATAGCACCTCTTACAGTGTCCTGGGGAGGATCTCACTCCCTGAACTCCTTGAGGGAAAATACCCTAGTCCTCTTAGTTATCTGCAGTGCCCAGAAGAGTACCTGACATAGGACAGGTTTTCAATGGGTACTTGCAGAGTGAGTTATATGGTAGGAAGTACTCAAGATTCTGAATTAAGTCATCTGGACCTGTGCTGCTCACAATCATTTGGGTGATTTTGATGAATTTTCTTTTGGTTTCAGTTTCTTTAATATGTGAAATGAGGAAGTAGAGCTAGATCATCTATAAGGGCCTCTCCAGCTTTAAAACTCTGTGGTTGACACTACTGTCTATGACAGAGGTTGAAACATTTTACCTGATCACAGAATGTTTAATCAAAATTTAAGAATATTGGAAAAAAGAAGAAATTTCACATAAAAATCTGAATTTCCATTATATCTTAACAAAGCAGATAATTTGACTATATTAGGCCAAAATTCCTCAAAGTCCACATCAGCTATAGCTGAATCATACTACGCTTTTAGATGGAATGTGTGCTTCAACTTGGCAGAATGCCCATCTCTCTCTATTGCTCCCTTTTTACAGGGACAGAGTATAAGTTGCTGCTTATTATCACACTTGCACTGTAGTTTTCTTCAATAAAGATGAGAAATAAAAAATATATCTTGCCCCCATTTCTTTGTTAAAAGTAAAAAATGAAAGATAAACCAAGAGATCCTTGCTTCTTATCCGTGGCTGCCCTTATTTTTGTACTTAAGTATGTGTATATATAGCACCAAACAAACTAGAATTTGCTCAGGTGGTACCAATGCAAAATATTCTGGGGTTGCTTTTTTCCCACTTAAGTGCATCTGGATTTTTGATGTGCTGGGGATCCTTTCAGAAAATAATGTTGCCCTAATATAAGCAAAGGCCAAGCCAATTTGGTGAGGTACTTATTTCACTTGAAGAAAGTGGTGTTTTTTAATCTAACAAGTACATTATTGTTTAATATTTGTTACTAGAAGACTTTCTGCTTTTTTCAAACCCTGTGCAAAATATGCCCTGCCCTTCCAGGATGCTGAGAACGCCTTGTATGCTATGAAGACTTGCCTACTAGATGAGCACACGGAGAAGACTCCCAACTTATTCTTCCATTGTTCCTGCCAGGATTGTGGATTTGCGTTCGCAGTTTTTCCTGGAACTGTGAAATCGGTCTACTGCAGAGTCAAGGGTTAGGAAACAAGACCGGAATGAGCTGATGGGGCGGGTTGAAAACCTGAGTCTAAGGGAGGCCGGCATCAGCAGATAGAAAAGACAGCTGCCCTCCATTTCTTTCTCTTGATTTTTTCACGCCAGCTAAGGCGTTCACCATCTGTAAGTCAGACACCCCCACCCCCACCCCGCCCCCCAAATACCTCCCTTGCAATTTTGCTGATATGCCCATTCCTTAGTTTGGAATCAGAAGGGGCGGGAGACGACCGCTGTCACTCAGCACCGCGGCCCAATGGGAGAAAGGCAATCCCCGCCCCCTTCCTGGGCTGTATCGTGGGCATGCGCAGTGGGTGTCCCATCGCCAACACCCCGCTGCTGAGAACTGTAGCCAGGGGCTCCGGGGCCCGTGGGAGCCTGTTGTCGGCGTGGGAGGAGGTGGAGGAGGAGGAAGCCGAGGAGGGTGAGGTAAGACGAGCATGGGAAGGGGCCCCTGGGCGGACACCCGCGGTCCGATGTCCCTGCAGATGCTGCGCCTCCTTGTTTATACGCGTCGTCAGGTGGCCGCTCTGCGCTTTGCGGCAGGCGCTCGGGGGGCGGAGGGCTGGGGATCCCCAGCTCCCGGCGCGCCCCACGCCCCCCACCCCCCGGCCCCCGGGTGAGCGGCGCGGTCGGCCGGTGGAGCCGGTCCGGCGCCTGCAGCCTCGCCGCCTTCCCCCGGCCGCCCGGGCCCCGCTCGCTCGGGCGCACCTGCGGGCAGCGCGCACCAGGGCGGGACCGGCCGGGAGCCAGCCCCCGCCAGCTCTGGAACCCGGCTTCTGCCTCGATCCAGACACGAACTGACCTCTTCCTCTTTTTAACCCACTGATTTAGAAAACACATTTTAAAGTTCTCCTTCCGGATCTGGAAGAACCGAGCATATAGGGCTACAGTAAAGGGACCAGACACCTTTATTCAGAGGCTCATTGTGGTCGATTTTCTATTTGGCTTGATTAAATCTAACCCTCCTTGACGTTCTCAATACATGTCATGAATTGGTTTCCATAAAGACGTTTAAAAATACATAAAGTATCTCAAGATGCCTCCCCTCTCTTGTTTTCTAGATGGTTACTTTATTTAAATTCAGACATAAAGAAACAACATTGCTTTTCTGGTCAAATGCTATATTTTTCTCTCTTAAGTTTCTTGGCATTTGCCTGGCTCTCATATGCATACATTCAGTTTGTTTAATTTCCATCAAGGTATTCTGACTAGAACTATGTGTAATTTCAAACTTGTACAGAATCTGGAAGCAAAGGAAATGGTTTTGAAATGCTGCTCTGTTTAGTAATGTTGGAGGTGGCCTGAGCCTCAGGGGCGTGAACTGATAACAGAGTTAAACAGCCTCTGCTTTACAGGCCACTTTGAGAAGTTCGTCTCAAACTTGTGACTAGTTAAGAATTATGCTGTAGTTTTACAGTTTCTGTAGAAGTTAATATGAAGTTAATATGACACCATATTAACTGATTAAGGTCTACATCATTTTTCTTCAATATTTTACTTCTCCTGCTCCCAATAAAAAAGTCAAACCAAAAGTTTTGTTTAGGATACCAGACTTTAGCTAAGTGCTGGAGGTTGAAAAATATATAAAACATCTGCAGTAAGTATGGGTAAAGATTCCATTTAATTTGGAAGTTTAGTCTATGAAAGGGTGAAAATAATCCTTGGCATTGTGAACCGAAATCAAATAATATAATAGTTTAACAGATGGAAGAGCTGAGCTAAAGAATGTGGTTAATCTCTCATATTTATCTTCCAGAGGTAGGGATAATTATTAAACAATATACTGAGTCCTTGGTCGGCAAACTGCAGCTCGCGAGCCACGTGCAGCTCTTTGGCCCCTGGAGTGTGGCTCTTCCACAAAATACCACGGCCTGGGCGAGTCTATTTTGAAGAAGTGGCATTAGAAGAAGTTTAAGTTTAAAAAATTTGGCTCTCAAAAGAAATTTCAATCTTTGTATTGTTGATATTTGGCTCTGTTGACTAATGAGTTTGCCGACCACTGTACTAAGTAGATCATTTTATATGATGATTAGCACTATGATGCACTAAGTTAGAGAGATCAATGGATTGTTGCAGGGGTGGTGACCTCTCACTTCAGATCCAGTGGTCATTGAAGGCTTCTCTAGCATGTGACGAAATGTTGCGAAAAAGGAGCCAGTCACATGGAGCTCATGGGAAGAAGCGTCTTTAGATAGGAAGTGGCGCCAAACACAGGCCTAAAGGGCCCTTCAGGATCTGAAAGAAGGCACTGGAATTCAGTGTCTTAGAAATAGTGACATTTACCCTCAAACTGGTTGTGTGTTCTTAGGAAATAGGTCCATTTATTCACTCTTTCTACAAGTATTTATTAAGCACCTATTGTATAGCCAGGTACTGAGAACAGAGCAGTCTACAAGATAGACTGCCTGCCTCATTAATTGGATTATATAAAGACCTTTAAAGATACATAGAATGTTTCAAGATGCCTCCCCTTCTTGCTTTTTAGGTTGTTACTCTTTAAAATCAGACGTGAAGGAAAAAAACAACAAAACTTTGCCTTTTCTGTCAAATGCTATATTTGACAAACATATTCTTACATTTGGGGACACGATGTGGAGGGAAATCCAATGCTGTATGCTAGTGCTCACCATTAAGAAAGTGAAACTGACTATTTCTACTGCTTTGTCCATGCCCCAGTGCTTAGTGTCTTGTCTAAGATAGAGATCTCTTGTTGCCAGTTCCACTGGCAGCTGAAAGGAAATTTGTGAGTTCCTGTAGCTGCAAAGACCATGTAGATACTAATCAGAGTTAAGAGTATGACTTGGAGATATGGAGGGGAGACTCATTTGTATATAGGTGTGTTTGTGTATGTGGATGGAGGAACCCCTCCCCTCGCACACATGCACCCAAGAGAGTAGAAGAGAGTACATAAATAAGAAAAAAGGAACATTTCCTCATCCAGTGTGTTTGTGTTGGATGTGAGCCAGTTTTTCTAGAGCTCTAGGTGATAAGAGGGAAAGGAAAAAGAAAGATGTCATTGAGCCAGGAGAAATTTTTCTCTAACCATGTAGTAGAATATTATCCTATCTAGTAAAATAGAAATATGCAAATTAACCATCACTCCACTACACCTACAAGCCACACCCACCAGCCAATCAGGAGTGAGTATGCAAATTAACCCAACCAAGATGGCTTCAGCCACTGAGTGAACAGGAGGCTTGGGTTTCTTCTGCAATGGAGGAAGCCAAGCTTTCCGCACACCCTGGCAGGCCCAGGCCTCCACTCAAGACTACAAAGTTTCAATTATAGATGATAAATAAATCCCAACAAAAATGGTGGCAGCCACGGAGCTGGAGAGAGCAGGAGGCTTGAGTTGCCCCTGGCGATGGAGGAAGCCAAGATTTCTGCACACCCTGGCAGGCCCAGGCCTCCACTCAAGGCTACAAAGTTTCAATTATAGAAGATAAATCCCAACAAAAATGGCTGTGTCCCCGGAGCAAGCAGGAGGCTTGGCTCTGCTCAAGGCTACAAAGTTTTAATTATAGAAGATAAATAAATCCCAGATACCAGGGCCTCCGCTTGGGTTGCCAGGGGGCGTGGCCGGCCTGCAAACCACCACAGGCCCCTCGCCCAGGCCGCCCCAGGCCCCAAGGGAACCCCCACCCTGATCTGGGACCCCTTCAGGGCAAACCAGCTGGCCCCACCCATGCACCAGGCCTCTATCCTATCTAATAAAAGAGTAATATGCAGATTGACCACCACTCCAACACACAAGATGGCTGCCCCCATGTGATCAAAGATGGCTGCCCCCATGTGGACACAAGATGGCCACCACAAGATGGCCAGCAGGGGAGGGCAGTTGGGAGGGACCAGGCCTGCAAGGTAGGGCAGTTGGAGGCGATCAAGCCTGCAGGGGAGGGCAGTTAGGAGTGACCAGGCCAGTAGAGGAGGGAAGTTGGGGGTGACCGGGCCTGCAGGGAAGGGCAGTTGCGGGGACCCAGGCCAGCAGGGGAGGGCAGTTAGGGGCAAACAGGCTGGTAGGGGAGCAGTTAGGCATCAATCAGGCTGGCAAGGGAGTGGTTAGGGGGTTATCAGGCTGGCAGGCAAAAGCGGTTAGGGGCAATCAGGAAGGCAAGCAGGCGAGCAGTTGGGAGCCAGCAGTCCCAGTAGGATTGGGCCTAAACGGGCAGTCGGCATCCCTCAAGGGGTCCCAGATTGGAGGGGGTGCAGGCTGGGCTGAGGGACACCCCCCCCACCCCGTGCACGAATTTCGTGCATCGGGCCTCTAGTTTGGCTATAAAAGTAATTAAGTATTGATTCATACATCAATATGGATGGCCTTGAAAACATACTGAGAGAAGAAGCCAGTTACAAAAGAACACATATTGTATGATTCCATTCATATGAAATATGTAGAATAGGCATACCTATGAAGATACAAAGTGGATTAGTGGTTGCCTACAGCTGGGGAGGTTGGAGAGCAAGGGGGCGTGGCCGCTTATGGGTATGGACTTTATCTTTAGGTAATGAAATGTCCTAAATGTGATGTGGTGATGGTTGCACAACTTGGCAAATGTTTAAAAACACTGTTGGATTGTACACTTTATTATTTTTTTAAATTACAAATGTACTAAATAGTGCAATTTTTATATTTTCTTAAATATATTTTTATTAATTTCAGAAAGGAAGGGAGAGGGAGAGAGAGATAGAAACATCAGTGAGAGAGAATTGTTGATCAGCACGCCCTCTACTGGGGATCGAGCCCAAAACCTGGGTATGTGCCCTTGATTGGAATCGAACCCGGGACCTTTCAGTCTGCAGGCCTATGCTCTATCCACTGAGCCAAACAGGCTAGGGCTGGATTGTACACTTTAAGTGGGTAAATCATATGATATGTGAGTTATATCTCAGTAAAGCACTTCTTGAAAAAAAAATAGATGCATAATTTTGAGATCCAATTGGTGGTTTGTAGATGTTTAGTCTCTTTGAATCCCCAGATCCAGTCTTGTTCTGTCTGGGCCCAGAGCTTCAGGTCACTGCAGGCCCAAGTCCAAAGCTGCCTGGAACTTTATTCCTGCTACCCTGCTGCAGTGGTTCTGCTGTCTGCATTGAGGTTTTAATTTCCCTGTTTACGAAATTGGTTTTGGACCTATCTCTGGGACTTGGTGAGGTCCAGAGGGCCCAGAATAGATAAATTGGACCTGTGGACCAATGAAGAAGAATAGAGAGCATCAAAAAGCTTCCAGGACACATGTCAGTGTTTCAGGCATGGAACCAGTACGGTGGTACCCATCTCAACAGTTGGGTACATATTTGCTCTATCAGGAAGATGTTTGTACTCCCTGCCAGCACTGACCCTTAGAACAGAAACACATATTTCCTTGTGGCCTCTTCTCCCCTTCCAGAATTCTGCAGTGGTTTCTTATCACAACACATTCAAACTAAACCGGCGTGTAGGGCCCGCCCTCTTCTGTGACACCGGTTTTGTGTGGGAGCCCAGCTTGAGTAGCTTTGGAACCAGAACCCTGCGATTGAATCCCACCTCCACCTGGTGGATGGGTTGGGTTACCTTTCCAGTGACTTCATCTTTATAAACCACAGTTTGCTCATCATTAAAACAAGGTGTATTTGCCATTGCCTACTTTAAAGGGGAGATTTTGAAAATTGTATCAGATAGTCTTTGTGAAACGCTTTTCATTTCACAGATGTGCAATAAATGTTAGGTCATTCCTTTCTTTCTTTCATTCCTCTCTTTCTTTCATTTGTCCCAGCCGTGAATCTTCTGACTCAGAGTTGACCAGGAACCTCTCCTTCCTCTGGTGATTGACACAGTGTGTTTGCTCTGTCCACATGTTCTGGGTCTACCCGCTCCAGGTTTTAGTGCTTTGCCTTTGTTGTTTTCCATACCCAGGTATCTAAGTCTTAGGCTTCTGTTTCATGAATTCTTTCTAGATAAGGGCAATAGTGATATTTCCTTTCCATAGTCCCTGTCAGTATTGACCTTTTCTTCACTGATTTGTATTGCTTTTGTTGTTTTACATGACTGACTTTATCCTTTCACCTAAAAGACAAACTTGACTTGAACAAATACTTTACCTTTGTTGTTGTATTTGCTTGCAGCTCCCAAGTGCTTCTTTAAATTTTTTTTTAAATTGATTTTAGAGAGAGGAAGGGAGAGGGATAGAGAGAAACATCAACGAGAGAGAGACATGCCCCCTCCTGGGGATCAAGCCTGCAACCTGGGCATGTGCCCTGACTGGGAATCAAACCATGACCTCCTGGTTCATTGGCCAACACTCAACCACTGAGCCAGGCCCAAGTGCTTCTTTTAATGGTGGGCCGCTAGCAAACTCGTGGTAGATGGTTGGCTTACAAATTGACCACCTACAGCTCTGCAGTATTCAGGGCACACTCAGTGAAAAGATGGTGTATGAGTAGTTGAAATTCTTTGTTGTTCACAGTCCTGTATATAGGACACCCCTTTTTATTCTTTCTTTTCAAACTCCCAATGGTGTGATGTGGCTAGAATAAGAAAAGAATTTCATCTTACCTCCTTACCATAGCAGTGGCCCAGCTTAGCTTCCTGTCCTAATGCTGGCCCTGGAAGAGGAGAGTTGTTCTTGCTCTATCAGGAAGATGTTTGTGTGGTAAGCATTTTACAGGGCATTGCTTTCTTCCTCGCTTGTTGGCTTTGCTCTTTCAAATTTGACCTTCTTCCTTTTGATCTCTAAAATTAGAGACCATTAATCATATGTTCCTGAGCTGTATGTTATATTAGAGTAATGAAATTCCTGGGGGTAGCCTGAAGTCTGTATTCTGTTTAATAAATATTTAAATATCTGTTCTGTGCCCGGAATTGTTTTAACTGTTGGAGAAAGATAAATAGCATGTGGGCTCTGCCTTAAAGTTGCTCACAGTTTAAAGACAAAATATATAAACAAATAAAATTATACACAGTAAAAAGGACTTAATAATTCTTCCTTAGAGAAATCAGAGAAGTTCAAAGGGAATGTACAATTTGAACCTTATTTTGTTTAACATGTTTAACTCTACAGTGTCTTATAAAGTTTAGTTTTGTTGATAGACATAGGGGAGAGATTTCAACCCTGTTAGGTTAATCGAGTTTATATTTGCAACCTCCCAAATTGACTATTTGGAAACTATAAGTCAATAACTTTCAAAATACAACCATGCAACTTTTTTTGTTGTTGTTGTTATTTAGGTGACTGCTTAGAAAACTGTATAGTCCACCAACATCTGATGAAATTAGTGACTAAGCAAATCAACCATGTCGTACACGCCAGGAACCATTGGTGACCCCACTCAGCTGGCCCAGCGTATCTCTTCCAACATCCAGAAGATCACACAGTGTTGTAAGTTGAGTTTTAAATTGAACTTCACTGTTTGTTTTCAGTTCTTAGCTGAACTTGGTGGCGATTAAGAAAAGGACAACTACTAGTGCTTGAGAGATGGAGGAGTTCCTTTAAGAACAGATTTTAGAAGGCTAGAATTCTTTAGAATGAATATAAGAAATAATTATAGCCCTAGCCAGTTTGGCTCATGTTGACCTGCAGATTGAGTCAGGGCACATGTCTGGGTTGCTGGCTGGATCCCCAGTAGGGAGCTTGCAGGAGGCAGCCAATCAATGGTTCTCTCTCATCATTGATGTTTCTATCTCTCTCTCTCTCTCTCCTTCCCTTCCTCTCCGAAATCAATAAAAATATATTTAAAAAAGAAATAATTATATATAGAAGAGATAACACTAAACTGCATTTTTTTTTCTTTAGAGCTTTAGGCACATAATATAATTTTATTAATGAATAAAGATGTAAAAAAGTAGATAGTTATGTTTGCTTTATAACTCTGATTCTAGATGAGATTAATGAGACTTGACTAAGACTCACAGGTTTGGAACAAGGCAGCACTATCAAGTTTTTGGTTTTTTTATTTTTAATTTTTATTCATTTCAGATAGGAAGGAAGAAGGAGAGGGAGAGATAGAAATATCAAGGATGAGAATCATTGATCGGCTGCCTCTTGCATGCTCCCCACTGGGGATCGAGCCAGCAACCCTGCCATGTGCCCTTGACTGGAATCGAACCTGGGACCTTTCAGTCCGCAGGCCAGTGCTCTATCCACTGAGTCAAACAGGCTAGGGCTCAAGTTTTTAAGGAACGTATGTTTATTTAAAAAATCTGACTGAATATGGTTTAGGTTAATTTTGTAAAGGGTAACTATGCTGTATGTTATTCAGGAGCAGGGAAGAACTAAGGAGGGAACATTATTATCTATTTAGGCAGATATAGAAGATAACTATCTGGATTCTCCAGATTCCTTTGCTGTACCTGTCAAAGACAGAATATTAGTAGTCTGATTCAATGTGGCATGTTATTAGAAATTATCACATCTCAATGTACATAAGACCAAAATAAAATCACTATAGCAGATTTGAGCCTATAGAATTTTTGTTTTGTTTTATTCTGTTTCTGAATCACAGCTAATCACGTACCTGGATGATTCTAGTCATCTTGTGGTCACTGTTTTGACATTCTGGGCATTATCTGGGCAACACTTTTAGAGTGTTATTTTATTTTTCTTCATCCTACTTCTTTAAGGCTACTCTTTTTACCAGAATGCTGACACACTGCGGAAATGAGGACTGTTTTCAGATGACCAAACTGTGTATCTTTACCTAATCATTAACTCCCCAACAATCATTACTCTACGTGAATGATTTAAGTGAGATATCAGTGTGTTTTGAGACAAAGGGAGTAAATTAGATTACAGATGGTTCTCAAAGAGTGCCACTGTGCACAGCTGGGTAGAATAAATGCTTATTCTGCTTTGGAGTAATTCTTCTTTTCTTTGGCTATTATTAGAGGAAAAGGGAGTGATTGCTATAGTGTAGAGGTGTCATGTCTGTCCACAGCAGGGACCATAGGAATGGTACATCAGGGATTGTTCCAGTTTGTGCCAGGGCACCAGCATTGTCTCCACCTCATTCTTCCAGCTTCTTGTCTATTCTGATGATGCTCCAAAGAGCCTCTCCTTTCCGTGGCTTCCTTGTTGTTGGTTAGAAATCATGCTGGTAGCCTCCGGCCACCTGTGTGAAAATGAAGAGAACTTGTTTTAATTTACATGTGTGGAAAATCAGGACCTTTGTGTAAGAAAGGAGTCCAGGAGGCCTTCCTCTAATGAATAGGGAAGGTGTCCTCAAGCTAAATGATGCCAGGACTTCTGGGAAGAAGGAGAAATAACTGTCGTGTACTGAGATTTTAGAGGCAGTAGCACTTGGTGGTGTGAAAGATGCACCAGGTGGAGATTGCGTGTGAGCTTGAGATGAAAGGGGATAAGGGTTAACTTAAACCAGGCCATGCTCCTGAGGAAGAGATCAGTTGATCCAGGCAGATGAGAAGTGGTAAATTGGACCAGAGTTGTATGTGCATGGCACAGTTGATAGCTGAGTATGCCACTGCATTGCCATTAGGACAGTTTGGAAGTGGTGATTAGACGCACTACTGTTTCTTGTGAAGACCTATTATATGGGGAGTGTTTAACCATTAGAAGGTACAACCACCACCTTTAGATATTTGAAGCATAATCTTATGTCTTGTGTAAACATAAGAAGCTGCCTTAGCTTAGATGGAGAAGAGGCTGGTGGTGAGAAGACACTGGGAAAGAGCATTTAAATGGAAGCCACTGCTGGTACTAAATAAAAAGCAGACAAGAGATTAGTATGTGCAGAAAATAAGAAATAAAACTCCAGTGTGGCTGAAACACAACACTTGAGGCAAGAGTGACCGGAAATGAAATCGGAGAGGAGGTTGAGCAGGTCACCTAGAGCCTTGGAGGCTATCTGGGGAGTTTAGATTTCATTCTGAGAGGCAGGGAAGAGGCACAATCAGATCTGCACTTTGAAAAGATTGCTTTGGCTTCTCTTAGAAAATAGAGGGGGGGCACATTGGCCATCATGGGTGTCTGATGAGAGAGATGTGGCTTACACCAGGGTGGTAGCAGTGGGGGCAGAGAGAAATGACAGATGTTCTCTGGAGGCAGAGCCAATGGGACTTGCTGATGAATGCAGATGGACTGAGAGAGAAAGAGGAATCCAGGATAACTCGTGGTTTTTGCATTGAGCAACCAAGAGAATAGTGAGCATGTACTGAGATGGGAAGGACTACAGTTCAGAAGTGGGGAGAGTTTTGTTTTGGTCAAGTAACTTCTGAGATGTCTTTTAAACATCTAAGTGAAGCATCTGTTGTAAATACACTGAGTGGCCAGATTATTATGATCTCTGCGTGCATAATAATCTGCCCACTCAGTGTGTGTGTGTGTGTGTGTGTGTGTGTGTGTGTGTGTGTATGGGTGGGGTCCGGCCAGCCTGGCCAGAGGGAGGGGACATGGGCGGTTGGCCGGCCGGCCTGCTGGTCGAACTCCTGGTCGAGGGGACATTTGCATATTAGCCTTTTATTATATAGGATATACACTGAGTAGGCAGATTATTATGCGTTCAGAGATCATAATAATCTGGCCTCTCAGTGTATATGAATTAGGACATCAGAGTGTCATCAGAATATAAAACCATAGTTCTAAAATAATTGCAAAGGCGTGAGTACAATTAAGAGAAGAGGACTGGAGCATTTAAAAAAAATAGAGGTCAAGAAGGCAGGGAGAAAGCAGCATAAAGAATCAGGAGTGATCAGAGCGATAACAAGAAAATTAGCATTTGGTGGATTTCTAGAAATTTTTTAAAAAATGTGTTTCAAGACTGAGTGAGGCATTATCTGTATTTAATGCTGCTGAGAGACTAAGATAAAAGCAGAGAATTGGAACTTGCAAACTGGTGACTTTGGAAAGCGTGGTCTGATATCCATATTCCAAGTGTAGATGGAGAAAAGGGGGAAGAAGGACCAAGACTTCTCAGAATCCTGCTCACCTCTGCTTATATACTGACCGGAAATGAGATGTAGTCACATTGACCATGCCTAGCTGCTAGGAAGGCTAGATTGCAATGTGCTCACTAAAACTGGGTATTGCTTCATTTGAGAGAGAAGGGGAAATCAATATTTAGGCAACTGGCAGATTCTACCATGGAAGTAGAAAGAGGATCAAAGAAAGGTTGCATTTTTCCAGTCCGAAAGGGAGATTCCAGGGAGAGTATAATTGTAAAAGAACTGTCTTTGAAGGCTAGTGGGGAAGGGGAATGGATCTTTAGTGTCTGGCTCGTCCACTGTACTGAGTTGTGTGGTGTAAACAGTAAACGTGGTGGGTGAAGATGAGGAGTTCCTGTCTGAATAAGCTGTTTTTAAACAAAATAGGAGGCAAAGGCATTGGATAGAGAATGGGAAAGAAGGCTGGTGGAAGTCCATGGAAAGAAGAGAAAGTGATTACTTGTAGTTTGGACAACTGAGGGAATTGACATACCTTGGAAACAGAGAAGGGTTAATGGCAGGTTGAGTCTTCATTTGCGATTTGGGGTCATGAATTTAGTGAAACCCGTCATCTCTGTATTTTTTCCAATTCTGAGGTTCAGTGTCTAAATGAAGGGCAGTTTAGATTTAGATAGAGTTAGTTGTTAAAAGTTTAACCTACTAACCGGTGTGTGCCACCGAGCAGGGCTGTGAAAAAAATCACATGGAAGTGAAAGGCAGAAGTGTGAAATTTCAGTTCACTTTTCCCCATCTGGTAATGCTAATAATACTGGATGAGATTGAATAAAATGGCACTTTTGCACCGCATTTGGGTGCTCTTTTCACAGTACATTTGCATCTTGTGAATTTGTGTCTGCACAAATTACCTAGTTTTACAAAAGAAACCCAAGGAGAACATGCTGTAAATAAGGTGACACCCTTATAGTTAGAATATGTGCATCTTTCAAGTAAAGTTGTCTTCCTGAGCAGTGGGAAAGCTCGTTTTTAAATTAGCTTTGCTATATATAGATTAATGAAAACTTGCCCAATATTGGGTTGTATGGTTCAGTTTATACCAAAAAAAGAAAACAGCCATCAAAAAGATTTTTCATTCTTGGAGGAACCCAAGGATAATATTTAGTAAGATGGAAGTTTAGTGGTGGTGGTGGGGGCGGGGAGGGGGTTGCTTGTTTTTTGTTTTTTTCTTTCTAGTATTTTATTCTGGCAGTTCTGTTTTGTAAAGAATAGGATAGATGAAACAAAATGTATTTAAACATTTTTTCCCTTAAACGACTTTTTATTAAAAATAATGTGTAGTCTTATCAATTTGCTTTACTAGTGAAATATTTAAACCATGTTGCAGTAATATAATTTATATCAAACAAAATACTTAAATATAAAATATATTTAGACAAAAATAGATTATATTAATATAACTTTTTAAGAACTTTATTGGGAATTTCTCTGTGGAGCATTTAAAATGATTAAGAAGACATTTTCATCCTGTGAGAGAAAGTGTTCTGTTGGCTGTCACAGACTCAGCAAGTGTTTGTGCTCCCAATGCTCATCCTTTGCCCACGGCATAGACGGTGTTCTCTGTGGCTGGCCCTGACACGGCGTCTAGTCTTTCTCAGTGCGCCAGGCAGCAATTCCTCGTAGACTGGAGTTGGCATGTAAATTAAACTGTTTGTTATCCCAGGTCTAGAAAATCATCATGAATCAAAGAAGTGGTTAAATTTAGTTCTCAAACTTTGGCATGAGATGTTCAAAAGTAACATTTTTACGAGGAGTATCAGAGACAAACTCCTACTAGTGACGTATAGCACAAAAAAATAAGCAAGCCTTTGAGTTGAAATGGCTGAGTCTGCTGTATAAGGTAAACCCAAGTAGGGTATTTTCATAGGGGCCGTTTATCTTTGCACAGACAACAAACAATATAGAAAAATTTATTCAGAACACACAGAAAGAACTCATGTTTTTTAAAGAAACAGAATAAATGTATTGAAATCTATCACGTAATTATTGTTGTTTTTAACTTAAAAAATAGATGTCAAATATATATATATAGTAGTATATTATTAGTGTATAGCTCAATGAATTACCTGTTACAACACCACACATGTGATTAAATAGGACATTACTAGCCCCTGAAGCTCTTCTCATACTTATACCCTCTCTGAAGATAACTAGTGTCCTGACTTCTAACATGATTAATTTTCTTAGTTTTTAACCCTTTGCACTCGCTTGCTTTTTTCTCGATTCCTGCTACCGATGCTAACAGTGTCGAGTCACACTCGACATCCGAGTGCAAAAGGTTAAGCTTTATTTAATAGAATCAAGTAATATGTTTTGTGTTGGACTTCTTTCTCCCATTATGTTTTTGGAATTCATCCATGTGGTTGCACGTAATGTAGGTCTTTTGTTTTCAATACTCTATATATTCCATATCCACACATACCACAATCAATTCTTTGTTGTTGATGGACATTTGGAGTGTTTCTGGTTTATGTTTCTTTGCTGTTATGAACATTCTTGTACATTCTTTTGTTTCATGTATGTAGGAATTGGGTTGCTGGATATGTGTATGTTCAGCTGAAGTAGATACAGCTAAACAGTTACCTAAAGTAGTTGTATCAGGTTATACTCCTACCAACCAGTGACCAGAGTTTGTATTGCTCCAAATCCTTGCCAAATTTGGCATCTACAGTCTTTTACATTTTAGCTATATTTGTATCTCATTGTGATTTATATTGCAATTTCCTCATTAGAATCAGACTTTTTAGAATATTACTTAGTTAGGAGAACCAATGAGACCATAGGAAAAGTTTCTAATTAGACTAGCTATATGTGTGTGCATGCACATTTCCTGAAATCAGATGCAAATAGCAGTGTGACTTTGAGTGAGCTGTTTCACTTTCTAGGACTATATATATATAATATATTTTTATTGATTTCAGAGAGGAAAGGAGAGGGAGAGATAGAAACATCAATGATGATGCCCCCTACTGGGGATTGAGCCTGCAACTCAGGCATGTGCCCTTGATTAGAATCAAACTCGGGATCTTTCAGTCTGAAGGCTGACACTGTCCACTGAGCCAAACTGGCTAGGGCATGATATTCTTATATATATATTTTTTCTCTGGGCTGGGTTTTGGTTTTCCACCTTTAACAGGGTATATTTTTAACCAAAGTTTTAAAGAATCCTGAGAACTCTTATAACATATGCAGGATTATTCTCTTTGTTATTAAGAGACCAATTGCCATATCTGGACCCATAATAAATACTTTTAAAATCCCATAATAGATACAGTCATTCACAAGATCAGTTAGACTTAGGTATTATTTCTAAGTATTAAGAGGTGGGACAGTTGTAGTCACAGGGATTTTGGTGTTAATCATGCCAGAATTAGCCAAGTTATGAATTGGAGGAAATTAACACATAGAAATGATTAACAGCTGACCATGAAACATAGTCCTTGAGATAAAAGTTTTCCCTGTGCACCATGTTGTAGTAAGTCTTCCTTCCCATCAGTGCTAATGAGAATCTGGCATTTGAGTTGTTATTTTTGTTTTTTAAGAGTAATCTGAAAGAGGAAGATACAGAGTGGCTAACAGCTTTTGAAAAATGAACAAAGTTGATCCATTTGTAATAAAGTATACTCATCTGAATTTATGTGTTGAGAGTGTTCTGCTAAAATATGCAGGATTTATTACATGGTGTGTGTGTGTGTGTGTGTGTGTGTGTGTGTGTGTGTGTTTTCCAGAAGATTTGGGAAGGCAGAACTTTCTGGAGAGGGATAAAATATTTGAACTTAAGCCCATGTTATAAAGGTTAAGAGAAGGTGACTGAAAAATATTTATGTTGAGTCTTTATTGTTTCACTTTTTTAATGCTTAGCTCCTATAGATTATAGCTGTTAGTCCAACACAGATTTGTTTAGAGTTGAAAAAATATTTGTGCTGTAATTAGCTTCTCATTCTGTGTGCATACTTAACTTACTTGTTAATTAGGGCCAGTGCTTGGCTCTTGTCCCCATTAGGTCTTTAGGACTCTGAGATGAAATACAAAGTCTATATACAAATGTGAGCCCTTTTGTTACTACGAGAATGAATACAATTTTTTTTCATTAGAGTCTGGTGAAGGAGACACTTGTTTTTGCATCTTAACACATGATTGCACAAAAGGGAAGCTAATGTCAACTTCTCTATTTTAGTGCCAGGGCAAGCTTTTCTTGAAAAAACCAGCCCAGTCCTGAGCAGTTTATGAAATTTACTGGAGCTGTGTGTATTTACCCAGGAATTGGGGATTTTTTTTCCTGTTGGTGAACATTTTTGGATGGGAAGGCAATTGATAGAGGAAAGGGAGTTGAAAACTGTTCTCTCTCTCTTCTCCCTCCTCCTCTCCCTCTCTCTCCTAAAATGCTATTTGATTGGTAGACAGATAGATAGATAGATAGATAGATAGATAGATCTACTTTTAACATCACATATCTGAAAATGTTTATTGTGTTTCTTTTTTCCCCCTTGAGAAGAAAAACTTCAATAGCTTTGATTTCATTGTCATTTTCTTTATGCCTAAGCTGTTGACATTAAACAGAGATAGGTGTGGAAATTGTCTTATTCAAGGGAATTTTAACAAAGAGCAACAACTTCTTTTCTCTGGTGACTTTTCTCCCACATGACCAAACATGAGTGCTGTCTATGACCAAATCTGAGTGAACCCTGTTTTGTTTTATGAATTCTGACTTTAAGATATGACTCCTGGCCATGGCGATTGTGGTTGAGTGTCCTCCTATGCACCAAGGTGTTGGTTCAATTCCCGGTCAGGGCACATGCCCGGATTGCAGGCTCCATTCCCAGTAGGGGACATGCAGGGGGCAGCTCCAATTACTCTTTTTCTCATGAACCTGTTTTATTTTTATTATGTCTTTTATTAGTAAATTAAACACTACAGTTATACCCTACTAAAATGTCAGCTCCCTGAGATAAAATGTCTTTTCACAGCTCTGTCTATGCTATAGGAGCAGTGCCTGGCTTGCATCAGCCCTCCATAAAATCGCAATGCATGCTCTAAATTAGGTTACCCAGTGTATTTAAATTACATTTATATATTCTCAAAAAGTAGTAGCCATTGGATAAATTTTTATTTTCCTTTCGTTTGGCCTTATGGCAAACGAAATCTCCCCTCATTTGGTAATAAGATGCTGGCTTGTGAATTTTTTTTTTCATCTTTTAGTCTTTATATATTTTTTCTAAGTGCCAACATTTTTTATTATCTGGTCCATAATCTCTTCTATGGCAGGGAGTCATGTCTTTATGCATAATTGTATTCCTCAAGAGCTTTGCGTGCAGAGGCTGTTAGGGCTTGTTGGTTGACAAAGGCTAGGACAGAGAATTTTAGAAAGGAGAATGCTGTGGTGCCAGTATGTGACCCTGGAAGGAAGGAAGGCAGTTGAAGAAGATGGGAAGCTGTCAGATGTCATGCCCGCAATGTACACAAGTACCTCAGTGAAGAAGCAGCGAGGTGTATAAAGACATCTTAAAGGAAAGGCAGCACGTTACCTTTTTGTGAATTGAGTTCTTAAAAGGAAAACATGTGAATGTGAACAGTGGAAAGAGACACAGAGCAGGGTAAATAGAGCACACTGTGTAAGCAGATACATACAGCATTTTGAAAGTACTGGGAACGCTTCCCCAAGGGGGCAGCTAGGATTGCTGCTCAGATACTTGAAGGGTTGTAGGTGGAAGAGGTTTCAACAGTTCGTATTTTCATCTCTTTGATTATTTTTTGTTGTTTTTCACCAATTGCTGAGCAATACTTTTCATTAAAGAGTAATTGCCTTTCATACTCCAGACTGGGTTTTTTAAAAGCAGTTTGCTTTTACATTAGTTTGCTTATCCATTGACTTGGGAGAACCCAAAGTTCCTACAAAATAGTGCTCTGTAAGTCTCCCCCGAAGTCCTCTAGTTTCCACTTCACCAGTGCCTCTAACCTGGCATCTCCTCCTTGAGTTCTTTTGTGATCTTCCTTTAGAATTGCGGATGCCTCACTGAGTTAAAAAAAATGGTGGTACTGTTTCGGGTTATAATTTTTACCTTCTCTGCTTTGTGGCAACATCTTTTTTTTTTTCCTGCTGCGTTTTCTTTGTAGGGAATTTGCTATTCTTTCCTATAATTTTTTTTTGATATATTTCTTGTGTGTGGTTATATCTGTTCTTTTTGTTGTTGTTCAGGAGAATGAGTTTGATGTTCTGGCCGGAGAGTGCAGTGCGGGGAGGGGAAGTGCCCAGTCTCTCTGCTCAAGGTCTCCGTTCTCTCTGCCCTGCAGGAGGCCTATTTCTCTCCCCTGCTTCTCAGAACCCAGTTTGGTGTAGGAGAGCTTTCCCCGCCATTGGCCCCAAGACACACAGCCACCTCTTCCTAAGGAGCCTGCCTCCTTCCCCTTTCCACCTCCCCCAGCAGCGGACCCCGGTCCTCAGCCCTGCTCCTGGTCCACTCGGGGCGTGATTATGTCCTCTGGAAGTGGGCATTTGCTGGTGATATCTTGCCGCTCTGCCTCCCCCACTCCGCTCTCAAACGCCCCTATTTCCTACCCCACCCACGTGGCTTCCCACACAGGATCTGCTCTTTTCTGTAGCTTTTGGCCATGTGTACGTATTTTTGAGAATTTTGTTGCTGTCTTAATTTCTCTGCAAATGTAACTTTGATGGGTCCCCTCCCCCCCCCCGCCCCCACCCCATGTTCTGTATGGCTTCAGGAAGGAAGATTCAGACACAAACTTCGACCATGTTCCTATTGGAAGCAGAAACCCATTTTCAGTGTTTTAGCAACATCTGAGTAGCGCTATTTTGGTAAATAGCCGTGATCAGAAATTAGGACTGAGGTAACGATTTGGGAATCGCTGCTGCTGTCATGTAAATTGGAGGTGAACTTCATGACGTGGCCTACCTTTGGCTGCTTTTGGAGCCGAAGGCGAGTTATTGGGCCAAGCTCACCAGGGAGGTGGGCCAAGGGGGAGGGGGGGGGCGTCAGGAAGGTTGGAGAACTAGAATGAGGCTTCACCTTATCCCACCCCTTTATTGAGATCCTTTTATTTTTTTTTAAGGATTGTTTTCAATTTTAAAACTGCAAAATAGATTTTATACATTCTGCCATAAAAACAACCAATAATCCAGGACTCCACTTAAGCAAAACTGAGAACAGCTATTTTCAGAATATGTGATAAAATGTTTTACAATCATAAGCCGTCCAGTTTTTACAATAAAACGGTTGAAAACTCAGAGGTCTTCAGGTGGCACATACCAGACAGCTTTGAGGAGGGAACAGAATGTGCGGGTACGGCTCTCACATGGTTGAAAACCTGATTTTGCTGAGAGCAAAGGTCTGTTCCATGACTCCTAAGTTATTACAGGTTGGCTTGTTTTTTTTTCTCAAGAAAAAAAACCTTAGGAAGGAGGCACCAATGACAACACAGCTTTCCCAGGACCTTGTAACACAGCAGTGTCTCTTCTGAACATGACTCGAGAGACAACGAGGGGATCCTGGCGCAGAGTTTCCTTTCAGACGCAGGTTAGAAGCTGCTTCGCCAAGTCCTGGCCTGTGCTCCCTGCTCACACAGGTCACCTTCTCAAGGGGCCACTCCCTGCCCGGGTCTTTGTGACTTCTGATTCCGGACCCTCTCAGAGCAGGTGAACTGAGCAGGTGCATGAGATAAAACTTTAGGACTGACTATCTCTGCTGAGATAGAACTTGCCAAGTCCTGGCCGTCTCAGAAACCGAACTGTTGTTCCCATGCAGTCAAATGACTTGTTTTTGTACTTTATTTTTAAGAGCCATTCCTTCAGATTTAACTCTTCATTAACCTACAATAAGTTTTAAATGCCCTAAATTCCTACTTTGTTAATAACCTCTCTGCCTTTCTACCTTTGAAGTATCTGGGAAGGACACAGTGAGGAATTTGAAATTGAATGTGTTCTAAATATGAGATTGCTTCGTGGGTGCAGCAATGCTGGGCAGGCGGCACAGCAAACCCCTGGGCTTGGCCAGCCCTGGAGGCCCTCGTCCACTCGAGATTCATCCTTTGGAAGGTCTGCATCTTCCTCGCCACCCCTTCTTGTCTCCACAATTTGCGTCAGTTCTTTTACCCACAAAGAAGATACGCTCCCTGTTCGGGTCACAAGATGGAGCATGAGATAGAGAGCCTATTTGGAAAAAAGCCCGTAATTCTTTCAGGTTCTCTAGGGAGTTTTCTCCACTGTGGTGTGCCTTTTAGAATTATAACGCACCTTTCTTGGTTTTTCTTGGAAGATGAAATAGACCAAGTTGACTTAATTTTTTTTTCTTAGGACCTTTTTGTATTGATCTTTTTTTCAGCTACTGATACAGGTATTTACTTGTGATATATTTTCCCATGCACCTTGTACCTAGTAACAAACCTAACCTAATGATTCTCTAATTGTAGTTAACATGACCAGTTTATGTATGTGTATGTATGTATGTATGTATGTATGTATATATATATATATATATATATATAATCTACATATATAAAAGGCTAATATTCTAAGTGCCCATCTGGGTAATGACGTCACATAGCAACACCCGCTTCCTCTCCCTAGCGACTAGCCTCCTTGCAGTTTCTTCAGCCCAGGAACATGACTTGCTTTATAGCCAGGTAGAAACATTTTACACTGTAACCAAATGTCTTTGAAGTGTTTTCCCATGCCTCATCTCATTTGATCCTCACAGAAGTCCTGGAGTAGGTAGATAGGAGACTCAGTGGAATCCTATTTTCTTTTCATTAGCCAGAAAACGGAGATTTAGAAAGTTTAGAAACTTGACCCAACTGAGAAGAAGTAAGAAATGGTGGACCTTGAAAATGACTTCAGGTTTTCTCACTGCACAGAATATAGTCAAACACTGCTGCAGTTAAATATTTTACCCTTTGTTCTCCCTGCGTATCTACAATAATAATCTGCTTCATGTTGATATTTATTGCTGTGTTGCTGATAACTACCTAAAAGAGAAGTTTGGGTGCTTCATTGGGCTGGAAAAAGTTTAGCTACATCAAAAAGCAGGTCTAATTAAGCAAGTTTATTCTATATCTATAAAAGGCTAAGTTGACTTGCATGTGCGTGATACACATAAAGCTCTCGCTGATGCCAATCGCACGCATGTGTTTTGATCTGTCATTGTCAATCGTGAATTTGGTTGACACTCCTATTATAGAGAAAGGGTGAATAGTGATATTAAAATATTTATTTTAATTAAATTCCTTTCAATGTGCACAAATTCGTGCACTGGTCCACTAGTCTTTTATAATATTGCAAACCACTGTTTAAAACAGGTAGAGGGTTTGATAGGTGAGAAAAAGAGTTGAGTGTAAAACAGAGTTTGTTTCTTTTAATATTTACTTTTTTTTTCTAGTTCAATCACATCACTTGTATGTAACTGCTAGATACTTGTCAGGTAGCTGACTCCTGCCTCCTAAATATGGGGTATAACTATCTAGTGTCAATTGATATCTATCATTATCTCTACAATTGTTATAACAGGGAGTAAAGTTGTGGTACCCTCCTGAAGCATGGCTCACATTAGTTAGTTATGTTAATAAGAATATTCTTATTCATTTCTGACTTCAGGAGAAAAACAAATCAGTTTATACTGTTAGCTCTCATTTATTGAGCTCTTACTATAGCCAGTAAAAGGTGCTTACATACATCATTCTCAGTTGAGGTTCATGATAACTGAGAGGAGTTGGTTTTCTCACCGTTTGACTCTTTTTTTTAAAAAATATATTTTATTGATTTTTTACAGAGAGGAAGGGAGAGGGATAGAGAGTCAGAAACATCGATGAGAGAGAAACATCCATCAGCTGCCTCCTGCACACCCCCTACTGGGGATGTTCCCGCAACCAAGGTACATGCCCTTGACGGGAATCGAACCTGGGACCCTTCAGTCCGTAGGCCGACGCTCTATCCACTGAGCCAAACCGGTTTCGGCATCCCACCGTTTGACTCTTGAAGCAGTTATCTCTTGGAGAGATTAGGTAAACTGGCCAAGGTCAGCATCCAGGATGAAGAGGTCAGGTTTCCAAATCAGGCTGTCTGGCCCCAAGGTTACTTCCTAGTCGGCAGTAAACTCGACTTCTTCCTCAGTGTGCTGTGGGTGAGACCGAGTCAGAATCTCAAAGTCACTTGTCCCACTGATACAGGTATTTACTTGTGATACATTACTAATCATGTTTCCTATGATTGGCTGTTACAGCTTGAGTTGTTTTGGGTTGAGCAATGGGAATGTTTTGTGCTAAGAGAGAAGATAGCTGTATTCTATTCTGTTATCTGAAGGCGTTCTCTGTGCCTGTTAGGGTTGGCCCAGGGTGCTCCTTAGCCTGCCACTCTCACTGGTCCAACGGTGTCCTCCCTGTTCCCCGGGGAACTGACGGGTCACATTACATAGCCTTACACACCAACTGCTGCCTCAGTTTTTTGACACAAAAATTAGACTTTCCTATGAAGCATTTTTAAAGTATTCCACTAGATGGCAGCAGACCCTCGTGGAACAGAATGGGTCTTCAGTCCTGAAGCTCTGCAGATTCCAAGAGGGGGACTGTTTTTGTTTCGAGGAAATAGCAATGCACCTTTTCTTGGTTGTTTGGATATATAGGAAATAGTGTTCTCTTGATTTTATGAAAAATGTAATGTATTCCCTAAGGTCACCTCTCTAGAAGTGAACAATGTTAAAATAATTTGTTCATTGTGTCCTTGCAGAGGTGCATCTTGATCTGATCCTACCTCCAGGGACTATGTAAATTTTTTTTCAAGAAACTGTTTAACGTTATTTAAAGAATATGTTCCTTACATTTCATGTTTCAAGAGTTTTCTTTAAAGTTGGACATATGCTATGCCAGTTAAAATTGAATATGACTATCCCATAAATTCACAATACCCAGGCTAGATAATGAAATGAAACCCATTAGACTTGCTATGGAGAAATCAGGAGTGATTATCCATTTATCCACATCACCATCCAGTTTGTAATCCACCTAGAAACTTCTTTATTTGACTGTAATTGCTGCTCTACAGCTGGAAACAGGTGCAGTTTGTATTAGTACGTTTCCCCTGAGTAGCCATTCCACATTTCTCTGCCTTCATTCAACACTTGGACTGGTCAGAGTGATCCAGACTTTCAAACCAGGGTCCCTGTTGCTCCGGCTCACATGTTGTGTGATACTAACTGTTATGGTTAAAATTGGCAGTGTTAACTAGTTCCCTCCAGCTGCTCCCTAAGAGTTAAGTCCCTTCTCCTCTCACGTTGGTATGAGTTGGTATACCTTTACCTCCCATTAGCAACGACCTCAGTCAATGACATATACTATCCCGGCACCAAATGGACAGATGCATTCTTCTACTCGGGTGAAGACATGGTTGTATTTCTGACTTGGATATTGTCTCTGTCACCGCCAGAGATGGAAGAAAATTTGCCATGGGGGTAATTTGGTACACATGTGAAATATTTGTCTTCAACTTCCACCCCGTAGTTCCCAAATCTAAGTTTTCTTTCTGGCTGTGGGTGAAACAGCACCCTGGAGTGGTTATCCTTTGAGAGCATAATGATCCTGTGGGACAGCTTTCGAAACTACTGTCTCCCAGGCGACACCATCATTGAGCCTTCGTTAGGCCATTAAACATTCTAGCCCAGCAGGTTCTAGATAAAGGAGCACTGGCAGGGCAGTGAACCCCTGTGTCCTTAGGAGATCTGTTCTTTTTTTTCTCTCTCTCTGTAAAGTGAGTGTCTTGCTCAGAAGCACTGGTGTGTGGAATACCATGATTGTGACTGATACATGGACTGGGAAGCTGGTAGAATCTTGGGGTGAACTACAGCTACTGCTTCAGTCATATAAAATTCTGCCTCCACTAAGGTGGAAGGGGTATAACCATCTTGCCACTGGGTGGCTGCCTGGTACCTCCAAGAATGGTGTCATATCACATATTTGCATTTGCTTGCTGTTGCTACAAAGTGGTATGTAGCATTACCAGTAATCAGGTCAGTGTGAGAAAGGGGAAGTCCATGTTGATGAGCCTATATGTGGCTTTTATTCCTCCATTCCTAGTTTATTTTCCCATTGAACAAATGCTATAGGAAGTGGGGTCAGGGGCAAGCTGACTGGCATACATAGAACAAAATGAAGTAAGAGATATGCCAATGAGACTACGTAACACCTAATGCACAGTGGGCAGCTCAGGTCGCTTAGTTACCTAGTATACCATTGTTTACTTTTAATCCAGGGCTCAGTAGCAATGGGGTCATTCAATGGGGTCATTCAGTGGGATCATTCAATGGGGTCATTAAAGCCAAGTTGTGGAGCTACTTGTCCTAGCACTTGAACTAGCTGGATTGCAGTTTCTTTTGGGGAGTTGAAGCCAGAGCTGGCCACCTTTTGGGGCATTCAGTAAAATGGGTTGGAGCAGCATAATTCTCACCAAGCACTGTTCCCTATTTGTATTGAGACTAAAGAAAAGCAATTTGTCATTTGCTTTGCAGGAGTATGTCAACAATCCATACAGATTAAGGGACCAACTGAAAGCATACTCCTCATGTTTTCTATTTCTTTTAGGATAGAGCAAAGCGAACTTAAATGATCTCAGCAGGTCTACATAAGATACCAGAATTTGTGATGGTCTGTGGTAAATGTCCCATTTTGAAGAGCTTGTCAATTGGAGTCACTATCGACTAGGGTCCTGCTAGCCATCATGACTTACCTTCTGCATCCCGCAGGCAGACCAATAAATGGGAATAGGAGGGGTATCACCACGCTCAGCTTGTCAGGTTTTTGGTGGCATTTCTGAGCAAGGACATAGGGATTGGAGTTGCTCTTGGTTCACTGTTTTGTTAGAGTGCAGAGCCACCAGGGGCTTTCAATTTTCTCTTCCTTTCCCTAACCTGTAGGCAGAAAGCATTAAAACTGGGGCTGCTGTCTATCTGTTTAAAAAAATAAACTAGGGGAATAACCACTTTGGGTATTTAGGCTCCCACTGGGCCTGTCAGAAGCAGTTGAAATTCTTTTTTGGGTGGGTGATAGTTTTCCTTTTTTAAAAAATATTATTTATTTTCAATTATCATTAACATTCAATATTCTGTATTAGTTTCAGGTGTACAGCACAGTGGCTAGAAAATCATATACTTCTAAAATATTCTTTTTATTCTCACCTGAACATATGTTTATTGATTTGAAAGAGGAGAGAGAGAGAGAAAAATCGATGTTAGAAACATGGATCAGTTGCCTCCCGTACTCGCCTGTCTGGGATCAAACCCGCAATGTAAGTATGTGCCCTACGGGGAATCGAACCCACAACCTTTTGGTGTATGGCGCTCCAACCTGCCCATGGCTTAATAAGACTTTTTAAAAAGACAAGAGACGAGGTCAGTGCCTGCCTTTATCCTATAGAGGTCTATACTTCAATTAGTCTGACCAACATACTTGAAAAAACAAAAATAAAAAACAGCTTTAAACCTTTAAAAGATATTCCAAGAAAATCTGTTGAGGTAAAAAGAAAATGTATAACTAATTGCAAGCAGCCATAAGTTAAAAACAGCAAACAAGAATTCTCTACCCTGCAAAAGGAAAATCTGCCAAAATCAAAGCAAAAGAGATTCCTTTGAAACTAGCTGGGTGGTTAACAATTGCTATATGCTTATGATTCCTCTTCAGTATTTATACTTTCCAACTCTGATTTGAAAGCAGTGATCATTACATCATCCTCAATGAACAAAAGTTATCCTGTGTTTTGGAATACAATCATTCCCTTTATCCCATAAATAAATAATGACTATTTAAAAGCATTTGAGCTATATAAGTAAACCACTTATTTTAAATGAAAAGTATTGGTGGGTTGGATTGTTTTTCTCTAGTTCTTAAGCTGGATTTTCAACTCATTTCTACTTGGCATTTCACGTATACACGTCAAACTAGGTAACCTTGCCTATTGTGAAGAGCTTTTTTTAAAACTGCATTGGTCATAGACTTCTGGTTTGTGAGCTTAGCATGAATTTTAAATTCCTGGTTTTTAACTTTAAGCATTTTAAACCTATAGAAAAATAAAAGTATAGCATAGTGAGCTTTTTATGTACCTTCACCTGGGTTCACCAATTGTTGAAATTTTTCAACATTTGTTTATTACCCCTCACTCCAAATTCAACTTCTTCAATTGTCCCCATAATTTTTCATAGCATTTTTTTTTTCTGATTTAGAAGCTAGTGAAAAATCACACTACCTTTTGCATACTTTATTATTTTGGGCTCTTCCGTTCTTTAATTTAGAAAGCTCGCCTGCTTTTAATTTTTTTCCTTTTGTAGCGTTGACATTTTAAAAGTCCAGGCCAATATTTTTGTAGATTATCCCACAATGTAGATCAGTCTGATTCTTTTCTCATGATTAGATGCAGGTTAAATATTTTGGCAAGACAAACGCAGAGGTCCTATTGTGACTTTCTTATCGCATTGTCAGGAGGCTCTTAGTGCCAGTTTGTACCATTAGTGGTGCTAAATGTGATTATTCGTTTTAAGCTACAAATTTAACTATGATAAGTTAGCTCTTTTATAATTAATACCATCTATGTGGTAGTAATTTCAGGTCTTGTGAATATCCTGTGGTTTTCTCATCCTTTGATGATCTGCTTGAATCACTTATTACACAGTAATTGAAAAATGATTTTTTTCTAATTCTGTTATTCCTCCCTCGTTTATTAACCATAATTCATTTACTTTATATTCCAATGAATTGTGTAATTGTTGCAATTATCTTTCTCACAATTTTTAAGTGAAAGTCCATGTGCCATTGCGCCTAATGTTCTGATGGGGGAGGGAAGAATATAATACCTTTGGATCGTAAGTGCAATTTGCTATGTTAATGCCCCCACACAATTTCCTCTTGAAAATTAATTCATTATCACTAATTAGATTCAAATAAACCATTTATTTCACTTTTTTAACTGTTTTCTATATTTATCTTTGTTTTTCTAACTTCCCAATTGCTTATATTAATTTCTAACTTATTTCCTGTTGCCCTACCATCTGTAACAATTGTACATTTATTTTCCATCATAATAGCTGTGGAAATACAGAGGACACTGAATCAACTTGGAACACCTCAAGATACACCTGAATTGAGGCAACAGCTGTAAGTATTTAATTAAACAAAAAGAAAAAGGAAGAATGGGAAAAAATAACTTGTTATATTCCTTTCATAGTGTGTAGTGTTACGCTTACTGGAGAAAACAATGGGAAATTAATAAGTTATTTCTGCTTCCCTATTTGTACCAAGCTTTTGTGTAAGTTTTTCCATATCCAGAGTAGGCAGATGTTTGTTTGTTGTTTTTTAAAGATATGGCTTACCATATCAAAGCAGAACTTCTTTAGTTACTTTTCTTATACTTCTTTTTCATTTTCCAGTTTTATTTATTTTAAAAATCTTTATTGTTGAAAGTATTACATATGTCCCCTTTGTCCCCCCATTGACCTCTCCTAGCCCGCCCCCACCCCAAGCCTTCACCACCCTATTGTCAGTGAACATGGGTTTTCTTATACTTTTTAAATAGGTTGTTTTTTATGGCTTTTGAAAACTAGTACTCTAAGCTTCTCTGTGTGTGTGATTTACTTCCCATGGCTATCCATCCCTACAGTGCTACAGTGACCAGATTTTTATTTGGTTTAGATCAAATACATATCCAATATGAGCTATTCCCCAAAAACTTATACCAACATACTTGAATTTCAGGAAGCATTAGTCTCTGCTAAAAAATATAATATGTTTATATAATACATATTTCAGTAAATTAATATGCCGTTAGAAGAACAGCAGTTGTATTTTGTGGTGTTATAGATTTTACAGAGTGTTTTTTTACACGTTTTCTCATCTGAAACTTATAAAATTGGGGTGAAATAAATCAAAGAACTATTTTCATTTTGCTTATAAGGAAAACATGTTCATTCGGGGTTTGATGATTTGCCCAACATCATTCTGAACCTGAGTTTTAAATCTTAGCTCAACACAGACACAGCTGCAAATTTCAAGTAACATATATATACTAGAGGCCCAGTGCACGAAATTCGTGCATGGGGGAGGGGGAGGTTTCCCTCAGCCCAGCCTGCACCCTCTCCAATCTGGGATCCCTCTCACAATCCAGGACTGCTGGCTCCCAACTGCTCGCCTGCCTGCATTCCTGATTGCCCCTAACCGCTTCTGCCTGCCAGCCTGATTGAAGCCTAACTGCTCACCTACCAGCCTGTTTGCCCCTAACTGCCCTCCCCTGCAGGCCTGGTCACCCCTAACTGCCCTTCCCTGCAGGCCTGGTCACCCCCAACTTCCCTCCTCTGCTGGCCTGGTCACCCCTAACTGACCTCCCCTGCAGGATTGATCGCCACCAACTGCCCTCCCTTGCAGGCCTGGTCCCTCCCAACTGCCCTCCCCTGCTGGCCTGATCACCCACAACTGCCCTTTCTTGCAGGCCTGGTCCCTCCCAAGTGCCCTCACCTGCTGGCCATCTTGTGGTGGCCATCTTGTGTCCACATGGGATCAGTCATCTTTGACCACATGGGGGCAGCCATCTTGTGTGTTGGAGTGATGGTCAATCTGCCTATTATTCTTTTATTAGATAGGATATATAATAAGTTATATGCCAAACATTGGCTCTGAAGGAAAAAATGAGGAAGAAATTAAAAGATAGTTAATAATAATTCCCATTTCTTACCAATTACAATTTGAAGAATTTACAGTTATCTCTAATTTATATTGTATTTCTCTGTTGTGTATAGATGTCAGAGTGGTAAAAATGCCCTAATCTAAATAATAAACCATCATTTATTAGAATGAAATGAAATAGAAACACATAATTCTTAATAGTTACAATATTTTGCTAACATTAATAGCAGATTCTGAATATGTAGATATCATTAAAGTGTTCTTTTTAGAATTTTAATTATATGACTTTTTCTAAAGGTTTAAAAAGGCATATTAAAAATAGGGTACTCAGGAAATAGGTACAAATAGGTATAATTCTTCCTTATTGGTCAAGTGCAGATGTCTGTATGTAAACATATTCTTCTGTAGTGCCTCGCTATTTTAAAGGATCCTAAGTGGTGACTAATATGTGTTTAAAATGAGAGATGTTATTTAATATGTATGAGAGGTACTGATGTTGTAATTTATAAAGCATCAAATGAATACTAGCTTTTTTTAGTGTCATGTCCTTTAGTTAGAAATCCTTTAACTTTATAAGCTAGCTAGCAAGTTAGATGTAGATACTGATATAATTTACTTCTGTTATTGTGGCCTGTTCACTCTATGGAAAAATGCTATTTTTTTCAGCAGCAAACTTATATAATAGTAAATTTGTACTATTACTTACTACCTTTCCCCCTTTTCTCTTTTGAAGTATTTGTAGGATATAAATTCCCAGGTAGAGAAATATGAGAGGCCAGATATACCTTAAGACCTGAGAACTGGGCAAAGTTTAAGGCAACAAATCCTCTTTACTAATTGATGACCTCCCAACTGTGGGATGCGGATAAAAGGCTCCCACACCCCCAGTGTCTCAAACATCAGACATCTCATAATCTCTAGTTGGCTTGAGTCATCTCCCTTTCTAAATGGCTACTGATACTTATTTCTCCAAGTTTGGTTACCCATCTTGTGTGAGTAAAGAACTTTCCCTGTCATGTTTACTCAATATTTATCAAAGAATAGATTCTGACAATTTTATTTTCATACAGAAATTCTGAAGCAGTCTGTAGAAAAGTGATTTTTATAAAACTATTCATCAGGATTAATTCAAGTGGCAGAGCCATAGCTTAATGAAATATATTTATTCTTTCTCTATAATCTGTGTTTCTCTCTTCAGGCAACAGAAGCAGCAGTATACTAACCAACTTGCTAAAGAAACAGATAAGTACATTAAAGAGTTTGGATCTCTGCCCACCACCCCCAGTGAGCAGGTACCCAGCTTTAAAACGCATTGTTGATGCATTGAATGTGAAAGGAACCCAATGTCTTTTGGGATCTTTGAACTGTTATGCTAGAAAGGAAATTAGGGTGGGGGGGGGGATTCTATTTGAGATTAGTTCACAGAACACAAAACTATATTTAATTGCCCAGGTAATATCCTGTGGTTCAATAAAGCAAAAATTATTTCCATGCAGTTGCCCTGACCCATAATTAAATAAGTGCTCAGAAAATGCCTCCTGAGTAATTGTTTCCTGTCCTTCCAGGACCGACCTCGCACAACATGCACACATTCAAGATGTGAGGTGTCCTAGGGGCACATATGTATTTCCTTGCTTACTTAGTGGGTGTTTAGTTAGGTAAAAGTATAAGGTTTTATTTTCCTTTAAAAAGAAAAAAGGAGAACTACTTTAAAATAACCTCAAAGTCATGACCCAGATTTTAGGATGAAAATTCAAGGTAAGGACTTCAGCATTATGGACTTTTTGCCTCAAGGTAAATTTATACAATGTTTGAACATATTGTCAGAATGTTATTGAGAGTCAGTTAGTAAGATCCTATAATTGGAGAGTGAGCAAGAATTTCAGAATTAAATAAAGAGTCAGCTAGTGGTAAAACTGCTTTTGCAAATTCTGTAGAACTTCACAGCTTGATTCTAGTAGGTTTTTATTCCCCTTTCCTCTAGCGTCAAAGGAAAATACAGAAGGACCGCTTAGTGGCTGAGTTCACAACATCACTGACAAACTTTCAGAAGGTCCAGAGGCAAGCTGCTGAGAAAGAGAAAGACTTTGTGGCCCGAGTGAGAGCCAGTTCCAGAGTATCCGTAAGTATTTAAAAAGGCATTGTAAAAATGAGCATAATACTCTAGGGATCCCTCAAAAGTCCACATTGACGTGTTTTTTTAAGTCATAAAGCTTAGAAATCAGTACTTGAGTAATGTTGAAGTGTTTCTGCTCAGTTTTTAAGAAGGATGATAGTTATATAGTTATGTACTACTGTGGTTATTTTGTCCATGTCATGGAACAAACTATTATAGATTATATTAAAAATATAGAAATATTTTGTCAGAAAAGATTAGGGGTCAAATCCTAAATAATATTCCCACACTTACTGAACCTGAAGCTGTTACTGTGCTAGTGTAGAGAGCATTCTACTCCGGGGCTGTATGAAGGTGGAAATGCACAGAGTGAATATATTGTACAAATGTTGAAGAATATTCACCTGGAGAAAATAAATGAACAGATAATTTAGAGTAGAATTTTGACTTAGTCTAATTTAAAGTTCCCTTAGACACTATCACAAGTAATTTTCTTATTTCTTAATGTAGAGTTTCTAAGATTATGTTACATTTTAATTAAATAATGTTTATTATATGCTCTTAGAAATATTTAATGAGTGCCATCCTTGTCATCTTAGGGTATAATATTATTATAATTTGAAGTAGTTGGCCTACAATATTAGAACAAATTGTTTTTCTTTACACATATATTCACATGCACATGTAAAACAGTCTAGGTTATTGTAAGGGAAAATGTGAATGTTGTGGTGATGTGCGTTTTTTCTTGCCCCTTCTCAATCCACTCTTTGCTAAATTATTCAGGGTGGTTTTCCTGAGGAGAGCTCAAAAGACAGGAATCTTGTATCGTGGGAAAGGTAAGAGGTATAAAACATGATACAGATCAAAAGGTACTTATTCAAATACATTTTATGTATTATGATCCCTAGAACAGAATTAAAGCTTTCAGTATATTATATTATGACTACCCTAAATTATTATAAATTGAAAACAAATAATAACTTTGAAAAAAGGTTTGAGTCAGTATTTATTGTATAATCTATAAATATATAAAAATATTCCAATATAGGAATAACACTTTATAATTATTTGTCCAAATAAATATTATTGCTTAATTATCATTTGATATATTGACTTGTGTGAGGTCTAAGTCAACCAAAAAGAAATATCCAGCTGCCAAATACAGCTTCCAATAATTAAATCATAACTCTAAAAAAAATAGTATCTATCATATGGAATAAGAGTAAAATTTGATGAATATTTCTGTTATATTCTTAGAATTTGAGCAATTCTCTGACTTTAAAAAATATTCTATTTAGTATTTTTTAGTAGGAAAGAAGTCCCATTGTTTTAATACAGTCTTTCTTTTTTCCATATTCTTTTCTTTTTATTAGCCAAACTCAGTCTCAAGTGCAAGTGCAAGATGACGAAATTACAGAGGATGACCTCCGCCTTATCCATGAGAGAGAGTCTTCTATTAGGCAACTTGAAGTAAGCTTTACATTGTAGAGTCGGACTGCTATTCTGTTCTTAGTGACTAATGCTGGGGGAGAGGTTGAGAAAAAAAAATATCTATTTGGTGGCATTTCTGATATAAATTAGAATAATTCCTTTAAAAAAATCTCTTTAGAATTTGTGCCTGGGTGAGAGGACATCCTCTCTCTGCTTTAACATTTTTTTTTTTAATTCTTTTAAGTCATCTCAGGCAACTTTAGCATTGAGAAAAATATCAGTGTGGAGGTAAATGTCTGTTCAGTGAGTCTGATGCCTTCTATGGCACATGATTCATCTGCATGTATAATGATTTTTACAAGGGCTTTAGAAGTATTTTATTTCTCTTTAGTATGTTTATGACATCCAAAAGATCTAAAGCGTTAGTTCTTATGGCACCTACTTGTTCCCTAGAAGGTGAGCTTCTAATAGCTAACAGTAGCTACAGTTTATTGAGGGCTTCCATGTGCCAAGTACTATGGTGACAAGCTCTGTATGTTCACTGTCTCATAAGTCTCTGTGAAGTGTTAACTGTGACATTACCATCGCCATATTATAGATGGGGAAACTAAGACAGGGATGCATATGTAAATTGCCCCATCCCTCCTGAATAAAGTGCCAACACTTTACTCTTTAATCAGGTAAAATAATAGTTATTATATATTGAAGAAAAGTAAATTTATAACTTTTTTATCCATCACATTTCATAAATTTGCATATACCTAATGTTTTATTCTTTTAAGTTGTCAAATTGATGTATATATTTTTACTAGGAATATATCATAACAAGAATATTTTATGCCCTTATGAGGAAATAGCAAGACTAATGCTTGTGATAACAAAACAAATCAGATTATATAACATAAACTTAGTGATAACCACAGCTCTTTCCTAATATAGATCCTTCATTTCCATCCTGATGTGCTTAATATTTTTAATGTCGCAAACTTATTTTAGGGATTGGTTACAGTTATTCAAGCTCTGCTTACCTGGGATTGCTTATAGTAAAATAATTTTTGTTGTTCCGAAATTTATGTATGGCGGTTTGATTTTGTTTTTTTTTTTAATTTTCCCCTTCTGTGTATTGGGGACTGAATTTCTGATTTTAATAATATGTACCTTTTTCTCTTAGGCTGATATTATGGATATTAATGAAATATTTAAAGATTTGGGAATGATGATTCATGAGCAAGGAGATGTGATAGGTAAGACCTGCTGATTAGATTTCATGAGGTGTGAGCAAACTACCTGAAGTTTACCTGTGGTTACTTCTCAAACAAGAGTAACTGCTCCCTCTCTTCCTTGTTTCCTCTGGAATCAAAATCATAGTATACAGCAGACAAATCATAGTATACAGCAGACTTGGCATTATCTAAAACAGATCTTGCCCTAGCCAGTTTGGCTCAGTGAATAGAGCGTCAGCCTGTGGACTGAAGGGTCCTGGGTTCTATCCAGACAAGAGCACATGCTCAGGTTGCGGCCTGATCCCCAGTAAGGGATTCTCTGGCATTATTGATGGTTCTGTCTCTCTCTGCCTCTCCTTTCCTCTCTGTAATCAATAAAAATATGTTTTTTTTAAAAACACACACAAAAACAGATCTCATTTTTGGCTCCTAGTGCTTGAAATGACCAGACTCATTTATTTTAGAATACTCCAATTTAATCGGGCCTCCTGCTGAGATCATGGAAGGCACCAGGAGAGTTGTCATTATAGCTCATTTCCAGGACCTCTGATCTTATCCCAATCTAATTCTCATCACAATAAGGACTTTTGGGAAAATCTGTGCTATTTATAATTGTGCGTGTGATCTTGCCATTTAGATTAGAGGGAATAGGAAGCTATTTGCCCGATCATTCATCCTGAGAGGTATTGGTAGATTTATTTAGTAGTATTACTTAGAATTCTTTTTTAAAATTTCTTAAAAATAAACCAGTGACTAAGGCTCCCTTTAAGTTTTAAATGTAATAGTGATTCATTTAAGGTGTCATTGTCAGCACTGATCAGGATCCTGATCATTTTGAAATATGAATATATATATATATGTGTGTGTGTGTGTGTGTGTGTGTGTGTGTGTGTGTGTGTGTATTTAATATGCTTTCTGAATTTGGTTCCATTGAAATACTTGAACCTATATAGTTCAATAGAACTATTATTCGTCCATTCTAAGTCTCTTCTCTCACCCTAGTACAGTGGTCGGCAAACTCATTAGTCAACAGAGCCAAATATCAACAGTACAACGATTGAAATTTCTTTTGAGAGCCAAATTTTTTAAACTTAAACTATATAGGTAGGTACATTGTTATTAACTTAATTAGGGTACTCCTAAGCTGGCCTTTGCTAAAAACTCAAGGGGCCAAAGAGCTGCATGTGGCTCTCGAACCGCGGTTTGCCGACCACTGCCCTAGTAAATCACAGGGCTATTTCAGGGATCCAGGTGAGCAATTATATTGCCTTGGATCAGATAGTAATATTAAACTTTGGATAAGGAATGCATTTGATCTTACTTTGAGTGAAATCTAGTGAGTTGTGCAGCTCTCTCACTAGCATCTACATGTGCTTACAGTGGTGTGTGTGTGTTTGTTTTACAGATAGCATAGAAGCCAACGTTGAAAATGCAGAGGTGCACGTTCAGCAAGCAAACCAGCAGCTGTCGAGGGCATCTGATTATCAGGTAATATTAACTCGAGTAAATTGTCTTATAACTTGGACTTTTAACTGTGTGAGTGTAAGTGTGTGTGTGTGTGTGTGTGTGTGTGTGTGTGTGTGTGTGAGTGTGTGAGTGAGTGTGAGTGTGAGTGATCAGGTGTAAAGTGGCTAGAGTTGTTTAAGGTTAAAATCCCATGGAAGACAGGTCAGAAATATGCCAGTCAGTGTAAACTGCAGTTAGCCTGGATGTTTCAGGGTCGAACCAGAATCGTGGCCGCAAGGATAGGAACTTTAATGTTTAGCGTCCTGAGGGGAACAATAGGGCAGGAACGCCAGGCTTTCCTGACAGGCTCTGATGTCACCGTGTCATTCCAACCCAGAACCTCTTGGACAGCCTGTTTCTCACTGTTCCCTTCCACCTTCTCTTCCCTTGTCAATGACACTGTGGACTAAAGAAGCAAGAACTTTTGTCCCACAGAGATCTCTTCAGGTCCTGTGGAGATTATACATTCAAACCTCATTTCTTGAACATCTCCCATCTCGAACAATTCAGTTCTCAACCAAGTTGTTCACAGAAAAAATGTCTCGGTTGTTAAAGTTACCAAACTTCGTTTTCAACCTGACAACCCTTTCATACTGATACCTCAGCAAGACAAAAAGCGTCTCTCATGCAACAAACAACAGAGAAAATGCTTTTGTTGCTGGTGAAATCAGTTTTAGAACATAAGGAGTGCTAATGTTGCTAAGGGTGTAAAGAAACAGTAATCACAGGCAATGGAAGAGGTAGAAAACTGTTGTTGATTTGGATGAAGGAAAAGCAGTTAGTCGGTGGTAGCATTTCGGAGGCAGTGATATATGAACAAGCAAAGATGCTGCTTGCTGACCTGGAAGACACCCCTGGACTGAGTGCTGAAAGTGACTCCTTTAAGGCTAGGAGGGGGTGATTCGATAAGTATAAGAAAAGAAGTGTTTATTTATAGATTAAACAGTACATTAGACATATATTGTATATAAGAAAGATTAAAATAATCATTTGGGGATCAATTTACATTATTTCTAATGGGAAAAAAATGATTCCGTTTTTTAACAAATTGCTACTCAAACAGCCTTCCAGAACGGATTAAGTTCGAGAATCGAGGCTTCACTGTATTCAGTGTCCTTGACTATTAGGTATTCTGTCAGCATTCAGCAGTCCCTTCACTCGGACTAAATTGATTTCTTAAGTAAGTCAGGTTAATACAAGGAGTCCATATGTATGTGCCAAATATAAAGTATGTTTAAAGTACTATATGCATATCAGGACCATGAATTATCAATATATTATTTAATATGTAGACCTTTGATGTTCTAAAGGAAAAAAGGCCAGGCTTTTTGGAAACCACTAAGTCCCAGCTTAAGATTTAACTTCCCTTTCAAAACTTCATTTTTGTTGTTGTCCATAATTATTTTCTCAGACCTTGTTACCTTCTTATAAAATATCTAAGATTTGTACCATCTTAGATATTTCCAGTTGCTTTTTACTTTTCTCACTAACTATAAAAGATCCCTTTAATGTCAATGCTATTTTTTCACTGGACAGATTACTGCATATTCAGTGATATGTAGAGAACAATGAAGCTGTATAGAGACGCTGAGTTATAGCCAATTATATTCACTGATGGAGTAATGCATACTTACCGTCTTTTTGCATGTGATTCAGATGTGCACGGCTGAAGAATTAACGTCATTGTGTCATAGACTGTATTACTCACAAATAGTTACGCACACGGTAATCTGTAAATGCCAACAGTTACAACTGCTCAAACATAGTGTGTAGCAGGATTCGTCAGTGACTGGGCTTACATATTATTTCGTTTGGCTTTTGGTTTTGGGGGAATGTAGATATATAAAAGTTTTACTTTTCCTCTTCCTTGTGCATGGAAAGCCTGCAGCCTCCCTGGGGAAAAGAAACACATCTTCCCAGGCTGCACCTCCAAAACTGGAGCTTCCCTAATGCTTAACTCGGGAGGCCCTGCAGGGATGAGAAAAGAGCCACACAACACAGGTCCCAGGAAAAGAGCCTCTTTCCAATAGCCCTACTGGGAGCCTTGATAGTAAACTACTGCCTTTGCAAAATAGGGTGCTTCTAAATAGGTTGGGTGGACCATGAGCATAAAAGAAGGTGATAAATGGTCTTACCACTGCAGCACCCCAAAGAGCCTCACTGCCCGACCCTAGGGAGGGTTCCCCAGGTAACAGCTGTACTGTAGTAGAATGAATACCTCTGACTGTTCATAAAGGTGCATTACATGTGTCTGGGGTAACCAAGTGGGGTCTGGGGAAAATATGTAAGCATAATATTGAAACTGTAGAGGAATTATGTTTTATATATAAGGGGTAGTCAGTTGAAAAATTAGATGAATATGTGGAATACTGAAAGTATTCACCATTTTCAGGGTGACTTCAGAGTCAGAAACATATCTTTATGTAAATTTAATGGTACTTCTGGTTGACACAAAGTAAATTTACAAATTTTTCTACTTTGCAAGAAAAAGGATTCCTGCATGTTGCTGTGAGATACACAAGCCGTTAAGAAATATAGAAATCTACAACTGGGCCAGGAATGAAGAATGGAATAAATCTTTAACCTTTATATTTTAAATGACTGTATCTTAATTTTTTTGCCTCTTTGTTTTTTATTTGTATGTTGAGATTTTGAATGCAGTTTTCATGAATATGAAAGAATGAGAATGATTTTGGAAACTAATAAATTAACCTTGGGAAAAATTGCTCAACACTTATACTTGCTGACATTTTCAGAGAACTCATTTTGAAGAACAGCTTTTTTTTTAAAAATGTATTTTTCAATTATAGTTGATATATAATATTATATTAGTTTCAGATATACAACATAGTTATTAGATATTTATATACCTTATGGAGTGATCACCCCAATAAGTCTAGTACCCATCTGACACCAACATATATTTATTATAATATTATTGACTATATTTCCTGTGCTATACTTTATATCCCTGTGACAATTTTTATAACTGGCAATTTGAAGCACAACTTTTTTTTTAAGAACAATGTTTTGATGAAAGTTTTAAGATTTCTAAGCTTTTAAGCTGTTCCTTGTTTTCATACATAGATAACCTCAGTCTAATGCTTTAAATCAGTAGTTTTTGTTTTCCTGTGTCTTCTACCCCAGAAAAAATACCAACAAAAGTTGAATGATTACCCATTGACTTGTCCCAGACACTTGCGAAAAATATTTTTGAAAAAATAGTTCCATGTGAATTGAAGAGATTTTTAAGAAGCAAAAAAGTACAGCCAAGAATTTTGGGGGCAATTTTACTCTAGAAAGGAACCAAATGATTTTCAGTTGCTATGGTGATGGCTTCTCTACATTTGTAAATATGTTTTTGTTTTTGCATCTGCAGCGCAAATCCAGAAAAACCATCTGCATCATCATTTCTCTCCTTGTCATCGGAATTGTAATTATTGGTGTCATATGGGGAGTGAAAGGCTAAAATTATGAAGGAGCACACTGTTGCACTGCGTTATCTAAATTATGTAGGAAAGCTCCTGTAATCATGGTTTTTTTTTACTATTATTTTAAAGGTGTTGCATAAAGGATAGCTCCCATGCTTTTTATTTGGGGGAAATTTTCCTTTGGATCAAATATGGTATTTCCTAATACTGAAAGTTTTTCTAAATATCAGTGCTGGCATAACTTCCATGATTTTTGGTCTAATAACTCTTATTTTTTTGCCCACATTGTATATGTCTTTCATGTATAATTTATTTATCATGTTGACTTCATTTTTGGAATTAATAAATTTAAAGGTGTGTGTGTGTATGTTCTGTGGGCATCTGTCTCTCTTGTCACAGTGTAACATGCACCCAGACTTGTGTTACTTCAATTAAAAATCTCAAATTTAATTTGGATTAGGGCCAGCAGAGGAAATATTCTCAATAACTTAAAACAAATTAACCTGTTTCTGTTGGCTTTTTTTTCTGGTTTATACCAGCACAAATTATCTATTCAACTTTTACTGTTGTCTTCTCTTAAGACCCTTTATTACTCTGAATGAAGTCAGTGAAAAATTTCCTACTATGTTTCAAATACCTGATGTGTATATGTTAAGCATTTGCTGTAGATTGCCTAGTGAAATAGGAAGAAGGGTAGATTGTTTTTACATAGGCTCTGTTTAAATCTGACATTTACTGGGGAATGTGTAGTCACTTTAAATGTTTGATGTGATTTGGAAGGAGAGTATGACAAATCAATACCTATTGTGCTAGAATTCTAAAGATCCCAACCTGTAACTCTGCTGTGCATTTCCACAGCTATTATAATGGAAATTAATGATTTTTCCTTACATCCTGTAGAACAATGGCCACATTTGTATCCTGAGGTCAAAATTATTGGGGAGGTAACTGTTCCACAATTAATGTTTTTCAGCACCCAGCACTTAAAATAGTGTTTACCTTGAGTACCATTTTGTACCATCTTCACTGGAAAAAAATTGGTGTTTGCCAATTAACTCACTTGCCTTTTTAAAGTCAATGTTGTTTTAATGCACTAATCTGAATACTGTAAAGAAGATTATCTTAGTTTATAGTTTGTATTTTATAATGTTCTTATATAGCAGTTTGATAGCAAAGGCAGTGTTTTATTTGGCAAGCTATGAGCTTCGGGTGGGAACAATAAGCAAACAACTAAATAGGTGTGTAGGTAGGTGATGGGTGATGCAGGGAGAACTCATACTTCCTACCTGTTCTGAAGTCACTGTGAGCCCACCAGGCTCTTTTCTTTGTAAGTGCAGAAGAGCCTGCTGTTTCATGTCACAAACCAGCATCTTATGGCTATGGAAGTCCCGATGGCTTTCACAGATCACTTCAGTTGTGTGGTTTGTTTGTTTTTTTGCCACAGTTGTACTTGATAAATGTTATTATCATGAAGACAAATGCATTTACCTTTATTTATTTTATGGTAAGTTCCCAAGAACAGCAAAAGCACTTAATTTTTTGGCATGATGTTAGCACCATTATTTAAAGTTTAATAATTTATAAGTGATTTTAACTGGAACACAAATCAGTGACTAAAACCAGGAACTTCAGTGACTTGCATTCTTTTAAGAATCATTAATTTTGAAGGGGGAAATTTGCACAAAATATTGGGAATAGAAAGAAAAGTCTTGATTAGAAAAAGAAAAGGATTGCAGTCACCAAAATTTTAAAATTCTTTTAAAATATATATTTTTTAATTGATTTTTTTTTTTTTTTTTTTTTTTTTTTACAGAGAGGAAGGGAGAGGGATAGAGAGTTAGAGACATCGATGAGAGAGAAACATCGATCAGCTGCCTCCTGCACACCTCCTACTGGGGATGTGCCCGCAACCAAGGTACATGCCCTTGACCAGAATTGAACCTGGGACCCTGCAGACCGCAGGCCGATGCTCTATCCACCGAGCCAAAAACGCTTAGGGCAAAATTTTAAAATTCTTGAAGTTTTCCTTTAGGATATATATATATATATATTGATTTCAGAGAGGAAGGGAGAGGGATAGAGAGATAGAAACATCAATGGTGAGAGAGAATCATTGATTGGCTGCCTCCTGCCGGCCCCTACTGGAGGGGGAGGAATCAAGCCCGCAACCCAGGCATGTGTCCTTGGCTGGAATCGAACCTGGGACCCTTTAGTCCACAGGCTGACACTATCCACTGAGCCAAACCAGCTAGGGCATTTTTTTTTTTAATGTATTTCTTTTAGATTTTAAAATCACTTTGAAAGGTGGCAAAGCTTACACTATAGAAAATAAAATTAGAGTTGTTTTAATGACTGTCAACATATTGGAATTGTTTGAGGCAAACTGAGTCTCAAACTGAAGAAGTTTCCTTATCAAATGACACATATTGTTCACTTCAGTGTGCTCCAAAGACATGCTGGATGATGTAGACTGAGGTTAACCAGCTTCTGTTCTTAAGTTGAATGACAGTGTGGCATGAAGTATTTGACCATTGTATTGGTTATTAAATATGATGAAAATGTTTTGGTTTTGCACAGTGATTGATGGTAAAAGAATAATTGGTGTCATTTCAACATAATGCAGGTTCTTTTTTAGTGGGCATGGGATCACTCCAAAAAATATATAGATCTGGATACAGATGGAACTCAATCTAGGACAGCAAACCTTGGGCACAGCATCTGGAATCAGGCCACTGAGCATGCCCGGTTCCCATGGCAGCATCTGCATCCTTGATTGAGAACACTGCTCTGTGGAAAGATTGCCACTGAGTCCTATAGGGTCTTCACTGCTTTTGTTAAAAATGGTAAAATTTTCTACACAATAAAGTGTTTTGAATACCAGTCTTCTTAGACCACTTTATAATGAAGAAAGAAATGACTTTTGAAGACTTCTTGTTCCACAAAATTAGTCTGTAGTTTAGCAAGAAAAGTGCAGAATAGCTTTTATAGTTGGTACTAGAGGCCCAGTGCATGAATTTGTGCATGGGTAGGGTCCGGCCGGCCGGCCCCAATTGAGGCAGATCGGGGCTGGGCCTGTCGGGAGGAGGAGATGGTAGGAGGTTGGCCAGCCAGCCAGCCCACCCCGATTGGGGCCCAATCAGGGCTGGGCCAGCTGGAGGAAGGGGCTGTGGGCGATTGGCCAGCGGGCCCCGCCCCCAAATGGGGTAGGGGGTGCCAATGGGGGGGGTCAGTGGCCTGGGGAGGGGCCATGGGTGGTTGGCCAGCCGGCCCTGCTCCTGATGGGGTGGGCGTCCGATCTTGGGTGGGACTGGGTGGGGGGAGGGGCTACAGGAGGTTGGCTGCCCAGCCACGCCCCCTATTGGGGTGGGGGTGTGTGATCAGGGGCGGGCCAGCCGGCGGGAGGGGCTGCGGGCCTATTGTGGTGGGGCAGGTTGATCAGGGGCGGGGCTGGCTGGGGGGAAGGGAGGGGGCATTTGGTCAGCAGCCAGCTCTTGATCAGGGTGGAAGAAACTGATCAGGGGCAGGCCAGCAGTGGGGAGGGGCCGTGAGGTTGGCCAGCCGGCCCCATCCCCTGATAGGCCGGTTTGCTGGCCACAGTGGGCGTTATAGCGACTGGTCGTTACAGCCGTTACAGTAGCTGTTTTTTTTGTATATATAGATAATTTTTGTTTCTTTAACTAGAAAAAAGAATGTTCTAATAAAAGATAAAACCTGTGTAAAAAAAAAAAGTCATTGTCCACCATTTAATAATAAAGAGCAATTCACAAGGGTAATTTATTCAGCTTTTTTTTGAAAGGTGAAATTGACTTTTTTACACATGATCAGGTTGCTCCAATAAAAATAAATTTTCAGAATGGGATGAAGAGAGTTGTTTGGCTAAGTTATGAGTTAGGTAACAATTTTTAGTTCATTTAAATGTGATAAAAATTTCTCACATCTTAAGTAATAGCATGTTAAAATATGAAGCTGTATATTTTCACGATTCAACGAATAAAAACAAAAAACTGACCTGTGGATCCCAGACTTCTCAAAGGCTAAGCTTACCATAGGATCTGAGCAGCTTGACCTCTGGGCAAGGAAATACACTTAATAAAATCTACACCAGTAGGAGCTGAAAATGAAAATATACACGGTACCCCTTCTTTGACAAAATGCATGACATCTCTACTTAACAGTGCCCAGTTACAGTTCATAAGTCAATGAAGAGAAGACCATTTCCCCCATGTATTTAGGATTTTGTGTCCTAAAACACGGCAGCACAGGTAGTAGTGAAGAGACCGCCTGGATGTAAACACGCAGGGTCAGCGGGGTCCCCCAAAGTCCATGGACACAGTGAAGCTCCTTCACTAAGTTAATAAGACACTGGGAAAACTCAAGGGCAGGCCACGGAAGGTGAGTGCAGCAGCAGCAGGGATGGCCCAGAGTCCCTGAATCTCCAAACATTGGAAGTCCGTGCCTCCTCAGCTTGTAGCAGCCACACCAGTGGGTCTCACGGGGTTGCCACCAGCCTGCTTGGCTGTGAGAGCACCAGAGCAGGTGGCCTGCAAGAGATTGTGAAGCTGCTGGGAAGCCTGCACTTCCTTCAGCCTCTCCTTCTCTCCGGGAATACCTCTCATTGGTCCATCTGACTTAGAACCAGAGTCTGGGAAGAGTAGTTTCTGGCTTCCCTGCCATACAGAGCACGGGCGCTTCAGAAGGCAGCAGTGATGTTGAGGTAATAAAACACTGAAGTGCAGAAAGACCATAAACGACAGGAAGCAGAAGGCCTCCCAGAATTTTCTTCTTTCATTAGGGTTCCTTCGATGGAAAAAAAAACTTAGGAGCACTGCTTCTAAATGGTATGGCAATTTTTCCAACCAGAACCAAGTCCATATATACGAACATTGAGGCCCAAGCACCTAACAGTTTTCTCTTTCCAGAGTTGCTCCGTAAATATTTGCTGACTTCATTGGGCACTTATTTTGTACCAGGCTGCTACATTCCTGGGCACAGTACAAGAGTGAGCCCAAAGAGTATGTTCCCTGCCCTCAGCTTTTGGCGTTCAGCATGTGAAAGACACTTGATGTGTAAGCAAGAAAGAAAATGGTGGGTGGGAGAGGAAGGAGGCATGGGAGAAAGATCATCACTCAGACTGCCTAGCACCTAAGACTCTGGGACCATTCACTCCTAGGGATGGCTTCCTCTGTATCCTTTTCCCTCCTTACCAAGTAACTGAATTTCATTTTCTTGGCTCCATTAACAGACTACTAGGAAATTGATAATTTTCTCAAGAGGGGCTGCTAATTTGGAAGGCAATCTGTATGTAATGTCTCCAAAGAAGGAACCTTCCTTCTTTTGGTGGCAGCATCTGGATTCAGGGGCAGGGCGTCCTGATGGGACTGACTTTTGCAGAATTACTGCTCCCAATAAAGCTCAGAGCATTGGGAAGAAGGGAAAGAACTAGGGGGATTTGGAACCTATATTTCTTTAGGATGCACTCAAAGCCAATGCATGACGAATGTTCCTGGCCAAATGCCCTTTAAAATGTGTCTAATTTAACCCTACCCTATCCCTTAGCAAATCTTTTTTTTTATTTTTTAATCAAAAGGGAATAAAGAACACCCGCTTAATGGCTCACTTAACCCACATACTATATCAGTATGTCCATCTTAATGCTTGGTTTTGGCAATCATTTGGTTAACAAATGAAAATTGTATCATGTCTTATTTTTCTCCAAATAATCCTAATTTGAAGGGCAGAAATAGAACTGAATAACTGACACACTGCATACGTTTTTATAGACAATGTTGCTTCTGGCAAGTTTTTAAGAGGTTGGTTACTCAATTACTCAGAGTGGGATTCCTGTAGGTTTTGTGCCGTGATGGCATTTCTGCTGAAAATGTAAGTGGCGGAAGGCAAAACCAAATTTCCTGTGCAGTTGTTGCACGCATAACGCCCTTGCTTGTTTTAGAGGGAGTCTGCTAGAACTGAACTGAGTCTTTAAATAAACTTGAAAGGGCCTTAATTCCCACTTTGGCAACCCAACGTACAAATTTTTAAGTGTTTACTGTAAGTACTGTTTGACAGTAGTTGCTAAGTCCAAAACCTGTTAGCATTGGAGGAAACTTAGAAATACAGTCCTTGAGTCTCAACAAAGATTTACTGATGCTAGTTTTGATTTCTAACATCGTCTGAGTTTTATATCAGCTGTTTCATGATAGATCTGAAATACGAAGTGAGAACAGGATAAAGAGAGCCCCGTTTACAGCTCTAGGATATAGACATTTAACCCAACAGGGAGATACAAGCTTTTAGTAACTCGCACAGCTAAAGGCCTGATCATGAGAAGCTCTCTGGTCAAAGCTAATCCTTCTGTCAATAATGACTCCAGAAACAAAAGGCCAAGTTATAATTTAGTGGAGCATATTATATGTAAGTTACTTCCACACCTAGGTGTTATGACCATTTTAAGTTCATTTAAAAGTGTTTTCAATGTACCTGACCACATCCAACCTCTTTCCAGTGCCAAATTTAGTGTTTTAATTTCCCCAAAGGCTACCATAATTTTAACATTTAGTTATTATTTTGTGGAGGGGTATATACCAAAATTTAGTAAAACAACCATCATATATCATTTAAATTAGTTCTATCTTTGATACAACAGGATATTCTAAATTAGGGCTAGCCTGTTGTCTCTACCTTTTTCTGAGCTAAAATCAAATATTTTTCTTGTAAGTTAGAAGTTTTCTATGTTGCCTTAAACCTTTATCAAGCCAGGAATGGCAGCAACTGACCAAGACTTTCCTTTAAAACATTTAAAATAAAGAGCCCATTCTCTATAAAGTATAAACTAAGTATAATGCTAATATTTTAAATTAAACTTGTATTCTCAGATAAACTTTTATTTTCAAATGTAAGAAACAATACAGAGATTCCGCTCATGTACCTCTCACCAAATTTCCTCCAATGACAACCTCTTGCAAAACTAGTGCAATATCAAAACAGGACACTGACACTGTTACAGTTAAGATGCAGAACATTCCAGCATAAAGACCTCTCCTATTGCCCTTACATCGCCACAGCCACTGTGTTTCCTCCCTAACCCCCTCGTTCATCCTTGGCAATCATAATTTGTTCTCCATTTTTATAATTTCATCTATTTCTTTAATATTATATAACTGGAATCATGTGGTATGTAACTTTTTAGCTTTTTTTTTATTATTCAGCATAATTCTCTGGAAACTCATCCATGTTGTTGTGTATATCAAGTATATCATAGTCCATTTTTTAATTTTAATTAATATATTTTATTGATTTTTTACAGAGAGGAAGGGAGAGGGATAGAGAGTTAGAAATATTGATGAGAGAAACATCAATCAGCTCCCTCCTGCACACCCCCTTACTGGGGATGTGCCCGCAACCAAGGTACATGCCCTTGACCTGAATTGAACCTGGGACCCTTCAGTCCGCAGGCCGATGCTCTATCCACTGAGCCAAACCAGTTAGGGCCATAGTCCATTTTTTAAGGCTATGTCATGGATGCCTGACAGTTTGTTTAACCACCTGCTGGTTGGGTTGCAGGTTCCTCCCCAGCCTGGGCCTGGTCAGGGCTCATGCAGGAGGCAACCAATCGATGTGTTTCTCTCACATCAATATTTCTCTCTGTCTTTCCCTCTCTCTTCTACTCTTTCTAAAAATCAATGGAAAAATATCCTTGGGTGAGGATTAAAAAAATACTAGTCCTTATAAATACTAAGGTAAAAAGCCTTAATAGGGATAAAATGTGTCTAAAAATAATAAAAGTTTCAAGTAATGAGGCAGGGATAACAATTCCAAACAGTTCTTAACATAGCAAAAAATCCAGAATTAATAGAACTACAGGGAAAGTGGAGAATCCTACTAGATTGTAGTTCATATACCTCTCAATTTTTATCTCAAGTAGCCAAATATTTAGGACACAATAAACTAAATTGATTTGTTATTAAATTAATTGGGATGACATTGGTTGATAAAATTATATAGGTTTCAAGCAATCATTTATATGATACATGATCTGTATATTGCATTTTGTGCTCACCATCCAAAGTCAGATCATCTTCTGTCACCATCTATTTGACCCTCTTCAATGAGTCAGATTGAAAGTAGAAATTACATTGTCTATATCTCTGCCACCCCTGTCAGTTCTAAATGGTCCCAGACTTTCCTTTGGAATATTCTCTCTCCTCTGTTGGGTAGCAGCCATGTGCCTTGGGTGGAATTGACTCCATCCTGACTCCAGAGTTGGTCCCTACTGCTTTACATAAACCAGCCAGCCTAATCACATTCCCTTTGCCTCAGTGATTGGTTCAGGAATGGGCAGAAGTCAAGTTGAGGCAATTAGCTCAGGATTTACTTTCCTCCAACCTGGAATCCAATTTGGGCAACATTGGTGCTGTGGGCTGTGGTGCTTCAGTCGTGAAGTCAGACACTAATGCAACATTTTAATACCATGAGGCATGATACAGCTCAGGCTAGAGACGTGAGATTGGGTAGAGTCATTCATTCCTTCATTCAGCAAGCATCTGCTGAGTGCTAAATAACTACTGGGCTCTGAGCAAAAGCAAAATCTTATTCAGCAATTTCTTAACACGGGGGACAATAAAATAGCTGCTAGCTTCCATACTTAACAAAGATCATCTCTTAAAATTTCATCCTTGTATTTAGGAAGACTTTTATTTTTGCAATCAGAAATGTTAGTTCCAGAAAAAAAACAAGACAATAAAATCGTTGTATGAAAGGTTTCTTTCAAACTTTTCCTAACAGTTTTTACCCCAATCATCATGATGCTGAGAGGTTTCAGAAATACAAGTGACTCTGTGTTCAGACCAAGTACTTGGCCTGGGGAAGATGAATGATCAAACCTACACACCGTATGATTATAAGGGTCAGGTAGTTTAAAAAGAAATTACAATCTGAATTGAACCAAGGATGAACAGTGTTGCTATTGAGCTACAAATCCCAGCTAATAAGCATAACCTTGTAAAGAGAGGTTAGTGTTTGGGAAACGGCATGTTCTTGCAGAAAGGCAAAGCTTTTGCAATATAAATAGTTGTAAGTGTACTAGCTTTCGTCTTCGATGCTTTAACCCTCAGTGTTTAGAATGTTTGTATCCAGGGCTTGAATTGAGACTATTGAAGCTTCAAACATGAAAAAGATTGTGATGACAACCCCATATGTAATTTTTTAAATTTATATTTTCAAAAGGTCATAAAACTCACATAAAAACTGAAATTAAGTTATTTTTTTCCTGTGTGTTCTTATTTTGAAATGCTGTATAAATTCATCACAATTAAACTTTTCTTAGTCATTTCTGGTTCCTCGGCTTTGCTTGTATTATAAGCACTTAGCCTCTTAGATAACAATTCAACATTGATTGCATTACAAAAATCTATTAATCTTTCTGCAATTTTTAAAGTGTAGATGTGATAAACAGAACTGTGAGCCGAGCTGTTTTCCTGGGGTTGTGTCTCGAGACGCCAAAGAATGAGCTCCACGGACCAGAAGATTTAAGCAAAAGTGTGGAAAATTTCTTACAAGCAGATTCAGACTCCCCGCACGGGGAGGGGGAGCCAAATGGGTTTCCCCTTGAATCCTTGTAGTCTAGGGATATATATTTGCTACAAGCCTGCTCTCTCTCTATCCACGTCATCACCTGATTGAGTCCCTCAATTGTTCTTGCCCAGCAACGGACCTGAACTTTCCGTGTTCCCAGGCGTCAGCTCACCTTATTGTTGCAGACTCTCCCTGGTTTCACATGCCTCTCGCTTTGAGTCCCAAACCATTTTGTTATTCCTGCTTGGTCGGTTTCTGTGATTAGGCTGCTCAAACTGCCGTGTCTGCCTCTGCCTATGTTCCACCTGCCTTTGTTTTCCACTGGACCCCTGCCTTGTGCTTGCGTGTCAAGCCAACTGCTCAGATGGAGGGGAAGAAGGGTGTTTCAGAGAGGAATTTCATCACTCACAGCAAATAGCATTCTTTGATTTGGGGTCCTCTAGACTTACTTTCTTCCTACATAGTTCTAATAAGGAGCAAATGTTAATCCCAAATATATTACACAATGACAAAGTAATATGGATTTAATCAAAACAAAGCAGCTCTTATCTTGCCACTATACAATGTTCAGTTTACATTGAACATGGCTGGAGGACACACGTATGGGAGGGTCTTTGAGATCCATGGCTTTTGCTGACTTGCTTTTCTGAGAGTTGATAGTTATGTGCCTCAGAGAACTAGGGTGAGGTTGTGCCAGTCATTTCTGACTGAAGAAAGAAAAGTGCTTAAAGGTCTACCCTTTCCCAATTCCCAAAGCGATTTGTGATTTGTAAAGCAGTAATGTTGCCAGAGGATGAAGCTCCCCTGTCATTTGGGGGAGTGAGGTTCTTGGGATGCCACTGAAAGAAGCATTTTCAGAAGCCCCCCCGGGAAGATGGAATGTGGGAAAAGGCTTGATGCCCTAGCCAGGTTGGCTCAGCGAATAGAGTCTCATCCTGTGGACCAAAGGGTCCCGGGTTCAATTCCGGTCAAGGGCACATACCTTGGTTGCAGGCTCCTCCCCAGCCCGGGCCCTGCTTGGGATGAGTGCAGGAGGCAACCAATCAATGTGTTTCTCTCACATCGATATTTCTGTCTTTCCCTGTCTCTTCCATTCTCTCTGAAAATCAATGGGAAATATCCTCAGGTAAGGATTAACAACAAAAAAAGAAGGCTTTATTTGCATGGAGTTACCATTCCCTGGGTTGCAATGTCCCATTTCCCCTAAGCCAGTCCTGAAAGAGGGGCAGCTAGGAGTTCAGCAGAGTCAGAAACAGGGCAAATGTCCAGAGTTTTCGTTCCATGTTGAAGCCAGGTGTGGCTTGGCATTCAGGCCAGATTAAAGTCCGTTAGTCCATCTGTGGTGCCCCACCTGTCCTTGAGCCATGCAGGGTGCAGGGGAGTGTGCCCCCCTGCAACAGAAGTCCCAGGAGCCAGATGCCCTGGAGACAAGAGAGTGTGGCTCCTTTGTCTAGAAGTTTATATGTTTAGATTTTGCTTGACTGCAGCGGCCATGCTCATCCTGTCCAATTACCTGTTTCCAGGTGTGATTGACAGGTAAGCATTTTCCCATGCCACTTAGACCAGTGGACATGCATCTAAACTGCCTTTCTCCAGTCCCTTCCCCCATCGATCAACGGGGGACACACTTGGAGAATATTAAATGTAGCTTTTGGCAAAACTGTATAAATTACATGGTTATAGTATTTGGTCACCCTTTTTGCTCCTTTTTTTTAAAAAAAATAATAACCAGGTTATTACAGTGGCATCAGTAATACTTAATCTTGTTTAAAAAATTGTATTAAAAGCAAATTAAAAGGCGAACAGATCCCACTTAATGATTCCAATATGACATTTATATTCTTCTTTTTAAAAATCCTCCTTGAGCTCTGTGGAATAGAGCAAAGAGAAAGTGACTTTTTTGTTGTTGGATGAATCATCAGTAAACAAAAGAAATCTCAGTTCCTTACTTTCAATACTTTTTTGTTGTTGTTATTGTTAATCCTCACTGGATGATATTTTTCCATTGATTTTTTTTATTTTTATTTTTTAGAGAGACTGGAAGATAGGGCGAGAGACAGAGAGAAACATCAATGTGAGAAAGACACATTGATTGGTTGCCTCCCACATGCAGCAGGAATTGAGCCTTGAACTTGGGACCCTTCACTCTAACCACTGAGAAAAACTGGCTAGGGCAAAATACTTTTTGTTTCTCTGCTTAAGATTATTTCCAAATTATCTAATTTAATGGTGTAATTGTCTTTTATATAAGGACAATACTATTTGGAAGGCATTCTTTTTTTCTTTTTTTTTTTTTTTTTTACTCAAACAATTATTGAGGAGAAACAACACACAGGGACACACACAGGCAAACACACTACAGTGGCACAATTTTATCTGTTGAATAGCATTCAAGTCCCTGCTTTTACGTGAGTCATCAATTATACTAAGTTCTCCAGACTCAGCTTCTTTGCCCTTGTAATTTCTTTAAACTAATGAGGGCTGTTAAGAAAGTAGTTAACAGGAAGAGGATAAGTAGGCTTCTTTTTTTACAAATAGCTTTCCAATAGCAATATTTTAAGGGAATAAAGCTAAGTAGTTGTCTCCACTTAAATTATAATACACAACTGGAGGATCTCAGAAAGAATGAGAACACTATAATTGAATACAGTGTACACTGACGTTCTCTCACCTATTCCCTAGGCCACTCCCTTTGACCAGCAAAGAGGCAATTCTCTTTTATTAAGATTCTCTTTAGTGGGTAGTGACTTCAATTTTACACTGAAACCACCAGAGGAACCTTACATGCTTTCATTTTTGCTCCTTTCTCCTCATAATAACCATCATACTGTAAAAAAAAAAATATTGCATTGGGCAGGTTAAATAGCAGAAACATCTCAAAATCTAGAAAAATAATGTGATGATGACGATGACGATGATGATCTGCCTAATACCTCTCTAACAATTTTTTTTTCCCTACATTTTTGGGCTGCACACACTTAGATTATCTCTCTCTATAAAACAATCTTGTAATTTTTTTTCTAGAAAGACTAGAAATATAATTAAACATTCCATCTATCATGATAGATGGAAACTGAGGGATCAGAAAGCTTTCTTGCAATTTCATCCTACATTACTGGTGATGCCACATTGGAATCTTACTCAGGCAGTGATCAGGAAAATCCTGGGAAACTCCAGCCTGTCGATAACACTGGGTATGGCTCCTGCCACCGCAGATGGTCCACTTTGTTAGGTCTTTGCTGTCCCTGCTTCCCTCTGGGAAGTAGTAATTGAGATTTGGGACAGAAAATAATCTTGAATCCTGGGTCATAGTAGCCCGCGGTCAAGGAGATATCTCCTTGGTCTTTCTCCTTGTGGTCATAGATAGGCTCCAAGAATCTGAAGTTGTATCTGAGGGCCTAGGATGATATGGAAGTATTGCTGGCAGCTTGCTAGTCCCATTGCAGTCCCAGTACCACGCCCAGATTGTAGAGGTTGGCCACCAAGGTAGGCAGTACTTCCTGCCTCCTGCTCATAGACACAGCCACTTCTTCTTCCCTAGCTACCCGGAGAACACAGCAAGTCTTAGAATAGGAGCAAGTGAGAGCCCCTAAAAATTAAGCTTCATTAACAACATGGTAATTCATAAGCCCTCCTCTGACCACAGCTGACATCTTTTGAAGGGTGTCTATGTACATTGCCAAACAGACCATGAAAGCATCTCTGTCACAGAATGTTAGAAGGCAATTAGCATAACATCCCTATAAATGATCTTGAAATCAGTTCAGAGTTTTGGTTTCTTCAAAAGGAGATATGCCAATGGGCAGACTGAGAAGGGTGAGCAGGATTGTAAATGTAGAAATGAAGACAGATTTCAAGGAGGAACAAGAGGCACTTTGGGGGAAAATCCCCAGCAATAATTCAACAGTCTGACAGACTCATCAGCAGGGCTTCAGTGGTTCATTTTAGAACATGAGGTTGCACTAGAAAGGAAAGGGAAGACCAGATTGAATTGCCACCGGGCTATTGGTCTGCTGTGAAAACTTATCTTTGGAAGCTGGACACAGAGAGGACAATGCTTTCTAATTGTCTGAGAAAGAAGACGATGCTGGGGGTGAGGCGGCATATTGCACAGTGAGGATCTCAGGCAGGGGACAGCAGAAATGAGAGCATGTACGGTGTCTCGGGGAGCACAGGCCAAGTCTTAATCAGCAGGGCCATGGGCATACCTTAGGTGAGGCAGCCAGCACCATTTAAAATCCAGGGACCTGGGGCAGGAAGGAAGAGCTCTGGCAGCTTGGGGGGGGAAATGGGCCCCAGGAGAGCACACTGGAGTCATCATTAACCCTCGCTCTCCTGGCATGCCTGTGGGCATGTGTTTAAGATGCTGTGGATCCAGGAGACAATGGCTTTCCTTGAAGGCAGAACATCTATTGGTGCAAAGTGACCAGAGGCTTTGCTTGTGCAATACACTCTGTTTCCTGGAAAAATCCAGACAGACACAAGAAAGAAAGAGATATTCTCACTTGATAAATGGAAGCTATCAATCTACCTATCAAATTTAAAAATAAAAATCACCATACCTAAAATACCATTGGTGGGATTTAGGGTAACATCAGGTGACGTGTTCTGAACTGTCTTTATATTTAAAATTCTCCAGGAAAAACGACCTACACTAAGAGTCACCTGGTTTCCTTCAGACTAAGAAATGACCAGCAATATGGTCCTCATTCTGCAATCAACAGCCTGTAAAGGTGGTGTGCTATTGTTCTGTTCCACACCAGAGTTAATGTTGCTTCCTTGCTCTCTTGGTCAGCCAGCAGGGGGAGTAAGAATGATAAAGTTTATACCTTCTAAACAACAATGTAAACTAAATAACCCCTAGGTTAAGATTTTATAGCAATACATACAAATAATGATCATGAAAATATCTTTATTAATTTTCAGGTTCATAAAGATAGCCCATGCTTAATTTTAAACAATGTAAAAATATAGAAAATAGACAACTGAAGGTTCCCAGTTATCCCTATCCCAATAGATATTGTTTAACAGTTTGATTTATATCCTCCCTCAATTTTTTCTATCCTATATAATAAAAGCCCAGCGACCAAACAGCAGAACAACCAGAACGACTGGTTGGCCAGTCGCTATGATGCACACTGACCACCAGGAGGCCGATGCTCAGCGTAAGAGTTGCCCCCTGGTGGTCAGTGTATTCCCACAGCAGGAGCACCACTCAGCCAGAAGTTGGGCTCATGGCTGGAGAGCACAACAGAGGTGGAGGGAGCCTCTCCCACCTCCGTGGCAGTGCTAAGGAGCAGCAAGCTGAGTGGTAAGAGGTAGCGAGCAGGCGGGCGGTAAGGAGCCAGGGGTCCGGACTGCGAGAGGGATGTCTGCCTGCCGGCTTAGGCCCAATCCCCGTGGGACATCCCAAGCTGGCAGGCAGACATCCCCTGAGGAGTCCTGGACTGCGAGAGAGCACAGGCCGGGCTAAGGAATCTCCCCCGCCCCTACCCCTGAGTGCACGAATTTTATGCCCCGGGCCTCTAGTATAGATATAAACATCCATTGCTATACATATGCAACTCAAATTTTCCCGTTTTTCAGGATATTGGGGCCATGTTTTACAATAATATCCAAGTAAAATAGCTTGAATCTCCATTCTAGGTAGTTTTGGAAATCCAGTATTTTCTCCAGTTATTTCATTGATTCCTGAGCAAACTTAATTGCTTATTGATTTGTGTTACTGCCTCTTTGCTCTACTGATTGCTATAGCTTTTCTCTAGTTTTCTTTTCCTCAATACCTGAACACCACCTCATCTCCTCGTTTTCCAAAGTTTTACTTAGATACTTTGTGGTACATTAAACTTTACTAAAGATTTGGGCTTTTGAAGAATATACAGAAATCAACCCTTGCTCATACTATGCATTTAGCTCCTTGCATTTAACTTTTTCTTGGTTTTAGTTCTTGGCCCTGTGGTATTTATGACAATTATTCATAATTATTGTGATGATGCACATCATCTTTAATAACTAACATTTATAACTGTACTTACTAAGGACCAGGCATTGTGTTAAGAACTTTTCATGCAACCACCAACTTACCTCATACACAACAATAAACTCAAAATGGATAAAAGACTTAAATGTAAGGCATGAAACCATAAAAGTCTCAGAAAACCATAGGCACCAGAATCTCAGACATCTCTCATAGCAATATGTTTACTGATACATCTCCTAGGACAATGGAAACTAAGGAGAAAATAAACAAATGGGACTACATTAAAATAAAAAGCTTCTGCACTGTAAAAGAAACCATCAACAAAATAACAAGAGAGCCCACTACATGGGAGAACATATTTGCCAATGATACATCCAATAAGGGGTTAATCTCCAAAATATGTAGGAAACTCATACAACTTAACAAAAGGAAGAGAATCCAATTTAAAAATGGGCAAAGGACCTAAATAGATACTTCTCCAAAGTGGACATACAGAAAGTCAAGAGACATATGAAAAAATGCTCAAAGTCACTAATCATCTGAGAGATGCAAATCAAAATGACAATGAGATATTACCTTACACCTGTCAGAGTGGCTGTCATAAACAAATCAGCAAAAGACAAGTGTTGGTGAGATTGTGGAGAAAAGGGAACCCTAGTACATTGCTGGTGGGAATGCAGACTGGTGCAGCCACTGTGGAAAACAGTATGGAGTTTCCTCAAAAAATTAAATATGGAACTGCCATTTGACCCAGTGATCCCACTTCTAGGAATATATGCTAAGAAACCCAAAACCCCTATGTTCATAGCAGCACAATTTAAATAGCTAAGATTTGGAAATAGCCTAAGTGCCCATCAGCAGATGAGTGGATTAGAAAACTGGGTACATTTACACAAAGGAATACTATGAGACAATAAAAAAAGAAAGAACTCTTACCATTTGCAACAACATGGATGGACCTGGAGAGTATTATGCTGAGAAAGATAAGTATCATATGATCTCCCTCATATGTGGACTCTAATGAATCAAATAAACTGATGATCAAAAATAGACCCAGAGACATAAAAGCATGAACAAACTGTTGAATCTCAGAGGGAAGGCAGGGGAGGGTGGGTAGGAAGAGATCAACCAATGAGCTGGCATGCATATATGCATAACCCATGAACATAGACAATGGGGTAGTGAGGGCCTGTGGAAGGGGCTGGAAGAGGTTAATGAGGGGAAAAAGGAGGACCTATGTAATACTTCGAATAATAAAGATTTTAAAAATAAAATTATTAGTATGTTTAGTAGTGGTAAGTGCTAAGGAGGGGTGGGGAAGCTGGGAAAGAGGGTAAGAAATATGAGAGAAAGGCTTGAAAAATGTAGAGAAGATGACCAAGGAAGGGACTAGAAAGTGAAAAAACCTTGAGGCAGAAGAGTATCTGTGTTTATTTCACAGCCAATACTTCTGTTTCTGGGACTCTGATGGGCTAAAAATTGTGAACATTCCCTTTAGAACATATTTTTAAATGTAGATATGCTAAATCCACCTGCATTTGATTTCTATTTCTGTAGAACAAATTACTTAGTGGATTAAAACAACAGGAAACATTAACCGTCTCTCAGTTTTTGTAGATCAGGAATTCAGAAGCGGCATCACTGAGATCTGCTTCCAGGGTGACTCCCTCACAGAGCTGGGAAGCTGATGCTGCTTGTAGGTGGGAAGCCTCCGTGTTCCCTGTATGGGCCCCTCTGCAGGCTGGTTGAACGTCCCTACAACATGAGGCTGGTTCCCCTACAGCACGCAATCCTTAAGAGAGGCCAAGATGGGAGCTGCCAAGTGTTATGACCTACCCTTGGACAATACACATGTCATTTCCACATTATCCTAATGGGTGCAAGAGTCGACCATGATTCAGTGTGGGAGGAAACTCACAAGGATGTGCATGCCAAGAACTGAATATCATTGAAGGCCACTTTGAAAACTAGATACAGCACTGCTGTATACACATAGGTGTATACTCAAGAAATAAGGGAAAACAGAGGAAACTAAGAAATACATTAGTGCTAAACATCATGAAATTGATAGTTAACCCCCAAGGGATTTGCTAGTCTTCATCTTTCTGGGTCTGTGGCACAATCTTCCAACTATAGTAGCTATTAATAACTAAGGCTTAGATCCCCAAAAGATGGGGATTTGGAATAAAAACCTAATGGTATAGCTGGAACCCTGAAACAGTTACACCCTTAGCAAAAGTGGGACTAGAAAAAAATCTGCTCACTGAGAAAGGAAAACAATAAGTTCCATCTTTATTGGCCTGAGTTCAGGTGGGGAAAAAAAATTGCTCCTATGTAGTATATGCTTAATATGTATGAGCATACACTAGAAAATTATAAAGCATTCAAGGAAACAAGACATTATGAGTGAGAATTTAAAGAAAGCCATAAACTATAGAATTGAACACTTAGGATTTCACACTAAAGGATTATGAAAATCAAAATCTAATGTAGTAAAATAGTAAAAGAAAAATAAACAGCCCTGGCTGGTTTGGTTCAGTGGCTAGAGCATTGGCCTGCAGACTGAAGGGTCCCAGGTTTGATTCCGGTCAAGGGCACATGCCTGGGTTGCAGGCCCAGTCCCATACCTGTAGAAGGTAGCCAATCAATGATTCTCTCTCATCATTGATATTTCTATCTTCTCTCTCTCCTGATTCTCTATCATCATTAATGTTTCTCTCTCTCTCCCCTCTCCCTTCCTCTCTGAAATCAATAAAATATATATTTTTAAAAAGAAAAAAAGAAAAATAAACATATAAAAATGATAAGTCAGATTTGAAATGAATAATAAACAACCACAAACTAGAAATAAATGATATATAATAATCAAAATTACAATCCCATAAGGGCCTCGTATGGTGGCATGTCAGAGCGAGGAGGTAGGTAAATCCTCTCCCTAAAAAACAACCACAGAGCTGGACAAGACACCATGTGATCATTTCAGTAGACACAGAAAAAGTGCTTGACAAAGTCAATGCTATTTATGATTTAAAAAAAAATCTCAACAAATTAGAAATAGAAAAAGACTTCCAAAACTTGATAAAGGGCATCTATAAAATACCTATATCTAACATGGAACTTAATGATGAAAGACTGCATGTATTTCTATCCTGAAATTAGGAACAAGGCAAGGATATCCACCCGTTACTTCTTTCAACATTGTATTAGAGGTTCTAGCAAGAAGTAAAAGGTATCTGGTTTGGAAAGGAAGAGTACAATTGTATTTATTCAGATGATATGATCAGGTATTCAGAAAACCACAAGGATTTTATTAGAACTAATAAACAAGTTCAGCCAGGTTGGATGCAAGATTAATATACAGAAATTAATGTTGTGTCTGTATACTACAACAATCTGAACAAAAATAAAAACAGTTCCACTTAAAATTTCATTAATAAGAATTAAATACTTAGGAACAAATTTCACAAAAGAAGTGCAAGATATATACACAGAAAACTTATAGATATATAGATCTAAATAGATGGAGAGGCATTTTATGTTTATGAATTGGAAGGCTCAATATTAGGATGGCAATTCTCTCCAAATTCTCTATTGCAGAAATTGACAAACTTGCCCTAAAATATGTGTGTGCCAGGAAGTTTTCACAATTTAAATTAATTGATTAGAAAGACTTCATGTTCAGAAATGGGTACATTCAAGGCAAGGCTGCTGGTTGACCATTGGCAGGGAGAGTTATGTATCCCAAGAGTGATCCTGTGGTGTCATCGTAGACAAATGGAACTACCTTTCTGTACCACAACAAGAAGCTCCATTTCTCTTGATCTCAAAGGAAATTACTAGCCTCTTCTTGGTAACTGTAACTAAAAACACTTAGACTTTTTTTCTTGCTACACATTTTACTTATCCATTTATTTATTTTTTGAGAGTAGATATCAAAAAGTGATTTAGTAAATCTAACAATTAAGGATCAATAAAAATAACCCAAGACATTCACTTTTTAAATTTCAAACATTAATGACCAGTTCCAAATGATTCCTTAGGGCCATAGACTTGTGCTTTAACTTGCTTACAGATGGGATAGTCATCTCAGAACTCTTTCAGATTTTCCCATTAGGTCAGAGGGCAACGTGATGCAGCGAATGCTTTGCCAGTGGTGTCAAAGCCTTGGGGGTAGTCTGCAAGTCTGAGAGGGGCTTTATTCATCCAAGCCAAACTCAAGTCACCACTCAAGGAGACAAGGGAATGAAAGGTCTGTCTCTCATTTCAGTGCGCTCCTTGATCCCCAAGAGTAACTGCCTGTAACTGTACTTGCAGGCGTGTCTGCCAGAGTTGGTGAAAATTTACACTTAGGGTTAAAGCTGCTGGTTTGGCTAGTCTGCTGGAAAATGATGTTAAACCCAGCTCATCCAGGAAGGGTGGGTGGGGCCCCTTCACCCCATCGCACTTTCCCTTTGCCTTTGATGTTATTTGTCCTGGACTCTGTACCTCTGTGTTTACGGTTAGCGACATGCTGGAGTAGACTACTTCTCTTATTGGAGTCAGCTAAGGCCAACAGGACTCTTTGCATGCTTCTCATAGGGTTTTGAAATGTTTTCGTCTGCTTTCCTGTATGTCACTCATAGTCACTTCTTTACTTTTCTTTCCTTCCACTTCTCTGCTGATAGCTAATTTCAGAAACAATCCTGCCTTTTACTAATGACAAATGGAATGTAAACAATGGATACATTTTGGAATTTTCATTTACAAATGTGAACTAAATGGACAAAAGGAATCAATTTCAATTTCCTGAAATGGAATATATTTGTTGTTCAGGAACAGGTGGCTAGACTAATTTCCATGGTTATGTTCTAGAGGAGTTATTTCTAGGAGTGAAGTACAGTTTTACCTTTAGGTTTTTATTTATCTTGTTTAGTATGTACTTATATAGCACATCCTGACCTTTGTAAGTATAAGTTCATGTAATCATAACAATCCTATAACTATTAATTTTATCCACATTTTATAAGCGATGAAACAATGAGGCACAAAGTTAGCTAACTTTCCTAAGTTTGCATAGATGGCAAATGGCAGGGTTGAGATTCAGCTCCTGGTCATTCACTGCTCCAAAATCGATGTTGCAACTTTAAAAAACAATTTGAACCTGTATCTTGTTACCTATTGGTATAATCTGCATGTAGAAAGTAAACAGGAAGGAAGGGGGAGAGAGAGAGAGAGAGAGAGAGAGAGAAGGAATAATTGTGATAATTGTGTGTGAAGCTATTTGAGTAAATATAAAACAGGAGATGAAAATTTTATATAACAAAGCTAATAGTAAAGGTCATACCCAACATTCATTTGGATGATTGAAAATTTGCTTCCTAATAAATTAACATAATAATTTAAAACCTATGCTTCAGGGTATCACAACAAAATGCATCAGCATTTCAGACCTCTGTGAACGTTAAACTCTAGTCCTGCTTAGAATGAGACATCTCCATTTGTTTTGTTTTTACTCAATAATGTTGTACATACTTTTATTATTTTTTTTCCCATTTGTTTCTTTAGTGCTTGGACACATTATTTCTTTATGGTGGTTTAAACTTTGTGTCTTGGCTCTGCTGAAAGTACTTGATGCTGTTCTCTCTTATATAAATACTCTTCCCCAAAATTTTTGCTTTGTTTTAGTTACTCTCCATGTTCCGATAATTCTTACCACATGGAGCAACACTATTTATTTAGGCGGATGTAGGCCCATATTGTGTTCTTTCTTTTGAAAGAACTCAAAATAAGAAAGTGATAGTATTTCAAAATGGTTTTATATTGAAGAAAAATGTGTCCTATGTCCAACTCAAAAGGGAAAAAAACGTGTCAAGTTTTGAGTACCTATAATTTGATTCTGTATCTAATACTTCTTGAGTTACTTAAGTCACTAAAATTCAAGGTCCATGATAGAAAAGATTTTTTTTTAATGAGTTTTGTTCAGCAAGATATCCCCAGTGTCTAGAAGTATGGACACAGAATAGGTTATCAAAAGGACTTGTGAATAAATGAATAAAATAACATCCTGGAATGCAATTTAAATGTAAATACAAATTTCAAGCAAAAATATTTAAAGGGATTAATATTTATAGGGCTGTGTAAACATGATGGTTTCTTAGAAAGGTTTTGCTTCAGAATACATGTCAAATTGTTTTCTGTTTACTTGTTTAGAAGCTTTCATGAAAATCAACTGCTCTAATAATTATCGGTTAAAATATAGAAGCTTGTAAATACTGCTAGTTACTCACAAAAGGCTGAATAAAAATATTCATTATAGAATATATACTGCAAACATTTCTATTAAATAGTTGAGTAATTTTTCTTAATTGTAAACTGTTCTTTTCTATAAAAATTACAAGTTTCTTAGATTTTCTGATTTTAAAGTTCTGTTGTTCCCCACCCTAAAATTTGTCCCAAAGATGCTGATCTTTCTTCTAAACAAAATTACACAGAGGGTGCCTTACATATCAGATATATCTCACATATGCATTAAAATTTTATTCTAATCATTAACTTTTCTTTTCAGGATGGATCTTTAGATAAACTCTACTATATCATCTCTTTGTACTAGCTTGTCTTCCCTCTCATAATATCTATGTTAGTTGTGTAGAGCTGTCTTGGTTAATCTATTTAAGTTTCTGTTTTCTGTTGGAACATCCCAAGCTTCTACTCTCTTGATTTCCAAGCTCTATTGTGAAACACCAAAAATGAGCCAAGTTAAGGCGATGGCCATAAGCAATGGAGAGTTTCCTGGACCCCAGCTGTCTGGAAGAGGGAGAGATACTGTGGGTTGAGGCCATGTGCTTGATGTTGACAGGATTCTGGCAGCCTGCTGTCACTCTTGTCCCTCTCATTTTTACACATCTCCCACTCTTCTGACTCATTCAGTGGAGTTCAATCTGTTGCTTCTTCCTAGTTCTCTCTTTTTTCATTCTTGGCCACCAAAGGAACATACAGAATCCACACTAATTTAGACAGCTTGAAATTGTTTTAAATAATTTAAAATGTAAAAATGCTATTCAAATATTTCATAGAAATGTTCACAGCATACATTCTATAATGGAAAAGTTTGCTTTATCCAGCCTTTTGTGAAGCGCTACCACTATTTTCAAGCTTCTGTATTTTTACCAACTAGAGGCCCGGTGCACAAATTCGTGCACCAGTGGGGTCCCTCGGCCTGGCCTGTGGGATTGGGTCGAAACCGGCTCTCCAACATTTCCTGAGAGGTCCCAGATTGCGAGAGGGTGCAGGCCAGGCCAAGGGACCCCACCAGTGCAAGATCAGGGCCAGGGAGGGATGCAGGAGATTGGCCAGCCAGGAAGGGACCACGGGAGGGCTCCAAGGCATGTCCAGCCCTCTTGCTCAGTCCTGATCGGCCAGACCCCAGCAATAAGCTAACCTACCGGTCGGAGCGTCTGCCCCCTGGTGGTCAGTGCACATCATAGCAACTGGTCAACCAGTCAACTGTCTGCCCCCTGGTGGTCAGTGCATGTCTTAGCAAGCAGTTGAGCAGTCTTAGCATATCATTAGCATATTATGCTTTGATTGGTTGAATAGCTGACCAGACAACCAGACACTTAGCATATTAGGCTTTTATTATATAGGACTAGAGGCCTGTTGCATGAAGTGATTTGTGCAATAGGCCTTCCTTCCGTTGGCTTCCAGCACCGGTTTTCCTCTGGCACCCGGGACCCAGGCCTTCACTCCAGCCAGAGTCTGCCTTCTTTGTCTTTGCTGCAGACTCAGGCCAGAGTCTGCCATCTTTGTCTTCGCTGCTTCACTGCAGACTCCGGCTGGAGTCTGCCGTCTTCGTCTTTGCTGCAGACTCCGGAGTCTGCAGTCTTGTCTTCGCTGCAGCACTCTGCTCCTATAGATCCCTTTGCCCCCCACCCTCCCTCTCATAGCAGGCGTCCTGCCCTGCCTGGCCACTCCGCGCCTGGAGCAGCTGGGCAGCCGCCATCTTTGGCCTTCTAATTTGCATATGCACTCTGATTGGCTGTGAGTGTAGCGGAGGTACGGTCAATTTACATGTTTGCCTATTATTAGGTAAGATGACTAACACATTTAAGGTAAGTTCTTCATATTAGAGGGGTCATAGGTCATTCAGAATTGATAATAAATATTCTATATAATAAAAGGATAATATGCAAATTGACCCTAACTGCTGAATGACCAGGAATGACATCACTATGATGTGCATTGACCACCAGGGGGCAGACACACAGCATAGGAGCTGCCCCCTGGTGGTCAGTGCACTTCCACAGGGGAAGTGCTGCTCAGCCAGAAGCAGGTTCATGGCTGGCCAGAGCAGCGGCTGTGGCAGGAGCCTCTCCTGCCTCTGCGGCAGCACTAAGGATGTCCGACTAACGGCTTAGGCCCACATGGGGAGCAGGTCTAAGCCATTAGTCGGACATCCCCCGAGGGCTCCTGGGCTGCCAGAGGAAAGTCTGACTGCCAGCTTAGGCCCAATCCCTAAGTTGAACATTCCTCGAGGGGTTCCAGACTGTGAGAGGGTGCAGGCCAGGCTGAGGGACCCCCCCCCCCCCCCCGAGTGCATGAATATTTGTGCACCAGGCCTCTAGTACTTTAAGAAATCATTACCAAGTGACTTGTCAGTTTGCCTAACTTTGCTGCCCTCAAATAACATGCATTTCATCACATGGTGTTTACTCTCACAATGAATTAGGGAATGAAAATTAATGTTCTTTACTCAGTATTGCTTATTATTTCCTTGGCAAATATATTGATCCAGGAATTTCTACAAGACTGAATTAAGGCATCACCTTTAAAGAGGAAGGAAGAACAGCGCAGCAGATGGTTCTGATTTCCTGACTCCTCTTTGTGGGAGGCAAAGAGATCCCTAGGTTAGGCCAGTTACCTTCTCTGGAATATTTAGGCCTCCTATATGGATAATCTTACCTCACGAGGATTATTTTTGAAATATTTTCAAACCAATACATTCTTTATGCTAGTCAAAAAAGCTATTTAGCAGTATTGGAGTCATAGAAATAATGTTTTGATTTCTCTGGTTTATAACCCAAATCATGATATGTTTTACTAGTACTCCCTTAGATTTTTTTAGATCAGTCCTGCGATGTAAGTAGCAACAATAAAACATCATTTGCCTATTTTTTTTAAGAACATGTTTCCTTTTTAAAATTAGGTTTTCAAAATATTTTATTGGTTAATACTGTAGTTAATACTGTAGTCACAGGGTGAATTATCTAGATGCTTTCACTCTGTAATGTCACTAGGAGTCACATAATAAACCTGCAGTCTGAATGAATATGATCCTGGCAATTTTCTCCATAACTTTATTCTGCTTGGAATGCTCAGCAAAGATTATACACTTAAGAAAGGGAGCTAATTTCTTATTTTTTTTATAAGACATTTCTCATTTTATGTTGCATGAAGTTTAAATTTTCAACATGTCTAGCTCTCCTTTCCCTCCCATCTGAAAGAAAAATGGATTAATAATTACTATAATTACTATTCCCCTTAACGAGAATTATTCACTAACTTTAGTGTGTGTGTGTGTGTGTGTGTGTGAGAGAGAGAGAGAGAGAGAGAGAGAGAGAGAGAGAGAGAGAGAATAACAGAAACATTTTTTAAAAAGATGACTCACGGGAGACAACCAAGATGGCAGCATAGGTAAACACCTATACTTGCTGCCTCTCACAACCACATCAAAATTACAACTAAAAGATAAAACAAATATCATCCAGAACCATGGGAAAGCTGGCTGAGTGGAAGTTCTACAACTAGAAGGAAAGAAAAAAAAGCGCATTGAGAATACCTAAAACCTAACAAACTGCAGCTGGGTCAGAGAGCTCCAAAGCTTCCAAAAGAAGGCCCAAGGCCCAGCAGCAGCAGGCTGCATTGCTTCACAGCTGGGCCTCATCTGGGCACTTCCAAACCCCATACAAAGAGGAGGAATCTGCAGATCTCTCTGTAGCTACTGCTAGGTGGCCTCAGGCAGTGGCTGACTTTGCACCTCGTTGGAGATCCAAGAGCCAGTGTACCCAGTGGTCAGTGTGAGACCATACAAGATTACAACTCTTCACATCCAGAAGTGACACACTCAAGGGACAGACTCAGTGAGCACCAAAGCCCCACTGAAGCAAGTCCTGCCCTACAAGGGTATCTCCAGCACAGCAGTTCTTCTGTTGTAGACATAGCTGGTCCTCACAACCAATTGGCCTGCAGGTCAATTCCTCTCAGTGATACCAATAGCAATCAAGGCTTAACTACAACAAGACTGTGCACCCAGCCCACAAAGGGGTGCACCAAGAGTGTCCACTTCAGGTGATTGGGGAGGCTGAGCCACTGGGCCCTATAGGACACCTAGCACACAAAACCACTCTATTAACACAGGGAAGCAGCCAAAATATGGAGACAAAGAAACATGTCACAAATGAAAGAAATGGAGGAAAGCAAACTACTGGATATAGAGTTCAAAACCACGGTTATAAGGTTACTCAAGAATCTTCTAGAAACCTCTGAGAAATTTAGTGAGACCCTCAAGGATATGAAAAATGACCAATCATAAATTAAGCATACACTGACTGAAATAAAGAATAATATACAGAGATCCAACAGCAGACTAGAGGATCCCAAGAATCAAGTCAAAGATTTGAAATACAAAGAAGCAAAAAACACCCTACCGGAAAAGCAAAAAGAAAAAAGAATCCAAAAATATGAAGATAGTGTAAGGAGCCTCTGGGGCAACTTCAAGCATACCAATATCCAAATTATGGGGGTGCCAGAAGAAGAGAGAGAGCAAGATATTGAAAACCTATTTGAAGAAATAATGACAGAAAACTTCCCCTACCTGGTGAAAGAAATAGACTTACAAGTCCAGGAAGCGCAGAGAACCCCAAACAAGAGGAATCCAAAGAGGACCACACCAAGACACATCATAATTAAAATGCCAAGAGCAAAAGAAAAAGAGAGAATATTAATAGCAGCAAATGAAAAACATTTAGTTACCTACAAGGAAGAACCCATATGACTGTCAGCTGATTTCTCAACAGAAACTATGCAGGCCAGAAGGGAGTGGCAAGAAATATTCAAAGTGATGAATAGCAAACCTACAACCAAGATTAATCTACCCACCAAAGCTATCATTTAGAATTGAAGGTCAGATAAAGAGCTTCACAGATAAGAAAAAGCTAAAGGAGTTCATCACCACCAAATCAGTATTATATGAAATGCTGAAGGGTATTCTTTAAAAAGAGGAAGAAGAAGAAAATGGAAAGATAAAAATTATGAACAACAAAGTGACAACAAATACATATCTATCAACAAGTGAATCTAAAAATCAAGTGAATAAAAAATCTGATGAACAGAATAAACTGGTGAATATAATAGAATCAGGGCATAGAAAGGGAGTGGACTGACAATTCTTGGGGGGAAGGGGGTGTGGGGGGTATGGGAAGAGATTGGACAAAAATCTTACACCTATGGACGAGGACAGTGGAGGGGGGGTAAGGGCATGGGATGGGGTAGGAACCAGGTGGAGGGGAGCTATGGGGGGGGGGGAAGAGGAACAACTATAATAATCTGAACAATAAAGATTTATTTAAAATGATGACTCACTTTATTCAATTTCACTCAAACCCATTTCCCCTCTTCCCATGAAATCCCCGTCATGACCTTTTTAACATTAAATTTTTATGTTCCATTGCCATAGGACCAAATTCAGTATATAGCCACTCTATGGGAACTCAGTAACCACACACAATTTTTGAAATTTGTATCAAGAAAAGGTCCAAACTTCTGTAGCAATTTGGCTTTCTGTGTTTTTGTTTGTTTATTTATTTGTATTCAATAAAAATACTACAAATAGAGTTGCTTGATAGGAGATGTAAAATTTTTTTCCAAAATATATGTTTATGGTATTAATTATTTAATATTACAAGAAATTTCTTCCTTTATAGTTGAGAGAAGATCCTGCTGCTTTTGCTCTTACATAATTGAAAAGCAATTTTCTTCTTGTTCCTCCAAATGGAGAGAAGATGCCACTGACCTCATAAAGTTTTGTAAAGATTAAATGAGACAATTCATGTAACATACCTTCCATACTCAATAAGTATATTATTATTCTGATTATCATTATCATTATGGTTTTTTACTCCTAAGACTAGCAATATCTGTCTCCTCGTATATCCGCAACAGTTATTCTTTATTCCTTTGGTGTCTCATCAAGCTCACCATTAGAATTGGTTTTATCAAATATTGACTTCAGTAAACATGTTGGAGAAAGGAGTCAGGAGGAAGAAAACATACACTGATATTCTCCCCCAAGTTCAGGGATCCCTAGAAATTACCCACCTGTCATGCTCTTGTATTATTATTATTGATAGTTTTACTCCTAAGGCTAATTTTATAATAGCCTGGGGTTTTGACAGACTGTTTGGGCAAACTCTACTGTAAGAGAGGTGACAGCTATTGTCTGGTTAATTTTAGCAGTGGCAGTCAATCTAATTATTTAGTTTAAAATGTAGTCTTTTGTTTAATTATCTAGAGTAAGGTAAAAGATGCCTTTTAGGAACCAAATTACATTTATGTACGGCTAGTTTAATTAATCTTTAATTTTTAATTTGGATTTTTAAATGTGGAAATTTCCAAAGAGTTGAGACTAGAGTGTAGATTTTAAAATGAGAGGAAGAAAAATCTAGCAGCATAAGAAATGAGTACACTTGTTTTTCTTCCTTATCCTAGTATTGATTAGAAAGTTCCATTGCCCTGTTTAACACTTATTCTCAGACTATGTCTTATTATATTTGCCAGTTTCCATATGGAAAAACAATTGCTAATTATTCCAGTTTTCCACTTAAGGGAACCTCTTTTCATTATGTATTAAGCCTAGTAATAATTGTAATGACTTTAATTATGTTTTAGGTAATTAAATTTTTATATTTATATTTCTAATTTTTATGTGTGTTTTTTAAAATTATAGTACATAATTGCTTTAAATTTTTCCAAAACCATTTGTGGAATATTAGAATCAGGTAGTACTGAATCATCTAAGTGTGGAGCTAAATTTGTATTCAGTTCTGATGCTGGTTGCTCATTTCAACTAAGCACGTAGACTTTTCTTTAAATTGATAAACATCTATAATAATAAAAGCATAATATGCTAATTAGAACAGATGTCCTTCTGGACGAAGCTGGGGCTGTGAGGGAAGCCCAGGTCCCAGGTGCTGGAGGGAAGCTGGTGCCGGCAGCTGTGGGAAGGAAGGCCTACTCTTGCATGATTTTGTGCAGCAGGCCTCTAGTAGAAGTATAAACTCATTGAAGCACATGTGGTTAAATGCCAAATCAACTTCATAACCAGAATGGTAATGTGTAGGGAGTCCTACGATTGGGGAGAATATCACTGTATTCACAATGCGTTCTTCCACTCTATCTTTCTCCCAAAATGTTTATGTAAGTTAAAACTTGCTTTCACCAAATACCAATGGTGAACAAGAGACATCCAAAAGAATAAATGTTAAGAGGAGGAAGTGGAAGGAGCCAGACATTGTTGTTAATTGCGCTAGGCAACCAACCTTCTTCCTTGTATCTATTTAAAAATTATAATAATTTTGAACAATTCACTTCTCTCCAGGACTTGCTTTCCTCATCTGCAAGATGAAAGCATGGACTAGAGAGAGGGTCCCTAAGATTCCTTTCAAGGCTGACATTTCCTGGGACCAACTCAGCATTATTATATCACTCCTCACTTCTTCTCTCAGAATCACTGACAGCTGCAGTTGCCTCATCCCCATTGAAGAGAAATTTGTCAAAATGTTGGGGACCTGGTTATTTTTCATAAACATCACTCTGATAAAGAGCACAATGCTAGGGCCTATTGCTCTCATCAATACCCAAGCAATTTTATAAACATGGATTTACAATAATATAGGCTGACTACTGCTATATATCAGTTTCTTTCCTACCATGTTATCCATATACATCATGGCTCCTTAAAAAAGAAAATTCTAACAAATGATCATTAATGATTTTAAAAAGTATTATTTTTCTTTCCCATACTTAATTTATGTTCAAACAGCTTTATTTTGGAACATACCTTACAGATAATACAAAAGTATAGCTTTTGCACAGAGAAAGTGGTTTGCATAAGAAATAAGCACACACATTTGCTTGCTGTTACTTTTAAAAAATATACATTTCTTTATTGATTTCAGAGAGGAAGGGAGAGAGAAAGAGAGATAGAAACATCAATGATGAGAGAGAATCATTGATTGGCTGCCTCCTGCACACCCCCTACTGGGGATTGAGACTACAACCCGGGCATGTGCCCTTAGCCAGAATCAAACTCAGGACCCTTCAGTCTGCAGGCTGATGCTCTATCCAGTGAGCCAAACCGGCTAGGGATCTTGCTGTTATTTTCATACTAGTAGCCCTGTGCATGAATCCGTGCAAGAGTAGCTCGCTTGCCTCAGCTGGCTGCCCCACCCTGCCCTCTGCTGCTCGTAGCTCTCTGCTCACTGCCCGCCCCCCTATAGTTCTCCGTGCTCGTAGCTCGCTGCCCCATTCTCCTGTTGATCGGTCATTTAGTGATGTCGTCCTGACTAATTTGCATATTACCCTATTATAAGTATAGATGAAAGAGACTAAGTGATTTTCAATGTCAACTGGCATTCAATTTCAGAATAATTTCAAGAACTCAGTTAAGCCCATCTCACTTTTCGGCTAATAAACATCAATGTACGATAGATAGCCTCACCTTTATCCACACCATCATCATCATTAGTATCATCCATCAGTAAAATGAGGAATATAACATTGGGTTACTAGTGCATCATAGCATCTTGCTCATGTGAAAAAATCAGCCCTACTGAAAGAATGTTTCATGGTGATGACCTGGTGGCTTTAAAATTTATATATTTTTTTTATTGGAGATGAGGTGAGAGCTAGAGAAAATATGCAGTTTTAAAAAAAAAAAAGGAAAGAAACCAAACTTCTATTTTTGGCTTTTCTGCCACTGACTCATAGCATTAACTTGAACCAGTCACCTATCCACACAAGAAGCACAGTTAAAAGAGGAGAAAGTGAGAAAATGCCTCAGCTTTCCTATTTTAATGTTGGAGACCTGCTGAGATCACTTATATAAATATTTCTCTTTGAGCTCCCTAGAAGACAGGAACTTTATAAATATTTAGTATTATTGTTGCACCGTAGGTACAAGTAGACAGAAAATTATGATACTCCCCTATTTACACAAGAAGTAACTTATTTCAGACAATCTTAGTTCATTCATACCAAGCAACTGTGCATTGGCTTGTTACTGTCTGCTGGGCTTTCTTTCTCCCCCCGCCCTCCCCTTGCAGTTGATGACTGTGGAAACATAAATAAACCAAGGTGAAGAAGCTCAGCATGGACGCAGTCACACTGGCTGATCCAAAGCTGTGTATCAGAATGGGTGAAGATTCAAAATAAACGTTACATTCAAAGTTCCTAATCGAAAAGTGTGAGAAAATGATTCATTTTAAGAATGAGTAATTTGGTTGAATGTTTGGAATTTAAATAAAAACTCACTGAATATCTAGTTTTGCCTACTCTGTTTCTTTTTTAGATACACGTGGAGAGAAAAAAATCCACAAAAAATATTGTAACTGGAATTGTAACTCCACTCTGTTTCCAGTGGAATCTTACAAAATTAATTCACCTGTTTGGTCCAAGGCTTTGATGGACCTAGGTTCTCGAAGGATGTTCTCAGAATACTCTCACAGTTATTATTGGATGGTGGAATTTAAGGTGATTTTTTTTAGTTTACTTTCTTATTAATACTTAAAAAACAATTTAATTAACAAGCAGCAATGTTTGTTAAAAAAAACAAACACATTGAAAACCCTTACCACTGATTTCTTTTCTCTGCCATATACCCCAAGCTTTTTTTTTTTTTAAATTCTTTATTGTTGAAATTATTACACCTGTCCCTCTTTCCCCCCTCATTGTACCCCAAGCTTTTAGTGGATCTATGCTTTCCTTACAGATTTAAGACAAAGTAGTTATATAGAAATTAACTTCAAATTGGGAACCTGAGACCACTATGCAATTGAGTGGGGAGTTGGTTTTGATTTAGGGAAGCCAGGCAGCTTATGAAGCATATTTAGAAAACATGTCCTTTTGTTTTCATTTACTGTGGTAATTTAAACCAAAGTAGAGTGTGTCTCTTGAGTATGAATTATGCTAATAATATTCTGTTTGTTGACCAGTTCTTAAAATGATTATATAACTTTAATATTTCTTGAGCACTCAGGGTATTTTAGATGCAATTCCAGTCATAGACCAACAAAAGACAATCCCTTCACACTCAATGACCTAATTTTTCCTAAAGAAAGAATAAAAACCATTACAACTTTCTCTTTTGTATATTTATATATCATCTTCTTTCATATTTTTGCCTCATACAAATGAAGAAAAGAATATTCAATCATATCTGGGGGCCAAGATTTCTCCCCATAATCCTCCTCTTCCAGGAGGATCAGGAAATGCATTCACTCTTCCTACAACTGTTATTAAGCCGCTCTTGCATGCTGGTCCCTAGTCTTGGCAATGGGTTTAAAACAAGGAACCAGAAGCTGTTCCTGACCTAAAGAGGCTACTGGAGGGAAAGGAGCACACAGACAAACACTGAAGTGTTAGGGTGCACGTGATGCCTGCACAGACCCTTCCGCAGGCACCACCAGGAAGGGTGGGAGGAGGATGGGAAAATACTTCAAAGAACAGAGGGGAGAAGAGGCAATCCTGACAGAGCGCACAATCTGAAAAGGTGCGGTGATGCAAATGAAAGAGCAGGACTCTCCTTTGAGAATTCTCAAAGTAGTTGTCGTGTTCTGGAGGGCAATGGGTGAAGGACATAAGAAGAAGGTGAAACTAGAACAGTAAATGAGGGTAGCGTCTAGATGTGAATTTGGGATTTGCATAATGAACCCCAGGAAGCAGATCTAGCCATGTGTTCCAGGCTCCTCTATGCTAAGAACAAAAGTAGGGTCACAAAACAAGAAGTTCACCTTCGATCACTTTGGAGTCACTTAATTCCCTGAAATCCTGCCCCCCCCGCCCCCCCCCTCCTCCCCATGGTGAGCATTCTTCTTGGCCTCCATGTCCACCATTTGTTTCTCTCTATATATTCTTCTCTTCATGGCTGGAGCCAGCAATAGTAGCCGAGTCCCTGGTACCTGCAGACACTCAGTTCTAAGGTTGTAGCTCTTAGGTTGCAGCAATTGATGCTGCTGTCCTAATGTCTGTCCAGGGGGCCGGTGGTTGTTGATAGTTCATATTCTCAATGCCTCCGTTCTTTTAAGGCTTCCCAGACTCTTTTATTTCTTGCCCTTTCCCAAGGTTTCAACATCACTCTTCTCTGATGTCGGCCTATTGTCCCTGGCTAAAACTAAACCCCTCGGTAACTCTTGGAACTTCCTGGTCAGCAGATCCACTTGATGGTTGTCTTCCAGACACTCAAATATGCTGGAATCTTTGGGATAACACAGAGTTAATCCATGCTGGAAAAGTTATGGGGTGGGGAAAGAAATGGAAACAAAAAAACAGGAGAAAAAAAAAAAAAAGAATCCACTGAAAGATGTCCTGAAGAAAATGAGAAGAATAGGTGGCATGTGTGGAGCCTCTGAATCCAGAGTAAATGGTGCATATTTGTAGTATTCTTCTTACCCACATTTTTTTTTTCATCTATCCTCTCACATTATTTTTCCATTTTGTATTGTTTGTATTTTTGTAAGCCACTTTGGGACTATTTTGGAAACGTGGCAGAGTATAAGTGAATAAGTAGAGGTAACTGACACTTACACGTTGAGTAATTAGCCTTCTGAAGACAGGAGCGCTGTGGTCAAAGGTAGAGGCAAAAACACTTTTTTGATAAACACAACGATGGCCAGAACTTGAAACAGCAGGAAAAGGGGATTTCAAATTAACAGCTAACTGCCAAATGGTGCTTTAATCACGACCTGCTCTGCAGATGGCAAAGTAGTCAGGCAGAATACCCATCCATCCCAACCACACAGAACCCAGGTGCAAGGCAAGCATCAGGATGCTGAGTACTGAGGTCAAGAAGACTTCCCCGGACTTGGGGGCCCAGCAGGATGAAAGGGCGAGGGAAATGTGCTGGAGGTGAGTCCTGTCCCTCCATGGGGTAGGGTCACCATCGCTGGGTACAATGGCTCCTGAAAGTCAACAGCAATGGATGGAAAGGTGTTAAACAGTTACCCTGGAAGGGACTCCCTCCTCCTCTCCCTCTGCCTCCTCCTCTCCTTCCAGGACGCCCCTCGCTTCCCTTCCCACCAAATCCAGACCTCGGGGACCCCATCGGGGGTGCGGGGCGGCAGGTGGCCTGGTGGCCAGGGAGAGACAGGGCGAGAACTGGCAGGACCCGGCCCGACGGCCAGGGCGGGAGCGCGGGTCCTGCCCCTCCCCGCGCGCGGGGGGCGCGGGCGGAGGGCGGTCCCAGTCCCAGTCCCAGGCTCCCGCTGGCCGCCACCCCTCGTGCCTCCTCCCCGCTCGCCAGTCGGCGGGAGCCCAGGTGCCTGCGGGACGGGAGCGCGGAGGATGTGCGGCCGCTGGCTACTCCTGCTGTGGGCGCTGCTCCCCGGCGCGGCCGCGGGGGGCTCGGGCAGGACCTTCCCGCACCGCACCCTCCTCGACTCGGAGGGCAAGTACTGGCTGAGCTGGGGCCCGCGGGACGACCGGCTCGCCTTCCGCCTCGAGGTGCGCACAGCCGGCTACGTGGGCTTCGGCTTCTCGCCCACTGGGGCCATGGCCGCGGCCGACATCGTGGTGGGCGGGGTAGCCCAGGGGCGACCCTACCTCCAGGTAAGCGCCCCCCCCCGCCCCCGCCAGGTAAGCGCGCCTCCCGATCCCCGCCCCGTCCCGTCCCGTCCCCGGAGCGGGCGCGGGTGCCGGGACCACCCGGGCCACCGAGACGGCCGCGCAGCCCCGCGCACGCCCCCCGTCGCGCTCAGCTCCCGCACCCCGGAGCCCAAGCCCGCCGCCCCGCTCCCCGCCTCCGCCGCCGGCTCCCGGCTTTCGCCCCGCGGAGCTGAGCGCGGGTGACTCCGGGCAGTTTTCCGTTTCGGAACACGTCCCTGTCCCCAGCGCCCCACCGAGTAGACCTGCACATGCCACCTGCCGCGCACCCCCCCTCTATTGCTGATGGGGAAAGGAGAGGGACCCCGGCTTGGGGGACCTCACTGACGGCGCTCAGGGTTAGGGGGGGCCAGAGGGTTTGAAGCACTTGGCTGACTCGCTGCCTGGGGTCGGGGTGTCTGAGAGAACTTCCCAAATCAGGGCTATTTGGGAAATCCCGGGCGCGGCGTGGTGCCAGCTGCTTCTTCGGAGGGATGAAGGTACGTCTCCAAGATTCCTTTAGGATCTTGCTAGTCTGAGAGCCGCTTTTAAAGATCTGCACAACCTGGAGCCCCAGGCGAAACCCCCTGTTAAGTGGCAAAACTTTTTTTCCGCTTACTTAAGTAGCTAATAAAGCTAATTCGACAACTGGCGAATTGTTTCCAAAGAGCCCACGGGGAGACGTTGCCTGTTCATGGATGTCTTTATAAACAGGAGGAAAGAATTGTGAGATGACTGGAGTGAGTACGTAGTTAAGTTAGGTTCTCTGGAAATCTTTGTTTATTTGATCTTGACCAACAAGTGGACATTTTTCCACGATGACCTAACAGCGTAGTGAATATACACACCCGTTGTTACTTATCAAAGTTTATCCGAAGATACTGCCCTTTGCTAAAAGTCTCTTGATTCAGATAAAAAACTCCTGGTTGTTTTGGCATTGTGTTAAGCTTTGATGATGTTAAAAATCAATGCACCCCATAAATTTCAATGTGCGTTTCTCAGTAATCGGATTCCTGGCTTCTAAGTTTGAGTTCTACAATGTTCTGACCGACATGCCATCAAATTTGAACCCTAATTCTGGCGCTGAGCTACTCACGTTGGCCGGAAATAAAGAAAATGATAGCAATTAAAACTTCATAACCACCCTCTTCTCTAATTTTTTCCCCATAAATTAATCCTTTCTTCCCAAACTAAGTACTCTACAGCGCCAATAAAATAAAGTTTTATGAGGACTACACGCTGTTGAAGTCATTGATGTATAAATTTTCTTCTGCTGCAGCATCTCAGACATTAAATTTGTAAACCACAAATTTGACCCCAAACACAGGCTTCACTAGCTGAATAACTTAACTCTCTTATAATAGGAGTAGAGAGATGGTACCCGATATGCTATCTGAGTCAAAGCTTTATGTTGTTGTGTGTGTTTTTTTTCAGGGCGATAAGGGTTTAAAGGCCCCTTAATTATCCTTGCATGTTTTATTCAAGGGGACATAGTAAATCTTACTAAGTTAATATAAAACAGGATGTACTATCAAAGATAACTTGATATTGTTTTTCTCAAATGAGTAGCATTTCTAGAAAACCCACTCAATTAGATATTAAATGAAAGGCCAAGAGTAGAATCCTGTTTCAACATGCCATAATGGGCCCACCACAAGCATAGACTTTGTTAAACTAAAGAGTATTTTCACACTGCTGGTGGTTCTTTTATAAAGATTGCATAAGAATTAATTAAGTGCTATTTAGGTTGATTTTGAACCATAGAACTTTACTTAAAATAATTAGTGAATACGTATCACTGTGAGATAAACAAAATGAACACTTTTCCAATATATTTAATGAGCAAGAAATAGGATTTTTTCCCTCCATTTTTATTCCTAAGGGGAAAAAAATCTTTATTTTCATGTATAAAGATAATAATTTTCTTAGTTGCCTGACATTTTTTACTATTTCATTTCTTTAAACAACCTAATCATTTTAGGACATATAAGTTACAATAGAATTATGCTAATCAATTAAGTTCAAAGACAATTTATTAAAAACCTCTAATAAAATTAAAGACATTAAAGACCAAGCTGGGTGATTCCATTTTCTAACAGTTGGCATTAAATCTACTCTGTATAAATTATTTGAGTCTTCATGCAGACGTGTGATAAGGGTATTCTTTGTAACTATACTCAAGGTAAATAGTGTTCCTAATCATAATATATGCAATTCCAATAGTAGACTTTGGATTTTGTGTAATATTACTTCCAGGAAGAACAGACTTTATGTGAAACAATGAAACAAAATCACTGGCTTTTGGGGCATCTTTGCATGTGCAGCAGCTACTGGTAGTGGGAGATGGTATCAGGCTGTATGTTAACCTAAGATGACATCCCAGTCACCTCCCCTTGTGGCTTATTATTTGATTTCATCCTTTATTTTTTTTAAATATGCTTTTTAAACTCGATTTTAGAGAGACAGAAAGAGAGAGAGAGAGGAAGAGAGAGAGAGAGAGAAACATTGTTAGTTGCCTCCTGTACACACACCTTGACCAGGTATTGAATCAGCAACCTGAGTATGTGCCTAACTGGGAATCAAACCAGCAACCTTTTGGTCCATGGAACGATTCTCAACTCACTGAGCAACACAGCCAGGGCCATGCTGTCAAGTTTTACAGACTTGACTTTTAGATTTTTTTTTGTTCTTTTATTATTCTGAATTTTATTTTTCTGATTATTTTAACTTCTTTTCAGTGGAATGGTAACTGCATAAGAATAAATTCCAACCAACCAGGTAAAGAATTGTTGGCTAAGTAGATGTTACAAATCCAAATGCCTGTAGAGGTCAGAGAGCAAATGTAGAAGAGTGATGGGCTTGAATGGAACAAGCAGGATGTAATGCCACAGAGTAGAAGTGATTGAGGAAACCAGAGTTTTTGCAAGCAAATTACTGTTATGTGTGAATGCAAATAAAGTATTGCTAGTTCTACTGGGTTGTTGGTTTGTTTTATGTTATTTTTTTTTTTTGAGACAAGACATAAATTTAATTGTGTGTCTGTGCAATAAAATCTTCTGACTGCTAAATACTGGCCACAATTCAAGTTTGCACAAAGCACCATGTAATGTTCATATGCATACATGGTTTCCATTCAGATAGATCCTGTGGACAACTTAGTCTGCGACCACGAGGAAAAAGCTAATGTTAATAAAGAATCAGCCTCAATTAGGAGATTCCATGAGAGGCAAAGAGGTGGGTTCCATTTCCTTTCAGGCCAGGTTTATTCTGTTCTAAGAACATTCTGTCCAATGTCAGAGGGGCCCTCACCTATTGTGTTGGTTATTTATTGGTGTATAACAAACCACCCTAAAATACTGGCTTAATCCAAGGATAACACTTACTTTGCTCACAGATCTGCAGCGTGAGCAGGTTTTAGTGGGGACAGATCTCTGCTCCACTTGGTGTCACCTCCAAGTGAGTGGTTGGAATCATCTGAAGGCTTGCTTCACTCGCTTGCTTGACTGGCAGTTGATGTTGGCTATTGTCAGCCGGTACCATGGTGGGAACGTGCCTCTGCGTGCAGCTTCTGGGCTTCCTCACAGCACAGGGGCTGGGTCACAAGAGTGAGCATCCCTAGAGGCCCTGTGGAAACTGTACAGCCTTTTCAACTTACTCTTTGAGTCCTGTAGAGTGTCTTCTGCTGTAGTCACAGTCCTACAGGATTCAAGAGGGGACAGAGACTCCATCTCAACATCACATTGTATGGAGGTCACATGGGAATGAAACATATGAGTGTGGCCATCTTTGGGATAGACATTCTCCCACACCCATCCTACAGACTTGCCACCTGTCTACATGTATGTACTCTCTTGACACTGCCGAGATTTGGAGGCAATGTTTACTTATTCACCTTTTTTCCTTTTCCTATCTCTCTCTCTCTGCCTCTCCCCCACCACCCTCCCACCCACACACTACTCCACTACTATAAGAAATTAGTGAACAGTTGATAATTTCTCCATTGTCCTTCTGTTCCATACTCCTTCCACTCACCCCCCACACCGCACCCCCCAAATGAGTTCTGAATCTCCACAACCCATCTAGTTCAATGGTTGCCAATCACCCAATGAAACCACCTCCAGAGGGCAGTGTGACATTTGCTTGTGGGTTGGTGGGATGAAAACCCAGATTTAGTAAATTCCTTAAAGGGTAACAGACTTAACTATCCCCAGAGAGGAGACATTATGAGAATTTGCCCTGCCCATTTTGTAACCCTCGGACCCTGTCTGGAGATATTTCCTGAAATGGTGTATAACCGGGTCCTATCAGAATGGGGAAGAGAAGAGAGAAATGTGGCTGTGAAGGGAAGCCTGTCTCAGTGTATGCTATCAGATAAATTGTTCTGGAGCGGCTTACACTTGGGGAAACGTTACTCCTGGGCTGCTGCTGAGGTCACTTTCTGCACCATCTTTCACAGAATCGCCGGGGGTGGGGGAGGGAAGCAGTCCTTCTTTTGGCATTGGCTCTTGAAAACCTCACGATTTTGTCTCAATGAGTTAACTCAGTGCTCACTTCCCTGATGGATGGTGTCCTTTCCGTGTACTTTGCCCCTCTTTGACACAGAGCAATCCCACCCACCGGAGCCACTTAGCAACTGTAAGTTCCCGTTTGAGGCAAGTGATCTGGGTTGATGAATGCCCAGTTTGTGCGAGTTAGAGAAGAGGGCAGCATTGTCGGATGTGCTATTGAATTTGCACAAAAATTGATTCACTCTTCCTTTGGGGGGGTACATCGGTATGGAGGCCGAAATATGTGTCATCATTTGTTACAGCCTTGCTTGTTGGCTGTGTCTCACACTGAAGCCTCTCTGTGATGAGAAGTAAGTCTTCATTCAGCAGCAGGGTAATTGCTGCCCGGCTGTTCGCTGAGGGGCTTGAGGAAGTGCTTGGAACTGATTTGAAATCACAGAAAACAGTGAGCGCTCTTTGTGATTAACGATGTGCTTCTTTTAAGTGCGCCCCAGCCAAGGGCAACAAAGAAATGTTTCGAAAGCAAATTGAAAAGCTGTAGGGAAAGATGAAGAGAGTGTGCAACCCTGCCACAGCTCAGGGGGTCGGGGGGTGCTTTGTAAAGAGATATTTGTAAGTCTTTGGATTATGCCCCCGCCGCCCTCCAAACAACCAGGTGACAAAGGGACTTCTCCCGACCTCGTGCTTTGTGCATTAGTAATATGGACACATGGCTAGCGCAATGCTTGACACAGGGCGATGGTCTTCAGCGTGTGGTTCTCCCTGGCAGAGCAGATGGTTTCATGCCAGCCCGAGGACACCCGCAGACCTAAGAGCCAAGGGAACAATGCACCTGCATTGACTGGCAGAGTTCAAGGCTTCGGGCAACCAACGGCAATTTTTGAATTCTTGAAAGGAGATGCAAGATTCCACTTCAAAGAAAGTAAATGGTAGTTTATTGATTCATCATTTGTAATAGAGCCCCATTAAAATGAAGTTGCTGGCAAAAGGGACGAATTCATTACACATCATCATGTTTCTGGAAATGTTTGATCCATATGTTACAAAAACTGCCTGCAGATGCCACACAATGCTGTTTATTGTAACTTTAAAACAATAACCAATACAGAACATTTAAAAAGAAAAATATTTCTCCAGGAAGCCTCTTCCAAACCCATGTCTTTGTAACTTGTTAAATTCTAGCGTCGACAAAAAACACAAAAGCTACTCCTAAGGACAGTGTATTGCACATTAAGCAGAGAATTTTGCAAAATAATTTCAAGTAGATGATTTTTGCTAATTCTAAATTTGGGATTATATAGCTGAGTGCTATACAAATAATGAATAGACCAATTTAGTTTACTATTGAAGTCTTCTTATTGATCTAATGTAAGCAAAAATTATGAGAAAACCTTCAAACAGTTCTTGCTTTTACAGGTAAAATATTGATGTTTTATGTATTTACTAGAGGCCTGGTGCACAAAATTTGTGCACTCAGAGGGGGGCGGTCCCCCAGCCTGGCCTGTGGCCACTCATAGTGCGGGAACCCTGTGATTGATCGCCCCAAAGAGGTAGGCCCCGCACACCCATCCGGGGCTCCTTGATGGATTGCCCCAAAGAGGTAGGCCAGAGCGGCCACCAGGCCCTGCCTCTGCTTTGTGCACAGCCATCTTGTGACAGCACGAGGGCATCACGGCATGATGGCATGAGGACCACCTAGGCTTTTATTAGTAAGATTCACTGCCTATCAAGAGCTCAGAGTTTGGTTGATTGGAGTTCCATAAAATATTACCCTCAAATCTCCCAATGACCTCCCTCCCATTTTAAAGGTGACAAAACCAAGTTTAGGGTAGCAATTAAGTAAATGGCTTGTTGCCCACTGAGTTCCAGTTTAATGTTCTTTCTTCTCCTGCAAGCAAACTGTAGCTTACAAAAAACATATCCCAATTTTCTTCTTGAATAGTGAAAGAACATGTGTAGTAAAATACATTTTTAAAGAGATTGATTAAAAAATCATAGTATTTTTTGCTACTTTTGTTTCACTATAAATGTCATAGATGTACATTTCTATGATACAATTTTTCATCATTGAGTTCTTAATGTAACCAACCAAACATGATGGTAAGTCCTTAAAGTGTGTTATCTCATGTAATTCTCACAGTAGCCCTGTGATGTCTTATTTCTTCCATTTTGTAGATGTATAATCCTTAGCCTCTAGGTCACACAGCTTGGCGATCATTTGTGACTTTTGCTATTTCAGTAAAGTACTCACCTATAGACAATGAATGTTGGAATGCTCATTCGTTTATTTCATCAATATTTACTGAAGGTTTATTGAACAAGTTCTAGATGCTGCAGACATAGCATTGAGTGAGATGAAGTTAGTGGTATTGTGGAGCTTATATTTTGGTGGGGGGTAGGGGCAAACAAATAAATAAATGGGCAACAAAAATATCAGAAAGTGGTAAGTGCTGTGCCAAGAATTAGAATAGGGTAATATGTTAAGGGCCAGTGTGGCTATTTCAGATAAGGTGCTTATAATCAAAACATGAAGGAAAATAAGTATCCTGAGTTTTTAAGGTTATTTTCAAGATTAACCATAGTGTTTACAATTCAAAATGTTATGTACTATGCAGAAGATTGTCTGGCATGGGCATCAAAGAACTCAGTAGACCTTGAATATAGGAAACTGCCTACCTGAAGGAAATATAATTAATACTTTTCAAATGTGTCTGAACCGCATGAGCTCTCTTTTCTATTTCTGTGGCATTGTTACACAAATGTTTAGTAAGCTCAGCGAGAGTCTGTCAAGCTTTGATCTAGAGACTTGGTGATTTTATAGAAGTTTTTAATACTAGGTGTGAATGTTTTTCTCTTCTACCCTGTGTTCTTTCTCATCTTCCATAATCTTAGAGAGCTTATAGATTTTGAGAAGCTAGACCAACAAAACCACATGTGTCTGGGGGAAGATTTCCATCTTTTAGGCCATTTTTAAACTAAAATTTTCAAATATTAGTTTCTTAGATAAAAATAAATTGCTAGTTTCTTTTTTCCCCCTCCCCTGGCAAAGTCCATGCACTGAAACTCACTCATACAAGGAAACTCATGGTAGATAAAACCCTATAGAAGCTAGGCCTCCTGGTACTTTGGATACCTTTGGTCAAGGCCAAGATAGATTTATGCTGTGGCAGATTCAAGTCTAGTGATGGGTAGTCAGAGCTAACAGTGAACTGAGATCTGGGGAAGATACTGCTTATGTCAGGTGCTCTGAAATTTGTCTGCACATTAGAATCACTTGGTGTCTTTTAACTTTTTTAAGGTCCAGAAAATCCTTTCTCTCCCCCATGCCAATTAAATCACAATCTCTTGTTACGGGGGAGGACACAGACATTAATATATTTGTAAGTTTCCCCAGTGATTCTAGTGTACATACAAGTCCAGGAACTACTGACCTTGTGTGGCCAGGCTCTTTGGTAGGAATAAGGTGATTCCTTTGTGGTCCACGTGGAGAAGCTTGGAAGATCCCAGGCATGGGTCATGGGGATGCAAAGCAGGACTCCATGCAAAGCAAGCCAGAGAGACCATTTGATGTTCGAAGCAAGAGCTAATATTTGGCATTTAAGATTATTTTGTAAAAACAAAAATAAAGTGGTTTTCCTAGAATGGAAATAATTGTGAGATGAGTTTAATGAATTGATTGATAATTCTACATAAATGAGTAGCGATGGAAGAACTGTGGGTAGTGAGGTATTTCAAAAGAGGCTGAACCAGAAATCTCTCTCCTCCTCCTAGCCCTCTACCATTCTTGCACACCTTTAGTCAGTTGGTACAAGCTGCTGTATTTCTAAGCAACAGGAATATTTGCCCACACCGAGGCTAAAATATATGTTATATATGATCACAAGGCATCAGTGGAACATTAATAAAGGGATGTCCCAGATAATTCTCAGCCTGTATTGAAGCCAAGAAAAGTGTTCTGCTCTAAAATCTTTTATTAGAATTAACAATAACAAAATGGACTCCATTTGTATTTGGAAAAAACTCTCCTCAAGTGTTTCTCCAGTTATATAAACACCTAGCCTTTCCCTTCCCACATTCTCTAAAGGTTACTAATAAGCAGCGAAATGCCCACAGCTATAGTTGCAGGAGGGAGAAAGAGGCAAAGTAGCAGAAGCAGTATATAATTAGTATTTTTTACAAGGTGATGGCTGCCACATCTTCCGAGGTACCAGGAACAAGTCCATGTGCTTGGCAGGTCCCCCCAAAACACCTGCTGGATAACTACTGAGTGGTTAAAAGCAGGAGGTCGTTGTTGAAATCCCAGCACAGCTTGCTGCTCATTCATTATGTTGCCCTCAGCAAATTCCTTAACCTCCATAAGTGACAGTTTCCTTTATGAAGAAGGGAATCATGATATCTAATGCATGGTTTTTGTTGTTGTTGTTTTAAACCTGACCCTCTTGCCCATTTTATTTTCTTATTTATTAAAGTATAGTTGACATACAATGTTATATTGGTTTCCGGTGTACAACATAGTGATTCAACATGTATATAGCTTACAATGCAATCACCATAGGTCTAAAAGCTATCAATGACCAAAGTTATTACAATAACATTGACTATATTCCCTGTGTAGTTCCAGTTATTTAATAACTGGGGAGATAATGTAACATCATGCATGGGGGATTTGTGAGGAATAAATGAAATAAAATAAATGAAATATTGGCACATTGAGAGTACTCAATAAATACAAGATATAATATAATGAATCAATCACTTAGTAAAAGTGATAACATGGAGACAAGTGTTCCAGCTTTTCAACATGGGGAAAGGTGTCTGTTAAATGTATACATGGGGGAGATTGATAGAAAATTTGGGGAAAATTTGAGGACTAACTTTAAGCAATTGGTTTGTGAATACTTTGCAATCTCTAACAACTAGAGTTTCAGTAATCATAGATTATACTGACAAGATTGCACTTTCTTTTGCATTTGATTTGCGGGGCCAATAATTGGGTATTAAATAAATGGTGCATCTAATGATAGATAATTATCAGGGTTTCTAATGATGTCCTTGTAGAAGATGGACTAATAAAGTTGAATTAGTTACAATCATAGGTATTTAAACATGCATACCCCAAATATGTTGATAACAACCTGGCTACATTAGGCTACAGAATGAGGACCAAAAAGAAAATAATATATTAAAATAATGAAAGGCAACTAAGTTACAATGAGAATACAAATGAAGTTAAACACTTGGTTAAAAATGGTTGTGTATGTACAGAAAGTGTAAAATTGGACTTAATTGGAATTCATTTTTTATATGAAAAAGAAATAACTATTAGTTCATTTTAAAGTCAAAAGATGTGCATGCTAAACCCAGAGATGCAATATTAGCCTGTAAACTCTACTTCTTATATCAAGGGAAGTAATATTGATACTATAATACTGATAATATTGATTCTGTACCAGGTTAATCACACCAGAAGAAACCTTCTAGAATAACATTTTTAAAGGATGTGTGGGTGAACTGGAGAAGTCTATAGGGGGGTTACAAGGGTGGTTGAAATCTCTGGAAATTAGGTACCTGAGTAATGGGAAAAGGCTGGCAATGTTGTACCTGGAGAAATAACAATTAGGAAAGACACGATGATTGTTTGAAAGAGTGGACAGTTTTCCTTAAGCCTACAAGGAAGAAAAAAGACCCAGTTAATATACACGAAAGAGTAGAAGATATTAGCTTTATATGAGAAATACATTTCTGACAATCAGAGGTATTTAACTTAAAGGATTTGCTTTGCGAGATTGTAAGTTTATGAACTTCGTCACTGGAGGCATTAAATACTGTGATCATCTCTTAAGAAATATTTTTGAGCCCTGACTGGTTTGGCTCAGTGGATAGAGGGCGACCTGTGGACTGAAGGGTCCCAGGTTCGATTCCAGTCAAGGGCATGTACCTTGGTTGCGGGCACATCCCCAGTAGGGGGTGTGCAGGAGGCAGCTGATCGATGTTTCTCTCTCATCGATGTTTCTGACTTTCTATCCCTCTCCCTTCCTCTCTGTAAACAAACAATAAAATATATTAAAAAAAAGAAATATTTTTGAGAGAAATCCTCCTTTGGTGGGAGCTAAGATTTAGGTAGCCTTCAGGTTGTCTTCCAACTTGAGTATGATGCTGAAAATAATTTTACTCCACATTCATGCTTTTAGGTTATTCAATAAATTAATAGAAGGGAAGACATTAGGAGCTGTGAAACTGTCTTGTTCTTAACCTGCACTCTCCCCCAACTAAACAATATGTTTTATTATGGTAGGGACTTTGTCTACTATCCTGTACAATCATGTGCCTTTAGCCTTACAAAACAGGCTGAGGAATAGTAGTCACTCAATAAAATATGTGTTGGAAGAAAGAAGAGGGAAGGAGTGATGAAGGAAGAGAAGAGCTTTCTTCTCAAAATTTATTCCTCACATAAACTGGTCATAGACAATTAAGAGATGTCATCTAAAATTTTCTAAAAAATATGGTGATAGGATAGGACGAAGGTAAAATAATATTTTACTTCAATAGTAAGGTCTGAAGTTGCTTTTTCATTGAAGTTTACTGTTAAAGAGTCAAATTTTAATTTTTCACTGTGTCTCTGATACTTCTATAATTTTAGAACAATATCAAGTTACAATAAAATGAAGATGAGATTATTGTGGGAGAGAAGTAAGGATGTGTATTTTCAAAGGTGGCACTTACAGAACAAACAGATTGCTCAGGTGGGCCCCTGCATGGAACGCAAGCTAACAGTGCTCAGGTTTTGGCATTCTGGTAGCTGTTTAACTGATCAGTTTTATCTGAAGTGGTTTTAGGAGGCAAGCCCCTTCCATTTTGACTTTTTTTTCCCAAATTTCTAAGATTAGTGAAGAAATAACTTATTAAAATCAGTTGATCTTGAAATTCTGAAGATTGTCTACTGGTGTATAGTTTGTTTATAGTCTTATGATTTTTTAGGACCAAAGATTCCCTCTAGCACAAAAATATTTATCATTTTACTATCAATATTATTGAATCACCATGATACTTATTATAGAAATTGCTATTAAACAAGCAAATGTTTGAAGGAACAGGCTTTTGAGACGTAGAAAAAGAAGAAAAACTGCAAGCACCTGTTGAAGAAAATGATGACAGATGGCAACATTTTTCTCAAGGTTTTCCCCGCAGCTGTGCTTACACTCAGTTCTCCAGGCTGACCAGCAGTTTATTCCTATCTTTTATTACACCATTGAGTTTTCACTTTATGTTGTTTAACATAGCACCAGTCAAAGCTCTCTTCTGTTACAGAGATTGTATTCAAGAGAGAAAAAAAGACTGACAATGAGTGAGAATCATTTAACATCTGTGCAATCATGTGTTTTTTTTTAACAAGAGGTCATAGCAATCTTGTAGAATATAAAAGCTAGCTTTTGGGGGGCTGTTATGTTAGCTGGAAAGTGGCAGCCAGTAGTAGTGCTCTCATGCTTAATGATAAATGCCAACTTCTGCTAATGCCGACTTTACAGTTGCCACCCAGCAGTTTGAAACCTTAATGATATATTTCATAATTTTTTCAAAGCACAAAATGTTCAAAAGAAAAAAAATATCCTGTGAGAACATGTTTCAGGAGTAACATTTTTTATGACACAACTATAGACTAACTTTATTGCCAGATTTTAATTATTAACTCAGATTTTCAAGGGTAATAGGTAATAGTTTATCTTTAAAAAGTATAAACAGCACTTATACTTTTTAATTAATGTGATAATCCACAATAAAAACAAAACTATCTCAATGATGATTCATATTGAAGCTGATCTTAATGCAGATATTTGTGTTGGAATGATTGACCTCCACATAAAAGCCATTGATCTCGGGTAGTATTACTTCACATTCCACTTCACAGAACATTACAACTGAATAAGTACAAAGAAGAAGGGCTTCTGTGTACCAGCTTTTATATTTACATAATTAAAGTATCTTAAACTCTTACAAAATCCCTACAGAATCATGACTTTCCAACTCCTCCTCAATGCTCTTGCCTTCAGAGTTTGTTTTTTAATGGCACTTTATTGGAGCCTACTTTTATGTATCAGTGTTTTATGTGATATTTATAAAATATACAATATATTTAATACATATATCATACAATTGGATTTTTATAATGGCTGCTGTGCCATGACAATGAGAGTTCACTGTGATTAAATTCCTATTTTTATGTGAAAAGTCCTGGAGAATCAAGCACAATAGGAAGATAGCAGAGGAATGGCCTTCACCATGGATTTACAGTAGAGCTGCATCTGGGTCCATTTGCTAAATGGGACTGAAAGTGGGGGTGAGAGACACTATTCGGTTCTAATTCTAAAGGTGAAAATCAGTAAAACTGACTTGGGAGATTTTTAAAAAAATATTTCATAAGTACTAGTATGGTTTTGTGAATATAAATTTATAGGTGATGTTATCGATATTCAAACTCTTAGTTGGTTGATGTTTTACTGTCAATTCATTCTCTATTTTTTCACCTTACAGGATGATAGTTACAAATAACTATTCCACTTAATGATTTATTTGACTAACTTTATCCCTTTGTCACACTGTCAGGAAACTCTTAAGCTCACTAAACATACTTTTGAAGGTTTAGCCAGTTTGCATGAGGATTTTTAAGATTGACAGGTCTTTGAGTGACTTATTTTCTTTTCCCTTCTTCCCCTCCCTCCCCTACTTCTTTTCTTCCTCCAAGCAATAATAGTTGAATGATAGGAAATTTGGGACCTGGCTTTTTTTCTCTCCTCTTGCCTCACTTAATTGTTCTTCTAAGGTTTGCCAATATGCCATTTTTTATTGTATAATATGGACTTCCTTAAGACTGTGTTTGATTATAGACCATGTATTTTATTAATACAGAGTGAAGGAAGAAAAGAGGTGCTACTGGGGAACATTTTGCTCCCACCAAGTTATTCCTTTATCACAAAGATGTGAATATTGGAATATGGTGCTTATTTTTTATTTTCATTTACAATTAGCAAAAGGAAAGGCAGGATACTCCTTTTAAAATCATGCATATTTAATTAGCCTCTGCTCTGTGCAAGTCACTCTGTTAGGCACTGAGGATATAAATTAACATTAGAAAACATTCTAAAACATGGTTTCTCTCTCTCAGATCTATTTTTTCTTTCCTTTACAATAAGTAGGGAATGCCATTCAGTGTAAAAGTATTTCAAAGACTGTTTGCATGCATGAACTTTTTTATTCCTAAATGCTGATGTCAGTCTCATAAGATTCATGTTCATTTAGGGCCTAAAAGGTTGTAACAAGATCCCCAGAGTTCAGTGCCAGATGTGTTTGCATGGCAGATCATGCAGACCCAAACTCATTCTAGCATCTGGTTAAACACATTCCACTTCAGATCTTAACCATATGTAAATATAATTGAAAGCAAGTGAAAAAATAATCTGTTGTCTCCCTCTTTTTGTTCTATTTACAATGTAAACAACTACTCTAAAGTTACAAATTAGTAACTGGGTTAACAAGATTAGGTATCTATTTCTGGGTAGTTGTCTCATGGCTGAGAAGATAGTGCTGTGTCTAGAATATATTGCATCCTACATGGGAGTGCAGGTAGAAGAATAGGGATTCAGAGAAGGAATGGTCACTTCCAGTTGGAATGATCAAAGAAAACTTTATAGAGGAGATAGAGTCATGGGTCTCAAGAGAAGCAAGTACTTCAGTGGGTGGAGTTAGTGGAGAGCAATCTCAGTGGGGGGAGGAGAGCAGGGGAGATAGAGAGGAACAATGTGAACAAAACAAAGAGCTGGGGAAAGGCAGAGTACCGTATTTTCTGGCGTATAAGACGACTTTTTAACCCAGGAAAATCTTCTATATGCCCAGTCGTCTTATACGCCGGAAAATACGGTATTTAAGGGGAATAAAAAATAGATAATAAAGATCATGTGGTAAGATTAGTGATAGTCATCCTGGAAAATCAGGTGAGACTAAATTTTAGAGAAACTTCATCTAAGTTATAGGACTTTGTACTATATACTGTCGAATTAGATCTATTGACACACTGAGAATGAGTTTGAAGGAAGAACCTGACAGAAATATGTAGGTAGTAGAGTCTGAACTGAGACAGGAGAAGCTGTAATGGAGTGGAAGTAAAAGGTGGGTTATTTTTTCAAAGGAAGGCATGATAGGAGCAGGGGCTATCCGTGAAGTTGTAAAGAGGAAGAAGTTAAAGAAGACTGTGGTTTTGAATTTGGATGGCTGGGAGAAGAGCAGTATAAATAAAGAAAATAAGCTTACAGATTGAAGGTGAATATAATTTTGGATATATTGCATTTGAGATGACAAAAAGACTTCTAGGTGAAGGTCTCTAATAGACTTTTGGAAATGTGATTAAATAAAGGTGATGATGTGAAACTCTTGGAGTAGAATATGAACACAGACGAGTATAATGTCAAAGAGAGAACTTTAATGTCCAAGTTAGGGGATGGGAATGACAGAGACAGATATCAGAGGTGGGCAATCAACAGTAGAGGCTTCTAGAAGTGGAGAATGTGGACATTCTTACCTTGTTTCTAGGATTTACTTGTCCCAAATTTAGAGGGGGAAGAATTCAGTCTTTCATCATTATGTATAATGTTAGCTGTAAGGTTTTTATAGATGCCCTTTGTAAGTTTAAGGGCATCTATAAGTTTAAACTACCTTCTGTTGGTAGTTTACTGAGAGATTTAACCATGGATGAATGTTTCAAATGGCTTTTCTGCATTATCAAGATGATCATATGGTTTTCTTTTTTAGACTTTTGATACAATGAGTTGCATTGATTCATTTTCTAATGTTGAACCAACTCTGCATGGTCATGATATAGTATCCTTTTTTATATATAACTATTTGCTAATATACATTTTTAAAAAATGTGCAGGTAGGCTCATGAAAGAAAGTGATCTGTAAATTTTCCTGTAACGCTTTTGTTCTGGTATCAGGGTAATGCTAGCATCAAAAAATGAGTTGAGAAGTGCCCTTTCCTTTTTATTTCCTAGAAGAGTTTGTGAAGGATTGATATTATCGCTTCCTTAAATAATATTTGGTTAAAATATCAAGTAAAAGCACTTTGGCTTAGAATTTTCTTTGTAGGAAGGCTTTTACTCATGAGTAGATTATAGGGCTATTTAGAGTATCTCTTTTTCTGATTAAGTTGCTGGTTTGCGTCTTTTGCGGAGTTTGTTTCTCATCTAAATTATCCAAGTTTTATGTATCAAGGTGTGCATAATATTATTAACTTTTTTATGTATGTAGGATCTATTTTAATGTTTCTTTTTCATTTCATTTACATCTATTTGTTTTCTACTTGTCCCATCTGCTCCTTGTTTTAATTTTCTCTATTTAGGATTTCTTTTCTTCTTATTATTTTTTAAAATATATTTTTACTGATTTCAGAGAGAAAGGGAGAGAAAGGTAGAGACATCAATGATGAGAGCAAATCATTGATCATTTCCCTCCTGCAGGCCCCACACTGCGGACCAAGCCCACAACCTGGACATATGCCTTTATTGGGAATTGAACCGTGACCTCCTGGTTCATAGGTTGTTGGTCAACCACTGAACCACGTCAGCTGGGCAGGATTTCATTTAGATTAAGTATGTTTTATGATTTCATAAAGTAGATATTACTTAGGATAGAAAGAAGGTACGCTGTGTGTTCTCACCGAAATTCTCTCAATAAAATGAGATGTTTGATCATAAACTGAGGGTGGGGAAGTGTTGGCATCTGATATAGAGAAGGTTTATGATATTTGTCTTGGGCGGTTTCCTGAGAGAACAGCAAGAGAGTAACATGGATTTCCTCATTAATAAGGGCCCCACTGAAGTAGACATGTAACTAATAATACTAGTTGGACAGCTAATCTGAAGATATGTTTCCAAATAAGCCTTAAAATTTGAAAAATGGGAACAAAATTGTAATGGGAATGTTTTGCATTTCAATTTTAGTGTTAATCAAATCCATTCATGTTTTCCCTCATGAAGGTTAGAGATATTAGCTCTTTTAGACAATCACATTTTTTCCAGGATCTGGAATCTCAACATAATTGGCAGCTGTCTTTTCTATATATTGAACATTTACAAAAAATGTAAACTTAGCAGTGTACACAGGGCAGATGAACCGTAGGATTTTTAGTGAGTCCCGAGGGAAGTTTCTTCCATTTTCTTTCTCAGAGCTAGGTTATCTGAAAAGCCAGAAAAAGTAGAATAGCTGGAAGGAATTGGTCTTGGTGAATGGAAATAGAACGAATGGAGAACTGGCAAGCCAGCTGGATAGTTAGAGAGACTAATGGTTTTGGAAACATGTCTGTAAGACTAGGGTAATTATTCTACTCTTCGAACTGATTACATTTTGTACTGTATTCTTTTTGTTTGCGAAACTGTGATTGCTTGATTCATGTAATGAAATGTGAGCTTAGTATAAAGCACAGTTCATTTATCTAAATTCCCTGTTGCCTATTGACACTGTTGTTTCATTTACATGTTGAAAATCTGTGTAATTAAAATTGGGAGAAATCACAGTTTTATAGAAATATTTCATTTGAATTGCTTTCACAATTACAACTAGTTCTCAAAATATATTTTTTTTACAAACCCCAACTTTAACAGTAGGAAAAGTAAGATTTTATGTGAAAAACCTGATGTATACATTTTTTTTTTCATAGAAAAATGAACTAAGTCATACTTTTCCTAAAGTGGTTACTACAGTTAGAACAGGCTGCCTGTGTTTGAATACTGGCTTTACTACCACTTACCCGCCATGTGGTCCTGGGCAAGATGCTTCACCTCTTTGTGCTTCAGTGTCTTCGTTTGTGAAATAGAGTTTTATCTTATAGACTTGATATGAAGATTAAATGAGTTAATACATGTAAAATGCTTAAAGTGGGCTTAGGGCATAGTATGTTCTCAATAAATTGTAGTTGTTACTAGAGTGAAAAAGTTAGGCTCTGAGCATTGCCAATAATGTGGGATTTGAACAATGTCTAGATCTGGGATCCTGGATGTCAAATTTACACACACACACACATGATTATAAGGTACTAGGAATAAAAGTTCCAAATGCCATCCATTTAAGTATGACATTTATTGGTGGTTTAAGGTGTGTTTTTTTTTTTTGTATACTGTATCTTCTCTCCCAAACATAGCAATCATTTCTTCAAATGTAATTTTAGTGTTTCTAAGGTTAGTATAATTATGTTTTAGCATGTATATTCTAAAAAAATTCTTTGCGATTTACCAAAAATAATCATTATGTACTGAAAAACCAGAATAGTTAAGGCAAAATTTGTGTCTATAAATGATGAAAATTAAAAACATGATCTTCATAACTCTCAATATAGTAAGCTAATGGTAAAAGGCATAGGGAAATATTTTGGAAAAAATTACAATTTAGAAGAGGGAAGGAAATGTCATTAAATGAGCACTAACCATGGTAGGCATTCACATACACCCCCATATGCTATTTCATTTATTTATCTTTCAAAATCCATAAAGTAGGGTATATTCTATATTATCCCCATTTTACTAATGTTAGAATAAAAGCCCACAGTTAGACTTCAACAGTTCTTCAGGGCATTTAGGGGAGGCCTGGGGTCAACTCCTAGTAATTTGTTTTCAAAGTTCATGCCCTCTCTGATGCATCTGTCTGCCTCCTAGAAGTGAACTGTATACCATTGAAGAAGTTTAGTACAAAAGTTACAGCTGATCCACAAAAACAAAACTTCCCTAGTTTTTCTATATCTTATAATTCAGTTAGTTTCTTTTCTTACTTTTATTATATTTCATTTTAATAAGCATATACCGTTAAAGCTCATACTAAAACACTGTAAGGATGGGTCTCCTTGCTTAAGTGCAGAAGGGATACTCCATCCAGGAAAATAGTGAGGCTAGTTCTTGCTTTGCCACAAACTAGTTATTTCACTTTGAGGCAAACAATTTCACACTTAGTGATCTCAAATGTTCCATCTCTTTGGATGCTTTATGGTATTATACATCCACACTGCCTTTTCCTGAAGGTCCAGAAGCTGAAAATGGGCCAATTCCCTAGGGAATTGATTCTCTTAACTGGGACCCCCAGACGCTTAGAAAATTCCAGGGCTTACAAAATGACTAGAAATACAGGATTATGTAATAAGCAAACCCAGAATCAGTTTTTTAAGGTCCTCTTAATCTAAACTCGTTTCCTTCTGAAGTTAGGATATACTGACTTTCCCTCCATATTTTCTACAGGATTATTTTACAAATGAAAATAGAGAGTTGAAAAAAGATGCACAGCAAGATTACCACCTAGACTATGCCATGGAAAATAGCACACACACAGTAATTGAATTTACCAGAGAACTGCATACATGTGACATCAATGACAAGACCATAACGGTAAGGAGTCTCCAAGGGAATGCATGCATGAATAAATTGTACACTTACAGTTGTAAAACCCTTTACAGAATAAAAGGAACAAGTATTTAAAAATTATATTTGATAACAAAGTCACATCGTCTTTGGGGGAATGTTCTTGAATTCTCTTTCTAAGCCACAAAAAACAATCTAAGACTATAAATATCAATAAAGGCAATTTTTGTGTGAATCGCAAACATTGAAGAGCTGTATAGTGTACTGACTTTCAAAAGAGTTTTTGCTTTGAAAATAGACAATAAAGATTGTGAGAAATGTATTACAGGAGAGAGAAGTATGATCCTGAATATAATTCCTCTGATTTGTAATTGGTTCATCTTAGTAAACTTCTAAAATCAAGATGAATAGTAAACTGATTAAAATTGTCTATCAACATATTATACCAGATTTCTTATTGGCAGACCTCATGCAAAAAGTAATATCTTTATACATATGCAAATTAAATATTTAGAGGCTATATAATTCATGTGGTACTTTGGGAGTTTCCACAAATATCTTAGATCAATTTCACTTTGTAAGGACCAGTAAAATTATCTCTTTTATTTGGTAAATCAAAGCTTTTAAAATAGGAATGTTAAGATCTGAAGCTGTTTTGATTAACATCCAGCTTACAGAGTAAAAGAGGAAGAAAAAACACATGCAAAGACATGGATCACTTTTTGTACTTTAATGGAATAACTACTATAGTCATTTGACTTACTAAGAAAGAATATAGCTTTTTATTTATCCTCACCCAAGGATATTTTTCTGTTGATTTCTAGAGAGACTGGAAGAGAGTGGGAGAGACAGAAAGAGAAACATCGATGTGAGAGAGACACATAGATTGGTTGCCTCCTGCAGGTGCCCAGGTACCCCACCAGGGCCTGGGATTAAGCCTGCAACTGAGGTATATGCCCTTGACTGGAATCGAACCCGGGGCCCTTCAGTCTGCAGACGGATGTTCTATCTCTGAGGCAAAGCGGCTAGCGCAAGAATATAACTTTTAAAATAAATAGCATTTACTGTATTATTTATTTTAAAAGTTCTTATTACGAAGATCTGACAAAGACACCTTTATCTATGAGGGGACTAAACAATTCCTTTATACCCAGCAAACCCTCCCTCCAGTCCTACCACTTTTTGGGCAATCTCTCTTGGTTGCTAAATGGAAACCAATGTCATATGACAGTACTTCCCCTAGTTGGAAGACAGCAGTTCATCTGATTTGTAACTGATTCACCTTCGTGAACTTCTAAAATCAAAATGAATAATGGACTGATTCCTTAGAAAGTCCCAAGATTCATAAAGTGACTATTAAATAGATTCAAGGTTAACAAACAAACCCAGAATCAGAAGTTCCTCCTGTATTTGCATTTTATGTAAATTCACACATATAACTGGGATTGAATTGGGATTTCCTTCCTTAGTGCATATGAAAGGAAAAACTTCTGATCTGGAAAATAATTTTAATTTCCATTCTACTTATTTATTTTCCCTAAAATGTCTGTGTCATCAAAACAGCTTTTAATTTTCCAAAATCTCTGCTGTTTAACAAGAATATTTGCTGGGTAACTACCAGTTGCTGGTTTGGAGGTTTAGTATGACAATGATTTGTTGTTTTTGAATGCGTGAAAGCATACCTATTTGTCAGTTGTCCTTCACTGTGCTTTGGAACACATAATCTTGCCTGTTGAGAGAGACAATTTCTGCCTCCCCCGCCACCCGAAACGCACCACACACACACACACACACACACACACACACACACACACACACAAACTTGTCTATTTGGATACTTAATGATCAAATCAGATTTACACAATTAATGTTAGAGAATTCCAAATGTTATTGTTCTCTTTTCTTCACTTCTCCTGAGATAATTGTGTCCATGTCTGATCACCAGGAGAGCACTGTGAAAGTGATCTGGGCCTACCACCATGAAGACGTGGGAGAAGACGGTCCCAAGTACCACAACTCCAATCGTGGCACCAAGAGCCTGCGGCTGCTGAATCCTGAGAAAACCAATGTGTTGCCTACAGCCATACCATACTTTGAGCTGGTAAATCAGAACGTAAGTTTCTTCAGGTTTTAGGACTGCAGGAGTGCGATTATTGAAAGTGTATAAGAGTTTTTACTTGTACTTAATCTCTTGTCAAGAGAATGTGACTTTGTGTTCTCCTCCCCTTTTTATTAAGACAGGTCCCCGTCCCAAACAAAGGTACAACATATTGGTGCCAAATGTTTAAGATTCCTGTGTTTCAGGAAAAGCAACATGTAATAAAGGTATGTGACTCACTCACAGGCTAAACTTAATTTGTTTGAATGGACTAGAACTTGTTCTAAAAATGAAAATGGTAAAACATACATAGAAATGATTTTCCATTTTATGAAAGTTATTTAGAGAACAAGAACTGGCTTATCTGACACACATACTGTCTTGAGAGACACCGAATTTAAGGAGAATGCTTGGATTGTAGCTAGTCTTCTGGATTTTTGTCCCTAGTTTTACATGTTAAAGGTAAAAGTTTTTGGATGCATTTGAACAGCTCTAGTTTATCTTAGACAACACTTCTAAAATTTGAATTGTTGGAATTACAATTTAAAATAATATATTTATGCATTGGTGAATTATATCCAGGAAGGTTACATTCCCCACCAAAATTGTTTGAGAATATCTGTCATTGAAAATACTGAATATTCTCATAAAGATAATAGTTACACTATTTTTGAAACTAGGAAAACAAGAAAATTAGTGAATTTATACAGAAGATAAAAAATACAGAATTGTGTAGTAAATAAGCCCAGTTTGCCTGTGGCATATAATTCCCCCCACTCCCTCAGGGATAGATCTCCCAAAACTTTTGCCTGTAGTTGGTGAATGAACAAGTATTTAAAAACCCTCACAGGTCCTTGGCTCTGTGCTAGGTAACTATTTGGCTGTTCCACGGTGGCTGAAGATATCCATGGTCTCAACCGAAATGAGATTGTAGGAGTCAGGACCAAGACATAGGAAGGAATAAGATAGAATAAAATAATGCATATCAAACACTGTAAACATTTGGGAGGCCAGACATTGCCAACTTTTTGCCAGCCCTCAGACTGGGTAATGAAATAGTGTGGATGTGAGAAAGGACCAAACTTGTCGATTCTGGAATCTAGAGGGAAATATATAGGTAGGATTCGCAGGTCGACTCTTTAATTAACTGTGTCTCAGGTAATTCGCCCTGAGGTAATGTGCGTTGTAGGACCTGATTTCTTCATCTGCAAAAGGTGGTCAGTCCTAACACTTTCCCTACCAACCTCAAAGCATTTTGGTAGAAATGGAAATACTGAGTGTATTCTAAGAAATGACATGAATTTGTCATTTTCTAATATATTCCAGTGGCACATACCTGCTTTTCATTTACAGAATGATTCATAACTACTTAGAGAAGCAAGAGGAGCAGGTTGAGAAATGTTTACTGAATTAGTAAGTTGATCTAAATATTTGTAGAATATTTTTGCAATCAGAAGACAGCATTAATATGACTGCAGATGAGTCATTTACCTCTGTGCAATGTAATTTTCTGTTTCTTACTTGTAAAAAGGAAATGCAGATTCTAGCTTTACATATAAATACAGTGCATAAGTTCTTTCCTGACACCAAGGAAAAGTCTTTCTCAGAAAAGAGAATGCTATAGTTATGCAGTGTGGGGCGAAAGTAGGCTTATAGTTGTGAATATACAAAACACAGATGTATTCTTATATTATTATTTATTAATTATTGTGTTATTTTCCATATGAATGACTATAAACTTATTTTTGCCCCACTCTTTATAAACTGAGCATATACTACTGTGTGTCATTTGCAGTAAATTTAACTGGAACCTGGCTTAAGGGACATATAAAAAACCATAGGTTCAGAAATAAGAACAAATGTTTCACAAACTAGGTCCTTGATTCATTTGATAGGATGCAAAGCCCTTAATCACTTATACTAATTCATTTTTTATCCTTTCCTTATTAATGCTAATGATTAAGTTGAATGAAATAAAAATAATTGTCTACATTTAAAGGAGCATGTGTTCTGACCCTCCACGTAGGACATTTGCTTGGTATCTCATCTAAGAATTCTTAGATTTCCCTTGACAAGCACATCCTAGTAATAGATGTGTGGGCATCTCTATCAAAGGGTGTGCTTAGAATTAAGTATGTTTTGGTCTACATTGCTGTCTTTACTAGGTATCAAGAGGGCTCTCAGTGACTTGAAAGGCTTTGGAGCATCTTTTGCAGTGTTTGGAAGTCTATAAAAGGGCAGAAGTTCTTTACCCCAGCAAAGGGGATTTGAGGGGAGGGCAACAGGTCAGAGACGAGCTTTCATTTTTGCAGGGCAGAGGGTTGGTGGCCAGATTTTAAAATTCTACTATTATCCAAGAATACTACTTATAATAAATTCCTGAGCTTGTTAAACCCTAAAATATCTTAAAGTTCATTAAGTATTATGAAACATTTAACTTAAAAATGAATTCAAGTAGGCTAATATACAAAAAGACCAAGAAGGTTTACTGGAAAAGTAAATTCCAACATTTAGGTTGTGTAACTTTTGAGTTTTAACTTGTAGCATATGGCAGTTGACAATAATTTTAATGAATTTCTATAGTAGCATTCATAGACTTAGAACTTATCTTAAGAACATCTCGTTTTCAATCTCTTTTCCTTAGCAGAGATGATTTCTAAAATATAAGAAAAGTATATCTTTTTCATAGAATCAAAGACTCCTATGTTTTGAAAAGCCATTCGCTAAATGCTAATTATTTCTTAGCTTATGTCTTACAAATCGCTATATCCAAAAGCCTCCGTCCTTCTCTGATACAAACCAAGGTACTTTCTCAGAAAAAAGAATATTGTTTTCATATTGTATTATGTTGTATGTCATTTGAAGTGAGTTTTAAGAACATTCTCATTAGAGTAGTATTGTGAGAAATCAATTTTATTGTCTGCACTCTATTTCAAACCAAGGAAAAGTTTATAATTGCAGTTTAATGTTGATAGTACACTTTGTAGTTGTAATAAAAATTATAAAGCTAAGCAGATTTAAAAAATCAGTGCCTTGATCATGAATATATTTAATTAAATGACTGAAATTCAAAATATTCGTTACATTATTAATTTAAATTTTAATCATGTAATGATATAAATATTTACTACTAAAAGTATGATATATGGTAAATAATATCTAAAATTACAAAATGACAAAGATAAATACTTTCATCTTCACTAAAGATAGTATTATAATAAAAATTATTGGTGGTTTCTATTTACTTGTGATTCCAGTTTTTGATTTGTATTTTGATCTTGTACAAATGTTTAAAATTGTGACTTGAAAATGTTTGTATCATCAAATGACAGCACAGACCACTTGCACACAGATGTAGATATAAAAAAGAAAATTCTTGGTAATTTATATTAAAACCACACTTCTCATAAGAGCTCATCTCTGTCTCTCTGTCTTGAGACCCACTATCCAGCTGATCTCTTCATACACAATAAACATGACCCTAGTTACCTTTGCCAAATAGGGGACTTTACCCTAAATTTAAAATTTTAGGGGGGAAGTGATTATTTCCACTTTCTTTAGTAATAGTATTATTGTTATCACCTACCAGTAAGGATTGGGTATACTCTGATAGAAGCTGGAGTTATCAATTTGTTTAACACACTCCTTTTTTTGAAGATAATTGTCAGGAAATTCTCATAGATAAATTAAACACCTAACTCATCTGTTTAAACATGATATGTCCTATTCAATAATAATAAATAGTTGTTCATGGCCTATGATGTTAAAGAGGAAAAAAGGAAAAATAGCCAGACTGAATCATCATTTCTTAGTCATTTCTTCTTAACGGACCAGATTCATGGTAAGTAGGTGGGTTCTTCATCCCAAAGGGCCAGGTTTGAATCCTTCCCTTTATTAGTTGTTTAACTGTGGAAAGTTAACTGTCATCCACAGCTTAACTTTGTCATTTAAATGGGTAATGGTACCTTCCTTATATGATTGTTTATACTGAAAAATAAACATCAGTTCTTTTTTTAAAATTGTTAACACTAAGCACATTATCTGACACATAGAAAGCTCTTAATAATTCCAACTATTATTATTAGGCCATTTGTTTTCAGTGTTGCATGCTGAATGATTTTTCATTGAGAGCTACTATTTAGTGAGGAGGCCCAGAAAAGGATAGAGCATCATGCAAAAAGGTTGACCATTACTGAGTTTTAAGACTGGGTTACTTTTATCTGTTGTGCTCTCGGGAAAATTATTTACTTCCCTGAACCTCAGTTTTTCTCATCTGGAAAATGGGCATAATAGTTCTTACCCAATAGAGTTCTTATGACTACTAATGAATCAAAGGAGTTTAATGTTTGTAAGTATTTAGAACAGTGTCTGGTACACAGTGTTGGTTAAATAAAGTAATTAAATAAATTTATCTAAATCACTAACAACGCACAATTGTTAATCTGTTGATCATCTTGTTAGGTCTCTGGTTGCTGAGGAATCCCAAACAAGCCAACACTTTCCAGACAGTCAGAGTTTCAAATAAAACCTAGAATGTCACTCATTTCATTTAGGGAGATCATCTTGAGAATGGCCTGTTGTGGAGAAATCTGAAGTTGAAGTGAACAAATACTGTCAATGATCCTCATCAATAGATGCAGGAAGGAAAGAAATTGCTATGCTTTCTACTTGCTACTGAACAGAACATCTTTCTTGCCACGAAATTAGATGCTACTATTCTTTTCTGTTGGTGGCATTCATAAATCTGAATGATTTAATTGGGGAATGGTTCCTAGGACAAGGAAATCTAAGCATAATTGTCATTGAATAACCATGAAATGTCCTTGAAGCAGGGTACTGTATATCCATGAAATAGTCATTCAAAAATTGATTTTCCTATACTAGACTCATAGTATGAACAGTTGACTTTATATGCTATGTTAAATGGGCATTGCAGCCTTGCCCAGTTTCTCTTCTTTTTACTAAAATGACACCATCAAATGCCAAATTTTAGCATTGACACATTCTGAAATGTCAAGTATGAGAGAGGGTTTCTATTTCTGAAAATGTGTAAGATTTCAGGGTTAAACTTAGTAAGTTGTGGGAATTCTAAATTTCAGACTACATGATTTGACAACTGTTAGAATTATCTCTTCTCTGTCAGTATATCTTCTTCCTCCCCACCCCCATGAAACTCTGCAAAATATATTTTAATTGATGTGCTTTTCCCCTGATGGAAATAGCTTTTTGGTTTGTCATCAGGATGCATTTCCACAGACTCTCCTCTTTAGTTCTCATTGTTTTTTCATGTGTTCACCTTCTGTTTCACTTTATTATGTGGCAGATTAGTAGGTGTTTTCTATTGACTATTGGCTGAATGGTTGTTTGTATTTTTACCCATTTCCATTCTAACTTTGTATAACTTCTTTTGGCTTACTGACATTTCCTCTCTGTCTTTTACTAATTTAGTATTTCCTAAAAGCAAATCTGTGAATCTTTAGGCAGATTTATTTAGTTTGTTGAAAGAAATTAACTTTCAAAGAGGACCCATGTGAAAATACTTTCCACTCCTTTTAAGCATTTTGTAACACTCTATTTGGTTATTGAATTCTTAATACCAGTTCATTACCACTGGCACCTGTGATTTTGTCATTCTTGACCTCTAGGAAAAGTTATGCTATAAATGCAAAAGAATCCTCTTCTGTGGGAATTTGTCATCCACAGTTTATAAAAACAAAAATAATTATACCCTTATATCCAAGTGTGTATGAAATTTTATATTTCTTTTATCTTCTAGACAAGAGATGAAAATACTTGGGCATTTACATGGCTAATACTGTAACTTTGGTTTGACTCAAATTAGCACATTTTAAAAATGGTTGACTTAGCTTGCTCAGTTTTGCAAAGTTCTTTTCAGATCCTCTTGGGTTACATCTACTTCACAGAAATACTGGAGATTGTCTAGCTACATGGGTGTTCTTAATAACCACTTGAGGGTACAAGGTAATTGAATTCACTTTGAAAGCATGTCTTTTCATGGAAGTGATTTATTGTTAACTCTGTCACTAATTATCTTTCTGACCTTAGAGAAAGTGCTTAACCTCACACTGGTTCTCAAATTCCCTGTCTGTAAAATAAAGGGACTGGACCAGATGATTTCCATTGGCTCTTTTTACTTGTAAATATTTACGACTTGCTACAAACTAGAAGTGAACTCTGCGCTGGGGTTTGGATGCCCTGTGGTCTGAGTTCCTGATATGCTTGCTTTTCACTGTCCCAGGGCATGGCAGGGTAAAACGCATAGGACCCCACTGCCTCCCTTGAGTTAAAAGGCCCCCTTCTTTAGTCTCTTGGGCATGGGCTTTCTTAGCATATGTTCTGAGGCTTTTGTTTCCACCTGAAAATGGGAATAATAATAATAGTAATAACTTGTCTCAACTGGTGGCAGTCATCATTAAATGAGATAGCTTGTAGAGTTCTATGTTTGGCATATATTATTAGATAGCTCAATAAGCAGTAGCCATATTCCCAATTTATGTTGGCTTCATGTACCTCTAAATATTGGAAATAATTTAAATAACATAAATCTAAATAAATAAGTAAATAATCTAAATCTTCAAAATAATGTAATTTTAATTGGATAGAAATTAAGAGTGCCAGGGTGAGCAAGGCTTCCAGGTTGGTACAGTGTCCAGGATGAGCTCTGGAGATAGGTAGGGGTTGTAGTCTAACTCTGCTTTCTATTAGCTCAATTACCCTGGGCAAGCTAAATTCTCAGAGTTTGTGTGTTCCTTTGTGAAGTATGAAAAATAATTTCTAGTGAAGATGAAATGAATACAAGTGAAAACACCTGTTACATAATAGGCTTGTAATTGCTTGTTTTCTTCTCTTGATGGGGATTATAGAGATGGACAACTTAAACTCCATCTAGTATTTTCTCATACTTTGAGTAGGACTGCACTCAAACTATGGTAGGCAGTAAGTCTCTATTTTATTTTGAAGAAACGATTCCCTGGGAATTAGATTTCATAGCTTGCGTCCATTGTTATAAACCAAATGAAATTTAAGCTAATTTCCTCCTGTTCTTGTCTAAGTGAGGATAAAACCCAGCTGGTGACTATCCTCTGGGAAATATTCTTTTTCATTCCAAGATCACCCATTAGCCTTCCATTCTATGGCCTTTCATAATGCCATTTTCAACAGACATAAAAATATATTTACTTTTGTTTGTTCTTCTTTTACCATTGAACTTTCTCCCTAATTTAGTACATCTTTTTAAAGTAGTCCAAAGGTTGGATGACAATATTGAAAAGCATTAGCACATTTATTAATAATTATTAAGTATAAAAATTGGTAAATAATTTTATTAACAATTTTATTGAAAGAGTACTAAGACATTTATGTTGAATTCTAGATATTGATGGTGTAATAGAGAAGTTTGGTAATATTAAGATATGAATGACTTTTACTTTTGTACAGGGACGTATATAGGTAAAATACCCATTTTTTGCTACTTTAATACATTATCTTGTTAGATTTTCACAGCCTCCCATGAGGTCAGTTGAATTACCACCACTTTCCAGATGCCCACACTGAGACATGGCATGAGTAAGTGAATTGCTTAGTATTACACAAATTATGTGAAGCAGAGCTAAGAGTGGACACAGATCTTCTTAGCAAAACTGCTGGACCTTTCTCTATACAATTTCTACTAGCTCAAGCCTTATGATTTTTCCATATGATATATACTACAATGAAAAATAATTTATGTGAGAAATGTCTGACAGCTTACTAGTATATACAGCCACTGGCCCTTTGAATATGCTTCTCAGAATCCAGGCTGCTGTGTGTCCTACACATAGACCAATGGCTACATGAACAGATCCTTGCAGGGATATATCCAGTTCAGAGATACTGGGAATTAAACTTAAATCTAGTCAGATGGCATTTGAGTACACAGAGACCTGCTGTCTTCACTCTTGGGGATAGAAAATGCTTGTTAACAAGGGATGATACATACTGTTTCATTTGTGATTTAGAAAGTCAGTTAAATACAATTAGAATTAGGACGATTAGGCCAAAAATTATACATATGGCTACAAAATGTTAAATCTCAGAGAAGACATGAGGGAGAAAGGATTTGGAAATAATTTCAGTGGCAAGAAGGTAGCCTGCTAAAAACACGTCTTGTATTGGACATGTCATTGGAAACAATCCATAGCCTTCTATTTAAACTGAATTATAATCCTCTTTGGAGTTAAGTGAAAATAATAGTCATGACCTATTTTGTTCCCCTTCACCATAAGGGTCTATAAAAAGGGAATTTTGAGAAGACATACTAGCATTTTCACTTGGAAGTTATTTTTTGGCAAAATTCCTGAGAAAGTACCATAAAAACAAGAACCATGTTGTTGGAAAGGGAACTAGAAGTGTTGGCATCTCAGAGTGGCCAAAGAACCAGACTGAGGGTGCGGGTTCTAATCTTACACTGACCATTGGTCTGCCCAACATGAATGTGTCCCCTCCATAGCGCTTCTCGGGAGATTGAATTCAATTTATGTTAATAACACAGTTCAGACTACAAATCTGTATAACTGAGAGGCTGTTCTAAGTGATCTTTAACCCTTAAAATTTCATGACTTTAGTTAAATATGGGAATGGACAAAACTAGAAATTTATAACATTTATAAAATAAACCATAATAAAAGTCTGTTCTATAAAGTTGTAAGAGAAATGAAGATCACTTTGGTGTGTGTTCCCATAGGATATAATGCGCCAATTTTATTTTGATGTCTGTTTTCAAGGTAAAAATATATATACTTATTAAAACAAGATGACATCCATTGTTTCCTGTTTGTTGCAACGATGAAATACTTAATAGTTTTTATGAATGGATATTTCAGTAATTGGCAGAAAATATGGATGTAGTAGAAACTCACTTGAAATAAAAGATGATTACTATTCAAGTTTATAGAACTCATAAATCAAAGGATAGTTTTATACGCCCTAGTCAAGTTACATAAAGCTGAAAAGTTGTAATTTTTAGAATATCAAGCCTATCTTGGTGCATTTAAAATGAATGGATTTCTACATAAAAAGTTCATATTATATGTGAATTTAACAATACAGGTGTCCCCAATGTAAACACACTTTGAATAATTATTAATTCCAATGGGTTAAATCTGAAAATAAACATCAATTGAGCCATCAGCTGTTAAGTGTGAAAACATTTTTTGGGGGGACACCTTGGATATCTATTTTATGAAGAGAAATATTACACTCACATGTCAAAAATGTTATGGTTGAGTCTTGCTTTTTTGAGTCATTGTATTTTTCTTGATTCTTTTTTTAAATACATTTTTATTGATTTCAGATAGGAAGGGAGCGGGAGAGAGAGATAGAAACATAAGTGATGAGAGAGAATCATTGACCAGCTGCCTCCTGCACGTCCCCTTCTGGGGATGGAGCGCAACCCAGGAATGAGCCCTGACCGGGAATCGAACCGAGACCTTTTGGTTCATAGCCCAATGCTCAACCACTGAGCCATGACAGCCAGGCTATTTTTCTTGATTCTTAACCTAGGATGCACATCACACTCATCTGAAAAGAATCTTTAGGAGTGAGGTCAAAGCCCTTCTATTGGTGTTGGTTGTTGCTGTCTTTTGGAAAAGTTCCCCAAGTGATTTTATTACGAACACCCTTGTTGAGAATCACTGTTTTATATTTACTAAAATTTCCCAGGATACTGAATTTAAGTTCTATTTTATAGCATCTAGAAAAACACTGTTTATATTTTTAGTAGCATGAATACACATTTTTTGAGTAATACATTGTGTTTTTTTTTTTTAACAAATATTGTAAAATTGAACATCGACCATAAGATTCACTGTTAGTTGTCTGCACGTGAAGAAGATTTAAGCAATTTATGGTTTTGAGGCAATTTATTCCTTGATGCATTGCATATTTCTTTGTGGAAGTGAAGAGGCAAAACACCAGCTGTTTCCTGGAGCTGCAGCTGACTTTCATTATAAAATTTCACCATGAACTAATTCAGATATAAGGGATACTTTCTTTTATGAAAGGAAAAAGATTTGTGTTCTGGTGAAATATATACATCAAAGTTAACTCTATACGTTAATGCTTATAATGTAATGGACCCATTTTAGAAATTGTATACTGAAGGCCACCTTGCTCACTTTAAATGCATTCCATTACCAATAAAGAGTCTCACTGAATTGCTCTGTGTGGAATTTTAAATATTAAGTGAAGGCAAAACCATGTAAATAACTGTTCATCAGAATATAAATGCTACCCATAGCCTCTCAGCCTTTAGCTTAGGGTGAGGGAATCCTGAGACTATAGGAAAAGCACTTGCTTTGTGGTATGTTTCAGAAATCAGATGTGCACTTAATACACTATTTAGCTAAAGCTGCTGGAAATATCCCCTCACACTACCTCTAAATGACAAGGAAGAGTGAATCAGGGTCTAGTGAGGGCCTGCTTTGGAGAGTGCTCAGTGCTATGTCTTTTGTCGTATATAAGGCAATATAAGACATAGGCTTTCGCCCCTGAGGACCTTTTAATCTAGATGGGGAGAAGAGGTACACCAAATAACAGAGAAACCCTAAAGCTAGAGAGCAGACAGTGGCATGAAAGTACATAGTATAGGCAAAAAGAAAGGAGAGAACAGTGAAAGGCAGTCCCGTGCCACATGGAAAAAATAATTTGGGAAAAGTACTACTAGATGGATCTGAGGCGTGCGGTGAGGGTGGCTAGGAGGCAAACTCTCTGTTTATGCACTTAAGTGCAAAAGTAAAATTACATGATAAGACAACGTTTATTGAGAGCCCTGTATGTTTTGTGCACCGTCGATCTTGATAAAACCCACAGGAAGCAGGTGGTATTATCCTCACTTTGCAGACAAGGACACTGAAGCCCAGGGAGGTTAAGTCACTTGCCCAATGTTGGTAGTTTCTTGTTTGTATACTTTTCCCCAAGGAATGTTGCATATTTAAAAAATAAACACAAATGAGCATGTTTGCTGGCTTAACCTCAAAATATGACTTTCAGGTACGTGGAAAACATGAACAAATAGGAATCTGGCTTCCTTGTTAAAGTTCGGAAGTATTACACATTGGTGTGTGCGGAAGTTCCATCTGGTCGCACATGTGGCAAAGAATACTTGATGCTACGACCAGCATCTGCTCGTGCTAGAGCCAGCCAGCAGCTGCCGGCTGGACTTTAAATCCACAGTCTAGTTATGTCAGATGAGAATGCAGAATCCCTGCAGTGACTTGTTGTCAGGGCAACTGCATTTTTTGATGGGAGAATGCCTTATCCATACCAAAGCCCCTAGTGTGAAATATTGAAAGGGACTGCAGACTGTGGCGTTTAGTACCTAAATGGGGTCACTGATTTTTATCTTGAATGATACCATTGTGTAGCTTTATCCCTAGACATGAATTTACCAGTTTTCCTTCACGTTAATACTCTGGCAAGTTGCGTCATACTGTCCGAAATAGAAATCCAGGCTACCTCTTAATTGCACACATATGCATGTAACCATTTAGTTCTTTAAAGAAAAGCTGCAAGCAGTTCCTCCGAAGAGAGAGATGGCCTCACAGTCCTGGTGGCAATGAAGGTGTCTTCTCTAGAAGTGATTTGACTGTTGAGTTTGTTGGATGTCCATTCCCATTGTCAATGTCAGTCATGTTTTCTTAATAGTTTAAATATATGTAATGTATGTGGGATTCTTTATAGAAGAGGTTTGTATCATGTAGCTTTTCGGTTTATTGAATCACGGACCTAATAAAGATCTATCTCAAGATATCATTTATTTATGGCCCAAGATTTGAAAAAAAAAAAAAAAGCTGCTTTAAAAACCACCCTCCAAAGATGTATGGCTTTTGTAATTACAAAACAATTCCATAGGTTTTCTAAAACCATCTTTATTAATGAAATTGGGCATCTTCTCCATAATAGCCAATTTTGACTTCAAGGCAAAAATCAGTTCTTTTGGGTGGAAACTGAACACAGGGTTTTGATCATAACAATGCACATTCAATAACAGGTATTGATAGTTGTGATCTTGGTATCAGCATATATCCACAGAAAATGGAAATAACAAAATTACTCTGAAAATAGTTTAAAAATTTGAATTTTAGAAAGCAAATATTTGCTGATTGCTCATTATGTATGTGCTTTATTCACTACTAATGCCATTTCGCAGATGAGGAAACGGAGGCTCAGAAAATTAAGTCTTTCCTCATGCCACAGAGGATTTAGTATTATAAAACATCATTTTCTTAGTCTAGCAGTGGGGACTTGCACAATTTACTTAACTTCCATGAGCCTAAGTTCGGAGAGCCCTGTCTTTCTGGTCACTTAGAGCTGGTTTTACTAGTAAATCCTGGCTCTGTCATTTACCACATATTTGACCTTGAGCAACTTAAATACTCAGTATAACTTGGATTCTCTATTTTCTTATTGGCAAAATGGAGATACTATCTATTCCATTCATAAGATTACTGTGAAAATTATTTGAAAATGGTTATAAGGCACCGAGGCAAGATAGATGTGAAATATTATCATTCAATAGTAACTTTTTTTGTTTTTACTCTGATACTCTAAACCTTCTGTTTGCTTTTGTCAACTTGATTCCATTGCTACAGAAAATGAGGGCTATTGAAAAAACTGCCCTTTTTATCCAGTTAATTAATTAAAATTGGGATTCAAGTTTAGGTCATAAATTCCAAGTTGCTGTTACCTGTCTGTACCTCTCTTACAACATATGAAATGTAAAGCAATATCAAGGCAAATAACTTACACAAACTTTATATCCTTTCTACTCTGTCATCTTCTAATAATCTACAATGAAAGAATGTTTAGAGTTTTTGTAATTATCTAGTAATTTAAAGCAGTTGTGAAACTCACTTTGATTTCATTGATTTTTTTTTGAGACATTAAAGAGAGGGAAACATAGAAATATATTTGTTTATATCCAACAGGGTTTTATATGCCATAATAGTTCCTTTATAACTTTAACTATTTTCACTACCTTAGCTTTTAATTTCTATACTAGAGGCCCGGTGCATGAAAATTCATGCACTGGATGGGGGGTCCCTCAGCCCGGCCTGCCCCCTCTCACAGTGCGGGAGCCCTTAGGGGCGGGAGGTGACCTGGCAATCAGGGGAAGGCAACGCCCCCATCACACCTCTGCTGCTGCCACTGCTGACAGCACAAGCCTTGGCTGGCCTGGTTACCTGAGCCTCGGGCGGCCCTGGGCAGCTGGGCAGCCACCATCCGAGGCTTGCCTGTGCCTTGGGCATTGGCTGGGCAGCTGCCATCTGAGGCTTGCCTGCACCTAGGGCTGGCCCTGGGCAGCTGGGGGACTGAGGAGACTGGAGGACTCCACGTGCCTGCCGCCCCAGCGGGGCTGAGGGGACTGGGTGCTGCCATCTTGTGGCTGTGGGCACCGCCATCTTTGTGAGGGTGTGGCAGTCAATTAGCATATTCCCTCTTTATTAGATAAGATTCACCTTTAAGATAAAGCTTTAGTTCTTTTAAGCTGACTTGCCAAATTTGTCTTATTTGTTATGTAAGGCAAGCTCTCATTGCAAGAAGTCATAAGAGACACAATTGAATTAAATTTATAGGGTTAGAGAACTAAGTTCTTTTTTTATGATAAACAGGAAATGTCAGTACTCTGAGTAATATTTTCCACTCATATAGCAGATTAAATTTTCCAACAGATTGTTGGTTTGGCCACATAATTTTAAAGTATATTTATTCCAAGTGCTAAAAATTATTTTATGTAATAATTCATTTCTTCTTCAGCTTGAATTTATAATCATGAAATTCATATGTGATATGATAGGCTCCTGACCTGGCTTTCAATTATCTTGAAAAGAGATCACAGCGGTTAAATTTGTCTGTCTCATCATTTGAGAGATTAAGGAATTTGTTCTGAACACTGTTTCTCAAGAGAACGCTTATTTTTTCCCTCCTTTTCTTTGGTCTATTTTGTATGATGTGTGTGTCTACCTGTGCTGATTTGACATAAGATTTGAAAACTGTTTAATCAAGTGGTTGATATTCTTATTTTTATTTTATTTAAAATGCTGGGAATTTTTAAAAAGCACTTGGTAACGTGTTTTTCTTTAATTTTCAATGTAATAGGTACTTGCTACAAGAAAAAAAGTAAAAAGTGTATAAAATAAATTATGGCATCCTCCTTCCCTGAGGTAACCAATGTCAACAGATGTATTTGTAATCTTTTACAACTTTACGCTCAAGAAAACATTTATAAAATTTTATTGAGTAAATCTCCATTCTTTTTAAAAAAACAAAAGTAAGATCACTACATACATTACTTTGAAATTTGCTTTTTCAAATTACCACTCCTATCATTATAGGTCAAAACATAATAACACATTTATTTTAATATTTGCATAATTAAATCCCTTATTATGTATAAAAAGCACAATTTTAGCAGCCATCCACACTGATACACATATTGGTGATTTTATTTTTTTGCTTCTGTAAACAGTAAATATTCTTGTATGTATGCTCTAATGTATTAGTGGTTTCATTTCTGTAGGATAGATTCATAAATGCATTGAGTAAAGGTTATATACATTCCAAATTTTAATGTATTCATCAGATTACTTTCTAAAACTCACACTCTAGCAAATGTGTACATATTTCCTCATTCCCTCTCAAATACTGAATATTTCAGTATTTTCAACTTATTGCTTACTGATAGGTGAAACAAATATTTAAAGTAGTTTTGGTTTTTGCAGACTGCCAGTGAGACTGGGGCTCTTTTCATTTATATTTCCTCTTTGGAGAATTTACTGTTAATCCTTTACCAATTCATTTTAAAAAAATCCTTTTATTAATTTTGCCAGTTGTGAACTTTAAATAGAGAGAATCAGACAGTAGTGCTCTTTTGTGTGCATTTTCATCTTTGTATAATGATTATACCATAATTTTTTATTCATTTATATCAGTGAGTTATTGCTATGTACCAAACCACCCCAAATTTAAAGGCTTTAAGTAAATGCACATGTATTATAGTTTACAGATTGGCCAGGGGGTTCTGTTTATTGCTTTGCTTACTCATACTATATAATAAAAGCCCAGCGACCGAAACGGGGGAACAACCAGAGACCAGAATGACCACGGCCCCTCATCCTGGCCAGCAGCCCTCCAGCGAGCAGTTAGGGGTGATCAGGGAGGCAGACAGAGTGGTTAAGGGCAATTAGGCAGGCAGGCAGAGTGCTTGGGAACAATCAAGCAGGCAGAGGCTATTAGGGGAGATCAGGCAGGCAGAGGCATTTAGGGGTGATCAGGCAGGCAGAGTGGTTAGGGGTAAACAGGCAGGCAGAGGCAGTTAGGAACAATTAGGCAGGCAGAGGTGGTTAGGGGCGATCAGGCAGGCAGGTGAGTGGGTAGGGGTGATCAGGCAGGCAGGCGAGCAGTTAGGGGCCAGTGTCCCGGATTGTGAGAGGGATGACCAACTGCGGGTTTAGGCCTGATCTGCAGGGATCCCTGCGAAATTGGGCCTAAACCGGCAGTCAGACATCTCCCAAGGGGTCCCGGATTTCAAGAGGGTGCAGGCCGGGCTGACAGACGCCTTCCCCCACCCCCATGCTCGAATTTCATGCACCTGGCCTCTAGTAGGTCTGTAATCAACTTGGGTTGTGTAGGCAGCTCTTTACTGATGGCTGAGCTCTGTCATATGGTTGGGAGTCAGCCCTTTGTAAGCTGGTCTAGGAGGCCTCCCTGGGAAGTGGGTTCTCCTGTATAGTATCTCATTTTCCAGAAGCCTAGATTGAGCTCGTTCAAATGGTGGTAGCAAGGTTCCAAATGAGAGGATAGAAACTATGAGGCCGATTGAGGCCTGGTCTTGGGATTGGCTCAAGAAACAGTTCAAGCCCAGAAACAATAGAGTTTTCCAACAGTTTGAGTTGCCCTGTCCTTGATATTATCAGTATTTTATATTTTAGGCATTCTAAAGGGAGCATAGTGTTAGTATACAGTGTTATTTTTTAACAGTTTTGTTAAAGTATATGGATTACAAATTGTACATATTTAAATGTATAATTGATAAATTCTGATCTATGTGCTCACTTCTGAAATTATCATCACACTAAAAATGTAAGCATGTCCCCCAAATTTCACCATGGCTCTGTAATCTCTCTCATTCCTTCCCTCCCTCTATTCCCACATAACCATATATCTGCTTTCTGTCACTATAGATTAGTTTTGTATAATTTTATATAATAGAATCATAATGTACTTTGTCTAGTCTGCTTCCTTTTACTCAGTATAATTGTTTTGAAGTTTATTCAAAACAATGTAACAGCATGCTCATATGTTTTAATAGTTTATTCTTTTATTGTTGAGTAGCATTCCATTATATGGATATAGCACAATTTGTTTATCCATTCACTTGGTTTTTACTTTGGACTGAATATGTGGTTTTTACTTTGGAGCTATTATAATAAAGCTGCTGTGAACATTTGTGTACAAGTCTTTCTATGACTGTATGCTTTCTTTTCTCTTGGGCGTATACCTAGGAATAGAACTGCTGGGTCATAGGGTATTCAATGTTTTTAACATTTTTAAAAACTGCCAAACTGTTTTCCAAAGTAGTCGCACCATTTTACATTCCCAGCAATGATGTAGGGTTGTTTCAGGTGCTTTTGTTCTCCTCAACACTTGGAATAGTCAGTCTTCTAAAATTTTAGCCATTCTGCTAGTTCTACTGTCTTGGAGAACTTTGAGGTCAGAATGCTACTTTCGTATCCACTAATTTTTCCTGAAATTGCTTTTAATATGATATTCAACTCATAGAGTTTTACATTTCAATCATTTTGTATTTCTAGAAATTATATTCTGTTTTTTTTAAAATATGCCGTCAGTCTTCATATTTCTTGCTTATCTTTCCAAATCCACCTTTTTAAAAACATTTAAAGAAAAGAACATTTATAATATATACATAGTTATTGTCTATTTTATGTTTGATAATTTCAATAACTCAAGTCCTTGGGAATTTAAATATGTTGTAGATAGTCTCCAGTTTCTCCAAGTGCTTGATACATTTTACCAAATTAACCTAAATTATGGGGATCACAAGGTACTGGACTGAGAATGCTTCTTCCAGGAAGTATTATATTTGTATATACTTTTGCCAGAAGCCAGGGGAGGTAACCCATGAGGGATTCTTTATTTTCTTGGTTTGAATTTCCCTAACCTTTCAGGCCTATGAATTCAAATCCTACTGTCACATAGGGTGGACCTATGTTTACACATCTCCAGGGGAGAATTTTGTTATTATTTTTTTCTACCCAGCTCTTAGTCAGCTTGGTTACCATAACAAAATACCATAGACTGGTAAACAACAGAAAATATATCTTACTGTTCTGTAGGCTAGACAGAATTTTATTTAAAAAGTGAAATAATATTATATATACTTTGTATTGTCTGGCTGGTTTCATTCAGCATAATTATTTTCAGATTAACCTATGTTGGAACCAAGATCAAGGTGCTGGCCAGATAGGTTTCATTCTGAGGCCTCTTCACAGGCTGCCATTTCACTGTGTGCCTATATGACCTCTTTGTGTGAGAGTGGAGGGCCGGGAGTAGGGAGAGCAAGCTGTCTGGTTTCTTATTAAGGCATAAATCCCATCATGAGGGCCCCACCCTTATGACCTCATCTAATCTTAATTACCTCTCAAAGGCCCCATCTTTATTTATTTTCCTCCATCTTTAAATACTATCACATTGGAAGCTAGGGCTTCAACATATGGATTAGGGGAGGGGGCATAAATATTCAGTCCACAGTAACTGAGAACTGTGGCAGAGACAGACAGATTTTTTTCATTGGTTACCTTTACTAGCAGTTGTGTATTTTTTGTTGTTGTTTAGTCCACCACTTCACTGGAGTTGTATCAACTTGGAGGACCCAGGTTCTATGTGTAAATGAAGGGTGCAGGGAGAAGGGATGTGTGTCAAGTTAAGTCTCCCCCGCATCATTGGATTAACCTATCCTTGTGACCAGTAGATAACACATTCTCACAGGAGCCTTATTAATTTTTGTTTTTGTTTATCACTTTGATTTCAATTTTATATATATTTTTATTTTTAGTTCGGGAAATTTTACTTACTTTCTTACTGAACTGATCAATACATTTCAAGGCATATTTGTTTTAAGTTTTGAGAATCCAGGTGTTTTCCAAGTAAGGGGCGTTCAGAACATCTAGCTATCCTTCTGGTGACAGCTCAAGTTCTGATACAGACAGTTTAGTTTTGCCACATTCAGACCTGAGAAGCCTGGAATGCCATGACCAAAGGCACAGAGAACAGATACTCTTGTTAATTTGGGGTGTGTGTGTGTGTGTGTGTGTGTGTGTGTGTGTGTGTGTGTGTGTGTTTGGGGAGGGGGGGATGAAGGGGTCTTGTGACAGGATTGCTGAAAGCATGGATAGTAGGCCAAAAAGTAAGTTTCTCTTGAGGCAAAGTAGAACTATTGGGTTTTGTGGGAGGAATGGCATGATTCATTGCAGAGTTAAGGGTACAGAAAATTAGAGCCAAGACGTTAGCCAGAACATATTAGGACAGTGTGAGAGGAAAAGGCAGTCTCAACTAGAACAGTGGCCTTGGAAGAAAGGAGAGAATGCACACAGGGTTGTTCTGGAGGTAGAAGTTCAAACACTTGGCAAACATTTGATTTTAGGGGTTAGGACTTTAATAAAAATCTAAAAGAAGTAATGGTTCATGGAGTAGAGAGGATGATGAGGTCTCTTTTGGAACCATTTCATAACTCAATTTATCAGATCATCTGTAGGTTTCTTCTTTCAACTGCCAAGAAAAGAGATTGGCCACATTTCGGAAACTGCAAATTTCTCTTTGAATACCTATGAAGGTTGTAAATTAGAAAGTTTAGATTGAGTGTAACTTTTATCTGATGGAGAAAAATCTGAAATAAATCATCCATGTTTCTTATATTTCCTTCATAAGTAAATCCATTTTTAGTGTGATTTCTGTGACTGCATATTCTCAGTATTTAAACTCTGATAAAAAATATTAATCACAAAAGTCATTTGAAGTTTAATTTAGAGGTGATGGCTGACATATTTAGGGAAAAGCAATAACAGATTAAACCTATTCAGACTAATGACCCATGAGTTTGTCCTTGAGACCCACCTTCATGTAGGAGTTTGGCAATTCTGGTCACCATTGAGTACCTAGTGGGAACAGAGAAATGTGCTGGGTTAGTGGGGGCAAAGTTGAAAAACAGAGTAAAAAGGACAAGATGCTAATTAATTCTGTGCAGTTGATATATGGTGTTATGTTATTTTCTCTTGCTGTGGACTTTTCAAATTAAATCAAAAGCAAACAAATAACCCCAATGCTTAATAAGACATTTGCTTTGTTCTCCAGAAACCTACATCTAGAGAAGACTTACTTATTCAAATAGCTGGAAGGCAGCAGGAGACTAGGGCTTAGAAAGGTGAATTAGATGTGAACCTGTTTATGAAGCCAAGTAAAGGCTTCCTTGAATGGGGTTATCCACCGATAATGAGATTCACCCACAGAAGACCAGGGTTTAACTCAGTCATAGCCTCAGACAGAGTTCAGTTTATTGTTTGCACTTTTTCATGGAATTGCCTTACAAATGAGGTCTTCTTTTTATGGAGGCCTCATCTATATATATAAAAAGCCAGTGACCATAACACCGTAACTACCGGAACAACCGGTCGCTATGACACCCACTGTGGCCAGCGAACCTGCCCGATCAGGGGGTGGGGCTGGCCGGCCAACCTCCCACAGCCCCTCCCCCTGGCCTGCCCGCCCTTGATCAGACTCTCCCACCCAATGAAGGGTGGGGCCAGCCAGCCAAACGCCCTTCCCACTGGCCAGCCCACCCCTGATCGCCCTCCCACCCCAATAGGGGGCAGGGCCAGTCAGCCAATCTCCTGAAGCACCTCCCCCATCTGGCCCCACCCCAGATCAGCCACCCCACCCCGATCAGGGACAGGGCCAGCTGGCCAACCACCCATGGCCCCTCCCCCAGGCCACTGGCCCCGATCAGCAACCCCCACTCCATTCAGGGGAGGGGCTGGCCGACCTACTGCCAGCCCCTCCCTATGGATGGCCCCACCCCCAATTGCCCCCAGCCCCAATTGGGGGCAGGGCCTGCTGGCCAATTGCCCTTGGCCCTTCCTCCCAGTCATCCCAGCCCTAATTGGGCCCCTATCAGGGCGGGCCAGTCGGCCAACCTCCCGCCATCTCCTCCTCCCAACAGGCCTAGCCCTGATCCTCCCTGCTTGGGGCTGGGCCGGCTGGACCCCACCCATGCATGAATTCATGCACTGTGCCGCTTAGTGTTTAAATATACAGATAAAAAGAGTGGAGATAGAATTACAAAAGCCATCTACTAGTATTCATTTATTTGTTTAACTTTCCTGAAGTATAAAAGACATTATTTATTTTTTTATATATATAAATTTTAAATAATATATTTTTATTGATTTCAGAGAGGAAGGGAGAAGGAGAGAGAGTTAGAAATATCAATGATGAGAGAGAATCATTGATCAGCTGCCTCCTGCAATCTTGGGGATTGAGCCTGCAACCCGGGCATGTGCCCTAACTGGGAATTGAACCATAGGTCAACGCTCAACCACTGAGCCACGTGGGCAGCGCTAAAAGACAGTATTTCTTAACTGGAGTAACGGTTAGTCACAAATTCTGTGAGATCAAGCATAGTTTTTCTCATCTCTTTATCATTCCTTTTCCAACCAGAGGGCAAAACTCCCGTAAAAACACTATATCATTAAAGTGCCAAGTTATTTTGAGCCTTATTCCAATCCTTTTTTAATCATACCTCCCATCTTTATACTCCCACGATAGCTGGTACAGATAAGAAAGTTGCCCAGAGAATGGGACTGAAGCCAGTTAGCTGTAAGTGCAAACTCAAGTCTGCTACTCGCAGCTGTGTGAGTATGCTCAGTGTACTTAACTGTGTTTCAATTTTCTTGTCTGTGAAAAGAAGGCAGTGATACCTGCCTTAGGAGTGTATAAAGATGAGATGAAATGAAATGTAATAGCATGTGTAACGGGCATGGTACATATAAATACAAATGGTATATACGAAGCATTCATCAAATATACTTACTGATACCATAGCACCCCTACATTTTCCATGGGACTCATCTTTCTACCTGACCATAAAACTTAAGCCCCCTTACACTTGTGTCCCACTCAGCCTTGGGTCTTCAGCCCTGGGCACAGTTCCTAACAGTACTGCTTACTGAATGTTTGTTGAATGAATGACTCAAATCTAGACTCAAGTCAATGATGGTGAGTTGTAAACAATGTTCAGAAACATCTAACTTATCCCTGGAACAAATGAACTTTGAACTTGTGGCACTGTGGATTAGGTGTCTAATTCAAGGACTGAACAGAATAGTTTTGCTGTGCTACTTGTAGACACTTCATAGAAGGATACAGAATTCAGTGAAGTAAATTATGATTTGAAGACCTGGGTTTATTACCAGTTCTAAAGCAATGCTATGTTGTGGCTTAGAGAATGATTATTTTCCTTCTCTCAGAAGAAAAAGAAGATGGCCCATTTATTAAATTTCATCAGGAAATACAACTCTTAAATTATAATGAATAAATGCTAAAGTAACATGCTTCATTTTAAACTGCCAAAATTATTATGATAAATTATATGTAAACACAGGCACTAGAAGTTTCAGGATGTGAAAATAAGTTTTATAAAGTTAGTTTTAAAATACGCAAGATTAAATTGGCTATTTTTATATGTAAGTGGTATTGGGCTAAATTAAAAACTATTTTTTCTTTCTCAAATTTGGGCTGTGGAGTTTTATCATGAGGATCATCTGTTAGTAATTGAGTTTCTGTCCTTTCATAGATGGAATTATTAGGCCTTTAAACCATATAAAAAAAGAAGAACCTCATACACAACAACAACAAAAGCAGACTGTAACTTCAAAGGAGACCAAAAAAAGCAAAAAACAATCCAGAGAGAGAAAATGTTTGATGCAGAACCAAGGAAAGGTCTGGGTGTCATTGCTGCGACCCTCCCAGCAGGAGCTGTGCCTGCTCAGGGGTAAAGCCACACGTGGTGACGTTGCCATTGGCTGTGAAGTCTTGAGAGCAGTTTGGGAAGAAAACGTTTAAAATTATTCTAAGGGCCTAAAAACTCAAAGGATATAATTGAGTTTTCAGAGTAACAACATGTTGTTCTGGAAACCTAGTACCAAATCCATCTTGGTCAATGATTGCTCTAAATAACAAATTTTAATTTAAAATATTATGAAAGAAAAGAGATCATGTTACACTATATAGGGAAATAAAAAATTTCAAAGATTTTGGAGACTGTATTATAAAATTAAGTATGATAGCATCATTATAGATGGGAAATAGAAGAACTATATTTGATGAATGCTTCGTATATACCATGCACTGTTTGGGGTTTTCCAATATCTCATGTAATTCTTATGATCACACTGTGAGGTAGGAAATAGAGACTCATATGTTTAATTAACTTGTCAGGAGCCAGTCAACTAGTAAGTGATGAAACCAGAATTTAAAAATATATTCTAAAATTAATATTTTTTCACTGTAAAAAAAATTCAAATATAGACAGCCACAAATCGAAAAGCAAATATCTCTAACAGCACTCACATTTCACTTCCCATAAACATATTTTTTTTCTGAAATTTTCTATATATATGCAATCACATACCTTTATGTCTATGTCTGTTTATTTCTTGTTTGGTTTTTAGACCCATAATGGGATTACACTATATATTTTTATACTTCCTTTTACTTAGCAGTATCTCTTGGAAAATGTTCTACTTCATTATGTATAGATCTATCTTATTCTTTTATGATTGTGTGGTAGTCCGTTATCTGAATGTAAGCATAATTTAACCAGCACCCCTTAATTTCAAGTTTTATGCCAATACATACTTTCTCTCTCTGTTAGTTTGCTTAGGCTGCCGTAACAAAATCCCAAAGACTAGGTGGCTTTAAACAACAGAAATTTATTTCCCATGGTTTTGGAGGCTGGGAAGTCCAAGCTCAACGTGCCAGTAAGATACGTTTCATTTTGAGGTCTCTTCTCTTGGCTTGTAAATGGTTGGGAATTCAATATATAAATCTGAGGGATACAACCTTCTGTCCATAACAATAGCCAACATTGCCTATTAACAAACTTTTAAAATGTTGTCAATCTGATAAGTGGAAAAATGCCAAGTCCTTTTCATTTTCATTTATTTGATTATGAATGACTTTTAACATCCTTTTCTCTGTAATCTCTTTGCTATGAGCTTTTTGTTCATGTACTTTGTCCATTTTCACTGTTGGTTTTTTTGTAGTAAGGGTATTAGCCCTTTGTTTGACAAAAATATTGCAAATATTTTCTCCACTGTTTTGGTAATTTAGTATTTACTTTTCTTAGCTCAGCAGAGTGTTGCTTCTAGTTCTTTTCTCTATTAACTTTTATATCACTTCTCTAGGATAGGAGAATGGGTCACATAAAATGAAGTTGAAGTGTGCAGGCATTTTACTGCACAGTCTGTCTTGCCTGTTATTCTGAGATGTGGAACAATAATCCTGTAAGATGTTTCCCATTTCTGCAGTTTTTATTCTCCATAAAACATGTTGGTCCATGCAGTCTCTGTACCTTGCATAGGACTGGCAGAAATCCAGATATACTTACGCCTTTGAGGTAGGTGTTGTTGGATTAAAGAGCATGTGACCAATAAAACTATTGGGGAAGTTCTCTGAACCATTTCTCTGCAGTATGAAACAGCAAAGTCATGCATACTTTATATGCTTTTGAACTGTATGTACTTCTAATGCCACGAGTTACCAGATTTTGACATGCAGGTTAACCTTAAAAAGAATTGAAATTTTTAAAATATATTTTTATTGATTTCAGAGAGGGGAGAAAGAGAGAGAGAGAGGGAGTGAAAGAGAGAGAAAGAGAGACATCAGTGATGAGAGAGAATCATTGATTGGTTGTCTACTGATTGAGCCCGCAACCCAGGCATATGCCCTGACCAGGAATCAAACTTTGACCTCTTGGTTCTTAGGTTGATGCTCAACCACTGAGCCACCGAGGCTGGGCAAAAATAATTCAATTTTTAATTTAAAAACAGCTTGCAACTATAAAGATGTAAGCAATTGCATGCCAAAGAATAACGAGCAAGATCTAGTCTTGATATTCTATATTCCTAATTATAACACACAAATAATAAAGGCTTTGAAAAAGTCTGCTTCATATAATGAGTTGTCAGCAAGTGGTGAAACAATGAGTTGCTATTCCAATTAAGGAGAAAAAATTCACATATGAAATAATTGCGTTCAATAAAAAATATATATGTGCTAACTTGTATAGAACTAAGTATAGTTTTCAACTGCTTACTATAAATTATTACATGCTGGACACATTTTCTCCTTTATTTTTTATAATAGATTGAGTTGATTTGTATTTCCATCTTATAAATTTTAAAGAACAACAGAGTTTCAGTAAGGTTAAGCAATTTGCCTCAGGTCACACAGCTTGTGAGCACCAGAGGTTGGATTCCAAACCAAGTCTGTGGTTTCAAGCTACCACATAGTACTGCCTCCTGAAAGAAGTTCAGAGAAGCAAGGCAAATGTGAGCCAAAATAATCAGAGAGGGCATCCAGTGAAAACAAAACCTGGGATTTCAAGAATGAGTAGGATTTTAATAAGCATAGTTGAATAAGAGGATGTATTGGGTGGAGAAACAGTGTGAAAGAAATCATGGAGGTCAGACTGAACATGGTGCATAAAGGGAAAGGATCCCTGTGACTGAGAATTCATGCATATGGGACTGTGTAGGTTACACACAGCCAGTGGCAGGGGGTCCTGAGTCTCAGAAAAAAGTATGGACTTGATTAACTACAGGATGTGTGGTGTGGAGCCATTGAATATTACCAGTCAGATTAACAAGGTGAAAAGTGCTGATTTGGGGAAGTTGTCTGTTTGGAATATGGAGTATTGTCCAAATGGAGCATCTAAACACCCAAGGAGATAAGCAGGTGGCTCTTAGTATGATTCAGGTAGGATGAATAGGAGGTGTGGACTAGTTGATTGCTATGACTGGAGAGTAACCTGAGGACATTTTGAAGGTGAAAAGTATGAAACAGAATGAGTCATATTGCTTTGGCATGTTCTAAATAGTCAGTGTTCTCAAGAAAAAAAATTCAGTGTTGAAACACATTATAGAACTTAGGTATTTATTCTTTTGGGAACTCCTTTTTATATTATTTTCAAAAGTCTGAAATAACAAAGCTTTTAACATGATCCAAATTTGGGTACTTATCTCAGTTTTCATTATTTGTCTAAAGAGATGAAAGAAGCAAAAGGTGACTAAAGAAGATAATTGTTGGTAATTACTATCAGCATCAAACCCATTTTTATTTCACCTGAGTGTTGCTTGGGTTTATTTCAAACAAATCTATTTGTCCAGAGGTTTACATATTTCAAGAGCTGCAAGTTCATTTTCAGCTTTGCCCTTCACATTGTGTTTTCTTCACCGTTAATTTGTCTTCTCTCATGGTAGAGAAATGGCAGCCCCAACTATCTTTCACATCCAGGGGGCCAGGAGAGGGCAGCTCTCCTGTGAGCCACCACGTAAAAGTCCTGTGATTGGACCAATTTAAGTTCATGTCAAGAATGGACTCACATCGATGGGTTTAGGCCAATCAAGAAAAGGGGGAATCATGCTTAGTCAAATGATATGACTAAGAAATTTGGGATCCTGGTAGGAAGGCTTTCTAGGGGAATTGATGCTGAAAGGCGACCAGAAACTACCATTAGCTTTTCTACTCTTCTAGAATGTGAACTGTATGACTGTCAGGTGGATGCATTTTTGTTTCCCCCCTTGGCACCTAACAAAGAACACATTGTAGGTACATATATAGGTGTTACTGTTTGTTTTGTTTTTTATTTGTTAGTTGAGTGCATGAATGAATGACATTTACTGAGAGAGAATATTTTCAGATCAAAACGATAAGGAGATATTTAGAATTGTACACACGCATAAGAAGTGTCAATGTAGCTAAATTTCTTTTGGAGAAAGGGTCATATTCAGGAAAAGATCTCTAGGGAAAATATATCTCAGTCTTATACATACAAATTTGAAAATCAAATCTGAAATAAATTGACATGGCACACATAAATATATATTTCATGTTTGGCAATAAAATATTTGATCATGGCAATATTTTTTTTTTGTCTGAATGTAACATTCATACCTTAACATTAGATTTTTAAACACTGGAACTTGTGAATGGATTACTTGTCTAGACGTGTTTGTTATCTATATGCACACAGTGCTACAAAAATGTATTAATAAATCCAGAATCCAACTTGTAATAATAATATTTGCAGACATATTTCTTGAGAACATATAAATGCTTAAATGAGTGAGTGAATGAATGAATGAAATGGAGCAAGATTGAAACCCAAGAAAATGTCATTAAAAAAATGCTTTTTCATGAAGTTACTTGTCTCAGGTTGGGTTCCCAGATACGGTCCCTCGAGACAAGGATTTATGTACAAATGATTGATTAAGGAAGTGCCAGGAGAAAATACTTGTGGGGAGGGAAAGGCCAGGGAAGGGAAGAATGTAGAGCAAGGGTGTGATGGCATGGTAGTTTCGGCTTCAATCTAATCTCATTGTCTTAGTCTGTTCAGGCTGCTAAAACTGAGTAGGACAGACTTGGCTTATAAACAACAGAAATTGATTTCTCAGAGCTCTGGAGACTGGGGCCCAAGATCAAGGCACCTGCAGATTTGGTGTCAAGTGAGGACTGCTTCTTCATGGATGGCTGTCTTCTCACCGGCTCCTCACATGGTAGAAGGGGTGAGGGAGCTCTCTGGACTCTCTTTTGTAAAGATACTAACCCCACTTATGAGGGATCTGCCTTCATGCCCTACCACTGGCTTCATCTTCTAATACCATCACCTTGAGGGTTAGAATTTCAATACAAATTTTTTTGGGGTGGACACAAACACACAGCTGGTTAGTGACACAGCTAAGAAGTGAACGAGGTCTCCTGACTGCCTGGTCTTTCCACTATTCCTTTCTGGCCATATAGGTGTTAATTTAAAATTTCTTAAGAGTATCTAGGTGATCTCCAGTTTACTGAATATCTCAGTTAACTGAAAATTAATGTGTTTGTTAAAATAGTCCCAGAAGCCACCTTAGAGTTCATGAGTAGTCTGTTAAAAATTCAAAGAACAATATATACAGTAAGCATACTGTGTTATACACTTTCGTAAACATCATTTGCTGTTCTGTTCTGTTTGTTTTTCTATTCTTGACGTGTTCAGCAAAAGAACCAAATTAACTTACATTTCAAATAAATGACTGTAAATCATAATGTTTTACCTCTCTCGACGGTCCTTGCGTATTTGTAAAGAAAACAGCATTTATACTATGTACCTATAATGGAACTTCAGGAATCCATAAGCCTGGGAGAAAGACATTTGTGTGGGTGAAAGGGGGTGATTTCCCGCCTCACCCCATATTGCTTTTCAAGGGCATTTATTGAAGTAATGTTGTTACTAACTCATCCAGATCCAATTAAGATGGACGAGTAAAACAAAAGCTGTTTTATATGGCAAATTTCCTGAGGAAAAAAATGGGTAATTTCAGATCACACATACAGCTTGATGAATTGATTAGATAGTTACTTGTGTTTGGGTATTAGTGAGGGCTCTTGGTTGCAAGTAACAGAAACCCAACCTGATCTAGCTTAGGGCATAGAAAGGGATGTATCGACTAATGACAGAAGAGGAAAGATTGATTAAATAAGCCCCAGAATGGCAGATGCAGCTGGCTTCAGAGACAACTTAGGTGCTCAAGCCCTGCCAGGACTGTCTTGTCTTGTCTTTGGAATTTTTCTGTGTGCTGTCTTGTATCTCACTACACACTGGCTTCTACAGTCTCCAGCTTCTGGAGGGTGATTTTTTTGTTTTGTTTTATTTTTGTTTTCATAGTTTGAAAATCCCAAGAAAAGATCCTTGTGCTGGGACCCCATCCCTGAACTGGTCAATAGTGGCTGGCAGGGCCTGCTCATGCTTGTGGATGGTACCTCCCAGGAAAACGCAGGGTTGCAGCAGGGGGTTAATTATTTCCCAGCATAATGAACTCCCTCCCAGCTCTCCCCGTTTCTTCATTCCTTTTCTTCATTTCTATCCCACTTGACCATCACATCCTGAGCTGTAGCTGCCAAATCCACTCAAGCTGTGGCCCCTGACATCAAATCAGCAAGTCAGGTTTTACTTGGAGCCTGACTTTTTTCAGAGTGGATTAGCTGTGGGACACTCATTCTTTTACTCAATTTGATTGCTTCTTATAAATTGGATACCCCTACCCTGCTATGCATCAGCATGGTCTTATCATCATCTGTCCACACTGCTAGTTCTGGCTGAAATGTCTCCGAGGCAGCATCTCTTTATGAGCCAGCTGCTCTTTGGATAACCTCTGTCGGAGATGGTTTACTGGCTCTTACTTGGACAGCAACCTGTGCCTCAGGTGACTGTGTAAAGCCTGATGCCAGGAACAAGAACAGACAGGAATAAAAGTGATGGGAATTTACAAAATTTCCAGCTCATTACAGAGTCCACCCATCGCTTCTCTTCTTTTGTTTTAACTTCAAGTTATTGAATTGCAAGATGTTTGTAGAGAGCTATGTTCCACTCATGTCTCAACAAGCAACATCTTAAATGGGTAGACCTGGGAAAATAAGTATAGGGAAATTATTTGTAAGACCTCTAATAACCTCCTGTTTTTCTCACGCTGAGCTTAGTGTATTTAAATAAGTCAAGAAGGGGATTTTCCCTTTTTTTTGTTCCACAAAATAAAAACAAAAGCAAAATACTAGTACACATGTATTTAGCTATAGATAATGAAACCTACTTCATCTCAATCATTTAAAGGGGAGCATGGATATTTGTGATAAGTTCATGTCACAAACAAATGGAGGGACAGTTATGACCTAGGTATAAAATGTACGTATTTGGCACTGGCTGGTTTGGCTCAGTGTTTAGAGCATTGGCCTGCGGACCCAACTAGTCTCATGTAGCTAGAGTAGATAGACATCCCTTCCTCTCTCACCAAAATAATTGATTCATTATTAGGAAGCATGTACAGATTTGTAAAGGCTTGCAATGGGAACAAAGTTCTCCCATTTCCTGGAAATTGTACCCTGCACCAAACAGGTTATGCCCATTCATAGCCAAGGAGCAGAATGCAGAGCAAAAGAAAGAAAGACTGATGCATGGAGGCAAAGGTTCGAGTCAGGAATTTTGAGGTCTTAGATGAATGGTTGTGAAAGTATCTTTAGTATCCCTTCAGAAGGGGCAGATTACAGGACTGATTGACAGTTGTGAGCACCTGGGTCAATTGTGAGGACCTGGTGAGTAAGTAGTTCAAGTTGTCTCCTGGGGAAAAGTGGTGGGATGAGTGACTGGAAGGGGTGAAAGAACTAAAAGAGCAGGGAAGCGGGATGAAAAGAGGATTTCAGAGGGAGTGTAGCCCCAGGTGGGACAGTGACAGTGGGGTTGCTGAAGTGCAACGCAGGGTCAGTCTAAGGAATTGAGACAATCAAGAAATGAATTAATTTGAATTTGATGACTCGGCATATTGATGAAGGCTTCAGAGAAAGGGGATTATTTATTCACTTCCATTCAATAACAGTTATTAAGCAGGGTTTGTGTTGCAGGGAGTGTGCTAGACACACTCGACCTGGATAAAGAGGGTAAGAGAAGAGGACGGGTCACAGGGAACAGTATACATATTGGAGCTTTTCACTTTACAGGCTCAGTTTTATGGTCACTGTTAATTTCCACCTTGGCCGTGGCTATGCTTAGCAGCTCTTCTTTTCTCTCCTTTCATCTGTGTTTTGTTTCCTGGGCTGTTCCTTTACTATGCACCGCGGTTAATAGCTAACCTCCAGCCACCAGGCCATCCTCGCCTGGCGTCTATTGCATATGAAGGTGGGTCTGTAAATACCACTTACGTGATCAAGAACACAGTGATGAGTAACCTGCTTTAATATGTCATCAGGTGTTTGTGTCATTGACACCCACTTCCACATGCACTGCTTTATATTCATTGGTTTTTATTTCTTCTGCAATCCTAGAGGCAGCCTAAAACAAAATTTAAATGTGCATTTCAGCCTCAGAAAGACCAGTTTATCTATATTTTTATACTTTATGTTGCCATACCTTCTTTGACAATTTCTGTAAGTTTAGTATTTTTTGAATAGAGGTCACCCTTGGCATTCATACTTGCTTGTGATAATAATGTGACATCTGCGAAGTGAGCCAAGTGCTGCTCCTTATAGCAAGGATTCGTTGCAGCCTTATTTTTCTCAGAAATATTTTTAATACAAAAATGCATAGCTGCGCCATTGTTTCAAACACCACAGTGATGTGAAAGGAAAAGTCCGTTTCCCACAGACAGTTACTGAATAGACAAGAGAGAATAGTGTTTAACACCTGCATGCAGCCAACGAGTGGGATGTGTTGGGAGCATGTGTGTGCCAACCTCTCCTTCCTCAGACAGTGCTCAACGTTACTTGAGCTGAAGAAGAATATCACACAGGGCCAGGACTGCTTCCGATGTTTGTGGAACTGGCTGAGGAAGCAGAAGGTAACTAGCAGCCATCATTTGGGGACTGGGAGTGATCCACTGGCATCCCCAGGCTGTAGGCATGGAAGGAAGCTCTGTGGGATTGGATGCCTCTTATTTAATAAGGTTACTTCTGCCTTTACTTTTAATGGAACTTTTCTAAGAAACTCTTTTATATGCAATCTGGTTGATTTAGTCCATTATGTTGGTACTTAGTGAAAGCTTCTTTTTCTCCCAAATATATTTACTATTTTTGCATTTATATAAATCAAAATTAAATAGTCTTACACATTTGAACTCTATATATGTAAGTTTAGATAACACTTAAGATAGTCTCTTATATAAATGTAATTTAATTTATTTACTCTTTAATTTATTTACTCTTCTATGCAGTTATTTAGAGTTAAAAGAATTAGCAAGATCTTATAAAGGGTGTTGAAGCTCTTATCTTGCACTGTCATTACATGTAAGTTTGCTTTGTATTTTTGCAGTTTTTTACCTGGGGCTGAAATGAATAAGTATTAATTTTGCAGCTATGGTATATGTTAATCTTCAAGCATTGTATTATGATTGTTCAGTGAAATTCAAGCTGTCATTCGGAGTAATGAGAGAAAAGAGATGAAGCCAGAGTAACGTAATAGGGACAGAATACTTTTTTCCTCTTTATTGGTGTTTATGGAACATTTCATCTATGTTTTCTCCATCTTTCATGAATAAGAGAAGCTTTTCTCTTAAAAAAAAAAAAAAGAAGAAGAAGAAGTTTATTTGAGGCATCTTTTTTTTTCTTTGAATTTACTGGGGCGGGGGGGGGGCATTGGTTAACAAAATTATACAGGTTTCAGGTGCACAATTCTACAACACATCATCTGTACACTGTATTGTGTGTTCAACATCCCAAGTCAAGTCTCCATACACTACCATTTAGCCCCCTATAACCTCCTCCATCTTCCTCCCCTTTTCCCCCTGGAAATCACCACACTGTTATTCATGTCCATGAATTTTCTCTTTTTTTCTCTCTCTCTTTCCCTCTGCTTGCCTGCCCCCAACCCCCAACACCTGTCACCCTGTCTTCTATGAGACTGTCACTGTTTGTCTTCTTAGTTCATTTTGTTCATTAGATTCCACATATGAGTGAAATTATATGGTACTTGTCTTTCTCTCACTGGCTTATTTCACTTAGCATAATGCTCTCCAGGTCCATCCCTGCTATTGCAAAGGGTAAGATTTCCTTCTTTTTATGGCCAAGTAGCATTCCACTGTGCAGATGTACCATAGCTTTTTTATCCACTCATCTGCTGATGGGTGCTTTTTTATCCACTCATCTGCTGATGGGTGCTTGGGCTGCTTCCAAATCTTGGTTATTGTAGATAACACTGCAATGAACATAGGGATGCATATATTAATTTGAATTAGTGTTTTGAGTTTCTTAGGATAAATATCCAGTAGTGGAATCATTGGGTCATAAGGTGGTTCCATTTTTAATTTTTTGAGGTAACTCTGTACTGCTTTCCACAGTGGCTACACCAATCTGCATTCCCACCAACAGTGCACAAGCGTTCCCTTTTCTCCACATTCTCGCCAGTACTTGTTGTTGGTTGATTTATTGATGGTAGCCATTCTGACAGGTATGAGGTAGTATCTCATTGTGCTTTAAATTTGCATTTCTCTGATGATTAGTGACATTGAGCATCTTTTCATATGCCTATTGGCCACCTGTATGTCCTCTTTGGAGAAGTGCCTATTCAGGTTCCTCGCCCATTTTTTAAGCACGTTAATGCCAGGCAACACCCATCCTCACATTTCTGCATGCACACTCTTAGCTCACTCTTGCTATGCTTCAATGAAGGCTACTAGTTTCTGTGGGTGCCTTGGCAACAGCCAACTATTTTGTCCTAACAACTCCTTTCCAAGACCTACTTTGTAGAGCTCAGTACAACCTACAGGTTCTTCCTGAACTTATAAGAGACTTAGCAAAAAGCTCGCATGTGCTTAAATATTTTACTGTGTACATATTAGCAGTGCCCTGTCCCCCTTGGAGTACTGAGGTTCCCAAATAAACCAAGTCTCACAAGAAAGCTTAAACTACATGCGGAAACTAAAATCTAATAGACATTCTGGGTTACCCTTTTGTGTAATCATTGTATATTATGCAACCATGCTTGAATCATAACTGTCATTTCCAAGCAAAAAAAATTGTTTCTGCCTTCGGGGCACACAGTGTTTTAAAGACAAGTGCAGACAAAGCCATGCGCAATGTCATTCCTGTGTATGTGATGTTAAAAATGTGCATATGGTAAGTAAGGCATGACTCACTTGCAACACAAAATAAAGTTGAATTTAAAAACTCAAGTCCCTGACTGCCTATTCAGATCTCTACCTACTATGTACCATTTCCCTCTTCTGCTGCTTAGATTTTACTATTTTTAAAAAATGGTAAAATTCTGTAGAAAATAAAAATGGAAAGCCTTAGGAGAAAATAGCTGAAAACACTTCATCTTTGCATGCATATCTGAAGCAGAGAACAAGCAAGAGTTTCAAAATGCATTACCTGCATTTGAGTAGTGGAGGCTAAAAGCATAAATGTGGATGAGCCCTAACACAGCTAACCTTTTGGAAATTTAGGAGCACATCAGGGATTCTGTGTCAGATACACAGAAGGTTTAAAGAACCATGTGACCGATGGCAACACCAATGACCCAGCTAGGCTAAGTACAGGGTCACGCACTTGCTCTGGATAGAAGGCTCTTTGTGATGGGAGGATATGTTTAGCTCTCTCTCAGCTCCTGGACTGCAGTGGAAGAGTGTTATGAAGGGAACTCACAGAAGGGAGGATGGAAGGAGCCTGCTCTCATGGACCGTGCTTTCACTGGTTTCTACCTCCCCTATTCTATTTCTAGAGGTATCACAGGAGCGCATCACTACAATGTTTTCTTTTTCCTCTCTCCCAAATTCTAACTTTACTATTAGAGAAAATAGAATTTGTTTCTAAACCCTAAAATGAAAATATCCATTATTGAGCTTTACTTTGTGTCCAGCTCTATGCTCAGCATCAGAAAGATAGATAGATAAATAGATGAATGAGATATCATCTATCACCTCCAGTAGGGATTAGTGAAGACAACATTTTGAGGTGGGAGAGAGGGAGGCTGAGGCAGTTTATGCCTATAGAGCCTTGATTTTTTTTTTCTACTTGAAAAAAAAGAGGGAAGAAGAGCCAGGAAAAAGTATAACCTAGAAGAGGGAAAGCAAGTTTTGAAACATCTGTTATGCAGAATGGCAAGGGAAACAAAAGTGAGTTAAAGAACAACAGATGAATCAAGTCCTATGATTCTTGGACAAACGGTTATCTCCTCTGTGCTGTTGCCATGGTTGTCATCATCATCATCATCATTGTCATCATCATCTTCACAACAAATTATACCTGAACCACATAACCTTTACATGCTTGAGAAAACCATTTCTTGGAAAGTGATAATCATTTATGCTAGTTTGATGCTTGTGTGGTGTAGAAGGCAGATTTATTTATTTATTTATTTATTTTTTGCTTTAATTAATAGACTTTATTTCTTAGAGCTTAGGTTTACAGAAAATTACACAGAAAGTACAGAGAGTTTCCATATATTTTTTATTATTTTATTTTATTATTTTTTTTTCTTTATTGATTAAGGTATTGTATATGTGTCCTTATCCCCCCATTGCCCCCCACCGCCCCACTCATGCCCTCACCCCCCTGGTGTTTGTGTCCATTGGTTAGGCTTATATGCATGCATACAAGTCCTTTGGTTGATCTCTCCCCCTTATCCCCACCCTCCCCTACCTTCCCTCTGAGGTTTGAAGGTCTGATCGATGCTTCTGTGTCTCTGGATCTGTTTTTGTTCATCAATTTATGTTGTTCATTATAATCCACAAATGAGTGAGATCATGTGATATTTATCTTTCTCTGACTGGCTTATTTCACTTAACATAATGCTCTCCAGTTCCATCCGTGCTGTTGCAAATGGTATATACTTTTTACTGTTGGTAGTACTACAGATTTAATTCATCCCATCCTCCCTCTGCTTTGTGCATGTGTAGGTTGAGCCAGTGATACAGAGAGGCCATGAGAGTCTGATCCATCACATCCTGCTCTATCAGTGCAACAGCAACTTGAACGACAGCGTTCTGGACTACGGCCATGAGTGCTACCACCCTAACATGCCCGATGCCTTCCACACCTGCGAGACCGTGATTTTTGCCTGGGCCATTGGTGGAGAGGTGGGGTTAATGATTAATGAGATGTAACACACTTAAGTGATCATTTTTTCCCCTATGATTCCAATATATACTTATAATTAAAGCTTTATACACTATTATTTTTTAAATATATATTTTTATTGATTTCAGAGAGGAAGGGAGAAGGGGAGAGAGATAGAAACATCAATAATGAGAGAGAATCATTGATGGACTGTCTCCTGCACATTCCCTACTGGGGATCAAGCCCGCCAACCCGGGACCCTTCAGTCTGCAGGCTGATGCTCTATCCCCTGAGCAAAACTGGCTAGGGCTCTATACACTATTTTTGATATGAGGGTGGCTTATTTTTCTTTCCAAGGAAAGTAATTTTTTTCTTAAGCCATTTTATTTTATCAACTATTGATTGTTAGAGTTTCGGTATGTTGAAATCTCTTTGGGAATGGTTGATTTTTGAGAAGAGTAGAACTGTCAGGGACTTTCACAGGGCACTGTCTCATGAAATTTTCCTAATTTAGGCTTTTTCCTATCCACCTCATGTTGGGTTGTCCCTCGGCACTCCGTTAGATCCTCGTTATGTGCTCCTGGAAGTTCATTATGACAATCCAACATATGAGGAAGGTGAGTTTACTTTTTATATATTCTACCTATGATTTTTACAAAGTTTTGTAAATTCTGTCTTAGAGTTGAAATAAAATAGCATCCATTGTTAGAAAGAATTAACCTATATGTTTGTGATTCCAATTAGCGTACTTTTTAGAGTAAAAGGGGGTACTATTAATAATTAAACTGCGACAATAGTCATTACTAGTGATGAACAAGGCAGATGGGCCTTGTGGTCATTAATCTTAAAAAATCATTTTCATACTGCTTACCAGGAAGTAGAAGAAAAGACCTTCCCCCCTTTGTCATGTAAATTAGCTCCAAATACAGGATACTTATGAAACATTTTCTAGCTATACATATGTAAAACTAACATTCATCAGACTAGAAAATAGTATTTTTTATGTGATAGGAAACCATAAGTATACTCAAAAAGTAATTATACAGAAACACTGTGTAATAGGATATCAAAATGAAGAGCAGTAATTATTTACATCTGATTTCTGAATTCACTTATGTAATTTTCCAAAACCAAAAAATGAAAGATAATAAAGTTTTCATTTTACATTGATTCAGCAATTATTCAGCAAATACTGAACACCAACTATGTGCTGGGTCTGTGCTTAATGATATAATGTTTGTGAAAAACATACACTGTTTTCATTTGTGGAAATTATAGTATAAAGAAAAATAATAAAATAATCATACCAATTAATATTAAATTACATATATGCTAATTTGATCCAAAGGGTCAATTTAGTACTCATAGGTAGGTAAGTTGTCACCACAGAAAGGAGTCAACTAATTTCAAAATTAGTGGAACAGATTTATGAAGTTTGGGATTCATAATTTCCCTCCTTATAAGTATGTCACAGCAAGGAATGTGCATTATTCATCTTTCATTCCACAATGCTTATTGTAGTGCTTTTTACATAGTAAAGTCTCCATTAATATTGATTGAATAACTGTTGAATGATGACACATTATAAAGAAAGTTAGCAATTAATAATTTTCTCCATCAGCAGATGGTTTCTGGACCAAGTGATTTTCACCTTTAGGTAAATATCACTGAGCTGTACCTGAAAACAATATAAGACTTTTATTGAGTTCTTCCACATTTTAATGAATGACTTTAGGATTCTGTCTTCATGTTAGATAATTGTGGAATATGTCAGCTAGACAACACAAATATTTCTCCTGTGGTATGCAGGCAATATGGCAACTTGACTTTCAACTTCCATTTGTGAAGCTGAATGTTGTCTTCCATCAACCTTTGCTTATATTCCTTTTCCTTGTGAGATTTTTAGGGAAAATGAATGAACCACTTCAACTGAATATAGAGAATTATTTTTAAGGACAAAAACTCACTTTTATTTATTTGCTCTTGTTCTAGGCTTAATAGATAATTCTGGACTGAGGTTTTTTCACACAACAGATATAAGGAAATATGATGCCGGGGTGATAGAAGCTGGCCTCTGGGTAAGCCTCTTCCACACCATCCCTCCCGGCATGCCCGAGTTCCAGTCCGAGGGTCACTGCACTCTGGAATGCCTGGAAGAGGTATGCTTCATCTCCATCTATGTGCTGCTATTTACAGATTAATCGATGCTCTTAGAAAACTGGAAAATTCCATGCTTGTTCATTATTAATGTTTTTCTTGTTGTCACACTGTAAAACCATTTACTTACCATTCTAGCAAGACCTTTGATTGCTTTTTTTAAATCTTGAAGGCTACAGGAGTAGAATTCTAAAGACAAGAATAACTTTCAGCATGTTTTCCTTCCTAGCCCCACCTCCTTTGTTTCTTTAATATTGGACACTTTACTTTATCCTTTAAAATTTCTTTCTCCATTTGTGTAGTTTCCTTTGTCAACTTCACCTTTCATCTCTATTTGTTTTTTCATTATCCATTTTCAATTTTTTTCTCCTTTTCTTTGCTTCATAGTTTTCTTCCCTTCTTTATCCAAAGAGCAAGAATAACTAATATAAAATACATATTGGACAAGATAAGTACATCTTTATATATAAAAGCCTAATATGAAAAGCACACCTCGGGAGTTTGACTGACCAGGAGTTCGATCGCTCGCTATGATGTGCACTGACCACCAGGGGGCAGCGCGGAATGAAGGGAGGCCCTGGCCGGCAGCTGGCAGCCGCTAGGGACCCTACCTGTGCACAAATTTCATGCACTAGGCCTCTAGTGTATAAATATTTAACAATGGTTGCTTCCATGTATAGTTCTTTTCAATGAAAGTTTTCAAGATGGATCGTATTCTTTATGAATTAAAAGCTGGCATGGTTGTAGGGAGTGTGGCAGGCTGGTGAAGTCAAAACATACTCTTCTGAGTTATTTTGACTAGAATTCAGATAGCCATGGCATCACTTACTAGCTGTAGGACCATGGGCAAGTCATTTAATGGCCCTTTCCCGCTTGGTTTTCTTATCTGTTAGTGTGGAATAATTTCTTCTTTTAAGAGTTTGAATTTTCAGGCTACTAACATACTGGGATATTTTTGCCAGGAGCCTTGACTTCCTCTTTACCTCCTAAAAGAAGGAAAAAGAAAGATAACATTTAGGAGTCATCCAGTAAATCCTCATTCAGCATTAGTTCTTTTTGTTATTAAATACTAGAGGCCCAGTGCACAACATTCATGCACTAGGGGGTGGGGGTGGTCCCTCAGCCCAGCCTGCACCCTCTTGCAGTCCCGGGGCCCCGCCGAGGGGTCCTTAGCTTTGCCATGGAGGCGGGAGAGGCTCCCGCCATCGCTGCTGCTCTCGCCAGCCATGAGCCCAGCTTCTGGCTGAGCAACGCATCCCCTGTGGGAGCTCACTGACCACAAGGGGGTAGCTCCTGCGTTGAACATCTGCCGCCTGGTGGTCAGTGCACATCATAGAGACCGGTCATTCCGCCGTTCGGTTGATTTGCATATTAGCATTTTATTATATAGGATATTTTTATTGATTTTAGAGAGGGAAAGAGAAATAGAAACATCAATGGTGAGAGAGAATCACTGATGGGCTGCCTCTTGCATGCCCCACACTGAAGATCAAGCCCATAACCTGGACATGTGCCCTGACTGGGAATCGAACTGTGACCTCCTAGTTCATAGGTCAACACTCAACCACTGAGCTATGCCAGCCGGGCAGCTTTACTTTTCTTCCAGCAAATATTGCTTCATAATGACAATACTGATAGGAATGTCATGAAAAATCCAAATTCAACATGTTTGGTGGCTCAAGCATTCACTTACATTGTTTTAGCTTTTCTTCTCAGTTGTCCCTCCAAGTCTCGTTGAATGAGAACTGTCTGGATACACACTTATTTGGGCTAATCAAGTCTTCCACTCTCCCCACTCCTCACTCCCCACCCCACAGGCTCTGGAAGCTGAAAAGCCAAGCGGGATCCACGTGTTTGCTGTTCTGCTCCACGCTCACCTGGCTGGCAGAGGCATCAGGCTCCGTCACTTCCGCAAAGGAGAAGAAATGAAATTACTTGCTTATGATGACAATTTTGACTTCAATTTCCAGGAGTTTCAGTACCTAAAGGAAGAACGAACCATCTTACCAGTATGAATGCTTTTTCTTTTTCACTGAATGTTATAAAAGTCATGAGACATATATCTGCTGAGAATTAGCAAGGTTTCTAGTGGTGAAATGAATTGTGCATGGTATCCTTAGTCCTAAAGCCACCCACCACGGGTGTTGCACAACCCGGATGGAATGTGTTTGATCTGTTTTCCAAAATTAAAACTCATTTTTCTTACTATTCCCAGGGGCGCTTCAAGTTGATTTAAAAAGAATATAAAAAGCAGGTTTTGAGCATTAGCGTTGCTCTTTTCTTATTTGACTCCCCAGTTGAATCTTTTGGCTGCAATTATGGTGAAGAGAAAATCAGGGGTTTCCTTACCCCATAGGATATTTTTTTTAGAATTTTCATTTTAGTAAACATCATCATAAGGATAATTCATTTGGCAAAGGTGTTTGGACATAGCTAATTATGCTGTGCTGTGTAATCTGCTTGCAATAATACTTGGGGTCATGGCGGGAGGACACAGAAGAGAATTTTATGCCCTACAATAATGAAGGCTTAAAAAAAAATTTTTTTTTTTGCAATCCTTCATTTTTTTAAAAAAAATTTTTAACCCGTGACCATCAAGATCATCATAGAATTTTCTACCCTTATTTCATTCTTGAAAGTACAAGTTCTTATATACTATTTTTGAAATGAGAGATTTCTGCATGCAGAGATTCCTTGCTACATACACCCTGAAGATAGAAGGATGCAGTGTGAGAAACACTGATATTATCAGGATCCTACACGCCCTTATTGTGTTGTTTTGTCTCAGGATTTTCCAACCAGTTTTACTGTGTTGTCTCAGAGCTTCCCAACTGGTGTGCTGGGAGTAGGGTATAAGTGTGTTGGAATACTGATCCCTGGTCCTTCTGAGGAGCAGGGCGAGGAGAGCAGACCTGAGGGCCAGCACACAGAGCTAGCTGTGTTTGGTTCATAAATAGCCTGTTCACTTAGCTGAGTGGGCGGCCTAAAAAATTACTCTTTTCCATGTGTGCTGAATTGTCCAAAAGATTGAAAAACGCTGGAAAAGTAAATTACTATTAATTTGCCTCATAATTCTGTTGTAAGGAAGTATATGACTAAAGACCTTTAAAGAAAATAATGTAAATGAAGAGATAATCACCATAGCTAGTAGCTATAGCTAACACTTATGAAGTGTTTAATCTCTACTAAGAATTAAATGTGTATTTTGTCATTTAATCCCCTTGCAACAGCTGTGCAAAACAAGTGCTATTTTTATTATTATTTTTTAGATGAGCACATTATACCCAGTGACTCATTTCCTGACCTAAGATCATCATGCAGCTAGAACATGGGGGAGCCCGGCCTGAACCCAGAGTACCTTGCTTGTTTGCTTGCTTATTATTCTAGAATTTAATAATCAAGGGTCTTCTTTTGAATCAAATTATTTAATGCATCCCTTCATATAGCAAATTAAACTGTTGGCCTACAAATGTATTAGATAAATGAAACAGCCTAAAACTGCAATCTGAAAGCTCATACTTTTATGTTTTAGGGAGATAATCTAATTACCGAATGTCGGTACAACACAAAAGATAGAGCCCGGATGACTTGGGTAAGAAAATTTTTATTATTAAAATTTATCTGTGGAGAGAGAGGGAGAAATAAACTTTGGTTTTAGAAGGAAAAGAGCTAAAAACATTCCCATTGGGAAGCAAAATTCCTGAATGTCTTAAACATGAAACATCATAAAAGCGAAATCAGACTTGTTTTAGCATTTTATCAGAATAACTAATGATACTATGGTAATATTTGTATTGTAATTTATTGATTCTTTCATGAAAAGCTACCCTTAGTCTTTTCGTTTTTCCTCACCAAATATTATTAATAAAAGTCCTGTGGTTACTAATGGCCATCTACATGAGTCTGGACTTAGATGAATCAAGACTTTGAAAGTAAGAACGAATTGCATGACCTTGGGGTTTCTGACACAAAGAGAAATTTCATCCCAACAGATTTACTGGGGAGTTCTGCTAAACATTATATAATTAGATCATTCATGGTTTACTTATCTTTTCTGGGGAATCATCTCTCACCAACTCATTTTATGAAGTTAGCATAATCTTAAACTTAAACCTAAGAATGGCAGTATGAGGTCAACAATATGCACCTGATGGAAATCTCTTTGACAAAGTATTGTCAAATCTTGCATTATAAAAAATGCATTATATAAAAATATAATGTTAGGACCAATTTGGGTTTTGCTAACAAATATCAAATTGTTTTAAATTAGAAAACGTATTAGTGCCATGCTTCAATTAAGATATTGAAGGAAAAAGATGCCTCAGTTTAAAATTTAAGTCAACCCTGGGGGAGAGAGGAACATTTAGCAAACCAAGAGTAAGAGAGAATTTTCTTAAGATAAAAATTGGTTATGAAAAATATATAGCAAATACCAAACTAAATGAAGTATTAGATGAAGTATTTGTTGCAAATCAGGAAGACAAGGATATTCATTATCACTGTTTCTATTCAAAATTGCACTAAGAAAGAAAAAAAAGAGAGACAAGGCTAGAAAAGAAGCCAAGAGGTGAAAACACTTTATTCACAGATATGTAATTTTCTACATAAAAAATCTCAAACTTAGTAATATCTAAAATTAATTATACTTTAGTATATAAGAAAATATGATTAAAAACTCTTAAGTTCTATAGAAATAAGATCTAACATTAGCTATGTTTGATCACTATGGAAAAAATTGTAAATCTGTATTGCAAGACATTAAAGAAACACCTAAAGAAATTAAGAGGTACTGTGTCCATGGATAGAAAAACTTAGTAAAATAAAAATAATTCTTTCCCATCCTCGGTGGCTCCGTGGTTGATTGTTGACCTATGAACCAGGAGGTCACAATCCAATTCCTGGTCAGGGCACATGCCTGGGTGGTGGGCTCGACCCCGAAGGGGTGGAGGGGGCATGCAGGAGGCAGCCAAACAATGGTTCTCTCTTACCTCTTTTCATTGGTGTTTCTCTCTCTCTCTCTCCCTCTCCCTTCCTCTCAGAAGTCAATAAAAATATTTTTTTAAAGAACATCATCCCTTTAAAAATAAAAATAATTCTTCTAATTTGTCTATAAATTTGACATAATTTCAATAAAAAGTTCAGAGAGATTTTATGATTTGGGATTTTGGTATTAAGAAATCTTCAACTAGCCATAGCAGCAAAGTTATTCTCCTATAGTTTCATTTTCTAAATATTTTACAGTTTTAGCATTTACATGAAGAAAGTTGATTCTAAAATCTACATAGAATAGCAAAGTGTTAATAACAGGCAGGACAGTACTGAAAAGAACAAGATGAGAAACAAACTACTGGAGACGAAGGTGTATTTTAAAGCTATGGTGACTCGTAATGTGTTTTGGGTCCAGAGTTAGAAGAGTGGAACAGAGTAGGGGTCCTGGAAACAGACCTACAAATCCTTTATATGGAAACTTGGTTTAAGATAGACATGGCATCCAGGTAAGTGAAAAAGGATGGACTTCTCACTAAAGAATACTGACACAATTAGGTATCCAAATGACAAAAATAAAATTATGTCTTTGTCTTGCACAATACACAGAAAATCAATTCTGGGTAGATTAAAAATATTTAAATGTGAAGAGCAAAATTTAAAAACCTTTAGGAGAAAAATATATAAATACTAGAGGCCCAGTGCATGATTGAATCATGCACGTGTAGGGTCTCCTACACGCTTTCGCTTTCGATCGTGGGGGAGCTGGGTGCCTGTCCGCTGGTGCACCAGGCCTTTCAGAAGCCTCTGGCGTGGCGAAGGCTTCTGAAAGGCCTGGTGCCTGAGTGGACAGGCACCCACTGGAGGCTTCTGAAAGGCCTGGTGCCTGAGCAGACAGGCACCCAGCTCCCACGCTTTTGCTTTCGATCACAGGGGAGCTGGGTATCTGTCCACTGGTGCACCAGGCCTTTCAGAAGCCTCCGACATGGCAAAGGCTTCTGGAAGGCCTGGTGCCTGAGTGGACAGGCACCCAGCTCCCACACTTTTGCTTTCGATCGTGGGGGAGCTGGGTGCCTGTCCGCTGGTGCACCAGGCCTTTCAGAAGCCTCCGGCGTGGCGAAGGCTTCTGAAAGGCCTGGTGCCTGAGTGGACAGGCACCCACTGGAGGCTTCTGGAAGGCCTGGTGCCTGAGTGGACAGGCACCCAGCTCCCACACTTTTGCTTTCGATCGTGGGGGAGCTGGGTGCCTGTCCGCTGGTGTACCAGGCCTTTCAGAAGCCTCTGCCCCGCCAGAGGCTTCTGAAAGGCCTGGTGCCTGAGCGGACAGGCACCCAGCTCCCCCGCTTTTGATGGTCCTCGGTGGGACGTGAGCTCGCTGCCCCAGAGGCCCCTTCTGTGCCGCAGCACAGCCATGGAGCAGACGCTGAGCTCGAGCTGCTGCTGGCAACACGAGCTCAGCGTCCCGCCAGCCCAATCGGCCACCCCGGCCACCCCTAGTCCCACACCCCCGTGCCTCCTGGCCAATCGCGGGCATAGCGAAGGTATGGTCAATTTGCATATTTGTCTATTATTAGGTAGGATATCATTATGACTTTGGTGTAGGTAAGAACTCTTTAACAAAACATAAAAAGCACAAACTATGAATTAAAACATTGATTAATTTGACTACATTAAAGCTTTTGGTTATAAAAAACATGGTTAAGTAAGTTAAAAGACGTTTTAAACTGAAAAAAAAGTATTTACAATACATAGATTAAAACAGCATTACTATCCAGCATTTGAAAGGAATTTCATTAATCTGTAACATAAAACAAATATACAATAGAAAAAAAACAAAAAAATAAAAGCTCAAACAGATAATAAACATATGAAAGGATCCTCTATTGCATTTGAAACCAAGGTCATGCAAATATAAACCAGAATGAGATATTTTATACTTACCAGTTTGGCAATATTTAAAATTGTAATTCCAATGTACTGAAACTGGACCCTCATATGCTGATGAATATAAATTTATAAAACCACTTTGGGGAAAAACATGGCATTCTCTAGTAAAATTGAAGATTGTTATATGCTCTAACCAGTTCCATTCCTATGTGGACTTAACCTTGAGGTTACTTTTGTGGGAAGTGTTACAGGAGAAGAATATATAAAATATTCATAGTAACATGCAACAACCCAGGAACAAAAACTGGGGAACAGCTTAGTTATTTATCAAAAGGAAAACAAAGGAATATATTATATGTTTATATAATATATGAATAGTATATAGTTATGAAAATTAATGAACTAAAACCATTCTGAAGGACATAATGTTGCTTGAAAAGAGCAAATTTGCACCAGACTATCTGTAGTTATGATATCATGTATCTAAAGTTCAAGAACATACGAAAGTAAACATTATATTGTTTGGGATGCATACATCAGTGAACTGAATGTAAAGTGTGATGAAAAGCAATAAAATAATAAACAAAATATCAAGATGATCATATCTTTGTTTAGTGTGGGGAAGAGGAGAATTGAAGATTAGCATACAGAAGGTATTCCTTGTATATAATTTTGTTTTCATAACATATTTTACTAAGTATATAATACATTATTATTTTAGTGTATATTTTGGTGCTCTGCTTAGATACTCTCCCTTTTCAGGGCCAAGATAGCTACACCTCAGCCACTGAAATTATCAGATGATAAGAGCTCACGACTGTATCCCTCATTGGGCCTTGCCCTCGGTGTCAGGGAATGCCTCACTTAAAGTTACACTCCCTCCAGTGGGGCGGCCAGCAGCTAATGACTGGTTGATGTGAAGTTACAAAGACCCAGCTTTCTTCCTACAATTTGGTAAAACTCTGAATAGTCACCTCAGCTCAAGAATAATTTAAATATGATATTTACTGAGGCATCAGTTGCAGCCTCCCTTGTAGAATGGCTTCTCCCTTTACTCAATCCTGCCTTGCTCCTCAAGTAAGACATTATATTTTTGCAATTTGTAAAGTCATTGTATATTAGCCACTACATTAATTTATAAGTAAATTGTCACTTAGATTATTTTTTAGCTTTAAGATTTATTACATTTTAACACTGGAAGGAACTGTATGACCTTGGTGGTTTGTGTGCTCTAAGTGTCTATTAGTCGAATACTTTTCTAAATAAAACATCTCCATTTGCAGGGAGGACTAAGCACCAGGAATGAAATGTGTCTTTCATACCTTCTTTATTACCCAAGAATTAATCTTGCTCGATGTGCAAGTATTCCAGACATTATGGAGCAACTTCAGTTCATTGGTGTTAAGGAGATCTATAGGCCAGTCACGTAAGTAATAAATGAAGTTCATGGTTGGGGCAATATGACAGGTCAGAACAGGATGACATTATTTTATACTGGATCTATCACCACGTTATGGAATTCCTTTACGTGTTGTTCTATTTGAGTGTTTTCAACTGGGAAAACCAGGTGAGCTTCTTGGTTGCTTTGTCCAGGGTCCCCAAGACTACCCCCAGGTTCAGAGATATTTATAGTTGTACTCATGGCTAATATTAATTACAGTGAAATCGTATAAAGGAAAGTTAACAAAAGGAAAAAGGCATATGGGGCAAAGTCAACAGGAAAACAGGAGCAAGTTCCCAAGAAACTCCTCCCAGTAGAGTCACACAGAATGTGCTTAATTCCACCAGCATCAAATTATGACAACACGGCCCGTGGACTGAAGGGTCCCGGGTTCTATTCTGGTCAAGAGCACGTACTTTGATTGCAGGTTCCCTGGCTCTGGTCAGGGTGCATGCAGAAGGCAACCAACCGATGTGTCTCTCTCACATCAATGTTTCTCTCTGTCTCTTTCTCTCTCCCTTCCACTCTCTCTAAAAAGTCAATGGAAAAATATCCTTGGATGAGGATTAACAAAAAAAAATTATGACAACATGTATGCTCACTAGAGACTCGGTGCTCAGAGTTTTTATTCGGGGCTAGACTCCTTAGCAAATTACCTAAATTCCAGACTCCCAGGAGGAAAACAGTGTTCAATATAAACTACACCATTTGAACAAGCAGTCTAGGTCTGAATAGGGTGGCTTATCAACTCCAGAAATTGATTTCTCACAGTTCAGGAAGCTGGGAAGTCCAAGATCAAAGCTGGGGCAGAATCGGTGTCTGGTGAAGCCCCACTTCCTCATGGACAGTCATCCTCTCATAGGAACCTCATGGGGCAGCAGGAGCAAGAGGGCTTTCTCAGGCTGCTTTTATAGGGGCACTAATCCCATAAATGAGGGCAGAGACTCCAAAGGCCTCATCTCCTAATAACATCACCTTGGGTGTTAGGATTTCAACATATGGATTTTGGGTGGACACACACATTCAATCTATGGTTGGAAGTGATATTTGAGCAGAAACCTAAGTGATGGGAAACCAGCCATGCAAAGATACCCAAGTATACTCTATGCAAAGAGAATTGTCAGTGTAATGACCTTATGGTGGGTATGAAGCTAACATGTTCAAAGAGCAATGAGAAGGTGGGTTTGGCTGGAGCGGATGATATATGGTAGGGAAAGAGTGAGGAGGTCTGACAGCAAGTGGGACCAGATCATGTAGGACTTTATAGGCAACGTAAGAACTTAAGGTCTTAAGTGCAAAAAGAAGCCATTGCAGTGTGTTTTTAAAAAGTGAAGTTGGCTACTGTGTTGAGAAAAGATTGTAAAGAATAATACCAATCAAGGGACTATTGTGATTGTTCAGGTGAGAGGTAAGGGTACCTTGGACCAAAGTACTGGGAGTTAGTGAGAAATGGTTACCTTCAGATTACCTTTTGAAGGTAGCACTCACTGGAATTGATTGATTGCATCACAAGGAATTGGTTAGAGAAAGAGAAGAGTGAAGGAAACATGATGATGTGTGAATGGTGTCTTGGTATAGGTGTAGGGAAACTTGTTTGAAGAAAAAATTGAAAATTTTGTTTTGGGTATATTAAGGTAGATGTAGAAAAAAATAATGGAAAAGAATTAGGGTGCCTAGTGGAAATTTTGGAGTGTATAATTTATTAAATATAAGGAAGGATTTTCTAATGATTAGGACTTTTCAAAAGAGACTGATATAATTAGGCAAAAGTTATGCATAGATTTTTAGGGGGTATAGTTAAGAAGAGGGTAAAAAAACAATGAAGATGTGGTACAATTCAGATGCTGATGAAGACGACAATTATGATCTACTTTTTGTTTCTAAGTATTATAGGGATTAGAAATTATGAACTAAAAAGACTCTTGTTTTAAAAATTAAACTTATCATTTGTAGATGTGTTGTACTGAGTTCCTATCTACCTAACCCAGTGACCATCAAAACAGAAATCTGGATCTACTAAAATACAAATAACAAAATGCTTATTTAAATTAGTTTGTAGCTATGAAATATTTTTAAATGCATGATTTCATGTAAGTTATTTTCATACAATTCCAATAGGTAGAGCAGGACTTGGCAATCCTAGTTTTATAGAGCAGGAAATGGAAACTGAGAGATTAAGACATTTTGTAATTCACAATAAATGGTTTGTATTGTGGTCTATGATTTTATATACACTGAGTGGCCAGATTATTATGATCTCTGAATGTATAATATCTGGCCACTCAGTATATATATATTAGAGGCCCGGTGCATGAATTCGTGCATGGGTGGGGTCCAGCCAGCCTGGCCAGGGGGAGGGAACATGGGCAGTTGGCCGGCCTGCCTGCTGGTCAAACTCCTGGTTGAGGGGACATTTTGCATATTAGCCTTTTATTATATAGGATATACACTGAGTGGCCAGATTATTATGCATTCAGAGATCATAATAATCTGGCCACTCAGTGTATATACTAGAGGCCCATTGCATGAAATTCATGCACTCAGGTGGTCCCTCAGCCCGGCCTGTGTGGCAGGGGCCAGATATGGCGGGGATCTCCCTTTTCTGCATCCAGCACGGAAAGAGAGATGAACCGGTTCTGAGTGGAGGCAGCCAGGGATTGAGAAGTAAAAGAAAGCAAGAAAGCAAGAAAGCAAGAAAGAAAGAAAGCAAGCAAGCAAGAAAGCAAGAAGACACAGAGATAGCTTTATAAAGCTGGGAGCTGGGTGGGATGCTGCCTCCTCTGATGGAGGGACAGAGACCCAGAGCGGATGCAGTGTGTTTATTTATACCTCCAAATACCAGGGGGTTTCACCAAAAGTTAGGATCAAAGGAGATTATTTGCATTCTTGAGTAGGCCCGAGCATTCCTGGTGCTTGACTGGATTTACATATCAAAGTCACAATCACCGACACCTGGGCAAGGTTAAAAGTCAGTACTGATAACATGTCCAGCCTTTTTGGGGAAGCATGTTCCCAGGGCGTGGCTCTGCCTGTCGCCCTGAGTTCAGCTGAAAATAATTAAAGAAATGCCCATGTGCCTTCCCAGGGGGCCCACTACAGGCCTGCACCCTCTCACAGTCCGGGAGCCCTTGGGGGATGTCCGACTGCTGGCTTAGGCCCGCTCCCCTTCATTCCACTGGTCGTTTTGCCATTTGGTCTATTTGCATATTAGGCTTTTATTATATAGGATCACCTTTTGTTAAAAAGAAATTTATATATGTAAAAGCCTAAGCGACTGAATGACTAAATGACCAAACGACCGGTTGACCGGTCACTATGATACACGCTGACCACCAAGGGGCAGAGGCTCAATGCAGGAGCTGCCCCCTGGTGGTCAGTGCGTTCCCACAGCGAGAATGCCACTCAGCTGACCGACCCATCCCAGTGGCCTACCAGCCAGGCGGCAGCCACTCACTTCCCCAGTAGTCTTGCTAGTCCAATCTTCGGAGAACGGGCCAGGCACCAACGGACCAGTGCTGCCGGCAGGCTCCCAACAGTGCTGCCGGCCTCCTGGAAGTTGACCTCGGGCACCATGGCCACTTCTCCTCCCTAGATGCTCCACAAGGAAGAAACAATATAAAAGTGGTCGCCAGGTGGCTCCTGCGTGAACGTCAGAGGGATGGGTCCAGATCCCAGGCCAGCAAGGGCATCCCACTGACTGCCCAGAGGGCTGATTGCATCCTGGCCTCCCTCCACCCCAGCCCCTTGGGATGGGTGCCAGACACAGGGCTCCTGGCTGGCGAGCATGGCTGTGGCGGCGCAAGCCTCTCCTGATCAGGACTGACTGGGCGCAAGCCCATGGGAGGTGCAGTGGGGCCAGGATGAGCGGGGGTGGCAGGCAGGAGTGGCAGGTGGCATTGGACTGCCGGTTTCAGCCCAATCCCCGCAGGCCATGCCGAGGGACCCCACCTGTGCAGGAATTCGTGCACCGGGCCTCTAGTATATCTGTATATGTAAAAGCCCAGCAACCAGAACGGCAGAATGACCAGAATGACCAGTGGCTGTGATGTGCACTGTGGCAGCCAACCAGCCTGATCTGGGCCCCAATCGGCTGCCCGCCCCTGGCTGGCCAGGCCCTCGATCAGTCCCCAACACCCTGATTGAGGGTGGGGCTGGTGGCCAACTGCCCGTAGCCCCTCCCCTTAGTTGGCCCAGCTCCTGATCAGCCCCTAACACCCAGATCTAGGGTGAGGCCGGCTGGCCAACAACCCACAGCCCAGCCCAATGGGCCCCCCACTGGGGTGGGCCAGACAAATCCCACCTATGCACGAATTCGTGCACTGGGCCTCTAGTATATAAATGATATAGTAAAAATCAAAACAACACATAAAAACACTGGGATATAGTCTTATATTTTCTTTAGTGTTTATCTGTGTAAAGACTCTGAAAATGCCCCCTTTCCATGTACCAGTGAGCTCTGTCATGCCCATGCCTTAGGTTACCCCCAGGAAGTGGGGTTTTTCATCACTTAGAGAGACAGGAAAATTGCTTCACAGAGCAAGGCCACTTTTGAGATGTCATTGCCCACCTAAAATCATTTAACTACAAAATCATTTTAAATATTCTTCAAAAATCTGAGTGAAAAAAGGCCTCTGTTATAAAATACATGTTTGGACTTTAAATCAAACTTTCAAGTATTTTTCATCATCACAGTGATATAAATATTATTGAAGGCCAAACTAACAAGGTACTGGTTAAAAGATCAGAAAGAGAGGAATGGTCTGGGTGATTTTTCTGTTTTGCTTAAAAGAAAATTGCTAATTTGGTTTTAGGACACAGTACTAAAAAGGAATATCATATAACATGTAACCCCAAATCTTTTATTTTGTGCTTTTAATATAATAATTAGGTGCCCTATTTCATTTTAAACATTCCATAGCAATCCTAAGATTAGAGGATGACTTGGTAGAAAAATAGAGACAACTATATCCTGTTACAGGATTTGTCTGTTCTGGAGGATGCAGTTTTTCTTTGCCTCCTACAGATCTGGCAAGGCTTAAAGAAGAACAAAAAGTTACAAAGATTAGATAACAGAATAGATAATGAGTTTATATGAATTCTCTGTTTTCTGCAACACCACACATCCATGCAGTTCCAGGCAAGTTCATGTGATGGAAAGTTCCTGTGTTATTTGTTCTGTTTCTGTAAAAGAATCGAGAGAGGTGTTTCTCTTTTTCTTTATAGGAAAAATCACTTTATGTTTATAAAGTGTAAAAATCACAAATGCTTATTATAAAGAGTTTAGGTAATGCAGAAAAAGTTTCAAAAAGAAGATAAAAGCCATCACCTCAACTTCTGGTAGAAAAAACACACTAAATACTAACATTAATTGAAAATTATTGCAGAATCTTTCTATGTAGGTATTGATATAAAGATGAGTACATTATTATTATCAAGATTATAACTTTTTCAGTGTTTTAAACAAAACATTAACATTTAATTTTGTTTTAATTTATCAGAAGAAAAAAATACTGAACAGTTGTTGAACTTCAAATAAATGTTGCTGTTGTTTTTAACCACAAGAGGCAGTATTTAATAAACGAGCTCACAAATGTTGAGAAAATAGATTGTAAAAACATTAAGATGTCACACTCACTTTTTAAAAACTACATGATTGGGTCTTTTGACATTTTTTTCCTTATGTTTAAATTTTGAGTTTTGTTGTTGATTATTTTCTTATATTTGTTTTGTTATTCTTTTTTTTTCTTTCTCTCCCTCTCCCTCAAACTACATGCTTTAATTGTAGATCATAAAAAATAAGGACACTCATACTTTCACATTGTCTCCGACCACCCTTTTCTATAACTCCAAATATTTATTATTCATATTATAATTTTTGTATTTTGAAGATTTTTAATTTTCACATTTAACTTTAAAAGCCAATTCTAATGACATTTAAGGCAACTATACTTTTAAAATAAGAGTCAGTGATAATTCAAAACCTTTATATCATTCTACATTTATGAGTTCTTTAATTTGATTCATCATATTTTTTTCTCAAGATGTTTAATCAAGAAGGGTTTCCAGGTGCTTTGTGCCTTGAGTTCTTTTACATTTTTTGAATTCCTGCACTTATATTTAGACAGCATTTGGGTGGAGATATTTTGGGTTCACTTCTCTCCCCCTTAGAAGATCTCTTGGAATGAATGGGAGCATTCGTCCTTTACCTGTAGAACATGTAAGTTAACTTGAACATATTCCAGTGTTGAGCATCTGAATCAAATTTTCCTGAGACACAAAGTGTTCTTTCAGTACATACATTCACTCCCCACCCCCTTTTTTTTTTTTTTTTTTTTTTGCATTTCAGGGAAGTTTTAGTGTAGCTACACATTTTTTTCTAATCTTTAGATTAGATTTACTTTAGATTTTTTTCAAGAATTTTATAATTTTTCAGAAGTGATCTTTCGCATCTTGCTTTTTAAAAATGTATTTGCTACAAAAGTTGTTTTGTCCTAAATTTATTTCCTTTGTTCTGCTATCTTCCTGTTCATCTCACTCTGTTGTTTCATCTTTTATTTGAGCTCTTGTTTAATCGAATTCATGTTCTTGTTAACTGAGCTAATAACATGAAACACGTGTGGGAATTCTCTCCAGTATAATCGGTTTATATTTTCTTCTAGTGTCAGTTTTTTTCCTGTCTCTTTACATGAAGTGTGAAATACTTCCCTTTTCTCCCTGTGTTTGCATGGTTATGTCATTTCTTACTTTTGAGGAGTCAGTTTTTCTTAAAACTTGTCTTTGACACAATGTAGGTGAATTCTTGACTTTCTTCTAAGAAAATCTGAGAGTAGCTTTCTTTCTTGCCACACCACAGTTAGAGGTTTAGGTGATATATTTTATGTGCCTACTTTTATATATTTTGATGGTAAAGGGCTGTGGGTATACTCTATATTACAATGCATGGATTCACCCTCCCTCAGATTTTGTTAAAAATCTATTTGAGGAAGTTTTCTAACTGGTAAGGACTGCATCCCTCTCCCTGGAGGAATGTCCCAGGCCTTCCATCATGTTGTCAAAGCGGCTGCAGCCCCAAAGCCTTCACTTCTTACTAGGGAGACTGCCTCACGGGGTACTTCCCAACATGCATTTCCCTAGAGAGTGCCAAGAGGGTTAGGACTTGAACCTTGTCCAGTCAAATGTCCTGGCTTTAGTCTTTAACAGTTAGATTGCAAAGTTTGTGGCATTATGTTGTATCCTTTTTCATTCGCTTGTTGGTATATTCTTATTTCTTTTTTATTCTTTATTTTAAAAGTCAAATTGCTTGGGGCCAAACTTACATGCAATAAAATGCACCCATTTTTGTTAGGAAGTTTTCTCAGCTGCGTACACCTATGTAACCCCATCACAAATAAGATATAGTGATTTCCATCACGCCCATCGGTTCTCCTAGGCCCGTGTGGAGACAATCCCATGGAACTGTGAATATGCTTTATGTCACTATACTAGTTTGATCTTTTCTAGATTTTATGAAAATGTGATCATATAGTATGTGCTCTTTTATGCCTGTGTTTTGTTTGTTTGTTGTTGTTGTTGTTTTGACCTAGAGGTCTCTGAGATTCATCTATGCTGGTACATGTATCAGCAGTCCATTCCTGTTTGTGGCTGAGCAGTATTCCCCTGTGTGGAAACACCCAAGTTTGTTTATCAGTTCAGCAGTTAAAAGACATTTGTATTGTTTCCTGTTTGTGGCTATTATGAAGAAAGCTGCTGTGAACCTTATTGTATTCATCTTTGCATGGACATATGTCTTCAATTTTCTGAGTTAATACCTAGTGGTGGAACCACTGGATTGTATACAAAGTTTACACTTATTTAATAAGACCTTCATCATTTTCTCCAAAATGGTGGACCTTTTTACGTTCTCACCAGTAATATACAAGAACTCCTATGGCTTAACATTCTTTCAATGTTTTATATTTACAATATTTTAAATTTCATCTATTTTAATGTGCATGTAGTGTGATATCTTATTGTGGTTTTATTTTCCATTTCCCTCGTGACTAACAACGTTAAGCCTCTTTTCACATGATTATTGGTCTTTTATATATGATCCTCTTTAATTTTTCAAATTTTTGTCTATTGTTTAGTTGGGTTATTTATTTTATTATTGACTTGTAAGAATTTTTTGTATTTTTAAAGAGTTCTTTATACTTTGGATATAAGTCCTTCGTCAGATATATTTTTGCAAGTAATATCCCCCATTCTGTGGTTTGATTTTCCTTTTTTTTAGCTCTATTTTTGAAGTCAATTTAATCATTTATGGTTTGTTTTGTGCTTTTGGTATCCTGTGTAAGAAATCTTTGCCTACCCAAGGTCATGAAGATTTTCTCCTGTGTTTTATTTCCCTAAGAAGTTTATAGTTTTAGGTTTTACATTTTGGTTGATGATATATTTTAAATAAATATCTGTGTGTGGTATGAGTTAAATGCTGAGGTTTATTGTTTTTCCTATGGATATCAAGTTAAGAACCATTTGATGAAAAAACCCACCCGTTTCCCATTGAATTACACTGGAATGTTTGTTGAAAATCATTTGACCATGAACTGACTATTTCTGGACTCTGAATTCTGTATCATGGTTGTACATGTTTAGCCTTCATATAATATCACATTCAATTATTATAGTTTTATAATAGTATATCTTTAAATAAGAGGATGTAAATCCCTAAACATTGTCATTTTTTTCTTCCTCCAAATTGTTATGGATAGTCTAAGTTTATTTCTTTTTTGTATATATTTTTAATCAACTTATCAATTAGATTAAACTTACGAAGAAAAATTACTCATTATTATACAATATTAACATGATTTATTTTTATCAACTACAGTAATATATAAATAATACCCTTTTAAAAATGTTTATCCAGGTAGACATTTGCAGTATGCCTAGATGTGTAGAAATGTAATTGTTTTAATTTCTAGAACATTCCTAGTCTTCCTAACTAATTCCCAGTCCCAGTGATAGCAGAAGAACTTGCTATTTCAAGGTCAACTATTTCTGGTTTAAAGCTTAGTCTTATAAGGAAAAGTACTCAAGATAAATGTTCACTTTTTCAGGATTTCTTCTCTTTCTGCTTTGTCCTCTTTTCTCCAGAGGTAACCTGAAAGTGTGGTGTAGGATAGGCTGAAAGTGACGGTGTGATGTTGTCATAGAGTAGGGGCCTGAACACAGTTAGTAGGAATGGAAAGGAGACAGTAAACATGAGCCAGGGATGCCATCTCAGAGAGGTGGGTGACTCCATCCCCAGGTTCCTCAGTCAGGCTATGCTGTTTCCCACATATGAACCACTGGGCTTTTCCTTTAAAACCCTTTTCACTTATTAATAGTAAGTTAACAGATGTGTTTATACATCATGTCAAAAAATACTAGTTTGCTGATATAGTCTAGCAGCAAAGCTTTTTAAGATTTTATCTACGTACAATAATACAGTATTCATTCTCATCAGCAAGTCTGCTGGAAACGGAGGGTTTAGGCCACCTCAGATCGTTAGCAGAGATTCCAGTGCCACCTTGTGGTGTGTTAGGTGACCACAGGCTGATGATTTCCCTTCTCCTCCCAGTATTTCCCTAGCTATGAAGGTGATTTTCTTTTTTTCCAGCTAGATACCTTACTTTTCTGAAGAGTAAATTTCATTTTCAGTATTTGATTTAAAAATTATTATATATTTAATGAAACCTATGTTGTATTTAAAAGGACATTGTACATAAACACCATAGCACCTTTCAAGTCTTTACTTTATACTGATTCTGAATTGCAGCTCTACAAATCTTCACAGCATGTTTAAATATTAAAATGCAATGGATTCTAGGTCATTGATAGATATGCTTAATGTAGAGTGATGCTGACTGCTTTTCCTTTATAGCATTTAACCTTAGAGTCTCTACAAAATAGTGCATTTAAAACTCAACAAAGTTATATTGACTTTAATTAAAGGTAAAAAGGAAGTTAGGACTGAAGAATAGAAACATCATTGTATGGTATGCGTTGTTTTTTATTGTATAATTTACTAGAGTATGGAGGAAATAATTTTAATTTAGACATTAAGAATTTATCTTTATAAATCTAAAAAATTAATAAAAGATGTTTAATTTACTTAATAAGAGAATATCCAATGTGCCTAAATATGTTATGTGTTTAAAAGAAGAAATTGTGAAGATAAAATATGAAAATATAGATTCCTCAGAGGTTAATTATTTGGTAATTATTGGAACATCTTGGTGTCTCATGGGAGCCAGATACCTGATGGTTACCATGATAATCTACTGGAAGGCCCATGGATTCATTTACGTAAATTTTTATATATATCAGCACTTATACTTTTCCTTTTTTCAGGAATCAATAATATTTAACGAAGAGTAATTTTTCAAGCAGGTCTTGTCATTCTTCTGTGATTTGTTCTTTCTTTCTTGGACACTTAACAGGTTTGTTTTATTAGAGCAGCAAGTAGAAGCAAAGCTCATAGTCTGAAGAATATTTCTTTTCTCAGTAAAACTGTAAAAACGTTTCAATTTCAAATCTTTTGAATTTATCTCCATGTCAGCAAGCCAGAATAGGGCAGCCACTAGGGGTCAGGCTTCTCAATTGTATGGAACTGAAATGTCCATCTCAGTTACAGGACGTTTTAAGATCCTACACATCTTTCTTTCTTTCTTTCTTTCTTTCTTTCTTTCTTTCTTTCTTTCTTTCTTTCTTTCTTTCTTTCTTTCTTCCTTCCTTCCTTCCTTCCTTCCTTCCTTCCTTCCTTCCTTCCTTCCTTTCAAATCTATTGATTTCAGAGAGGAAGGGAGAGGGAGAGAGAGACAGAAACATCAATGATGAGAGAGAATCATTGATAGGCTGCCTCCTGCACAACCCCCACTGGGGGATGGAACCCACAAGTCCGCCTGTACCCTGACGGGGAATCGAACAGTGACCTCCCGGTTCATAGGTCAACATTCAATCACTGAGCCATGCTGGCCGGGCCCAACACATTTCTTTATTTCACGATTAGCATTTCAATATTTAGAACTGTTGGCTTAGCAGTTATATTGTTAACTAGAGCCAAAACAAATAAATGAGGAATTGTGAGACTCTGGGGAAGCTTTCAGAGCTAAAATTGTTTAAAAGTAATACCCATCTGCCAATAAAACAAGGAATTTCATTTTTTTAAAAATGCCATCCTCCTTATTTGGTATGTATTTCCTCCAGTAACTGCTGATGAGTTCATCAATGTGTTGCATTAGGTCATCATTGTTTGTAAAAATGAACAAGTATGATGTCTGCTGAAAAGTAATGGAAACATGTAATGCCTTTATTCTGAATATTACTAATTGTGTTGTTTTTTTTTTTTAATTTTAAATTCAGGACCTGGCCTTTCATTATCAAAAGCCCCAAGCAATATAAAAACCTTTCCTTCATGGATGCGATGAATAAGTTTAAGTGGACCAAAAAGGAAGGTCTGTCCTTCAACAAGCTTGTCCTGAGCCTGCCGGTGAACGTGAGGTGCTCCAAGACTGATAATGCCGAGTGGTCGGTAAGCCCTGCTTGGTTTTCATCTTCGGGGAAAACCAGATGTTACATTTTACCTGAATCCACAACAGGTGAAATCTAGGGAACAGATGAATACCTATAAATCCAACGACCCATCCGATAATTTGCTTAATGATTACCTGGGGTGGACCAAACACTCCTGATTTCTTTCCTTTTAAAGAGGAGATTTATTCTAACACTCAAGTTGTAGTGAAGCAGGAACAGGATGAGATGAGAATTTCAAAAAGCGATGGAGCCTGTTTTGTTTCTCCCCTGTCCCGGCGGCCTGCCTGGCCCGCTTCCCCACTTCCCTCAGAATCCTTGAGCTTGTGACTGTCCTCATGTTTGACAACCTCAGCAGCGATCTGTGCCCCGCCCCCGCCCCTTCGATTCCTGCAGAAGTGCAGGGACTGAGCAAGCGTGGCCACAGTCTGCTCTTGATCACACACTCATTGGCGTTTCTGCTCTTTCACTCTCAGATCCAAGGGATGACGGCCTTGCCTCCAGATATAGAAAGACCGTACAAAGCAGAACCCTTGATGTGCCCCTCTTCTTCCTCTTCCCTGCACACAAGCCTCTCTCTCCAGCTGCTGGTGTGCTTCCCAGGCCTGGGCAGCATCCTGAGCCGCCTGCACTCCTGGTCCTAGTTCTGTTGTCCTCGGTGACGATGTTTTCTGTGATTGGAAACTCGTTTAATGTGCAGGTTAAAGACACTTCGGGCGTGAGGAGTGTGAAGATCGCGGAGACTTCCCTTTCATGTACTCCCTCCCTCCCCACTCTCCCAGTCTCCCTGAGAGATGTCATGGGTTCTCTTCTGTTCCTCAGAAATGGCTGATAAAATGTATCAATTACCAATAAAGCAAAACTGGCCTGACTTAGAACCTGTATCAAAATGTGGACCAAGTCAAGTGGAAGTAAAAGAATTCTTTATTTCCTTCTGCATTACATTTTATTTAAACACTTGTCATTGCCTATTTTAATGTTTAAATGTTGGTTTGGCTTCTATATTCCTTTTTAAAACCGCTTTCCTCGTAAAGATGTCAAAGGAAGTACTCTCCACTCCAGTTTCCTTCCTCTTTATTGCTCGTTGGGTGTGACTTCCCAAGCATAAACAACGGTCCCCCACCTTTCAGTGTTACCCAGTTCTGTCTTTTTCTGTGAATTCCCCGAGGGTCCCATACCTCTGTGCTTTTTGATGATGCCCATTTTCATCTCTTCATCTATCTGAGTCTATTGGTACAACCCCTAACCCATCTCAGAGTACTTCTGCATCCTGCTCAGTCCTGGCCAGGTGAGTGTTTTCGTGAGCTCTGGCACTAAAAAGAAAGAAAAGAATGAGGCTATGGGAAACAGAGAAATGGTACCTAACTGATTGTAGGCTGAGGAAAAAAATGTAGTTGGCTGCAACCCTGTGCTGTCAGGAGCCCTTTTTGGGGTTCCAGGTCAAAGGCCAGACAGTGTGAGCCAGCCGAGGAGGGTGTGAGGTCCACGTAGCACCTCACTGGCCACGGTCGGGGTCACAAATGTTGCCTATTGGCTCAATTCGAGTCACACTTGCTATTGTAGATTTATTTTTATATTAAGTAACAGACTAACTTTCCATAATACAATTGCTACCAAATGAAAATCTTGTGAGTTTTTGGGTTCTCTTTGTATAGTTCAGCTAAATCTTGTTAAGTGTCCTTTCCTCATTTCTTACGTTTGGATCCTACGAATAAACCAAATGAAAGTAAATTTTTGTGTGGCAACTTGTACACTCCTTGAGAGAAGTGATTCTGTACTGATGTTTCCAGTCAAATCAATTCAGCACTTTGCATTTTCTATCCTGTGTTTAAGCCCTTTCTCCCCAGCAAACAATGTCTTCAATACTAACTATATTGTCTTTTAAATAAATGCTATGTTTTGGTGTGTTTCCTTCCTGATTCTAAGACTTTTGTCCACATAATGAAATGTCTGTAATATTTATGAGGTATATATTATAGTTAGCTTTTCTTCTTTTTATTTCATAACTGCTATATCAGCCTTTATTATTTTTCCATACAAATATTTATATAAGAAATATGATAATCCCAGACATTCCCTATCTGAAATTTTATGTTTATTTTTCCTTCAGGACATCTGAATCTGAGATGTCAAAGTAAAATGATTTCCTTTGGAAATTATGTAATATTATCTGTTTTCATTGTTCTTGGTGAAGAAGGTAAAAACATACTGGCTAAAAAAGGATACACAGCTTTTGGAGACTTGCAATTTTGGAGAAATGGGAATCTATTTTTTCAGTTGATGTTACTAAGAATAAAGCTGACATTGTTCTGCTACAAATTTTATGAATATATATAATTTTGAGAAATTGACTCTATTTGAAATTGGAATAGGTTATCTATTGAAGACTGGGTAGGATTCTGATTATATTCTACGTTAGTTTGCTCTTACATTGAAAGACCTTCCTGAACAGCCCAGGTTTGTCATTGCTGCCCCGGATCAAGTCACATGATCTGTCCTGGGCTGGGAGTGCCTGGGTCCTGAGGGAAAATGGAGTCTCCTCATACAATGGTCCGCAGTGTGATTGTTAAAGCAGGTAGGGTGGGAGAGACCTATGTGTGATGAAACCAATATTCTTCAAGGCCCTGTGAGGTTAAGGGTGTCTTGAGTGATCAGTTTCTCTGAAGAGTATCAACCAGGATCAGAGGAGTCCTGGGAGTGAGAGGAGTGGTACAGTCAACAGCGGCAGACGTATTCGGGGTTTTGAACTTTCTCCTAATGGCTACAGCGGCCAGTGAGGAGTGGCAGACAGGAGGATGTTTACAAGCGGTATCTAGTTGCCTGATACAATTTGCTCAACCAAATGCTTATTGTTGGCTATACTGGCCATTTCCAGTTTTTCAATATGATAAACATTGCTATGATTAACATTCTTATAATTAAAACTGTTTCATACCTATAAATAGCCCCTCACAATAAGTTACCATAAGTGCAATTACAGATGTAATAATTGTATATTTTTGAGAATTTTTATTTAATAATTATAAATATTTGAGAATTTTGATGAATATTGTTAGATGTCTTCAACTTGTTCAAATTATTCTCAAAGATTTTAGAAAAGAATTCAATCTATATCTATCTATTGTCTGTCTACAAAGAGAGTATGATAATTCAAATATGGTAAAATGATAACAATTGAGGACTCTGGATGAAGGATATAGGAGTTTGTTTGTTTTTTAAATACTATTCTTGCAACCTTTCAGCTAAGGAAAAGCTTATTCCTCCTCATGGACCATCACTTCTCCATAGACTATTTGGACCAAGAAACTCGCTTATATGTTAGTTTGATCATCTTAGCCCTGCAAGACCTTGATCGGCAGTTGTATCCAAATCCAGCAGAGTCAAACCGGCAACTTATGAGCAGAAAATGGTCAATTGCATAGACTCATGGCAGCATTCCTAACTCCCTTGGCCAGAGCTGTGTTCCATGGAAAATATAAAGAGTCGTGGACAACTGTTACAAAGTTTAGCAGGCTTACTGTAGAACTTCTCAGTCTTTAATATACTGGTATAAATGTGCATTTGAAAGTCCAAGAGGAGTTAGGTAGTGTGAAACATTACCCAGACTCATTGACCACTGTACCTATGTTGTGGTGGAGGAACATTCCCCAAGGACCAAGCTTTGGAGCAAAAACTTTCCCAGCAAAGCATGTCCAGGGCTCTCTCTCTCTCTCTCTCTCTCCCCCTTCCTCCCTCCCTTCCTTCCACTCTTGCTAAATGTCAATGGAAAAAATATCCTCAGGTGAGGATTAACAAAAAAGAAGCTCATCAATATTGTTACATCATATCAGTCTACATTTGTTATAAAATCCCATTCTCACCCATCCTGCTTCTTCCTTCCGCTTCCTAAAGGGGAGAGTATGTCACCCTAACGTGACAAAAAGAAACCACAGTTCCTGGTGTTGCAATATAGCCCAGAAATGCCTCGAGCTTAAGAACTTTAATATGGTTTGTGCAAGTCAAAAGGCAAAACGAGATCTTATGAGTGAGAAAAGTATCCAGCTAAACTTAGCATAATTTAAAACCTAGCTGCAACACTAAGTAATGAAATCATGTTCCTCAAATAGAATTTATCTTTTTCATGCTTTTCCTGGACAAATTGTTACTGATTATTTCAAACAAGAATTTCTGTCAGTTTTGTTGAGAGAGTTTGAACCGAGCACCGGAAATGAGAGACATGTAAGACTCAGAATTGCCTATGTTAATGAACCTCTGCCCAGGCACTGGTGCAAATTCCTTAGACATAGTGAAGATCGTCTCTATTGCATTAACAGAAGAAACACATTCTCTAAAGATAAAAAAAATTTCATAGTTAGATGAAAAAAACTTTAAAATTTTCTTAATAAAGCGTTTATTTATCATAAATATTATTTTTTCAAAATGACAGACAAGACAAAGTTTTTAAAAAAATTTACAGCTGATTCTGTGGGTCAGCACAGCTATTGTTAAGGAAGAGGTGCCACCTTGTGGACAAACAAGAAATTACTTGATGTTCTGACAAAACAATAGTTCTCATTACATTTGTTTTCTTGCTTTTGGAAGAATTGGGCTAACAAGGCTTCTGTTTCATCTTTGTCCAAGTACAATAGACACGTGCAGGCATTCCTTTTGCAACATCTGGAATCTGCAGTAAGCCAGGACAGAATGTTTCTAATTTTAGCCTCTTTTGCAGTGAATTGGGAGTACAGTGCCCTCTTGTGGTAGATTTGTCACATTGCAAAGAGAATGCTAATTTTCTCTGGAAGGATTTCAAAGTAAGAATTTAAGGATTTGAATATTGTCAAATGGCCTGGTGGGCATTTGAGGATCTGCATAAAAATCTTAATGCAACCCTAATAGAATTTCATATTTTCTATTATTGTTATGCAAGAAGAACAAAAGACTTATCTTAATATAGCCTTTGAAAAGACATTTGTTATAAAGTATTGGTTTTGACCCCAAATACTGTTTTCCTTCACAGTCTCTTGTCTTATGTACACTAGTGGAATCTATGGAACATAATGACGTGACCAAATGTTTCTAGCCACTTCAAATGGAAACAACCCTATATAATAAAGTGGTAATATGCAAATTAACCCTCATGCCATTACAAGGTGGCTGCACCCACAGCGGAGGCAGGGTTCCCGTAACACAAGATGGCTGCGCCCACAGCAGAGGCGGGGTTCCCCTAACAAGCAATCAGCAGGGACCTGAGGCTGTGTGGCGCCGGGCCGGGGCAGGGGACCTGAGGCCACTCCCCCTGCCCGGTGGGGCTTGATGGGGGACCTCAAGGCACGCCGCCCCCCACCCTGGTGCCAGGCCGGGGTACCTCAGGTTACACACCCTGCCTGGAGGGGCTTAATGGGGGACCTCAGGCCACACACCCCCACCCGGCGGAGCTTGATGGGGGACCTCAAGGCATGGCCCCTGCCCTTGTGCTGGGCTGGGGGACCTCAGGTTGTGCCCTTCGCCCCAGGCCAGGGGACATCAGGCTGCACCCCTGGCCCTGGTGCCAGGCAGGGGACCTCAGGCCACGCCCTTTGCCCTGGGCTGGGGGACCTCAGGCCGCCACCCCCCCATCCCCCCGCCCTGATGCCAGGCCAAGGAACCTGAGGGTCCACTGGGGGACCTGAGGCTGCACCCCCTGCCCAGCGGGGCTTGATGGGGGACCTGAGGCTGCACCCCCTGCCCGGTGGGACTTGACGGGGGTGGGGCTGGCTGGGGCTGGATCTTGCCCAATGGGGGTGGGGCTGGCCGGGTCTGGGTCTCAAGTGATTTTGAGGCGCGCATGGGTGGGCTGGGACTTGACTCTGGATCCTGCGACAAGCCCCAGACTCTGACAGGAGGAAGATTTTCATAGACATTTTACTAATTTTCTTTCATCTCTGACACTTCTATTATAGAGAAAGGGCAAATAGCAATATTAAAATATTTCCTCTAATTAATTCCCTTTTAATGTGCACGAATTTCATGCACTGGGTCACTAGTTTAACAAATAATGAAACATCTCCAAATTTATTGTTAATGTCCATTTAAGAGAAATCCTGCTAAATTCAAATTTTCTATCCCTAAAACCTGAATAATTAGCAGGTGTCTGGCATAATAATAGTGGTTTCATTGAATGAATAGAAAGCTTCACATTATATTACCTGTCTGCAAGAATTCATAATCCTTCTCATGAAACTGATGAATTAGGTAATGAAAGCTGTGTAAATTAATTTTTATATTTTAAATATACTTGAAGAGATATTATTATATTAAAAATGTATTTAGTGCCTGCTAAATACATTAGTGTCAGGTACAGTGCTGCATACAAGGTGTCTGGAGAAAAAAGATAAGTTCTTACTTTAAAAGTACACTCACTAATGAAGCAAATAACTTTTGTTCATTACTTTTTAAATTTTATTTTACATTTTTTAAAATGAATTTTTAGCCCTAACCATTTTGGCTCAGTGGATAGAGCGTCGGCCTGAGGACTCAAGGGTCCCAAGTTTGATTCCAGTCAAGGGCATGTACCTTGGTTGTGGGCACATCCCCAGTAGGGGGTGTGCAGGAGGCAGCTGATCGATGTTTCTCTCTCATAGATGTTTCTAACTCTCTATCCCTCTCCCTTCCTCTCTGTAAAAAATCAATAAAATATATTTTAAAAAAAAACACTTTAAAAAATGAATTTTTAGATTGTAGATTCTTTTTTTAAAATAAACTATATATTAATTTAGTTTTCCCAAAAGGCGGTGTACTTTTATGGCTATCTTTCCAACTTTCAAAAATAAAGCATAAATAAAATGGAAGTTACCATAAAACTGCACAGCATGGCTATCCTATGAGGTCTGCATTAGTCAGGATTCTCCAGAGCAACAGAAGCAATGGGATATATTTAGGTATTTCACAGAGAAAACTGATTACAGGATCGGCTCACAGGCAGAGAAGACTGTCTGTAAATTGGAGAAGCAGCAGAGCTGGCTGTGTGATTTAGTCTGAATCCCAACGCCTGAGAACCAGGGGCTGATGGGGTCGGTCCTGGTCTGAGCCCCAGGCCCAGGAACAGGAGCATAGATGGCTCCAGGGCAGGAGAGGACAGAGGGCTCAGCTCAAGCAGAGAGAGAGAGAGAGAGAGAGAGAGAGAGAGAGAGAGAGAGGACAGAGGGCTCAGCTCAATGGGGGGGAGGGGGGGGGAGAAAGAGAGAGAGAGAGAGGGAGAGAGAGGACGAATCCACACTTCCTCTGCCTTTCTGTTCAAAGCAGGCCCACAGGGGACAGGATGAGGTCCACAGCATTGGTGAAGACAATGGCTTTATTCAGTTCACCAATTCACATGCTAATCTCTTCCCTAAACACCCTCAGACACTCCCAGAAATAATGTTTTACCGGCTGTCTGGGCATCCCTTAGCCCAGTGGTCTGCAAACTCATTAGTCAACAGAGCCAAATATCCACAGTACAACGATTGAAATTTCTTTTGAGAGCCAAAATTTTTAAACTTAAACTTCTTCTAACGCCACTTCTTCAAAATAGACTTGCCCAGGCCGTGGTATTTTGTGGAAGAGCCACACTCAAGGGTCCAAAGAGCCGCATGTGGCTCACGAGCCGCAGTTTGCCAACCACGGCCTTAGCCAGTCCAGTTCACACATAAAATGAACAAGGATTACTTCTGCCTTCTGTCCAATTATAGAAGATAGAGATTTGAGATCACAAGACTTTCAGATATAACAGGTTTTCTTTTTCATATAATTATCTTAGCACAAACTGTTCAGAAAAAAGTAGGTGGCATTGATTTATGCCTTAGCAGCTGTGGTGAAGCATTCTGCAGCTTTTCCGAGGCTACTAAAGGCCTGGGAATTAGCAGACTGTCTGGGAAGAGCGGATGCTGCACAATAACACACTCATTGGATTTTCCCCCCTCAGTTTGGGGACTCTGCGATTGAATTCTACATAACAATACTTTAATGCAGGAAGAATAAAGTATGCCAAGAGTTATGTTTGCTCTTTTGAAAATTTCTCCCACGCGGGTGTGATTGGATACCTGCCAGGCTACTATTCCCTCCGCACAGGGAATCACAGACACGCTCCGACACGGTCGGCACAATCTAGGTACTTACAAAGGGCAGAGCGAAGGGAGCTCCATGGTCAAATACGTTTGGGAAATACTTTGTTCAACATTTAAAAGATTTTTGTTTTTCTTTAAATTCCAGGAGTTCTCAATATCATTAAATAGTCACCGTCCGAGTAGTAATAGTGACATTCCTTGTTGGCATATATTGGGCACCTATGCCATGCCAAGTATTTTGCTGAGTGTTTAATAGATGGCACCTTATTTCATGCTCACAAATAATAAGAGGAAGAGACTATTATTGGCCGCATCTTGAGGGTGAGAAGGTAGACAGAGCTGTGTGCAAGAACTCTGAACATCATCAACCTCCCTGTGTCCTCGGGGAAGCTTCAGTTCACAGCATTCCCCAGGCATATTTGAACTTGGAACGCATTATGATAGGGCAAATCATGAGATCACACGCTGGCCAATGCCGCTGCGATAATGAAAACCAATATTGGGAAGCACCACGTGCCGGGCTAAAGGTTTTGAAGAGAGTATTTCATCAGTCCTGGGCTTTTGTGCTATCCCCTTTTTGGGATGAAAATAAAAAGCAAGCTCAGGTATGACAAGCGGAAGGTCAGGGGGCGGTGAGTCCAGGGCCCCCAGGCTGTGTTGGCATCCCAGCATCCCGGTTCCAGCCCCGCGCACCTCGCTCCGGGGCGCCCTTGTTTGCGCTGTGTCCCCCCTTCCTGCTTTCTGGGAGGCTGGCTCTTGATTTGACGTTTCCAGAAAGACACTAGAGATCTGGGGAGAAAGGACCCCGGAGCACTGGTACATGTTGTCAGCAGGAAGGCAGGTCTGCGGTCTGTCCGTCTGTCCGGGAGACAGGAGATGGCTGGTCCTGGTGAGGCGAGCGCATTCGTGGGGTGAAGTCACTGGGGCCAAAGCCCGGAGCTAGAGGAGGGGGTGGCGGTGGGGACCAAAGTCAAATGCTTGCGCTGGGGCTTGGAGTCAGCCCCCGCTGCGTGGTCTCACGGGTCCCTGACAACCTCTGTGAGCACAGAGACCAAGGGACATTCCCTCGGAGGGTTTGGGGAGCTGGCGGCCCCACCCCTGCTCCCACGGGGCGCAGGCTTCCCCTGCGGGCCGAGCTGGCCTCCGAGCATCAGGCCCCTGCACCCCGCTCCCTCGGACGGCCGGCTGCTTGGAAAGGAGGCAGCCGTGCCCAGGAAGAGCAGGACGGCGGAGGAGACCAGGGAGATGACAGCCGTGAGCACCGGGACCTTGCACCTCCCTGGGAAGCTTCCTCGGACCCAGGCTGCAAAGCCCGGTGGGGTCCGTGCAAGAAAAGGCCACAGAAAGGGTCTGTCTGCAGCTCCTGGCTGGGGTGAGCAGCGCAACAAAGCTCCATTCACGGGCATTGCCCCGGCTTGCTCATTGCTAGAGAGCTAGGAGCTCTGAGACACAACGGTTACAAATCCTCCCGGTGCCAAGGATAACTGGCTCCTGAGCCCGGAGGAAGCCAGCGTGCGGAGGAGGGGCGGGGAGGAGGGGAGGGGAGCGCGCGGGCCCAGCGCCCCAGCCAGCACGTGGAGCCTCTGCTTGAAGCCAGCCCCCCTCCAGGAGGAAACCACGGCGGGGGGCACCTGTCCAGCCCCCCCCCCCGCCCCCCTGGCGCGGCCCCTGGGGCCAGGGGAGCCCTGTTCTTACTCAGTCTGGCTGGCTGATCAAGGCAAGGAACAGAATGTGCTGCTTCCACAGCTGCAGAGACCTCCTGTCCTGGCACCAGCTGCCCCGGGAGCAGGCCTTGTCCAGCGCTATTAATATTCTGGAAAGTTCTCTGGCTCATACATCTGGAGAGGTATAACACACACACACACACACACACACACACACACACACACACGCACACAACTCTTTTCCCCTTTCTATTATAGATCTGCGGAAAAGCAGTAGCTGCCATGTTTCCCACTCTGGCCACCATGAACCCCAGAGTGAAGTGACAGGTCAGAGGCACAGTGACAAGACACTGAGAGGCCTGAAAGAGCTGCAGCGGCTTCCTCCAGCTCTGTGACCAATTCGAGAGACAGGCTTGGGGGGCGGGGGCAGGTTCCTATTCGGCAGGGTTGAGTCTAATCTAGTCTGTGCAGGAGAAAGTGGCTTGCTTTACTGGTGATGTCCGGTGAGCGTGCTGGGCCCGCGGAGTGATGGCACCTGCGCTGCAGAGCAAACCTCGTTGGACAGCAGCCTGTTGAACAAGGGCCTCCCACGTCAGTGATGGGCAACCTTTTGAGCTTGGTGTGTCAAACTTCACCAAAAAACTGAGCGTAACTCGGGTAGTGTGTCACTTTGAGGAAAAAACATTATTTCGCAAATGTTTCATCCTCAGGAGCAGCAAATGTTTCATCCTCGGCATGTGGCCGCCTCAGCGGCCACGTGTCATCAGAAATGGCTACGCGTGTCAGTGCTGACACGCGTGTCATAGGTTCGGCATCACTGGCCTAGGTAGACTTCGCCATGATAGCAATGGGCCCATACATGATCGTATGGCACTGAACACACATTCATGCCAAGTTTCTAAGAAGAAATATGAATGGGAGAGCAAAGATGAAGAGATTTTGACATGTATTCCCATATGATATATGAAATAGAGAATACAACGCTAATAAGCTGTTTAGAAGATGGTGTGGTATGAATTTTATTCAAAAGCATTTACACCCACACATTTTTTTTCACAGCTTGATATACCGTGACAATTACATGTATTATAGTTTACAGATTTGTTCAAAATAGAAAGATTTTTAACAGTAGTATTTCATCTACCAAATTAGGTTCACTTCTGAACATTATGTCAACTTCTTCAGTGAAGCAGTTGTTTATCATCGGTGACAAAATGTTATAACAAAGTTGGAATATTGCTTTAGAGAGCAGCTTAACTTCATTCTGGCTGACCTCCTTTACTTGTACTAGAAATTTAGCTTTTATGAAAAAAATGACGTATATCCAAAGTTCGATACAGTATGATGTTTGGAAGCTAATACACCCGATATTTTTTACCTTAAAAAATATACACCAAAAAAACAAACCAACTTTCTCTCCTCAATTCCTCCTTCCATTCCAAAAACAAACAAGAGAAGCAAAGAAATAAACAAACAAAACATGTTTCCTGCACATGCGTGTGCCTGTGTGTGTGTCTGCATTAGAAGAACACCAGGAACTGCCAATTTCCATTAACTATTCGTAGCAAAAAGATGGGTAAGCCTGTGAGTGGGAACTTTGAGAAATGCCAAAGGAGTAATATAATCTTAGAAACGATAATATTATCTTTTTAAATGGCCAACAGGTGTTGCATTTATTGCCTAACACCCTGCTCTACCTGGTGTTCTGGCAAGAGCCACAGGTAGGCAGCCTCAGGTGAGCAGGAAGGGAAAGGAGAGGGCTGAGTGAGGAAGGAGGACTGGAGGCTACCGGTCAGCTGCGGTTAGCCACACGGAGCTAATAAATACGACCTAGGCCATGTCTCCTGACTTTGGGGAGCTGCCAGGTGCATGTGGATAAAGGAAAAACTCAGAGACACAGGAAGAAGAAAGACCAATATTTGCTCTTGGTATCTGGCTGCTAAAACAATTTACGCAGATCACACTGGGCGAATAAGGAGAGGCCAGTGGGCTGAGCAGCAACTTAGGAGGGGAACTGTCTCAAGACGTGGAGGGAGTGTTCACATCCTGTTAAACTTGAGGCTAGCGTTAGTTTTTGCAGAAAAGCTATGGAAAATACTGGAAGATTTGGGCAGGCAGTTTGAAAACAAAAAAGTGTGCTCCTTGTAATCGTGTGCCAGCCTCTTTGCCAGCTGAGGAGAACCAGCCCAGCTGAAGACCATTTCCTCTTGCTCCGATGCCCATGTGCAATGATTGATTCTTAAAGGTCACGGGTGGCTTGCCAGCACATTTTTGCACGGGGAGTCCAACTTTCTGTTTGAACGTTAGTCAGATACGCATGTGGCACCTGAGCAACCAGGAGGAGATTGGGAAGAACAGATTTTCTTTTGGCTCCATCACTGTCAGCCTGGAAACTCTTATATTTTGAGTACTTTGTTGGGCCTGGTATTCCCAATCCCATAATAAAAATCTTTTGTAACATTTTTATACCACAGTCTTAAATGGTTACCCTTTTCCCCACCCACACACTCTGTTATAGTTTTCCCTCTCCTTCATTCCATTTCCTTCTTCCTCCCTCAAACTGTTTCTTGCCCCTGCATATGGGTACGGTGCAGCGGCTGGAGATTTATTCAGAAATACAAACAGTCTTGGCATCAGGGTGTTCACAGTTTATTTTTTTATTTTTATTTTTAGAAAAAAAATACTTTTGTTGATTTTAGAGAGGAAGGAAAAAGGAGAAAGAGATAGAAACATCCATGATGAGAGAGAAACATCGATTGTCTGCCTCCTGCACACCCCATACTGGGGATCAAGCACACAACCCAGGCATGTGGCCTTGACCAGTACTGAACCTGGGACCCTTCAGTCCACAGGCTGATGCTCTATCCACTGAGCCACACCAGCTGGGGCAGGGTGTTTACAGTTTAGTGGAGACTTGGAAAGAATTAGTAGCAGTACAGCTTTATGGATGCCACAAGGGAGCACATGCACCAAGCGTGTCCTGGAAATACCCTGCAAAACGTTACAAGTCCTCAACTGCTTCTCAAATACAATTCCTTTTGGTATCATCTTTCTATCTAATCAGCACATGGTTGTTGATGCTTTTTATTTTTAACTAATCTTTCTTTTTAAAAAGTTTACTTATTTTTAGAAGGCTGCCTTAACTGATACATTTCAACTGTCAATGTAAGAAACATTCAAGCTTATAGGGAGTTTTTGTGAGTTAATTTGAGCCAAATAGTCAACAATTGCCAGGAAGCAAAAATCTCAATGGATTGAGATAATGCTCCCGGAGAATGGCAGTGCTGCACCGTATTTTATACATTGCAGTAAAAAGAGGAGGCATAAGTGAGTTAGTACATGAAAACCATTGGTGATAGATTAGGAGGCGGGAGAAAGTAAAGGGGGGGGGACCTCTGTGATTGGATGAAAAGTAAAATGATAGACACATACATCTCTTACATAGGTCAGCACAGGACAGTTAACAATCAACAATTAACACGATAACAATAACAATGAAAGGATTTATGGTCTCTGCCTGGTTTGTTGGTTGTGCCCTGAGGGGTTTAGGAAAAGGGCAGTTACCCTGCCTTTCCAAAGGTATGTTATGGTAGATAGAAAAGACAATAGACAGGCTCTGTTAAGGTAAAGATCGACTTTTGTCAGGGAAGATTCTAGCTTAGGACATGACTACCTGTCATAAACTGCTCTTAGTTAAAAAGTTTTCATTTCTGACCATCCTCTGTGGCTATTTTAGGTCTCTGAGTTTGCAAGGCCACTACACAGGCCTTCCCTGAACTTGTCAGGTTAGCATGTGGCCCCTTTTCATCCCCACAACCAAGATTTATTGAATGTTTATTAGATGCCAGCCAGGCATAGTGCTCAGATTTTGTAGTTACAAAGATAAATAGAAAATGCCCCTGATTTAAAATAGCTCATGGCCTTATGCATGAGACAGATTTAAAAAATAATACCATAATTCATGTAGGTAAATTCTGGAAGTTCTGTATGACGTACTACAAGAACACAGAGCAAGAAGAAATTACTTTTCTCTGATGGACTTTCTAGGAGATGAGTGGGTGACATTTGGGCTAATGCTTAAGAATGATGGATAGTTCACCAGACCAACAGGTGGCACTGTATTTATTTCAGATTTTGCCTAAGAGTAGGTACAATGCAGTGAGTTTTTACAGCTATGGAATGCAAATATTTCAAAATTAATTATTTCCCATCATGTTCTTAAGTGTTTTGGTTGCCTTTACTACTCTGGTCATGTTACTCAACCCCTTCCCTTTCTCAAGGTCTCTCCTACTTCACTCTGCTCTTCCATTTCCCTGGCCCATCACCTAATGGTGTCCTGTAAGTCAACTATCCACTGAGCCTACTTCTCATCACCAAAAGACTTATTAATATGACCCACTCAAAGAAAACCTCCTACTCCAGTCTCATCATATAACACAGGCTTTAAAATTACAGCCTTTTGCCTTCAGCTTCTGTAAGCAGAAAGAAACAGAATAGACATTTATTTTTCCACTATCAGTTATTCAAACTAAAAGCACCAGATTTCTTTTATCGTAAGAGAATATATACTAAAAAACATAGCAACTTCTTTTCTTCACCTCCTCCTTCTAGTCCAAAAACAAAACAAAAGAGAAACAAAGAAATAAACAAACAAAACATAACCCCCAGAAAGTAGAAATCACTGCAATCAGTTTTTATCTATATATATAAAACCCTTATATGCAAATAGACCTAACGGCAGAACAACCGAACAACCAGTTGCTATGATGTGCACTGACCACCAGGAGGCATGCGTGGAACATGGCAGGCGTCGGCAGCAGGCGGCAAAGCACAGAAAACGGCGGGCATCAGCTGCAGCGGGATGGTGGAGCAGGTGAGCAGGGGACCCAGACCAAGGCAGGGCTCCAGTCGCTGTTATCAGAGCAAGCCTCTGGCGGTTTCTGAAAATTCTTTGCTCCTGCGTGCCACGGTCCCACTGGGCACTTGCATCCGCTGCCAGCGCCGGCCCTGCTCACACCCACGGCCGGCGCCCAGTGCCGGTCCAGATCACTTGACACCATTAGCAGATGCAAGCAGCAGGTGCTGGCCCCGATCACCCCTGAGGGCTTCTCCACCTCCCCCTGCTCCTGAGGGACAATCGGGGCAGCAGCCGCCGCTCACACCTGCTGCTGGTGCCGGCCCCAATCGCTCCACGCTATTAGCGTGTGGGAGCAGTGGTGGCAGGAGTGGGGCTGCCAGCAGAGACGGGACTGGGGGCCATGGTGGGAGGGGTTGGGTGGAGGCATGGAGAATGGTCCGAGACCCATCCTTGTGCCCACTGCAGCCTCACGGCCCACAGCTCCTTTCAAGATGCATGAAGTCATGCACTGGGCCCCTAGTTTTTAATAATTTTCATCTCTATGAATTATACTTGACTCTTGAACTTATGCTTTCCTAGGTATTTTATTCTATTACTAGAGGCTCGGTGCACAGATTTGTGCACATTGAAAGTAAATTAATTAGAAGGTGGCAGGCAGGGTGAGACTGGGCAAGACGGGCTGGACATACTCTGGAGCCAACCTCTCGTGGTCCCTCCCCTGGGGCAGTGCCGGGGCTCAAAGGGCATCTTCAGAGTGAACGGGGTCCCTCCGGCAGGTGGGGTCCCTCAGCCTGGCCTATGGGAATCAGGCCAAAACCGGCAGTCCGACATCCCCTGAGGGGTCCCAGAGTGCGAGAGGAACTCTGCAAAGCTGCTGTCACTTGGCAGCTCCTGCATTGAGCATTTGCCTCCTGGTGGTCAGTGCGCATCATTCCTACCAGCCGGTCAGCCGGTCACTTAGGCTTTTATGTATATAGATTGCTATCATCATAATTAGCTAGTTTATTAATATTAATATAGGAAGAGAGCAAAAGGGAGGCCAGACATCAGCATGGTCATCTGAGCAGCTTCTCCAGGAAGCTCAGCTTCACTCTCCACAGGGAACTACCAGTCCATTCCCTGTAGATCACTGGGGGTAGGGGTCCAACGTATAGCCTGGGAAAAAGATCATTGGCTAGGAGGGTGGGGCTCCTGTGAGTGTGAAATCTAGGAAAGGTAAACTCCTCAGACAAAGCGTTTCCCCTCCCTTTTTACTCTTGCCTTCTGGTTCCCCCTTAACTGTCTCTTGCTCCATGACTCACACTCACCTGACATGTGGTCTTAAGCAGCCGCAAGGCCCATGGCCATACAGAATCCCACATGCAATGGACTGCAGCTGGGAACACACGCTAAGCTAGTCAGACGCTGGATTGGACTGTGCTTTAATATGGAGCAGAAATCAGGGCAGTGGTCTTAATCCTGGTTCTTCTGAAGACAAGATTGGACTTCTTCCATGGCAAAATGGACAGAGATGGGATCTCGAAAGAAAACCCCCTTAATTTTATATCATCAATAAAGCTTTCCAAGAAATGCTATCCTCCCATGGGAGCCTCAGGAAATTATTTTCCTCACGGCACCCCAAGAAACTCCACTTCCACTGATAACAGTATCAGTTCTTATTTATTTGTAACTCATCATATCACATATTACATGATGTCACACCCCTTCAATAGATCATTATATCACATCTTTACAATAAAACAGTGCAATTACTGTGTGCCCTACCTGATTATTACATGTTTGTCATCTATAATTTTCCTGCCAAGTTCCCCTTAATCTTAAGCGGAAAAACTGAAGAGAGCAACAGAGTCTGTGGGGGCTAAAATAATACTTTTCCTTCCACCTTCTAAATTCTTCTAGCTGGGCTAATACAATAATAAAATAAACAGAGACAGATTAACAGGAGAAAATAAAATTGTAATACTTATGAATAGAGAATTCACATAAGCATGAAAATTCCCCAAAACAGTGAGAGAAAATTGGGTATGTCATTTTGGACAAAGGAGAAAAGAGGTACTGGTTCTTAACGATTTAAAAGTAAAAATTGGCACTTCACAGGTAACTGAGGAAGAGCAAAACACACATGGCAGGCAAATTCTTGATTCAATGGGACACAGAGGGTGATGTAGTTACCAGGACCCTGCCTGGAGCCTTCCTATCTACCTTAATTATTTCAATTTAGGCTAAGGCGGGCATCCTAGGATTTCCTTCCTGAAGCAGTTCTTTCCATCAGGAAAGGGGAAGGGTCAAAAGTTCTGAGTCTTTTGTTTCTTAATAACCAGCTTTGAATCAGTATCCCAAAAGGGCAGTTTTAGGATGGTAAAACTTTGGTCCCCTTCAAGTTTTTTGTGTTTTTTTTTTTTAAATATTTTTATTGATTTTAGAAAGGAAGGGAGAGGGAGAGAGAGAAACATCAATGATGAGAGAGCATCATTGATTGACTACCTCCTGAACGCCCACTACTGGGAATTGAGCTCACAACCCAGGCATGTGCCCTGACTGGGAATCATCAAACCAAGACCTCCTGGTTCAAAGTTTGATGCTCAACCACTGAGCCATGCTGGCCAGGGTCCTTCAAGTCTTTTGGGCTAATGTTTTCTAGATTTTCAAGACCAGTCTTGACTGTAAGAATCAGTGAAATAAGGGACCAACTAAAAAATAAAGTAAGTGTATTAGTAGTAGGGACATACGTGTTTGAAGGGACTGAGGTCTAAGCTGGATAGCTTATCATTGGTTAAGTTATATAGTTACAACAATGGATTTTGCTGTTGCCTTTGTTTTTTAGTGACTGCACGCACTAAAGAAACCCAATTGTTTTTAAGTTCTGAGAAGAAGCAGGCCAAGTACATTTTTAGAGCATCTGTGTTTTCTGACCTTTTCCTAAATTTCCTTCTTTGAAGGTGGAGAAACTATTACTTTCTGAGAAAAGGTATGTTCTTGGAACAACTGCATAAAGCTAAAAATAGTGGGAATTGAACATAAGAATGCCTGGAGGGAAGAGAGCCAAACTGTAGATTTGGGTTGCTATGTTCGACTTAAAATGTCTCCAAAAAAGGAAGAAAACAAAATTCTAATAGGTGATATTAAACATCCAGTTAAAAAATTTGAAAAACAGCTGTCTTTTATGGTGTAAGAAGTACTTCTTTTAAAATAACTCCTTTCATTTCATTTATTTTTCTGAGAACCTAGACTCAATTCAGTTGGCTTAGGATACTAGACATTATTGGCTGGATAACTAAATTTAGTTTTGAAATCATAGAATAAAAATCAGGACATTCTACCACGAAGTGTAGATTGACTTTCTTCACAATTTTTTTAAGAATGCTAGGTTTTCTTTCAGTTAAAAAAAAAAGTCTGTTTCTTTAGAAAGCAATTAAGGTTTCAAATGAGGATGTGAGAACTGTCAACTGAAAATGGCTAAATGACCCATCTAAAAATCCAGTGTCATGCCCCTTTAAAACCACTATAGCATATAGTTTCCAAGTTACTGAATCTTTGGGAACAAAGGGGCTGGAAGATACTAATTATTTATAGAGTTTTTATTGGAAAGGATGAAACAATACAAGGCCTATGATTATTGTAGACTCTTTGAGGAAGCTTTTGCTTAGGAAAACAGGAGAGCAGCTAATCTTCTTGTGTTTCCGGTGACATGTATAGTTCTGAAACTATCAGCAGACCGTAGATAGCCCGGTAAATGATTCTTTCTCCATCTCTTTCTTACATTACAATTTTGTTACTATTATTGCACATATTTCATATTATTATTTTTGCTGATTCCATGGTAGTTCTGCTTTAAGTTTTTTCAACAGAAAAATAAGTTTGCATTATAAAAGTTTATTGCTAATCAGTAGCCTAAAACTAAGAATACACCAATACGAAGGGTGATAAGGCATCCTTAACAACCTGTGTTACCGAAGTACAAAATAGTATTTGTTGCAGTATTTAATAGTACGAAAGAAAGTTTTAGTTACCTTAAATGGTGTTTTTTAAAAAACACAATTAATTAGAAAAGGGAGATCTACATGAAGGCTTTGGGAATCTTTCTGAGCAAAAGGAACAAAACAGCCCCGTTTTAAAAGGTGTTTAGATATCACCACAAGGTGGAGCAAAGAGACCAGTCTAGCTTGGTTGTCTTGTAGCCAGGAGAAGAGGCTCGGGAAGGTTAGAAGGGCAAGTGCCTCCTCAGAGGTACATCAGGGAGGGAGAGCAGCTGAGGCGGGGTGGGGAAGGGCATGTTTGCAAGTCAAGAAAATGGGTGGATGCAGGTAGTACTTTCTTCAGGGGCCAAGTTCCTCCCTCTCCTCAACACAGCGATGCTTCTCTTCCCACCTGCTCCTCCTTACCTAACATGGAGCTCTCTCTAAATTTCCCTCAAAGACAACGTTTTGTCTTTAGAAGTGACCACACAATACATACACCCCACAGGGGGGCAACTTTTCTTCTTCAGTCATAACCCATTTTTGAGTGGAGTCCATGAATATTTTTATAGAACATGAACCACCTAAGTACTATAACCTATAAGCAATGATTCAAACAGACCAGTTACCACTGATCAAGTGTTATGCATTTTAATCCACATCCATCCCCTAACTTGAGAGACTTGAAAGAGTATGAAAAAGGGTAGGGATATCAAAGATATTCCAGAGGCCTCAGCTTGATGTAGTTGGAAGAGCACCCTTATAAAAGTTTCAACATTTTCCATCTGGGCTGTTAGCGCGTGTTGCCAGAGCAGGGCAGCATGGGAGGAGATCCACCTGGAAAATCCCCTGCAGGGACTGATTTTCCTTTTCTCGGAGAAAGGTCTGGGCGTGAGAGGAAAAGTCCTGCAGGTATTACTGAAAGTCACAGTCTTCAGGGTGGTTCCTTTTTCTCCTGACTTGTAGGCCTGAGATTTACAGCCACAAAAAGCACTTAGAAAACTGTATTTTTCTGTTACACATGACTCACTCCCAGGACAAGTTTTTCTCCGTAAGATGATCATTAAGCAGGGATGTTCCTCAAGATGTGATTTGTACATATACCTTTTGAGTAAAAGAGCTGCCTAATACATAAACATATGTCTACTCTCAATTCACAACTAGTTTTTAATTGGTCTTAAATGTGGGTGCTTTAGGTCACGGTGATCAATACTATAGTTCTTGCCCTCTATAGAGCTTTTTTCCATCACTGTAATTGGATGAACACCAAAAGGAAAGTAGATCAAAGTCTCCTGATTAAAGAGAGGGTCAGCCCTAGCTGGTTTGGCTCAGTGGATAGAGCGTCGGCCTGCAGACTGAAGGGTCCCGGGTTCGATTACGGTCAAGGGCACATGCCCGGGTTGCGGGTTCGATCCCCATTGGGGGTTGTGCAGGAGGCAGCCAATCAATGATTCTCTCTCATCATTGATGTTTCTATCTCTCTTTCCCTCTCCCTTCCTCTCTGAAATCAAGAAAAAAATATATATATATTAAAAAAAAGAGAGAGAGAGGGTCAATTACATTTGTAAAAGGTCTTTCCAGGAAGTAGAATTCAGATGAACCTTGGATATTGATCACCTTATTGATTTAACACACAGGATCCACAATTCTAGGTTTGCAATAACCATTTAATAAAAGTTAACATTCATGGAGTGCCTCGTTTGTGCTAGGCCAGGTGCTGCGGACTCTACATATTGAATCTTCACAGTGGCCCCAGGAGCTAGGTACTATCATTACCTCTGTTTTATAGACGAGACAACCATGGCACGGAAAGGTTAAACAACTTGCCTAAAGTCACAAAGCTGCTAAGTGGTTAAGAAAGCAGTCAGGCCAGTTTACAGAGCTCAGCCTTTTACCCACGACACAGATCCAAGCTCTGCTTGAAATGTGCAGGTGAGCATAATTGTACAGGTGCAAGATAAATGCACTCATTATTTCAGCACCTGGTCTATTAAGGAACTCCTCTACTTGGCAACCTTATGTATTTGGAATTCAATTCAGACCAGGAACAGCAGCCCTTGGAAACTAATACAATAGCTGAACGCTTTAGGGAAGCAGTATTTGATTTAAGAAAATCTTTAATAAAGTCTCTATTACCCTGTGCCAAACCATCCTAATCAAGTCTAAAAACTCTCCCCGCCCCCTCCCCCCACCCCCGCCTTTCCTGTCAGATTGTCTTTGTTATTACCATTCCACCTGTGGAACAACTGTAGACCTTGAGTTTTTAGTTGTAAGTCAATGGTGGTATACAAAACTATGGATTGTTCTCTGTGTAATACCAAAATTACTTTATAATGCTGTAATGGTTTTACTGACATAGACCTTGGGGCTTAGGCAACCTAGAGCGACTGCAAAACATGAACACAAGTAAATAGATTGCATCTTTTAAAAAGCTAACAGCAAGAAACATGATAATTGGGCTGTTAAAATTCAGAGCAATTGAAATTTTATACTTAATCTGTATATTAATATGGTGATCTTACTATTTTCTTTATAAATCTACTTATTGTTCCATCAAAGTAGTCAAGGCCATTAATGACTTTTAAAAAGGAAAATATGGATTACAGCAATTCATTTTTTTTTTTTTGGTATGAGGAAATTATGTTCATCCATGAATAAAGTATTAATGGCACATAAGGAAGACTTTCTAAATCTTGCTTATAGAAACTGCTTGAGCAATTCTGCTTAATTTCTGAAGATAATCTGACTTATTGTATGGTTTCCAAGCTCTGTGGTATGGAGGACAAAAGAGTTTCTAAGGTACAAATGTTAAATTTAAAATAAAATGACTTCTCATTTCTGATTTATATAATATACTCAGACTGAAGATAGTGTGTGAGAAAATATAAAGATGAATAAGACATTCCCTAGTTCCAGAAACTTGTGGTTTATTGGAGCAGATGAACAATTGTAACCAAATAATTACAAATCATAGAAGTCAGTGCTATAGTGGAGTCAGGAATACATGTATGAGTCTCCCAAATGATACTTCAGTCCACAACAAACTCAGTGGTCTTTTTTTTTTTTTTAGTTTGGAGGATGCCATGTGAATAATAATTATCTTGAGACAACCTGTTCCTGTCCTTGGTCTGGAAAAATTTGAGAAGGATCTACAATTCCTCATAAAGTGTGTCAAAGGCTGAATTGGGCATTTGCTGCTAATCCTGCTCTTGCAATGATTTTTGTTAGTCTCACTGATTCTTCTCGGAGGCTAGAAGGACAGATATCATACCAATATTCAATTGGACATTGGTTCAAACTTGGCAAAGTTCTGGATTTCTTTCAGAAAGAATGTTACTGGTTAAGAAGGTTCATCACTGCAGTATTGTGAAGACAACTTAGAGGTCAACCTTTGCCACACATGTGTTGATATTTCTTCCTTGTGATACTGAGAATTCATTTGTGTCATGTTCTTTACCATTTTGGCTCTGATACATGCATGAAACCAAACCTTCTCCTGTTCCTCCTTCAGTCCTCTCACCTAGTTGCTCATGCCACAGAACTAGAAGACATTCTGTTTCTTCTTTTCCTGGGTGCTTTCTGTTGTGAGACAGTTCTTCCTGGGTGTTTTGCATTTCTGCAAATCTTGCAAGCAAGGCACCAAGTGCTCATTGTTTTGCATCATCTTTATAAGGATGTGTGGAGAGTGCTGAGACTTAAAAGATAGAGGTAGTGTCTCTCTTTGGAGCAAAATACAAATCTGCTTACAGTCTTAGAAGACAGATATAGTGTCTCCCTCCAGAGAAAAGGGCAGCCAGGCTTAATGCTCATGATGTGGTTTGGGTTCCTGGAACTCAGCCTCTCCCATAATACCACCTACTGTGTTTGTAGGTGTCATCTCACCCTTCTTTGTGTCACCATGTGGACATAGAGGTTCAAGGCACTGGCACAACAATGCAGATACCCTGGCTATTGCTACTGCCATTGGTGAGAAAGAGTCCTTTGTCTCTGACTTAAGAGACTAGTGTCTTCTCTCAGCATCCATGAAACTATGGCAGGCTAAATGGTTAGATCACAGGTAGGGTAAAATCTCCAACCTTTTATAATTCTTGACATTTCCCTCACTCATGTATTCACCCTTCCCCCAAATTGGGCCCTGAATTTTGTAGAGTATTTCCCCTTCAGAGCTCTATAATTTTTCTTTGAAACCCAGTTGCTGTTGCTACATAATAGCCTCTCTAAATCCAGCCTCATCCCTCTCTTTTTTCTTAATCAGTCTTCAATGTTACTTCCGTAATTATCTTTTCTAAAATTCTCTTGATCATTCTTTTGAGAAAATCTTTCATTGGCTTCCCTAGGAAGGTGATGATGTTAGGTAATTGCCAATTCCACAGAATGGCATCCATGTTTTAATCAATCATTCCCTTACTTAATTCTCCCACTTTAACTCCTGGTGTTCCCAAAGTGCATATTATGGATTTTTCAGATTCCTAATACTTTTCCATATTAATATCTTCGCACATGTTAGAATGACCCATTAAACTTCCTACCCGACCAAAACCTGGTAAATCTTATCCATCAGTCAAGAGTCAACTAAAGTTCTCTAAGGAAAAATTTCCTGACACCCCACTTTCCAATGTGACTTAGATGTAGACCTCTTACTTCCATAGCACATTAAGCACATCTTCTAAATTACATTATATAGCATTGTATCATAATTGTTGGTTTAAAAAAGAAAGCCCTATCTTTCTGACTGGTATTTTCTGTGTTCCCAGAAAAAGTAGCTGCTCATTAACCTTTCTTAGATACATGACCGAGTATACAATTGATGAGGAAAGCAGAATGCAGACTACTCCTGGAAAGACACAAGCATAAGTTATTAATATGAGGGATATTGATGAAGTTGTCTTCGGTATACGTAGAACGTAGATCTACCTTTTCTACCTGTTATTTATGATAATTACTGATGTGTTTTCTGTCTGAGTTATAAATATCATCAATGAATTGGCCATTCAAATTCCTTAGCCTCTGTTGACACAGCTGGCCTTGATCTATGTTATTAACTTTATGCCAGTCGGTTTGAAAACACTCAAAACAGCGATTGCAACAACCTTTCATGAATGAATCCAAGTTTAACAGTAAAAACAGGATCTTCCTGAGTTGCACTGCTGGAAACTGGAGAGCTGCACCTGGGCAACATATGGAGGAAAACACCCAGCGTCTGCTCCTGTTTCACCCCAGAGAAATGCCAGCAAGAAGGAGCACTGTGGTGGCGGCCGAGTGCATTTAGATGCTTCCTCCCCAAAGCTGACCCTGCATTCCCCATGAGGGCAAAGCGGAGGAAGCAGGAGGATATCTGATTTGGGACGGGACTGCCAAGCAAGGGAAGGCAAGAAGAAACCAGAGACACACGAGGTTGGGTTCCAGGGGAACAACCAATGCCCTCCCTTCACGTCTCTCTCCCGTGTATATTTTCATAGCTTCTCAGTTTCAGTTCACTGGCAGCCCCGGGAAGGAATGCCAAGCGGGAAGATGTAACTGGGTGAAGAACTCTGAAAAATGAAATGCCTTGGGCTCGCTGTTTGAACCTAGGAGGCGACTTCACTCACTTCCAAAGCCCACAGGCACGCACTGCGTGGCACCCTCCAAGCTTGGGCAGCAGGAGGAACCTGTGATGAGCCAGTGCCTCCTCATCAAAATGCAAAGGAGAGGATCTGGCAGTCGTCAATCAAACGAGGAAGCTCCAACCAAGATTCCTACCTGAACTAAAAGCCTGTTCTCTGGAGCAGGGGTGGACCTGGGGACAGATACTTCCTTTCCGAGACAGCTTTGAAGCCATCCCTTAGTAAACATGCCTCCTCTCCAAGCTGTGCACACACACTGAGCTACCACCCACACTTCTGCTCCTGCCACCCAGGAGAAACCCCAGGGGAATGGCTCCCTCACACTGAGGATGAGGCAAAGAACAGCGGGGATGCCCATGACCTGCTGGTATTGGGCACTGGGGACTGCGGTCCTGGCTTCCCACTGCCACAGAGAGCTGGTGTTGGAAGGGTATGCACTGAGTTAGAGCTGGCATATTTCTAAAGTCTTTTTTTTTTAAGGAATATTTATGACAGGAAATCAGGTTAGACATTCCTGAAGCTAGCAAGAGCTTATGAACACGCTGTCCTATCCTCCCTGGACATGTAAACGCAGTTAATTTTTTGAAAGAAGGCCCAGATACCTCATTCCTTTATACATTTAACCCAAGCCGTTGGAAGAATGCAAACATTGATTGGAAGCCAGGCCTCTGGTAAAGGATTGCCATGTGCGGGCCACGCAAGGAAATTCCTCCTCGCCGCCAGAATTTATGCTGCAGCGTGAGCTATGAATAGAAAGTTTGTGCATGGTTATGAATATGGATAAAATACATCACTCATGGCCAGGGAATGACAAGCAAAATTGAAAACACATATTTTGGATCACACGATATTTTCACAAATATATTTAAAAGAAAATAAACACAGATTGTGTGTGTTCATTTACTGCTTGAAGGACCTTTGGGGAAAAGAGACATCAACAACTTTTCTTTCCAAACCATTTGCTTTTCCTTGTGCTTTTTAGCACAGGGCTGGACCCTCTGGGAAGGAATGGGGTCTTGTAGAGTGCACGGTAAGTAGTTTTACTGGCAGGCGTATATCCCCTTCCTGGAGAAGACAAGGATCTGAGTCTTCGACCGTGTCCAGGAAGAACTATGTGGCTTGGGGAGATGTGTTAGGTTCATTCCTGTTAGTATTTGTTTATTGCCCCTTTAGTCTTGGAACGATTCTGGTGGCTTATGTGTTTTATGCTTGCATTCCATTCCTTGCTTTATTATCCATGAACATTAAGGCCCTATCTGTGTTGTTAAGCATCCAGATAAAAATGGAAAATTTGCCATTTCATGTCACACACACAGAGGTCTTGCTTCTGGCAAAATTAAGAAAGAGGAAAGGGTGGTTTTATATCCACCCCACTCTGACAGCCACTCTCCATGATAGAAAGCCTCTTCTCTGCCTACAGGTGCCCCAGCCTCCTGTCTTATCCTTACATGCCCAAAGAATCACTCAGTTACTTACCATCCAAGCATGCCCCTCTGGACTGAGTAGTTTACTTAATTTCTGCTCCTCTCTTTTATTCCCCTTCCCTCTAATTAATATTTCCTGCTCCTTCCCATCACCTTGAGATCCCACACTGTAGGGTAACTAACTAATCTGATAATTCAGTGGATTATTCTGTGGTTGATTCCAGTTGGCATATTTCCACTTAATATGGATACTCACATTTTAAAAATATGTTTTTATTGATTTCACAGAGAGGAAGGGAGAGGGAGAGATAGAAACATCAGTGATGAGAGAGAATCATCGATAAGCTGCCTCCTACATGCCCCCTACTGGGGATCAAGCCCAACACCTGGCCATGTGCCCGACAGGGAATCAAACCAGCGACCTCTTGGTGCATGGAATGATGCTCAACCACTGAGCCATACTGGCCAAGATGGATACTTACATTTTGCATTTCCTTTCCTACTTACTACCTCATCTTAAGAAAATCCCTTGTTCATAGCACTTAGCTGCAGCCACATGAATCATATAGGATACACTTCTCCCAAACAAGTACTAACCAGTCCTGACCTTACTTAGCTTCTGAGATCAAAGGAGACTGGGTGCATTCAGGGTGGTATGGCTGTAGACAGGGAACACTTCTATAGATAATTGTATCATGCATTGACACGTGACCTAAGGAACAGTATTCATTGTCTGACCAGCACCCTATGATATCACCTGATACAAAAGACTCTGCACAAATAGAAATGTATTAAGTCGAATTCATTATTTCTTGGGAATTTTAAATAAGTCCACCTATTGTTACTGTGTAATTTTCAAGGTCATAATATGGAGCATAGATTAATGGCCATGTGTAGGAAGGTGTAGGGTTTCCAGTACTCAGGTTCAGTTCACATGAGACCTAGCTATACTTTTTCTGTTTTTGATTTTCATGATGCCCTCTCGCTGTACTGGAACTTTCTTGGCAAGCACGACAACATTGACGAGAACAATAAGGATCTCCTGGGGATGGGCCTTTATCCCAGGAAGGAGGCTGCCTTGTTCATGCCAACTTCTGATGTCAAAAGCTTACCTAAGAGCTCTTGGAATAGGTGAGTAAGGGGAAGACATTGGAGCAACTGCCTGCCTTAAAAGAATCTGTTCCTTTTTTGGTGAAAACTTGAAGATGTCCATTTGTGACTTATGGAACGAGAGGCAATCTATAGAGCACTTCCTATTCCTTCTATAATTGTAGTCTCACATTCAATAATACCAATTGTTGATTAGAAATTAACTTTGCCAAACTATTAGATGTTCCTTTGTTGACTTGTGGCAATTTCATCTGCATCAAATACCTCCAGAGTGCAGAGATAGTATCTTTTACTTTGCTTTGTATAGTACTTGGCCATAGGTTATTCCTATGGGTGTTGAATAAAATATATTTTTTTTTATTGATTTCAGAGAGGAAGGGAGAGAGAGAGAGAGAGAGAGAGAGAGAGAGAGAGAGAGAGAGAGAGACAAACATCAGTGATGAGAGATAATCATTGATTGGCTGCCTCCTGCATGCCCCTCACTGGGGACTGAGTCCACAACTCAGGCATGTGCCCTGATTGGGAATCGAACTGTGACCTCCAGGTTCATAAGTCGAGTCTCAACTACAGAGCCACACTGGCTAATAAAAGTAATTTTAACGTGCTAAGGCCATTGCTAATGTGATGATGATGTCAATAAGCTTTAAACTTAAGATGTGTCACCTGCAGTTTTAGCACTACCTGATATTTTATTATGCTTACTTTCTACAGGACAATTAGAGCCATGAAGACAGACACTGTTTGTTACTGCTACATCCCAAATGCCAAGAGCAGTGTCTTTTTTTCTTTTTTAACAGCTTTATTGAGATATAATTGAAATACAAAGAACTGCACATATTTAATGTATACAATTTGATGAGTTTGGACCTATGCAAACATTCCTGAAACCATTGCCATCATAAGGTAATATACATATCCAACTCTTCCCAAAGTTTCCTTGTGTTCCTGTGTGTGTGTGTGTGTGTGTGTGTGTGTGTTGTGGTAAGAACATTTGACATGAGAGTTACTCTTTTAACACATTTTGAAGTGCACAATACAGGTATTGCTAACTATAGGCGCTGTGTTGTACAGCAGACCTCCAGAACTTATTCATCTAACACAACTGAAACTCGATATCCGTTGAACAGCTCCCCGTTTCCCCTACTGCCTAGCCCCAGTGCCTTTAATGTAGTAGACACTTAACAAACATTTGTTGAATGAATGAATGCTTAAAGATGAGAAAAAAAAAATACTTGAAGAGGAAGCAATTTCCTCTTTCATATCCAACTTTAGTGACTGCTCTACTGCAGACACAGTGCTTTTCTCTGTGCTGTGCCAGACCTACTTTTCTTTGACATTAGTCTGTGATTGCTGTTACCCCAGACTTTAATGAATGGTTGACCTAGTTGGTGCGATATTATTTTTTTTGATAATGTGGTATTTTTGGAAGATACAAACCTGATAATATTTCTTATCCTTGACACTGATGTGGTAACTAAAAAAATACACCACAAATACATGCGCTTGTTGCTAAGTAATTTGCCAATGTTTGAACAGGCAGCAAAGGAGGATGTTTTGATAGTATTTAGGAGTAGAGACAGCAAAATAAACTGTCCATTTTTCTCTCTCAGATCTGCCTTGTTCTTCTATAAATAAATGTTATGTATATACAGATATATACACATACACAAATATACATGCAAATGTACACATATAGTGTATATAAACAAATAATTAGAAAAAAACTGAGGTATGCCCTTCAGCTTAAGAAGGTTAACATTTCCACAAAACTCTTAGGAAAATTAATTAAGAGAGGAATATCCTCCAAATTGCTTCAAGGTTACTTGGAAAGTTATCTCCATATGAAAAATGGCTTAAATACTGAATTCCGGTCAATTTTCTATGAATGTTGTTTTTACAGGAGAGAAAAAACAGTCCAGGGGTAATTCATTTTCTGTCTTACTGTTGTTTTTACCAGAGGGAGCATTTTTTGAGAGCCGTTTACATTTCTAAAACTTAGTCGATTTTACTTATTTTGCAGCGATCCCAGAAAAGAAATAAAGAGTGTATACATTTAGGATTGCGGCAACAAATCAGTCTTATTGAACATCATTGTTTCCTTCCATTGTTTGGAAGAGAATTGGGAAGCAAGAGAAGCAGCATTATTTGAGGCTGAGAAAAAGAAGATTCATAAGTGCAAGAGAATCATTTAAACTATTTCACTTGTTTGTACAACGGACACAGACATTATGCATCTCCTGAAAATATTTGCAGCATGGATTTTATCATCTTTGAGGCTAGAGTATCTATGGTGATCTTATGACCCGCTCACAGCATGAAAAGGCATCAATACTTTATCAACTGTGACAAACTCTTGCTAAATGTTACGCTTCCTCTATGTAGGTAAGAAATAATATTTTCTCAAAAATAAAGAAAGCCACAACATCCTGTTTGAAATGTACATTATACAGAAAACGAGGTCCATGGCTCTGCCTTCGGACCTCTCATTTCATGAGAACCATGTTTAGCATATGAAAGAAATGGCTGCCTCACAGATTACCTATAATCACCTACCCTATTTATTATTAAATTCATAGTGTTATTTCTCATGTTATTTTCATTTATTCTATGTACATTTTTCCCCAGTTAAGTTCTGTCCTGCATTTGTAAATGGATCAGTTAATCAAACTATCATTAAGAAAATGCAAGTAGGAAGTTGCAAAGAAGTAATCATTTTAAAAATTTTCAAGACAATAATAAAATAATTTTATTTGGTATTTAAATAAAATAATACTAACGCTTCTTGTTTAATCACTAGGATCACTAGGACCACAACGCCATAGCGGCAGGAATAATGGGAATCTTGTTTACTACGGAATACCAAGGACCTGGAATAGTGCCTGGCATACAAGAGTTGACCAACAAATACTTGTTGACAGACTGGAACACAAGGAATATGTTCCGATAGGAAAGTTCAGGGATGTACTTTAGCCAAAGAGAAGTGAAGCACAAGCAGTACTAACTAGAAGTACCCTTCAAGGAAATGACCAAAACCATTTGTAATTAAGAGAAGTAAAACACCTCCAAAAATTTTAGTAGAGTTTTCTATATCCAATACCATTGGAAGAATTTTAAAAATCAAAAATCAGTATAAACTCAGAGGCTGAGTAACTATTTCCAGCCTTTCAAATGCGCAAAATACATTTTTCTTTTTTAGCTTTCAGGAGAGATCTGCAGAATCAGCGTCATTTCAGGAATTGTTTTCATGGCCTTATTCTCAAGGAATAGACAGAGGCGTGCCAAGAAACACAACAATAACAACAATAACAACAAAAGCCAAATACACAGATGGAGGGATCAGATTTAAAAAGCCAAGGTTTTATGTAAACCAGTCCAAAATAGAACAGTTTTGGGTCGCCAACCTCTAATCTTAATTGGTATGGGCCTACTCTCTCTCTCTCTCTCTCTCTCTCTCTCTCTCTCTCTCTCTCTCTCTCTCTCTTTTACAATGAAAAAAATTGTAATGAAAATCAAGTGGATAGAAAGTGAAAGATAAGACGAAATAGGCAGAGGCTGGAGGATCAATAGTCTATGATGACAGACTCAGATGGCAAAACTTTAAATTTAGAACAACAGTGATCCCTTGGGATGGACATGATAAGGTGCATTTTGAGGGGTTTGAGAAGAGACACAGGGAAAATGCTCCTATGATCCCGATCCCCCTGTTCAAAAATAGAACATTTCCCATTACCTCAGAAGGCCTCTTTCAGAGTATTGGCTCACCTTTCCTCCTTAACCAGAAGTAACTACTGACCCGTATTTATGTCTGTTGTTACTTAAGTCTGGGCAGGAGCTTGTGAAAACCCCAGTCAACATAGTATATAGAAATGATGCTATGTAACTACTGAGGCTAGGTCATAAAGGAGATGTGGCTTTGGCCCAGCTTTTCCTTCCAAGACACTTGCTCTGGGAACCAAATCTCCATTTGTGAAAAAGTCAGGCAGATGTTCTGGTTGACCACTTCAGCTAAGCTCCTGGCGAGCACCAGCTGTCGTCACCAGCAGACTCACCAATGGGAGTGAAAGAGGCTCTGGATAATTTCACTTCCAACCTTTGGTCTTCCAGCGGAGGCCTCCAACACCTTGAAATGGATACAAGCTGTCCCTATACTCCCTGTGCAAACTCATGACCACAGAAATGGCGAGAGCTGATAAATAAGCACTCTTGTTTTACGTCAAGTTGTTTTGGGGAATTTTGTCACGTAGCAATAGATAACTGATGCACCAGTTACTGTATTCCATAGACTTTGTCTGTAAGATCCTCATAGATGCACATGTTTAGATCCTGTTCGACTCATTTGCAAGATAGCGATTTATTTTGAGCCCTGAAGCCAGCATTCACTTATGACAGCATTTGCTTTAATGGCTAATTCTATAACAAAAAGGGCTTTCATGTGTTTAAGTCAATATTTAAATTACAGGAAAATGTGTGTGTATGCTATAAATAGATTTATATACTAGTGTATGTACCATAAATAGATATATATTTAGCCCTGATTTCAGTAAATTACATATCTTTTCATTTCATAAAAAGTAAATGTCATCTACCTTTGAATAAACTAATAGGACATATTTAAAACAAATTTGAAAGTTTGTTGGGTCGAGCGGTGAGTGTGCTGACTTGCACATATGATTAAACATGTGTGGTATGATTTTATAAAGGCTTTCTTATCATAGGATAGTCAGTGCTTTTCTTATACACTATGCTTTGCTACTGAAGGAACTTCAGTCAAAACATTTTATCTTCTGAATTTGGTTTTCCCAATCCTGTGTGACATCATCAATAAGTTACAAAACAGTTTTTATATGCTGACTACTGATGAAATACTTAATATGGAAAATCTGAAAGGTACACTTAGGGTATTGGTGCTAACTCACTATGAAATACTGTAATTGAACAAGTCCTATGAGTTCTGCCTCACTATTGTGTTTCTGCTTCTATACCTACATTTCTTTCCACCAGGTGTTGTATTTAAACTTAGAAAACAGAACTGGTAAGTGAAACACTACTACTTAGGGACCAGAACAGATAATGGCTAGGGGATGTGTGGCCTGTTAAACCCACGTTATTCTCTTGCTGCCCATTTCATTCAGTGAAATGGTCGGAAATAGCTCTTTAATGCCAGTTCATGCTGAGGAGGTTCTCTAAGCTGAGGACCACGCTAAATGGAGTAAAACCAAAAGATTTCCCTTTGTAGCCGTAGTCAAACTCCAGTGCCATCTCTTCTGTAAGGTCTTCCCCAAGTACTCCTGATTTCCCTTTCCCCCCAGATTCCCTGTGGATAGCTGCTATGCAATTAGTCATTCTATCATATAAAAAGCATCCGTTCTCTGACTCACGAAAGCATTGCAATGTCTCCGCCTCTGCCAACTCTCCGAGCGCGAGAGCTGCCTCTCACTTCCTTCTGTTCTTCACGACATCAAGTGAAGAACTTCAAATCTATCAGGTCCTGAGAGGAATACTTGCTTTTGGTTGTAAAACATGACCAGATAAAAATGCTCTTAGAATCAGGTGATTATAATAATGACAGTTGTATTGCTGATATTTAATAATGTATTTTTCTTCATTTAACTTCAAAGCATTTTCTCACTGGTGTGACCATACATATGCATCAGAATGACTTTCTCAGTGTAGTTAGTAACAAGTTACTTAGGCCCAGGGCCTTTTAAAAAGAAATGTACTCAAAGTTGTTGGGGAATGGTAGGTAAATTCATGAAAATATTAAAACATTTTACACAGGAAGCATTTTGTTGAGTGGTTAGGAATTACTGGGCTACAAGCAAGGAATGTTTTAGATGGAAAAAAATTTGGATTAATTAATCTCTGAGATCTTTTCCAGCTCTTAATATTCTCTTATTTGACAGCAAGGGAAAAATCTCAGGTCCTGCTGATGAGTACCTGTAAATTAAATATATTTGCTTGTAAACGTGGGTCTATAAAACCCATGCTCAACAGCAAAGAGGCATTCGAAAGGCCAACTTCCCTGACTCTCTTGAAGCAGCCAACAACAGCCCGGGAAGAGGAAGCTCCAGGATGTCTTCATTTTTCACTGATGAAGAACCGTCTGAAAAATGGTGTTTACAAAAACATTCCTTTGCTGATTGTCTGCATCCCTGCAGGGTTCAAGTGAGGGGTCTGAGAATCTGGGGAGGGCAAAGGCAGTGATGGGTGAATGAGTCCTTTCTCGCCATTCTTGAGGTCATCTCCAATAAGGCCACTCTTACGTGGGCGGTGGAAAGGAATCTGATGGTGCCTGTTTGTTTTGGCAGCCCGGGCCCTGAAGATGTGCACATCCAGAGAATGACAGAGAGTCGTTTTTCCTGGCCAATCCTAGCTTGTGTTTCCATAACGCTGTGGGAAGCTGCAAATGTAAGCCACACAGGCCTGCCCCCGATCTGTGAACAAGCAGCCCTCTGCTTTCTGAGATACCGTCCCGAAGTCACCTTTCAGTCATCAAAGATTCATTTTAAAAATTAAGGAAAGAAAATACTAAAAAAGATCTGTTTTTATCCCAGTGATCAAGGTTATTAAGGAGGCAAAGACTTTCTTCATCATTATTATCATCATCCACAAGAGTAGAGGCAACAGATGACAACTAAACATCCAGAAAACGTGATGTCTCTTTATTAGACTCTTCGCAATCCTCAGAGTATCCATTTATTGCTGTCCCTGACTTTCATGCACTTACTGTTTTGAGAACTTGATCCAAATGGCTCACCAAATTAGTTTTCTACCCAGCAACAAATATAAGAGTGTTTTGTTGACATAAATCTCATGGTTTAAAATTCTTTACAAACCACCTGTTCAGATCCCCAAAGTCTCAGAATACGAAGTATCACAATGGAAAGGACATGAAACAAAGGCATTAAGGACTCAATATTAAAGTGTTTAAGTCTTTCATACAGAATGTACAGCTGCCTGCAAATCCAAAGCACTGCGGCTCATAAAACAACCATTGTGGAATAATGTGTTAACAGTTCTGTATTGATTGATTTCCCTTGTGCTCTATTTCTTTTCTCCTAGCTGCATACTCTGATTTTTCTATTACTGTTACTACCTGATTTTGAATGCACATTACATACATATTCACTGTTTCACATTGTTTACATTGTTGAAAATTTCTGGCACTTTGTTAAACAAATATCTCTTTCAAACTCTGTTCACACTTCTAATAGTTTCAAATTAGTAAATGGGTATGTGTCTTTTAACAGGGCTTCATTCACTAACAGAGAGCTATAGTCATCACATTTTTTTTTCCTGAGCAGGGTATACATGTAAAAATCACAATAGCTAGGATTTTAGCAGCATGTTGACTCTCTTGTCAAACACTATAACATTTGATGGGTATTAACTCATTTAAACTTCATTGCAAACCTATGAAATGGGCACAAGGGTTATTCTTTAAGTGAGAGATAAAGGTTAAATAACCTGCCCTGCCACGAAGAGAATACATATTATGGATGAGCTACATTTCCCTATAAGCATAGAAAGAATAGAGAACCTAATTATACATTTTTGTGATGTCACACTTAATGTTTTTCTTTTAAAAGAACCTATGAAACACAATATTGATTATAACAGTACTGTAGACTAGATTTTCTGACCAACTTCCTCATGAAAACAACAAAAATGCATCAGTAACTGGCAATAAAGGAAAGGAAAATTAGAGTGCAAATACTAGGTGAAAAATAAACCAGAGGGTAACCTGAAATATGCTTTTATCCTTAGGGTATTCAGTAAAACCTGGTGAATTTGAGTTAATGAAGTGAAAAGCTATATAAGTTACTGAAATCAAGGCTAATTATATGTATATATATTTATATTTCAACTATATATATATCTCCATTTTTAATATATATACATGTATACATACACATATAATAGCATATAAATCTATTTATAGTGTATACACACATACTTTTTCCTGAAATGTAGGTATTTACTTAAACACATGAAAGACCTTTTTGTTTTAGAATTCACCATTAAAGCAAGTATGTTTTCATAAGTGAACGATGGTTTTGGGGTTCAGAAGAATCATTACTTTATCTTGTGAGCTAGTTGAACAGGATCTAAAAGTTTGTGTGCATCTATTAGGATCTATACGACCTAGAAGCCAAGTCTATATAAAATATGCAGATGTAGATCAATTGGGAGAAACATGAGAAACTGTTTTCTAGGCTTTCAAAAGGGTCTTTCATGATAATTATCTATGTGGTTAGTATAAAAAGACTTTTGTTTTTATTATTCTAGAGATCTGCTTTACAACTTCATATGCAGCTCAATGCCATACACATTTTGCATCTCTGAGAAGAATTTTGGTGAAGGGTGTTGTTTTCCTGAGTAGGTCAAAAATATTCCATCTCCACAAGGAGTTTATAGACTTGTTTCTACTTGATCAGTGACGCGAGTAATTAAAAAACTTGTGTCTGAGACCAGCGTTGTTACCGAGGCCCAATTTAGGAAAAATATCGCTCATAGATGAGCAGTTTTCCTTCAGGGAATGGTTTAGTCACCTGGCTCTTATACCTCATATTTATTCACCGTTAACTATTTTTAAAATGATTTACAATCACTGAAAGAATTATTGTTCAGTAATAATTTTTGCTTACTACTCAACACATACAAATTTATCACAAGATGTTTTCTCAAAGAAACGGACTCCTGATTTCTAAAGCTGAAGAAATTTGCAGCATCTTTGTCTATAGGATTTGGTGATCTAAACTTCTTTAAATGTTTGAAAGACTGTTATGCAGTCTATATTCAGCTCATATTGTAAATAGTAACCAAGTTCTTGTTAGGCAAACAAAGAAACAAATAAATATTACCTTAAGAGAATTGTTTTTTAATGTATGTTTTAAAGAAATATTTGACCTGTAAAATATTTTCAATGATTTAAAGTTTTTTACTTTATAAAAAGTAACCATTTAGAATATAAGTAGATAAAGAATACTCCTAGGAAACAGTGCTGGGAATGCAGCAATGAAAAAAAGACAGACAAAAGTCGGGCCTGCATGGAGTTTCCATTCTAAGAGGGGAAGGCAAGAGTATATAGTATGTGTGGGCATTTTTATATCTCAAAATGTTTTCAGATCTAGGAGATAACCCAAGACTCAGCTTTCTGTCTAGGTGTTAATTACATGGCTAAGAGCATGGGTAGTCCTAGGTTTATATCAAAGCTCTGCCACTAACTAGTTATGTAACCTTTTGGCAAGATTTGCCTTTCTTTTCTTTCATTTATAGATGTTTATGTGGTAATGATGGAGATTTATAGGATAATAAATAGAAGAAGTGCTTAGCTCAGTATTCAATAAAAGTTGGCTATTACTAGTTGTTTTAGGTGCAATTTCATTCTGTGCCAGGCTTTCAACTCCAGAGTGAATGTTATCTTAAGGCCATGTATTTAAAATTAGTATTCATGATACATAAATGGGTAGTAAAAATAAATTTAAAAATCCACATTATAATAGAGTAGAACGGAACATATTGAAGAGAGCATCATAATAAAATTAGCCTGAGTATACTGTACAACATGGCACTTACAGTTAACAATACTGTATTGTACACTTAAAATGTGTTTAAAGAGTAGATCTCATGTTAAATATTTTTACTATAATAAAAAGAGAGAAAAAATAAAAATATAAATTTTGTTCCTAGGGAAAAAATAAGCATGAGTATTTTTTATTAAAAATTTGTTTCAGTCATAGCCAGTTTGACCCAGAGGATAGAACATCAGCCTACAGACTGAAGGGTCCCAGGTTTGATTCCGGTCAAGGGCACATACCTCAGTTGCAGGCTGGATCCCTGGCCCTAGTTGGGGCTCTTGTAGGAGACAACCAATCGATGTGTCTCTCTCACATTGATGTTTCTCTCTGTCTCTCCCCCTCCCTTCCACTCTCTCTTAAAGTCAATGGAAAAATATCCTCAGGTGAGGATTAACAACAACAAAATTGTTTCAGATACTATAGATGGGACCTGATGTAAGATGTATTTCTTAATGTGAATCACACTCCAAAAAGCTAGAAAAACACTAATCTAGAGTCCACTCTGTTAAATTGTTTAGCGTGATAGAAATAAGGCTCTGTTCTTGGTAGAAAGGGCAAAGTCCATCATGTAAAATACCAAATGTCCAGCAATTCTCATTTTGATATTATGGAATTAAATTTGCCAGCAATATAATGATTAAAAAAAATAGAAGAGGTTGTATACAAGAGTTATATTATGTGATTTAGCTTTATATGAGCCAATGGTTTCACAACATTGGCTCAGGATCTGTAAGTTCATTGTGTAAAATTAGATATTTCATGCCAAATGTACCCCTTCCAAGAAGAAAGCATTAAGACATATCCCATTTTATTTGTCAACTGACAGTTATTGGCACCAATTCAAACCAATAGGAATCCCCAATTTGGGGTTCAGTGAAGAAGGAAACTTTAGTCAGTACAAAACAGCTCAATTTTGTGATACAGCATGGCTGTGAAATAGCACGGTTGTGAGATGGCCCTAGAGGCAGGCCCCTCTCTGGCAAGACAGCTCTGCCCTGATCTGCTCCATGCTGGTCTGCTATATACTGTGCTGATCTGCTCTTTTCTGGTGAGACATCTTTGGTGTCTCATCTCCAGCCAGGGAATGGGAAAGTCTTCAGTGAAATGGGAAAGTGAGAGCCATGGGGTAGCTGATTTATATAGACAGGAGTCCCCACCCCTGACCCCTGATTGGTCCATCCTCATGTAAATGAGGACTCTAAATCCCTGCAGTTTGATTGGTCCAAAAAGCACTGTCCTGATTGGTCAGCAAAGAAACTGATGGGGAATATAGCTGCGCAGCTACAATTGGATGGGGAAGGCCTCAGTCCTACTGATTGAACTAGGATTCCAGGAACTTATTTAGGAGGGCTGGCTCAGATGGCAGAAACAGTGCAGGTAAGCAGTTCAGTGCAGGCCTCTCCCTGAAGTGCAGTTTGTGTGAGAGGCTCCTGTGTAGAAATGGCTGCTATGCTCTGTTTTTTAAAAGTTGAGACCAGTTAGCCACCAGGAGCCCTTCGTAGTAGATATCTGCTTTCTCAGGGTTCAGACGTTGCTGATTCAGTGAAATTGTAGCAAGGTTGCATTGTTGAAATAACAGTGCAGATAGATATGCAGTTGGTGACTAAAGAACATTTTAAAAAATGAACATCAAATCAATTCTTCTTTCTCGTCTGCATTTTTGTCTTTCCTCACAAATATGCTATACACTAGTATATTAGTAGCTTTTTAAAATTAGCTTCAGCTGATTTGTGTCCACTATATCAAGCAGATGAAGGGGACTCCTAATGAAGTGGCTAAAACCAATTGCATAAACATTCCTGGTAGCTAATGAAAACAGTCCAAGAGTATAGGGACCTGATTCTTTCACCTTTCCCAGTTCCAGGGAATTGAAGTCTCACATAACATGGGTTTCGTTTAGTGTTTTCCACTCCAACAGAAGTTTTCTTTGTAAGACTTCTGCAAGTAGCATACCGATGAGGCTAAAGGAATGACTTTTAAAAAATTTGTTCTGTTTTTTTCTCTCAGATTTTTCAAATATATTAACTTTGGTTTCAGCTCATCTTTCCCACAGAAAAGGGGGGTAGGGGGGGCTTGTTTTTATCTGGCCTGGGCTGTGATGTTTTCCTTCAGTACAGAGAGAAGTTGAGAGGGCATGTGTCTGGGTCACAAAACAGATCTCAGCTGTGTTTTTCAATGTGCGAGTAGGTGGTCCCAGTCTTCTTGGCAAAAAACAGTAGTAATATCATAAAGTGACTCCAGGAACAAAGTACCTTTGTCAACATGCCATCAAAGACAGTAGTTCCTCTTTTGCTAATATGACAATGTTGTTCTAGTCAATGTTTCAAACCTTCAGAATACTCCAAACCCTGTAGAGTAAGGAATTCCAAATGAGTCCCTCCATGAAAACGAATTTAAAAAAATTATTTGACATGTGCAGACCACATCAGTGATACATGAACTGTATCTTAGCTGCAGAAATTTCCTGTGAACAACAGAAGAACATCACTGGCCCATAGCTATGGTATACATGCTGTTGAAAAATATATATAAAACACTAGGATCACACAAGCTATGTTGTATTATGCATCTGGAAAGAAGTGAAATTCTGCCAGTCATCCCATTCAGAGGAACTTATGCATAACAACCTTGTTATCAATTAAATCAGATATATCACTCTCTTTTACAGAAATCTTTTCTAGTAGTCCTCTTATTGGTGGGAAATACATTTCAAGACCCTCAGTGGATGCCTGAAACTGGATAATAGCAAACCTTAAAAAACATGTGTTTTTTTTCCTACCATGCATACCTATCTATGATAAAGTTTAATCTATAAATTAGGCACAATAAGAGATTAACAATAATAACTAATAAAAATAGAACAATTATAGCAATACACTCTAATAAAAGTTTTATGAATGCGGTCTCTCTCTACCTCTCTCAAATATCTTGTACTGTGCTCACCCTTCTTCTTACGATGATTTGATGATTTGAGATGATACAATGCCTATGTGATGAGATGACGTGAGGTACTCAGAAAGGCATGCAATTTAAAACTTATGAATTGTTTATACTTCTGGAATTTTCCATTCAATATTTTCAAACTGTGGTTGACCCTGGGTAACTAAAACCATGGAAAGCCAAACCACAGACAAGAGGAGACTGTTCTATATGATTCATGTATCTACAGATCTCTGACTATGCAAATTGAGGTATATAAACAGTTAGTGGCTTGATGAGGATACCTAAAAGCCTTAAGTAGTTCCACATGAAATAATTTATTAATTAGCACATTTCTATGGCAATGTTTCTTTAATCTTGTTTGCTTCAGGTTCATTTCCATGCTTTATTTTCATATATGACAGAAAGAGGCAAATAAGATACTGAATTATCAGTTGCTTAGGCATTGTATGCATACATGCCAGTTAAAGGATACAATGGAACTGAGTTAGAATCCGGGATGCAAATGTAAAAATAAAGGGTCCCTCTCCAAAGGCTATGAGGGGATATTGATTGAAAGATAATACAAATAACATTTTAAAGTGCTTATATAAGGAGTATGCCTAATTCAAATATTTAAGAATATATTTGTAGTCTAAGTAAAGAAAACATACAAGCAGAATCAATGTTTCTGGGTTAAATAATTTCAAGAGCATAAAACATTATCTGCTATTTTTAAGTGTAGGGTCACTATTTGAACATAGCATCTTTATTGGACATTATTACTATTATCTGGATCTTCACAGTCATATTTTTACTTCCACAATATATTGTGATTTTAATCATTTTTTACTAAACTTTGTCATAACAACTATTCAATTTAAATCCCCACCTAGATTCCTTAAATACTACTAAGTGTACTTGTACTACTTTCTTTTAAAAAAAAAATCTTTATTAATTTCCAAGAAGAAGGAAGAGGGAGCGAGAGATAGAAACATCAATGACAAGAGAGAATCATTGGCCAGCTGCCTCCCGAACGCCCTATACTGGGGATCAAGCCCGAAATCTGGGCATATTCCCCAACCAGGAATCGAACCATGACCTCCTGGTTCATAGGTCAATGCTCAACCACTAAGCCACACCGGCTGGGCTGCACTAGTTTCTTAAATAGCAATTTAGTTCCACATTGCATGGCCGGCATAGAATGAAGTTAATGAAGAACAGGTTATGAGTTGAATCCCTGGCAACCTAATTAACTTTCTTTTCTTCCAAGGCCACAGACAGCAGCCTTGTCCCAACCATATCTCTCACAAATGTAGGTCCTTCATCCCACAATAGATTGCATAGGAAATCAAAATAGAGCTCCACCAGCAGGGCCGAGCACACCGGGATCCTAGGACTTAGAGAGAATGGGTTCTAAATAAGAATATTTTCATTTTGTTTCATTGATCATCATCAGAGATGCTGAACCAAAAACACAGAGACAAGATAGCCTATATAATTTATAATGGAAGAAATAGCTTTAGACAGCAGGCAAAAATGCAAATAATACACGAATCTCAGAGAATCTTAGTATTTGGAGATAAGGAGTGTGTTTTTCAGAGGTTTCAGTGATAAGCTTCTCTTAATGGGGCTCCCATAATCTGAGAGACCTCGTCAATAGGAAGTTTATCCTACTGTGGTTCTTATGTTTTCAACCAGACATTTTTGAGGTCTTGATGTAGTCCAACTATTTCCGTGTGGACCACATGAATTTTATGGGAGTCATTTCATTTATTTTTATTTAGGGAGGAACCTGTCAGGAATTTCTTTTACCACAGAGTAGACACATTTTGTGATTATTATTTGTTCTTTGTAGAATACTGATGAAGTTTTTGATGTGTTGGAAGTCCAGCAGAGCTGAGAATTTAAAGGTCATGGAAGAGAATTTGAAGAGAATTTAAAAGTTTATGGAAGAGAAAACAGTTTCTAGCTTGGCAATTGACAAAATAAAAACTGATAATTATGAGTTTGGGTCTCATGATTCATCTCTATTTACACAGATACTTCAATTATTTGAACTCTATTGATAGATAAGTTTGGTAAAAAAAAAAAAGAATCAATTCTTTGAAAAATTATTCACACTGGTAGTTTAATCCCTCAAAGATGAAACAGTCAGTTGATTGACAATTCATTTTTCACTTTTCTATCTTTTTTTTGGGGGGGGGCACTTTGGAGATAAGAATTAATCTAGACTGGTGAGGAAAAGTCAAGTCTAAGTGGAAAACACCCAAATTGTATTTTAATTAGTTTTTTTGAACATGGAGGTAAACTATAAAGATATTAGGGTAAAAATTACCATTGCTAGTTCTCTGTACAGAAGTACTAGAATAGTATAAAGGGTGTTATATTACTCATACCATTTCATCATAATGGAAACATTTACAAGGAAGAAAAGGAAAATTTAAAAATTTTTTCTTTCATCATGATTTTTCTCTAACCTCATGTAATCTCTGTTGTCATCATATTCATGTCCTCACAGATCTGCAAATGTCATATTTATTTTTCTTTATCCCTTGTGTTTTTCTTCTCTCTGTCAAAAAAATGTTTCCCTTTTCCTTTCTGTTAGTCAATATCTAACCCACTTTTCAATCCTCATGCTTCATAAAACCTTCCCTGGCTACTCTTATTAACCCTCATCTTGACCTTTACTGCTATGAGCCAGAATTTTCCAAAACAGAAGAACTAAAGCATTTGTGCTTTAAAACTTGAATAGATTGCAAGTGTTTTGTGAACCAAGGCCTTGGTTATCTCATAATAAACTAGCTCACTTCTTCCAACAGACATTAAAAAAAATACTAATGTGATAAAAATGCAAGGGGAGATATGTTAACGTAAGAAAAGACAAAGAGCATAAAGGTGCTTTCAGTGATTCATGAAACTAAGCCTGTGGATCAAGTGAGAGTATGTTTTAAAAGAGATACTAATACAGCATGTCAGCAAACAAAAAAATTATGAAACATGCAAAGAAATCGGTAGATTTAATGCAAAATCAAAAGAAGAATGAGTTTATAAAAGAAGACTCACAGATATCATAGATGTTGGACAAGGCCTTTAAAGATAACTATGACAAATATATTAAATAGCCTCATGGGAAAAGTAAACAACTTTTCCATGGAAAAGTAAACAACTTTTCCATGGAAAAGTAAACAACTTTTCCATCAGAAAAAATGGAAACTATAAGACTGGAATGTCAGACATACATTTTTCACAATATAAGAAAACTGACAAAAATATCAAAACTAAGAGAATTCATTTTCAGCAAATTTGTACTACAAGAAATGCTAGGAGAAGTTCTTTAGGTAGAAGAGAAGTAATAGCTTTTGGAAACTTCAATTGCTGGGAAGAAATAAGGGCCATCAGAAAGTAATAAGAATAATAATAAAGAGAAGTCAGTCTCTATCTGTAATGTAGCTTTCAGACATCTTAAAACTTCAAGGTGCAGAGAAAGAAAAGGGCAACCAAAATAGTGAAGGTCAAATGGGGGTAAGGGAAGATGCAAGGGAAAGAATGACTACAGAATTCATTCAAAGCTGTGGAGCACACTTTTCCATAACAAGTAGCACATGAAATGGTTTTCAAATAAAAATGATAAAGTAATCAGAGGTAACTCCTATAACCACCATGGGAATGGCTCCACGGACTGCCAGAAGGAGTTTCCACCGACCCTATAAAAAGGCAAAGTCTTAATGATAACCGTTAGGGTGAGCAGAGGTGCTTTCCCAGGGTCGTGTCTCGCAACGCCGAAGAATGAGCTCTGCGGACAAGAAGATTTAAGCGAAAGTGTGGCAAATTTATTACAAGCAGATTCAGACTCCCCGAAAGGGGTGGGGGACCCAATGGGGGCTTCCCGTTAAAGCCTTGTAGTCCAGGGGTATATATTTGCTACCAGCCTGCTTCTATAGCCATCCGTGTCCTCACCTGATTGATTCCCTCAATTGTTCTTGCCCAGCAATGAACCTGAACTTTCTCTGTTTCTATGCTTTCATACACCTTGTTGCTGCAGGCCCTCCCTAGTTTCACATGCCTCCTGCTTTGAGTCCAGAAACATTTTATTATTTCTGCTCGGTAGGTTCCTGTGGTTAGACTGGCTCAAACTGCCGTGTCTGCTCCTGCCTATGTTTCACCTGTCTTTGTTTTCCACTGGACCCCTGCCTATCTGCCTGTGTTTCAAATTAACCCTCTTATTAAGAGCTGGGAAGGTTGAAATACACAGGGAAACACATAAACAAGACACATTAATCATTGCCAACTTGGTCTCCCATAAACTAATCTCAGCCAAGCAGGCATAATAATTCTTAAGACTGTCACCCTATGTTCCTACATAAGCTAATCTCATTATAGCACCCAAAGGGATTCTTTGAAAAGTTAAATCAGAGAGTGATAATTCCATTCAAAACTTGCCAATGATTCTCCTCTCACTCAAAGCCAAAGCCAAAGTTTTACCAAAGCTTACAAGGTCCCCTATGACTGAGTGACCCTTACAGATTCTCTGAAGCTCTCCCCACCCTTTCTATCATTCAGTTGGCACTGGTATGTTTGCTGTTCCTCAAACTCAACAGACATTCTCCTGCCTTAGGATTTTATTCAAGCTGCTCTGGTTGGAAGTATCTTCCTCTAAATACCAGCAATGCTGGTGACTTCTTCAGAGTCGTCTTTTCTTTAATTCACTTTATTGATGAGGTCTTTCCTGATCAAGCTATTATACTCCTTTTGCACCCTGGAAATTTATAGTCCCCTTTCCTGCTTTTTTACTATATAGCATTTAATATCATCTGGTACAACTATATATTTTACCTGTTTCTTTGCTCTAGGTCTTCCCTTATTAGAATTATGCTTTATGTTTATTTTATTCCTAGACCCTCAGTGCTTCAAATAGTACTTGACACATTGTAAATAATCCATAAATATTTATGGGATACATCAATAAAGTAAGAAATAATCTATAATAATAAAAGCATAATATGCTAATTAGATCGGACAGCCAAACAACCTTCCGGATGACCTTCTGGATGAAGCCGGGCTGTGAGGGCCAAATTTTGTGCATCGGGCCTCTAGTATAATATAAATAATAAAATAATATAATATAAGTAAGAGGAAAACTAATGAACAGATTTGTGAGTAACTTAATAGAAAATTCTTGAAAAATTTAAATAAAATATTTGTATCCCCAAACTAAAAAAGACGTGTTCAAGTCTCTCATTTTCAATGCCTCAAAATCCTTATCTATAAAGTGAGAATCATGAAATACACATGTCATGGGGATGTTTTAAGGACTAAATAAAAGAGTGTGAAGCACCAAGTACAGTTCCTGGCATCTCTTTACATGGAGAAGGGTGTCTTCAACATATATTGTTCCCCATACCACTTTCACTCATAGGTATCCAGGGAAAAACCTAAATTATCTCAAGAACCATACCAGGAGCATATTATTTTTCTCCTAAGGGGGGGAAAAAAGACCCACCTCACCCATTCACCAACCAAACAAGTCATTAGTAAATAGTCACTAGTAAAAGAAAGTTTGGGGCTTCCTTTATACTTTTCAAATATTTTTTTCCTTCTCATTTTGAAGAATCAGCTGATCATATCCAAATTCTAGAAAGATTATAAAATTATTTACATGAACACAACTTATGAATAGATGCCTACAATTCATTCTAAATTTATTTACCCATATGTTGCTATCCTTAGTTATGCACAGAGATACTCATCTAAAAATCATTTGCTGGATAGTTTAAATATGAAAGGCAAATTGGTAACTTGATTATCCAAAATTTTGTGAAGTTTCTTACTATTTTGGAAAGGGGAAAAGATGGCAGAAAGAAAATGCAAATATTATGCTAACTATCCCAATGCATAACTTCTTTTTTTAAATAGATTTTTATTGATTTCAGAGATGAAGGGGGGGAGAGAGAGATAGAAACATCAATGATGAGAGAATCATTGATTGGCTACGTCCTGCACGCCCCCTACTGGGGATTGAACCCACAACCTGGGCATGTGCCCTGACCAGGAATTGAACTATGACCTCCTGGTTCATAGATGGAAGCTCAACCACTGAGCCACACTGGCTGGGCATACCTATATTCTAATGTCGAGTACAGGTGAAGTGATTTGGATATCTAATACTCCTTCCAAGCCTAAATGAGTCGTAAGATTTGTACTCTGTTTCCGTGTATGGAAATATTTTTCATCTTTCAGGTTTCTCAGAACCCCAATATTTTCAGTCCCACGTTCTAAGTTTGTTGTGTGTTTTTTTAATTGACTTTAGAGAGAGAGGGGTTAGGAGAGAGAGAAAGAGAGATTGATTTGTTGTTCCACTTATTTATACATTCATTGATTGTTTCTTGTATGTGCCCTGACCTGGGATTACTAGTAAATCCGCAACCTTGGCATATCAGGAGGATGCTCAGACCAAGTGATCTACCCAGCCAGAGCTGGAAGGAACTCTTTAATAAAGTTTTTACTTTATTAGCTCTTTAAGGGAATCCGATGCATAATTATTCGAGTATAGTTGTATTGAAGAAAAACTCTAGCACCATTTCACTTAGCAGATCTCCCTGCTCTTACCTTTTCTCGATCGGTATGTCGCCCCATCCAGTCAATCAGAGGAGATTCTTGGTAAGGAATATGTTGTAGGAAAAATTGAGCTCTAACTTAGATGTCAGTGAATTGAAATTTCATTTCCTAAAGATTGCCACAGAGAAAGCAGCGTATGGGGGTGGCTGTGTGTGGCAGAAGCTGAATGCCATTTATCCCAGAGTGCCTTCTCAGACTCAAAATGATAGAAGAGTGCTGAGGTAGGTCTTTTAAGAAATTATGAACAACTGCCAAGCGTTAAGAAGACTGACCAAAGCCCAGGTCTGAGGTAGCCGGAGTTGAACGCTTGGGAATACCTTTGGCCTTTTTCTTGGTCATTCGTCAGTCAGAGTCAGATGTTTGTGGAAACCTTCATTTCCAGATGACTCTGGAAACCCACAAGGTGACATAATTGCGAGTGTCATCCTATTGTGTGTATTTGTGTACTTCACTTTCCCTGATTTTTTATTCATTTCATAAAAATTCCTGCCCATTACATCTTTTGGGTCATTTGGCTCAATTCACTGCTTTCATGACATCTGCATCTTGTAAAATTTTCCTCGTTGTATATTTTCAGTTCAAACGTGTTCATGACAGTTTTACAGTCACAAATGAACTTGTTTGCACTAACATTTTCCAATTCACAGATGCCTTATTTTTAGGCTACAAGAGGACGTTTTTCTTCAATGAGAACACACAGATCATGAACCTTCACAGTCTTACAATTCTTAGCCACACAAGCTATGAGGTGAGCACTGGTCCAAGATTAATTGAACTTTTATTGGTCAAAACCCAGAGCACTGGAGTTCAGGGACTATTTAGAAGAGGTATTCTGACTCCCCAGATCTGTTTCTTAATTCTCCATGTATTTTAATAATTTGGCTTACTAAGTGGTTTGGGCAATGCATGCCACTCATACATTTTGCTAAGATATATTTTGTGTGACTGCCTTTATTGGAAGCTGATTATTTACAGGCAAGGGACTTATTTCCAGTGGACTAAGAAGTCAGTGTTTACTTGCATCAGAAATGCACTCGCTGATTTAATGGGTCATGTTTGTTTATTGCTCATTACCAGGGTGATGTCATTTCCCAGGCACTGTTGATTCTGAAGGAACAACGATAATCCATTCAGACATGATCCTTGCTCTCACCAATCTCAGACAAGAATAAACGGACAATTATAACACAGTATGTAAACTGTGAGGATGCAGTGTTACCTAGAAGGGATGCCTAATCCAGACTATGGGGTCGAAAAGGCTTCCCAAAAGCTGTGGAATCCATAGTGAGACTTGGAAAGTGAATATTGAAGATGGAAACCAAGTGCTCTGGCTCTCTGCTGCTGCATAACAAGCAACCCCAAGACTTAGTGGCATAAAGTCACCATTTTCTTACATGTTACACTTTGGACAGGTCTTGACTGAGAGATTCGTGTTCTCCATGTGATATTCATACAATGTGTTATGTATCAAACCCTGTCATCTGGAGCACTTTTTTCTCCTTGGTGGCTCAAGGTTCAGAGGTTGCTCTAAGACTCTCAGATGGAATCAGTAAGACCTTCTCTGACCAAGACTCATCACACGAGCATCACTTCTTCAGTGTTCTATTATTTCTGAGTCATATAAGTCCAGGTTCAAGGGGGAAAGACAAGTTTATGAAAAAAAGAAGGCAAGGTTCTTTGGGGAGCCATCTCTGGAGACTAGTACCTTAGCCGGTGATGGGGAATAGGAGATGTATTGAGAAATGGCTTTTTTTTTTTTTTGGAGGAATTAGAGAGATTAGCTGGTCTATATTCCGTGGTAGTGAAATACATGATATTTACTTCATTTTCTCTGTATCCAATATGAATTATACTTGTCCCTTGGGAGTTACTATGGGTAAGCTTTTTCTGAATATATCCAGCCATTTTGTCGTTCGTTTTTTACCCCTAAGAAGCCCGCATAGCTTCCAATTTCCTGAAGAGAGGAAATAACCATGGAAGTCATTGGCCATGACCTGTTTCCACTGACCCTTGTCCTAGTGGCTCAGAAATATTTTAATTGTTCAAACCCAGTATATCAAGCCAAGTTTAATCTCTAGAATAAACACATTCTCTTATGACATGAAAGGATGGTAGAGTCTGTATATAACATCCTTGCCAACATAATGAGCTAATATTAACTGGGTCTATCATCATTCCACACCATGTTACTACTTTGTACAGTAATCTTACCTATTCTACTGATTAAGCTCCTGTTTATTCCTCCTGGTAATCAGGGCAGAGATCTGAGAAGATATTCCAAACACCACAATTTTTTTTTAAAAAGTCAAACCAAACCTAGACTAATTCATATGAGATCACCTATTTTTATTGCTCATGAAAGTGAAGGCAAGCTGTTACCTTCATTACTAATATTTTTAATTTTTAATTTAGGTATAAATATTCCCTTTGCCACAGATTTTAAGGCCTTGAGGTTACAAAATAAAATTATATCCCATTTTGGTTGTGCCATATATGGCTAGTAAAAAAACAAAGACAATTTTTTTCCCTTTCTGTTCTGGGTGAACCTCTGTTCTGAGTTGCTTAGACATTAAATCCATAGTTTACATAAGAAATAACTTCTCGCCTGATAAGGCCAAGCATTTTTCTCTGTTGGATGAATTTTTAAAAATATAGACAGACTATTGGGTTTTAAGATCTAGAAGCTATCTTTACTCTCTTGCTGCAAATACACAGAATTCCTATAAAACTGTGCATCTGAACATCCATTGCTTTTTCTCTATGTAGAAAAAAAAGTGCTTGCAATTCTTTTCTAAGGAAGGCATCCATCCTGTTGTTGTAGGGCCTTCTGTGGAGGTCTAAGGAACAGGTGGAGAGGATCATTGTATTTTCCCAGTGGAGGAGAGCCAGAAGGACATTTTTGGAACCCGGCTACGTAATGTTCAAGTTGAAGTTTGAACGGACGTGATCCAAACTTCTTTCTCTTCCTTCCTGTCTCTCACATATATTACACTCACACATACCAGGGTTGAACGGGTATATTTTTAGAAACTAGGAATGGATCTGGTTTTCATGTCTGGGTTGCCGTATTGTGTGTACTGCACGAATGCAGGAGCCCAGAGGAGATGGCTTTGAGAATGTGAGACCTGTGGGCCTTTGCAGAAGTCTTTGGGGAGGACTTTGGACTTCTAAAGGCATGAATTAATGTACAAGCCGGTCTTGCTTCATGGACCCGGAGATTCACCTAACTCCTTTCTTAAATGAAAATGGAGATAAAAAGGTGGTGTTATTTTTATAATACAATTTCAATCAATATGTGATTTAGATTCTTATTTCTAATCTCTTATCTTAATAGGTTTACAAAAAAGGAAAAGAAAGAGGGGAAAAGTCATTATGGAGAATAGCACATTTTTACAAAGAAAATACTCAGTATGCCATTAGAAATTAGTCTCTTTATTTGGTAAGTAATATTTCAAATTTAATCAAACACAATATTTTTCTGTTAAGAACAGCTCAAAAAAGAAACAAACAAACAAACAAAAAAGAACAGCTCCAGACAATATCATCTACCTTCAGCCTTATATTTCTTTATGCTAACAAATATTATTTTACATGTAGGTATGAAAATAAAATCAAGCCTTTTTAATATATCTTCCTTTAACAATGTGACTAAGGTACCTGGACAAACTATAGAAATTGCATTTTATAGACAGAATTTTTTTTTTTTTTTCCTGAAGCAGAGAAATAGCTTCACGGAATTTTGAACAATATATTCAAACCACATATTTCAAGGTATCTATTTAAAATTAAGTCTCTTTTATTAATTATTTACTAATAAAGTTTTAACATATTCTTAGAAAGTAACAGTAGTATTTGGTTAGAGTAATTTTGAACTACAATTAAGGAAGTAAAATGCTCATAATATTTTGATTGTAGACTAACAGTATTAGTACAATACACTGACCACTAGATGGAGACAAGCCCTCCTAGCTTCACCCAGGATCGTTTTCTTAAGGTGAATAGAAACCAGCAGCAAAGGAGCTGTGTGCACCACTGGCTATGCAGAATCGTAACAGCTATATGTGTTAGAGGTTCCATGTGCCCCAGCATCACAGGTCTCAGGAGCTGCTTAATCTGAGGAATGTGGCATGTGTTTACACAAAGGATTTGTGTAATAATAATGATGATATCTTAAAGGCAAATCTTCCCACGGCCCCTAAAGAATTCATCATTATCTTCAGGATAAACAGGTTTTCTTTGAGGTTTAATAAAATGGTTTCTGATTAAACATCAGAAAAAATTGTTCTATCACTTTGTTAGTAAGAGAGTATTTGATGTTCCAATTTCAAGAAAATTACTTGCTTTGACATAAATATAAAGCCAATATTTGGGAAAAACTAACATGAATTTATACTCAGGTCCTTAGGTAATGTTTCATCACATAACTGAAATTGATCTAATAAAATCCAGATTTTAGGCACCTACTTTACAGAATAGCCTCATCCTTTGCCCTCCCCTATGGCCAGAATTTGTGCATTCTATCCAATGGTCCTCAAATTTGCTCTCATGTTTTCATAAAACTAAATACTCTCTCATACATCTAAAAGATGACATCTACATTTTTCATTATTTTTGAAAAGTAAGATTTCCAGTGTATTTTAAAAGATGACAAAATAAAAATTTTAGGATACTATTATATAACTCTTTAACATTCCATTTGAATCTTAGGTTAGAGCCATACATAAGATTCTCACCATCATCCATTTTTAAAATGCATGATCAAGCTTTTAATTTTAATGTTCCTCTTTTCTTTAAACTTATGCTTTCTCCACAGAATATTATTCTAATATATTTTATACTTTAAAGTCTTATTAAACTCCCATGTTTTTTGGCACAAAGATACATATCTCTGCAATTATGTTTTATATGCATTTGTTATTTCTTTGTTTGCTTTTTATCTGAACTTGATCCTCTACTAAGAATGTAAATTCCATATGGTTAGAAATTTATTTTCCTGTTTTTCACTGCTAAATTTCTAACACTTGAGATAGGACCTAATGCAAAGTACATGCTGGCTAAATATTTTGTGAATGAATGAAAGTGAAATTTAAAAGTTTTCTCTTTTCTATGACCATGATACTCTACGTCTTCAATGTTTATTGCAGCTGAGTCATCATGACAATTATTATTAACATACAATCTATTAAAAACAATATAAAATATATTAAAATGTTGATAATTGGTGGGGGCTTGCTGGGATGGGAATGGCTTGGGGAAGGGGGTCAATTGGGGGAAAAGGAGACATATGTAAAACTTTAAACAATAAAAAAACATTGGAAAAATCTTACATCCAAAATAAAATAAAATGTTGGTAATTATTAAGACAAAAAGTACAATGTTGTTCGAAATGCAGTTCTCTTATTGCAGTTCTCAATAAGTAATATTACCCCAGTTTCCCTGGGGTAATATTACTTATTGCTGGAAAGAGACAGAATTCTGTATCAGTTTATTTTTTATTAATATTCAAAGATGTAAACACTAAAAACTTAATCACGGAGGAACCAAGATGGCGGCATAGGTAAACACCTGAATTTGCTGCCTCGCACAACCACATCAAAACTACAGCTAAAAGACAAAACAGGTATTATCCAGAACCATGGGAAGGCTGGCTGAGTGGAAATTATTTAACTAGAAGGAAAGAGAAAAGTGCACTGAGACTGGGAGGCACTGATGGCAGCAAAAGTGCACTGATGGCAGCCACACCATTCTGAAATAACCGCAGTAAGTTTATGCCGGCCGTTCCTACTGGGCCAAAAAATGAACAGTTACACTGAGCGTTAAATGATGATGCTCATCCAATGGCACAACCTGCCCACCTGATGAGCATGGCTGGTCACTGGCTAATCCAGGGACGGCTGTGCTTTCCAACAGGCATTGTAGTCATTTGAGCCAGAATGGGATATCTAATTTTCATAATTGTAAGAGCTATCATTTACTTTAAAATATCCATGTTTGTGCAATTAATTACATGATTTCTCATCTCCATGGCAATCCAATCTGATGAGATAGCTCTTGTTATCTCCATCTGCTAATGAAAAATATGAAGATGAATGCTGCTGAGTAACAAATGGCCCAGTGGCTATATAAAGAGCACAGATAACAACGCTCACTCTAAATAGTAACAATAACAGTAAGAGTAGCAAATAACATTTAGGGAGCACTTACTCTTTTTAAACTACAACGCTCCAGCTGGTGACCATTAAGGATGGAGTGACAAAAGCCTTTTTCTTTGAATCAACAGCAAGGACATAACTTTTGAAACCCTCTCTATTTGAAATTATACACCTTGAGAAACTTGGCTGTTTGAAATCATATCTAAACTATAAGGTAAAGACAAACTAGCTTTAACCTGGACCATATCAGAATGCCAGGTATGTTAAAGTGGTCCGGCTTGAATCTAGGAGTCAATCAGAATTATTCCCAGTTTTTTATAGAGGTCTTCAAAATCGTCTGCACTTGCCTGGAATTGTATAGATAAGATCTTTTCAGGTTTTGTTTGGAGAGGCTGTGTTTTTTAATGCAGGCCTCCCTTGCCTGGTAAGTTTAATAAAATTGGCTTTGTATTTTAGAGTCATACTACATTTGTAATTTAGACTCATACTACACTTAGAACCAAGCACTGTTCTGAATAGTTTAGGCAGCAATACATTGGATCTTCATAACAACCCATGAACTATTGTGATTGCCACCTTACAGTTGAGGAAGCTGAGGCAGAGAAGTTAATAAACGTCCTCAAGGCCATGTAGGAAATAGCAGAATCATGATTCAGCCCGGGCAGCCTGAATCCAGAGCCCACACTTTTAATCTCTGTCGTATGGCACCTACAAAATAAAAAGCTTAAGATTCATAAGTGTGCTAGAAAAACAGAAAAGGAACCTCTCCCTGACGAGAAGCTCTAAGGAACAAGTGAAAGATGGAAAGCAAATAGGAGTGAAGCAACACTTAGGCAGATAATAGGAGCAGAACCTGGGAGGGCTGCTGAATGGGGAGGAGACAGAAACAGGGCGGACTCTCGGGTAATTACTTTGGCACATTAGCAAGAGCATTTAGATCAAATTCCTGGTACATTCTTTCTTGGCTAGTCAGGATGTCTGTCTCATGGAGGGACAAGTATGTGGGAGCATGAGTTAGAGGAATGAGCAGAACTCCAAGGGATTGGCCGGACCTCAAAGTGGGGTGTACTCACACCCACGAGACCAGCTGCTGAGGTACTCGGGCCAGTGGCACATTCTGCTTCTTCCAGAACATATATCTCTCTGCATACAGGCTGCTGTACAAATTACAGCAGCACACCACAACCCTGACCCCCTCCTCGGGTGGTGCAAAACATACAGCAGACAATATAATCAGAAATGTCTGCCATAACATTGAGAGCACAATCAAGAATCACCAAACATTTAAGAAGACAGTGAAAAGGAGCCCGCAAATTTGTGTAACCAAATAATCCATACCTGGAGAGTCATCAGAATGCTACAAGTGAATAGTTAACCCATAAATTAAACAGATCATGAAAATTAAAAATCTGATTATGCAAATTCAAGTTTAAGAAAGTCAGTGCTGGTAGATAAAACAAAACTGGCCACATGTTAATAATTGTTAAAGAAAATTCAATGATAGATACATAGGTTTTATTATCATATTGACATTTTCATAGTAAAACTAAAAATCATATCTTTAAAAAGCTAAGTAGAAAAATCAGCATGAGGAAAGATAAAGCAAGCAATTCTTACAAAACATACCGCAAAAGTTAAAGCAAAAGTATGAAAGGAAAATGAAATGACATGAAAGGTAGATCTAGAAGTTGTGACATCATCTGAGAAAAGTTTCAGAAAGAGTAATAGGTCACATTATATACAGTAATGAGCATGACACGGCAGATTGAGAGAGATACCAAGATAGATGAATATTTCTGACTACCCGAGTAAGGAGCAGAGGCAGAATTCTAAGATGTGACAAATTTCAAAACTATTCTTTCCATTGCATCACACAGAAAGCTAGCTTTATGGCTTTGTGTCAGTATTTCTTCCTTGTAAGGCTATTGCAAGAATTTATACTGCAATTAGTTCACAAGTTGGGAAAAGTACCATGAAAACCTGTAAATAAGAGGGATTAAAGTAATTTGAAGTTTAAGAACACTAGATGTTAAAATTTCTATGGAAAGGAAAAAAGTTGCCTAGATTTGTTGCCTATATTATGTTTTTTTTGGGGGTAATGTGTTTTTTTTAAATCTTTCTTGTTGAAAGTATTATATATGTCTCTCCCCCCACCCCCACCCCACTGACTCCTTCTAGCCTGCTGGTAATGTTTTTACATGAGTCTGTTAGATTAATATGTATATCGATACCAAAGCCAAGCAATTCATAAAATACTAGAACAGTCAATTATATAGACAAATTTCATTGTGAACTTAGAGGGGAAATTTAAATAAAGTACTAGGAAATTAAATGTAACATTTATTAAGTAGGTTCAGAGAGAAAAACTATGATAAACTTAATAAGAATATCTTTATGACCTCAGGAATTGGAAAATTTTCACTATGGATAAATTGGGGAATATTAATTTAAAAAATTTCATTCAACCAGAAAAAGTACACCCCAGGAACAAAGTGTTGAAATATCTACAATTTAGAGTAGATATTTACAATTATAATAATGAACAAAGGATAACTATGAAGAAATAATAAATGGCTCCTAAAAATATAGCTATACCAAGCTGTGGATTAGAATAGAAGCTGAAATCTAATACATTGTGAAACAGATGCTAGTATCAAGGGAAATTCAATTTTGAAAAATACACCTCAGATTAACAAAAATTATATCTAGCAATATCTAGCATTGGCTAAAATGTGGAGCCTGTGGAAGTATAAATTGCTACATTCATTTTGAAGAGTAGTTTGGCAATATCAAGTAAAGTTGAAAATATGGAGAATTTGTTGCATACATGCTCAAGTGATATGTATGAAAATGTTCTTAGGATCATGAAGTAAAAGCAAAGAAAGGAAAACCTTGGACAGACAAATTGTGGAGAATATAAATAAACTACAATTGGATGTATCAACTTGACTAAATTTCAAACACAATATTAAGTAAAGAAAAAGGACATTATGGAAGAACACATACAGTATGATACCATTTATGTAAAATCCGAAAGTGTGCCAAGCAATACCAGGCATCTATAATAATAAAAGAGTAACATGCTAATTAGACTGGATGTCTTCCAGACATCATTCTGGACATCCTTCCTGACAAGGCTGGGGCCAGGGGGAAGCCAGCCTGGGTCCCAGGTGCCTGCGGGTGGCCCAGGGGAAGCCAGCCTGAGTCCTGGGTGCCTCGGGCATCCCAAAGGAAGCCAGTCTGGTGCAGGTGCCTGCTGGTGGCCGGAGGAGGGAAGCCCGGGTCATGGGTGCCGGAGGGAAGCTGGTGCCGGCAGCTGGAGGAAGGAAGGCCTACTCTTGCATGAATTTTCATGCATCGGGCCTCTAGTTGTATTATAATAGCATACACATTGATGAGAATAAAAAACAAATTCAAGTTGATGATTATCTCTGGGAAGGCAGAGAGGGAGAAAGAAACTGCCATAAAACGTGAGAGAGGAGTCCGGGAATGTCAATCGTATTTGTGATGAGCTGTTGTTGTTGTTTTTAATTAAAATATTGAAGCAAGTATGTCAAACTGTTAGAACTTGATGGAGCTTGGTATCTGGGCCTTGGTTCCAGAAACTTGCTACAGTACAGTCTTACCTTGTTGAAAGCAGTTACATACCCCCATAATGATGTCTCATCAATGCCTGACTGCGTATATGACGGTGCTCTCATCCTATATAATTAAAGCCTAATATGCAAATCGACCAAACAGTGGAATGACAGTGGAACAACCGGTCCACTATGACATGCACTGACCACCAGGGGGCAGACACTCAACGCAGAAGCTTCCCCCAGCCCGCAGGCCCCAGGCCAGCCAAGGCAGGTGCCAGCGGGGGCCCTCAATTACCCTGCCGGTCACCCCACAGAGGGAAGCGACTGGCGGCGGTGATGGGTGAAGCTGGCCGGCAAATGGGCAGCACCAGGCTGGCCAAGGCAGGTGCCAGCGGGGGCCCTCCCCCAATTGCCCCGCCAGTTGCCCCACAGATCAGCCCTGATCACCAGCCTGGCCTAGGGACCCTACCCATGCATGAATTTTGTGCATCAGGCCTCTAGTAAAATTATAATGGAGCTGGAAAATTCCTGTAGCCTAGTGATGTTGTAACCATGCTAACATTGTAGCCCAAAGCATTACTCACAAGTCTGGTGATGCTGGTGTAAACAAACCTACTGCTTTGCCAGTCATATAAAAGTATAGGATCTACAATGATGTCCAGTACATAATACTTGGCAATCATAATAAATGACTGTGTTACTGGTTCATGCATTTACTATAATACTGTATACTTTTTACCATTATTTTAGGATGTACGCTTTCTACTTATAAAAAAAGTTTTCTGTAAAGCAGTAGGCCATGTTATCCCTCATATATCTCAGGTTTACCTCATCTCTTGATTTCATCATTTTCTCTTGTGCTGATTTAATCCTGTGTTGTTTTTGTGCAGTAACATGCTGTATAGGCTTGTAGTCCAAGAGAAATGGACTAACTACCAGTGGTCGGCAAACTGCGGCTCGCGAGCCACATGCGGCTCTTTGGCCCCTTGAGTGTGGCTCTTCCACAAAATACCATGGCCTGGGCGAGTCTATTTTGAAGAAGTGGCGTTAGAAGAAGTTAAAGCTTAAAAAATTTGGCTCTCAAAAGAAATTTCAATCGTTGTACTGTTGATATTTGGCTCTGTTGACTAATGGGTTTTCTGTCCACTGGACTAGACCATATAGTTTAGGTGTGTAGTAGGCTATGCCATCAAGGTGCGTGTAAGTGCACTTTATGATGTTCCCTCATCGATGAAATTGCCTAATGACACATTTCTCAGAACGTATCCCTGCCATTAAGTGGTGTATGACTGTCTTTGAAATATTTCATGATAACCAAGGTAAATGCATAAAAGCATAAGAAACTGGAAACCATTTTTAAAATGGATTTAGGCAAGGGCTGCATACAGGGTGGAGTTGAATTAAAATATTTAACTTCCTGCTCTAAAAACCTGGAACCCTCATTTTAAGGAAATCACTTTCCTATCTTAATTTCAATCTTCTGGATAGAAATGTAGACCTGCTTTCACGACTTCCTAAAATTTTCTAAATGGGCTCTTTTAGCAGTAATGAGCCAGAGGTCTGATGGTAGCAGGGCCTTTAGAATATGTGATTATTAAGAGAAGGTGAAACTGAGAAGTCAGAAGTAAAGATTTCAAGGGATTCAAATCAAAGTCTGGCTTTATAGTAAAGAACAAACAAGCCATATATATAGTGTGTGATTGGGAGGGGGGGAGGCGGATTTTATATGGCTTCTTTCTAGCTGTTTTTGGAGAAGACTTTTAAAAAGTCTTTTTTATAGTTTCTTTTGAGCATTTTGTTTTCTTCTTTTCTGGGCATGGTTAACAAATTAAAGAGCCTATTTCCTCTCCACAGCTGTGCGTCATTGCCTTAGGGACTATTATGGGAACAAATACTAAAGAAGTTCTGCTGTGGAGCAGCAAGAACTCTTAACATAAACAAGCCTGCAACCTCCCGAGGATTGAGCAGGTGTCTGTGAGGGTTCCTGATGACTACTAAGACTGGCCAACCAGTGTGCTTTCCCTGATCTATGAAATAACATCGCCCTGAAGATGCTGAAGGCAAAGAGAGGTGTGAAGTAAATTTAGAGACCAGCTTTCCTATGCGATCCTTAAGAGGTCATACCACCATGGAGGAGTTATGGGAGACAGGATTGTTCAAGCGGACTGTATTTTAAGCCTATAGATATTTATTAATTTTTACTATTTTCATGATAATGAGAAACTAAAAATAATGCCCTTTGGAAAATCAATATTTTCCAGTATGGAAAAATATATACTTTAAAATTCTGAATTCTTAAATAGCTAAAATAGACATGTTTTACCGAACATCCATCCATGAAATGGGATTTTAGAAAGATTATTAACTACATTAACAATGCAATAATAAATGGTTGTATGCCTATGTTTATAATGTGCTAAAGTAAATAGTTTGGCATCAAATATTTAATTTATTTTGTTTGCTAGACATCCTCACCTTATCAGAAAAGAATGCACTTAAGCCATATTTGGAGAATTGAGCAATTGATATTTGAGGAAATGGGATAAAGGTAGGGCAAGATAATTTTCTAGAATATGAACCACTTATCTCTTCCAAAGACAAAGGGAATGATGTGAGTGACTCAGTGTATCTGACATGTTTCTGGCATGCTGAGAATAAAATTGTGCATAAAAATTCAATTTGATTACAGGTCAGAGCACATGCTGGGGGTTACTTACTGGCTCAATCCCAGTAGGGAGTGTGCAGAAGGCAGCTGGCCAATGATTCCATCTTATCACTTAGGTTCTATCTCTCTCTCCCTCTCCCTTCCTCTCTCTGAAATAAGTAAAAAAAAAAACAACCCATATTTTTAAAAAATCATAGGGGCTCCTTCTAACTGACTTTGAACAATAAAAGGATGTTGGTAAATGGTGTTGGCATATGGTCATCTCAAACTGATGTCCTGATCTCATAGAGTCTAGACTTTCAGAGTTGAAGGAATTTTTTTAAAATATCTTTTTATTGATTTCAGAGAGGATGGGAGAGGGAGAGAGAGATAGAAATATCAATGATGTGAGAGAATCACTGATCAGCTGCCTCCTGCATGTCTCCTACTGGGATCGAGCCCACAACCTGGGCATGTGCCCTTGATTGGAATCGAACCTGGGACCCTTCAGTTCACTGGCTGACACTCTATTCACTGAGCCAAATTGGCTAGGGCTCTCATTATAAGTGGGACTTTACAAAAAGAAAATAAATCAAATTTGAGTCTTGCTAAGACTCTGAAAATTATTAACTATTTAGAAAAAAATTAAGAGAAAAAGGAATATGTTAGATGACATTATGGGGATGTAGTCAGAAAATCTGAGAGAGAGAAACTCAACTAGGTAAAAGATCTTTCTTCTACACACAAAAAAATGTGTTATGAAGAAGGAAACTAAATTTAAAAAATTTGACTGACATAACAATCTAACATGGAACTTATTTATAACAAGGTGTATGTGTGCATGTGTGTGTGAAATGTGAAAAATGAATCATTTTTTATAAGAGTAAGTAATTATTGTTAACATCTTAGGTATAATATGGTATTATGGCTTTTGGAGAGTTTTTGTCTTTAAGAAATACAAACCAAAATATTTTTAGGTAAAATAATAGAGCTCTGACACCTGGTTCAAAATGGTTGGCATAGTGTAGAAAGTGAGAGTGAGTTCCTCAAACTAGTCTCTCAGCATTTGTGTATATTTGAAAATTTCCATAATAAAAAATTAGAAAACATTGATTGAACACTAAACTTCCAGGAAGGCCAGAATTATGCTTATCTTATTGACCCTTGCATCCTTAGAATGTGAATAGTAGCTGGTGTATGGCAGCATCTCAATACATACTTGTAGAATTAATTAATTAATAACATTTGATAATTTATTCTTTAATCTTGAGGGTTTTATATATAGGCAGATGCCTTCACGAGGCCTCTGAGAAGTGGAGTTTACTATGCTTTCACAAAGCATGGCGGAACAGGGCTTTAAGGATAGACTCAGTCTGCTTAATGTGTTAGTTTCTATATCCCAATTATGCTTCGATTTAAATGATCCTTTCCATCTGGGGCTCTGAATAATATTCTGATTATTTAAAAAGTTCTTAAAAACTCTCCCAGAATTATTTTGAACGTTACTTCTAAATTTCCAAAAACTCTTAACAAGTTAATTGAAAAAACATTTGTTTAGAAATTCAGTACGAAAGATAATATGTTCTGTGCTGAGGGTAAAACAAAATAAATCTTTGCTCCGGAAGAAGTTAAGCTTAATGGTGTAGATGAGGACCTTATTCTCTGTGTAGAAACCTATCCAAACATTTTTAGGGGTGTCTGTGCTCATGAGATATGGGGGAGGTGATTTTTACTTCTTATCTTAAAACAGTTATTACAGTTGCACTATTGTGGTATTATTGCTTGTTTGAATCAGCACTTTGTTCGTATTACATTATTTGAAACGATATTACCTGATATATATGAAGGAAGGGTTATAACGGATGGCATCCGCCTTTGGCTATGGCACTGTCCTTAATATTTTCCTGGCTTGATAAGCATAGACATTTACTATATTAACTGGCTCATCCTAAATATAGACCTACTTAGGTGGATACACATGATTATTATTTGTTTTTTAATGTGTGTGTTTTTCTCTCTCTCTCTCTCTCTCTGTGTGTGTGTGTGTGTGTGTGTGTGTGTGTGTGTGTGTGGTTGTGAGGGTTTGTTTATTTTTTGCCACTGTCTTAGGCAGAAATCTATTTCAAATTAAGTTAGACTTCTAACTAATAATTTGGAAAATGGCCTTCTGTTTTCCAAAGATTTATTTGAAATTTTTTATTGTGAAACTATTACCATGTCCACTTTTTACTATAATCCAAATTTTTAAGATTAAACTTACAGAATAGGTTATTCTTAAACTATTTAAAAAAAGAAGAAAGTCCCAAACCCAAGACTATGATTATAACTTGGTCTAGCATAAGAATTTATGCCTCCAACCCACACACAAGACAAAATTTTATTAGTGTACAGTTTGTACTGTATGTTCTTACATTTCAGTCTGTCATGCCCTAAAAATGTGCTTTTTTTTTTGGATAAGTAATAGAAGTTACCCAATGGCTAAGGCCATTTTATGTCTGATTTCCACTGTGTGGCTGTACAACTTTTGGGAATGTTTGATTGGTGTCAAATGAGGGCAGAAGTTTACCAACTATAGGTCCTTTAGCAGGGTGCTTGGTGTTTAGGCTCTGTCATTCACTGAGAATTTTATCCTTACAAGTGATGTGTCTGTTTTTCACTTTACAAGTCCAAGTAATAATTTTATTCTGGTCTACAGCACACTTTTTTACATGCATTTTAGTGGTTTTGAGAAGACTTTTAATGAAACCATAAAAAGTTGTCTTAAAAGTAAACATACACAATAAAACAATAAGTATGTAGACATTCAGAACAGTGCATTCACAGGTGACCTGGTTGGTTCTACCACTGAGTAGCTCACTTACTTAAGATTTGCAAGCAGATACCAGTTCTTTTGCTTCACCTCCTCCTCGCACCCCACACACATACACACATGCACATGCACACACTCTATCCTCTTTTAAAGCTATATTAGTACAAAATTCCAATTAAAAAGCCTAAATGTGTCATGAAACAGATAATCCCATTGATCAAGATCACTACTAGAAAACAGGCATGATCTTTGCATGTCTATTTTAAACTTCCTAGAAATACAAAATCTTTTTAAAGACCTGAAGTGCAATGTCTTAGGGTATATAAAGAATAGGCAGGGCGTAGGCCCTGTATGCATCTCACTAAACACCATCCAGCCTTCTTAGGAGCTGCTGTAGAGAGGGAATCCTAGCTACAGGCCACCAGCCTGTAACCTTCTTTTCCATGAACACTGTACTATGCCAATGCATGGGCAGCATATGCCGGTTGTTGAGTCAAGTCTCAGGAATTCAAAGAAAGACATCTTCTCCAGTGCCATTGCCAGGAACCTCTGATAAGAACAGAGCTGTCATCGGGCATCCGAACCTCTGAGGGTCATCCTCCATCTTGATTTATGATGGAAATAAATTTTTATTTCTATGTATGATCAGTTTATTGCTTTCAAAAATCATTCTGAAACTGCTTTTTAAAAAATGACATTAAATCTAATTTGTTTAATGGAAAGAAATATTTACTGCAATCGCTGGTTTGATGGATAGAAAATATTCTTTCACTAGGAGTTTAGCTTTGGGCTCCTGTAATACATTTTCTTGTAATTAGATGTGCAGGGCAACCTCATATTGCATCTGCTCACTTATCATGCTATCGCATTTACCTTTTTAGAATTTTGCTTTCTTATTTCCTCCTACAATATATTTCATAGGTCATCTTGAAATAACTTTGCATCTTATAATGGTTAAAGTTATATAACATTTAGATGTGAGTATTTCTCACTAGTACTAGGATTATATATATAATTTAATTTAATATATATATTAAAAATATATATTAATATATATAATATATATAATCCTCTCTAATAAAATGGTAATATGCAAATTAACCATCACTCTGCTACATAAGCCACACCCATCAGCCAAGCCACGCCCACCAGCCAATCAGGGCGAATATGCAAATTAACCCCAATCCAAGATGGCTATAGCCACAGAGAGCAAGGTTTCCCAGGTAACAGAGGAAGCCAAGCTTTCCATAGCCGTTGCAGGCCTAAGCCTCCACTCAAGCTACAAAGTTTCAATTATAGAAGGTAAACAAATTCAAACAAATGGCGGCAGAATGGAGCTTGAGAGAGCAGGCCAGGGTTGCTGGCGGCAACAGGGGAAGCAAAGCTTTCTGCACACCCTGGCCGGGCTCACCCGCTTAAGGCAACAAAGTTTCAATTGTAGAAGGTGAATTAACTGCCACAGAAATGGCTGCCGGAGCCCCAGGCTTGGCTCCGCTCCAGGCTACAAAGTTTCAATTGTAGAAGGAAAATAAATTCCAGATACCAGGGCCTCCCCTTGGGTTGCCAGGGGGCGTGGCCGGCCTGCAAACCACCACAGGCCCCTCGCTCAGGCTGCCCCATGCCCCAAGGGAACCCCCACCTGATCCGGGACGCCCTTCAGGGCAAACCAGCTGGCCCCCACCCGTGCACCAGGCCTCTATCCTATTTAATAAAAGAGTAATATACAGATTGATCATCACTGCAACACACAATATGTCTGCCCCCATGTGGTCAAAGATCCTGCCCCCATGTGGACACAAGATGGCCACCACAAGATGGCCAGCAGGAGAGGGCAGTTGGGAGGCACCCGGCCTGCAAGGGAGGGCAGTTGTGAGGGACCAGGCTTGCAAGGGAGGGCAGTTGGAGGTGATCAACCCTGCAGGAGAGGGCAGTTAGGGGTGACCAGGCTGGCAGAGGAGGGAAGTTGGGGGCAAACAGGCTGGCAGGGGAGCAGTTAAGCATCAACCAGGCTGGCAGCAGAGTGGTTAGGGGGTGATCAGGCTGGCAGGCAGAAGCGGTTAGGGGCAATCAGGAAGGCAGGCAGGCAAGCAGTTGGGAGTCAGCAGTCCTGGATTGTGAGAGGGATGTCCGACTGCCCGTTTAGGCCCGATCCCACCAGGAGTCCCAGATTGGAGAGGGTACAGGCTGGGCTGAGGGACAACCCCCTGCCGTGCACAAATTTCGTGCACAGGGCTTCTAGTTTAATATATATATTAAAAGTTTTTTATTCCATTTTTCAGGTTTTAACCTATCATTCACAAGTACTTTTATATTTGTTTCTGGGTTGAAAAATATACATTACATATTTGATGTCAGAAGAGGTCATAATCCAAGTCATTTTATGCTACTCACATTCTTTTATTTTCCCCAAACAAATGAACTTCCTGCTATGTTTCTGGATGGGAAGCAAATCCAAAGAGGAAGTGTATTTATCAGTCCCTATTTCAGCAAATTTTCTATCAATGTCAGTAGTACACTCTGCATCAGCAAGTCAGAATAGTATCTGTATTGCTTAATTAATGATATAGTATTCAAAAATCAAAGACAGAAGGTAATAAAGTGTGCCATCAATGAAGCATTATAGTAACTGGTGGTTTTATACTAGTGTTAGCTTAATTGATGCTAGATAGTCTTTTCTATTCATACTGATACTCAAAAAAGGCTTGACTGCTGTGACTTTTTAGGAGAATATAGTTCACTTTGCAGACTCCTTAGGCACAAGAAAAGTATTTTATTATGTAGATACCCATATATATATTTATAGATAAAAATCTAATATACTTCAGCCCTGGACAGTGTGGCTTAGTTGGTTGGGTGCTGTTCCATGGACAGAAAGGTTGCCAGTTTGATCCCAGTCAGGGCACATGCCAGGATTGCAGGCTTGATCCCCAGTAGGGGACCTGCAGGAGACAGTTGATGGATGTTACACTCCTACATTGATGTTTCTCTTTCTCGCTCCTTCTCCCTTCCTCTCTCTCTCTGAAAGGAAATAGAAAATCTTTTTTAAAAACCTATTATACTGCCTGGTCAGCACAGCTCAGTGGTTGAGCGTTAATCTATGAACCAGGAGGTCACAGTTTGATTCCCTATCAGGGCATATGTCCAGGTTGTGGGCTTGATCCCCAGTGGGGGGCATGCATGAGGCAGCTAGTCAACGATTCTCTTTCATCATTGACATTTCTATCTCTCTCTCCCTCTCCTGCCTATCTAAAATCAATAAAAATCTATTTTAAAAACCTTTTATACTTCAATATGTTTATTTATTTATTTTTTTAAATATATTTTATTGATTTTTTACAGAGAGGAAGGGAGAGGGATAGAGAGCTAGAAACATCGATGAGAGAGAAACATCGACCAGCTGCCTCCTGCACATCCCCCACTGGGGATGTGCCCGCAACCAAGGTACATGCCCTTGACTGGAATCGAACCTGGGACCTTTCAGTCCGCAGACCAACGCTCTGTCCACTGAGCCAAACCGGTTTCGGCTCAATTTGTTTAAAGATTATGTAAGCATTTGCTGTTCAGAAGCAAAGTTATCACTATTTTCCCCTTCAATAACTAGAACATAATAGATTATTCTTTATTTATTTAACAAATATGTAGGAGGATATAAGAGAGACAATATAAACATAAGCTTATGGCCTTGTTGTAGATATAAATGTGCAAACTGGAAAATTTCATTGTTTTCCGCAGGCTAGGACAGGGGAAACATAGCAGTACTCTTGGGTCACATAGGACAGGCGTGTAAGTGTGACCTGGGCAATCTGTTGGGCTACCTAAATATAATTACACATGAGCCAACACACTTAAAATTAGGGTATGGGAAAGAAAAAATGCCGAATAATGCCCAAGTTCCTGCTTTGGGAGACCAGATGGTTGATGATGACATTCACTAGAAGGGGAAGAAAAAAGAGGAAAAGCAACATTGGGATGAAAATTATGAATATAGTTTTGAGCTTGTTAAATTTGAAATACTTAAATGATCTCCAAGTGGAGATGAACAATAGGTAAATGGATATATAGTTTTAAATTAATTTTTTAAAAATATATTTTTATTGATTTCAGAGAGGAAGGGAAAGGGAGAGAGAGATAGAAACATCAATGATGAGAGAGAATCATTGATGTTCCTCCTGCATGCCCCCCTACCAGGGATCAAGCCTGCAACCCGGGTATGTGCTCTAACTGGGAATCGAACTGTGACCTTCTGGTTTACATAGGTCGCTGCTCAACCACTGAGCCAAGCCAGTTTTAAATTTAAATAAATTAATCTATGCTGGAGGTGAAGTTCTGAGATTCACCAGCTTATAAAAGATACTTCAAATCATGGAAGTGAATGAAATTACCCAGGAAGAGGGGATGGAATGAGAAGAGACTTAACAAAATGCTGCAGAATACCCTTATGTGAGGGTAAAAGGAGGAGGGAAACCCCAAAACAGAAAAAGGTTCACTATGGATGAAACATGATAGAGAAACTAAGAAGTTGATAAGGTCAGTTGAATGATAGAAGTAGAAGCCATATTAGAGTGAACTGAAGTGTAATTGGACAATGAGGAAGAAAGCCAGTGTGTACAGACACTATTTTGATAAAAACATTTGTCTGATAAAGGAAGGAAAGAAGTTTATTGTGTAATTCTTAATAAAAAATATATACAAAAATGGATACAATTTAAAATTCAAAATGGATATGTATATTATGACCGATAAAATCCATACTCATTTATAATACTATTCACAAAGGACTTAAATAAAATAGATCAATGTTTATATAACAGTGATTGATAAACAAAAGCAGTATTAAATTATAAATGTAATAATTTACTATGTTAATTTAAACATCCATTGAAAGGTTTAGAATATTAAGTTATTTGTTTTAATACTTTATTTTTCTATTTATCTGTGACTTCTAAAATGCGAAAGTAAACATTTTTTATAAGCGAATAATTAATGTTACATTTGAAGAACATATTCTTGGATTTTTCTATTTTGAAGAATATAGGCTTAGATTATTTCTAATCACTAAACTTTTAGATGATATACACACCTTTAGATAAATCTACTGCTTCATCTTAAGAGTCAGAACTGATATTTACCTAGCTATCCATTTCTATTTTGTGCTATAAAAATATTGTGGTTTTTTATTTTAATTTTTTCTTTTCTGAAATTGAAGACATATGTACTAAAGAAAGTATAGGCTAAATACACAGGCAAAAAAGGATCAATTCCACGAGATGGAAGATTTGCTGTAGTGAATTTGAGTCATTTCTCTCTGCCTTGCCTCTAGAGCTTCTCAGCTGGAGCTCCTTACTGGGTCTGGGACATGGGTCAGAGGACGGTGTGTCCTCTACCTGTACTGGAGCATTTCATTATTTGCTAGACTTTTTCCTACTATGAGGTTACTTTGGGCAGGAAGTCGTTGCCAGTTAGAAAGAGGCAGAAGAAAGAATAAAAATAATGTTCTCTAAAAAGGACAGTACTTGCAAATTACACTTAACAGAGTTATTTTAAGCCAGCAAAAGCTGGGTTTGGTGGTGGCAGCCACATCTACCCCAATGAGCATGTCATTGAAGAGAACCAGGTATTTTGGGAGCCACAAGCAGACTGTACAATTAAGGTTTAGGTAAAAGGATTGGGTAATCCTGCAATAGTCACTGTTACATAACATACCAATTGCTGCCCAGGGAGACAAGCGGTAACTGAATATTATAGCGGGAACCGTTAGCTTTGCTGCAACCAAGGGTCACTTGCTATTTCCATTATAAACCTCATTTTGTAGTTGGTTTATAACCCAGACAGTTTAATTCACCTCAAGCTGAAACCTGGCATTGAAATGAAAAGCCTAGAAGCGCTTAAAAAAATTTTTTTTTCAAAAAGAGAATTTTGAGCTAGGAAGAACCAGAGAGATTATCTAGTCTAACTTCTGTCTTATAGGTCAGAAGAGAGGCACATGGGACAGTGAGAAGGTCATGATGTCATCCACTCACCAGAAGGCTGAACCAGACACAGGTTTTTCTGCTTTTCTGAATAAAACAACCCAAACCAAAAACTAACTAACCTATACTAGCCTATTTAATTTAATTTCTTGTTAATGTAAGGAAGCCAGAGGAAACAGATGTTGACTCTCTTATATTCACCAGGGATCCCTCTTGATGAGTTGAAATGACTTGTTCTGGGAAACACAGATTGTTAAGTGACAGGACAGGAAAGAACTCAAGTCTGTTTTGTGACTATTTCACATTTTTTAAAATTTTTACTTACTTTTTTAAATTTATGGGGTTGACACTGGCCAACAGGGTCATACAGGTCTCAAGTGTAAATTACCATGACATTTTTATATTCCTTTTCCTTCAGTCATATCAATTGTCTGTTCACTTGATTCATTTCATAGCCCTAAAGAACAGATTGCTAAACCATTGATCAATGAGGCACTAGTTTACTACATTCCCATGGTCATAAAATTAATCATAAATTGAACTGGAAAATAAAGAAGGGTTATAAAGCCAGGATTGTGTTTCTATAAAACCACAACTGGCTGAAAAGTCAGTTCAATCAGTCAACTGAACAATAATTTTTATCTCCATAATATCAAAAGAAAATTGTTGTGGTGGATTGTTTTCGTTTGATAAATTCCAATGATTATTTTGTCAATGTTAAAGTCAGAATTTTTGATGTAAATGGAGTAGATGACATTTTCTTGAACTATGTATTATATCCATTTGCCTGGAGCTAGATATCATGTGTATATACATTTGACTCCTTGCATAGCTGGCTTTCCTGAAACCCAACCCAGAAGAACTTCCCTACATCATTACACCCTATCTTTAAAAGTGACCTGTTATGGCAATGGAGTGGGACTTTTTATAGTTCATGCTATAAAATCAGCATCCAAATGTCAAAACCTAATTCCATACCCAGCATGCAGTTAGTACTCCCTCTCCTCTCTACCTTTGCTTCTTTGTTTACATCCAAGACAACAGAAACTTTTCTGAACATGTCTTTTTCCTCTGGTAGGTGTTAAGTTCCTCTGAGTACAAGGTCCATGCAATGTTTTTCATATTTACATCCCTCTTTTCATATACCATAATCTGTACTGAACTATTATGCTTTTCATCTGGCATATATCCAATCAAAATTCATATTATTTATGATGCTATTTACTTGGAGATACACCTGTGCAGAATCAAGGATTACTGAATTAACTGTCATGATCTCCTGTAGAAGAATAGGATGATATATTTCATTAAGCCCAGTTTAAGAGTGAAGAAAGAGGAAAATGCTGAGAAACTTAGACTTTGACTTTTGTTTATAAGAAATCAGAAATAAATAGGAAAATTAAAATTAGATCCCCAGAGTATAATTTGATAAACTTAACCCAACCAAGAAAGTTAGTCTCTGTTTCATGTACATTTCTCAGTAATTTTATGCTCATTTCATCTTTACCAAATTAAGATGTTGCATTATGATTGTTTTGTTTATACCTTCTGTGTGTGGTCATTATTATTCTGTAAGTTCATGACATCGACAGCCTGAAATTCCAATAAACTAGGAAAACCATACTGAGGAAGTGGGTGGTAACTGGCAAAGGAAAGCATAATATGGAGAGAATTAGCTGAAAGCTGTTGTAATAATTTGGCTCAGTTAGAGTATTCACTTATTTGGCATTTCTTGTCCAATGTATTATAACATTATTGGAGATGACTTCATAGGTCAAGAGTCAGTAAGAAACCTCATATTTTTATTTAGCATGAAGAAATCCAAATTTGCCAGGAAGTCAATATTTATCAGGGTCACTTCATTTAATATTTTTATTTTCTCCATAACCTAATCCCCACTTTGGGGGTTGACAACTTTAGTCAGTGGTTTGGTTATTCTCATTTTGTCAGAAATGGTTTTTGCCACCAACCTAACTTCTTGTTGCTAGGAGTCAGACTAGGCTAATGGTGCTTTTTCTTTCTTCCTTTCTTTTTTTTTCTTCACTGAATAGCATGTCTCTGTGGTTTGCAAACATGGATATTAGTGGACTTCTTGGCATTACTGTCAGGCTTCAGTGATGTTTGGGGTCCTATTTTGGGAGTTTGGGGCCATCCAGTTGAGCATTTATATCTTGTAGGAAGCACAAGTCTTAATGAGAAATCCATGTGCAGACACTGAAATTACATAACAACGAAAACCTAAATCCATATATGGAGCTTGACCATGCAAATGAAATTCTCTGTGCTGTTTAGTTTCAAAGCTAGTAAAAAGGAAAGTTGATTTGAGATGAAATGAAAACTATGCAGAATGCTTAGTGTAAATTTGAAGTCAAGTCAGCCCTTAAAGTTGGGAAAACTGACCCATCTTCCCAAATGACCATTATTTGTCTCTTGTGTATACATTCCCAAAGCATTGCTTTTCTATAATCACAGAAGTAGCAGAACATGCATGAAATCCCATGTTACCCAGATTTCCAGCTTCTATGAAATTGCATCTTGTAATTTTTAGGAATCTATGTGATTTCCACAATGCTGAGAAATAAAATGTGTCTTCTGAGAGAAAGAAATTTAGTCACATTATACAACAGTCAATCGGATACACACAAATGAATAGGCTCACATATTTATATAATAGGTAAATATAGTTACCCCAATTTTCTGTCCAAATATTTAGAATTGTCCCATTCCATTACCTATTACTAATGCTACCTTAGATATGTGTACTAGTTTACCAGTAGTATCCCAAAACAGTTTCACATCCATCCTCTACTTGTTTTATCTCTTTGTGTGTTTTTCTTTGCTTCTCATTCTGGGAGATTTTCCTTGAGGTGACTAGGTCTTCAACCAGAACTATTCTTTTATTCATCTTCTTTATGAATAATTTTATTTCCACAACAATTAGGGTTTTAAAATATTTTAGTTCTATAAGCATAGTTTTAAATTCCAAGAAACCTTTTGGTTCCCTGGCTTTTCTTTTTTTACAACAGCAAATTTTTTTTATTGATATAATATTTTTTGGAAATTTGTTGAGGATGATTGTTTTAAGTTTTCCTTTCATGAGAATGTTCTCTTCCCTAACTACTGGTTTTTCCATTCTTTATGCTTGTTGGTTTTCTCCCAAAAATTGATGATTTGTAGTAGTTTGTATATGAATGGAAGAGAGTAGGGAAGAAGCAAGAAGAAAAGGAAATGGCGTGTTGAATTCTCCATTGACTAGGGTTATTCTTCCCAGAATCTACATTGTGGTATTTAATACCACAGTATGGGGTAGAAAGAAATCTGTGACTCATACTTACGGGTGTGGTCTAGAGTAAAGGTTAATTTTACCTCCTAAATCCTATTCAGCAATTCTAATTCTAGAAATTTACACTAAGGGAATAATCAAGATTATATGTACAAAGGACTAGGTACAAGAATATTCGTCACAGTCAACAATGCAATAATAAATTGTGCAATGTGGTCGTTTGGTTTCTGGTTTTAAAAAGGCACTTTAAAATTTTTTGCCTATGGGGGTTGTTTGTTGATCTCTTAGATCAGATTATAGAAAGTCCCTTTTATTCCTAGTTTACTAAGAGTTTTTAGTATCATAAATACTTATTGAATTTCAGCAATTTTTCTCTGAGATAATTATATAAGGTTTCCCTTTCCCTATTAATGTAGTAAATTACATTTAGAGTTTTTTCTTAGGTATTTAACAATGTTGAATCTCTTGATCATAATAGGATCATGGATTAAGATTCCAGAAGTATTTTTTTAATAAAATATTGCTTAGACTATTAGCATATATGCTCATGACCTCCAAATTTTCCTTCTCAAGTTTGCTTGTTGGATGCAATAGGCAGAATAATGCCCCAACCCCAAAATATGTCCATGTCCTACTATTTGTAACTTGTGACCATTCTACCTTACTTGGGAAAAGAAACTTTGCCAATGTGATTAACATTAAGAAGATTTAGATGGGAAGGTTATCCTGAATTATCCAAGTAGACTCAGTCTAATCATATCAAGAGAACATGTAAAAGCTGAGAACATTTCCTAGCTCTGGATACCAGAGAGATGTAGAAAGAGGAAGCTGAAGATGACAGCCTCTAAAAACCAATTCTTCCTTAAACCCAGAAAGGAACAAAGCTCTGCCCACACCTTATTTCCTACCCTGGTGAGATCTGTGTCAGACTTCTGACCTCTAGAGCTATAAGATAATAAATGTGTGTTGTTTGAAGCGACAAAGTTTATGGTAATTCGTCATAGCAGTAATAGAAAATTAATATATCTGGTTTTGTTATTAAGATCATATTTGGCTTAGAAAATGAAACAGGATTCTTTTCCCTTTATTTCCATTTTATAGATGAAAACGTTTAGTAAAACATTTTCTTTCAAATTATCTCACCATGCTACTGGGCTTATAAAGGCTTTTTTTTTAAAAAAAAAAAATATATGGGTTCCATTTTAAATTGTTATATGGGGAAGGAAAAGTTTTCTTAGCCCCTCTTAGGATCTCTGGATGAATCTGAAAGTTAAACTGACAAAGACAGGTTAACTGGAGAAAAGCAAACAAATTTATTTAATATAATATTTACATGACACAGAGCCTTAAAAGGAAATAAAGATTGGAAGAAACAGTTAAACCTGAGTGTCTCTATGCTAGGTTTGGTGAGGAATAGACAGTCATGTAAAATATGACAAGTCAAGGAATAGGTAAGTGTACTAACTGGGAAAAATTTAGCAAGTCCTGTTCGTTAGGATTCTTTTTGGTGCCCCTTTGTCCTTGGATATAAAAAAATGTTCTTTTCCTCCAGGTATAAGGAGGGCACCAATGATATGAGGGTTTTATGTCCTGTTTCAGGGGAGAAGTTCAAGGGCAAGGATCTTCCTTTTTTTGCTGTTTTCTCAATCTCCTTTAGCTTAAAGTATTCAATATGCAAGATGCCAGATTTTGGAATAATGTGTCTTGAACCCCATTATTTTTAATGTTATAAGATTAATCTTATTATTATAAGATTATTTTTTGTTGTATTACCTTGTTTCCAGGAAATTCAAAATTTCCTCTCTCCAAATATAAAAGTTCATAGTATTGTGAACTTTTAAATCTCTGCTATATCTTCAGTTATGTTCTCTTTTCCATTGCTAATACTATTTCTCTGGCTTTATCTCCTTTTATTAAAAATTATATTTTTATTGATTTCAGAGACGAAGGGAGATGGAAAGAGAGATAGAAACATCAATGACAGAAAATCATTGATCTGTTGCCTTGTGCACAGTCCACACTGGGGATTGAGCCAGCAACCCAGGCTTGTACCCTGACCGGGAATCAAACCATAACCTCCTGGTTCATAGGTTGATGCCCAAACACTGAGCCGTGCCAGCGAGGCTCCTTTTTATTTACTTAATTTTTTAAACAATTCACCAGTAATTTGACTATTTTGTACATAATGTTTTTTCAATTTCTTTGCTTTTATGCAACCTTGGTCTTCCTTTGGGAGTAATTTTCTTTTTGTTGAAGAACATGCCTTAGAAGTTAGTTTACTGAAACCTGACACCTTTGAGCTCAGTTTGGTTGACAAGTTTTAGTCAGTTGGGATCTCTGACTATGTGAGGCAGCCTCTGCCCTGAATGAACCCTTTGGGGTTTCAGACTCATGGCCTTTGGCATGGTTTCCAGGTACAACTTTTAGAAAACCAGCTAATACCTTGCTACTGGACCATTGGAAAAGCTAAACACCTGACCCATGGAAGCCTTGTGACTCTCTGGCCTGATATTTCTGCTTTTGGAGTGGATCAACTGGGACTCAATGACGAACAAGGTGGCAAAGGCCCAATAAGCCTCACTTATCAGGTGAAAATTATATATTCAAGAGCACAGTCATACTGACCCCAGCAGCATCTCACCTTGACCTGAAAAACGGCAGCTGCCCTCTGGGGGAAATTTCAACTCCCACTCTGTTTCCTGAAGTAACACCATTGGTTCAATGGGGGCCCATAACTCACAGCGGTTCTCATAAATGCTAGTCTGGTTCACTGATGGTAAACATCTATGTATAATACAAATAGATCAACTTCTAGTAATTTAGAGTACAAGTGTATTGATATGTGTGCATAAAGTCATATTTACTAGTATAATGATTTTTTTTTTTTTTTTGGAAAGCAAATAACAAGGAACTACAGTACTAAAAATCTCTCATTTAGGGACTGGACAGAGAAATTAGTTGTTCCACACAAACCATAGAAAATTATCCCAAAACATGACAAGTAAATATAATGTTAACAATTTTTGTTGTTGTATAAAAGCATGTTTTGTTACTTTTTCCATGTAATGACCAGCTGCATATAACCTAACAGGTAACTGTGTGCTTGCTCAGCAAAGACCACTCTAAGGCAAGACCTTTAGTCGCCTCCCTCAAATCCCCAACTCTCCAGTCCCACAAAAATATCATACAAATGCTGGATTCAAGATTTATTATTATGTGAAATCAAAGGGCTGAATATGTAAAATTTACCATTTTCATGTAAAAAATGGCATATATAAAGATGTTTGCATGGGCTACCTGTGAAAGAAAACCAGAAGGCAATGGTAATAGGGTTACCTCAGAAGAGTCCAGGGGAACACTGAAAGTCTTCAGTGAAATAAATCTTATTTTCATTGCTGTATATACAGAATCATGTTTAGATTAAGAAGTATTTTCTCTGGGTGGTGAAAACCCAAAGGACTATTTATTTATTACTGTCTGTTACTCTTTTTGTATTATTTCTACAAAAACTTTAACTTATTCCAAAGATGAAAAATTTAAAAAAATATTTGAAAAGCATTATCCAGCAAAAATACAGGAGCAGAAAGGATATAACTGTATTATTGGCAACTGAGAGAGCAACATAAATTGTAATCTCTTTTGCTGAAACAAAAAATACAATCGTGAATATAAACCTGGATGTTGACACCAGAATAGGGAAAAGGTGAAAATGATGCCCAACTACAAAGGCAAATGATTAGCAGAGAAAAGAAATCTAGATGCAAAATCACCTATCAGAAAATTTCTCATAGACCAACCCAATAATGTCTTGTTTTTGTCATTTATTTTGATGTCCTCTTAGATACAAGGATATGACCCAAGAAACAAACAGTATTGTAACAAGGAATTCTCAGTTCCATTCATGAGGTTTCAATAGAGATCTCTCTGGGGCTTTTGGCAGGGAGCCTTTTATTCCCACAGCACTTTGAAGGATTTCAGATGGAGAACGCTGCCTTTGCGCGTCTTCCAGACAGTGGAGAATGTGTTTGGGAGTAGCAGCTTGAAGTTCATCTTCTGGGGCCTGTGAAAATATCTTCTGCCTTTGTACCTTGGTGAACTAAAAGAAAGAAAATACCTTCAGTCATTGCATTGGTACATGCTACCAGTACTTTTCTCATATTAATAGTAACCTAAACAAGCCAGTTTATAAAACCCCAAAGATATAAGGTAGAGCCTTCATCTTTTAGAAAACAGCACCTCTAAAACAATTATTTTATTTCATCCTTGGCTTGTTTCCAATGGCAACAGAAAGAATGCACTGGGGTGTCATAATAATCCTCCATTAAATCCCTAGTGTTTAAATTTTAATGCTATAATTCAAGAGCTGACAAAAGCCCATTGAGTGCGTCTATGGGGTGGAAAACAGGCGGGCCCATTTTCTCAGGGGTGATGCTATAGCAACATGGAATGAATTTGGGGTCAGGGAACAAGCAGTCTCCATGCTTTGTTTGTATTTCCTGGCTAAAAGTGGAATCCAACATTATAAATTTTATCCAACTAAGTAGTTATTTTGAGCCGCAGGAAGATAATTCCCTTTGTACCCCTGTTTACACTGAAAACAGAGAGAAGGTAACCAAACCAGAACTGGAAGAAAGACATGCCAACTAATATATTGTGAAACGACTCTCGAAGTGACCACTTTAAAAACCCTATAGTCATTTGTCTATGACTTAGCACTTGGAAACCTAACATCTTTCATTTTCATATATTGTGAGACATATAAATAAAGTCTATAATTAAATACACCTTTTTGGATAACCACCCCAACCATAGTATTTTACTTATTGGACACTGACTCTTCTATGCTTGATACCCAACCCTTCTACCCTAGACAAATGATGCTGTAGGACAAGGAGAAGTATTACAATTCTCAAAATGCCTCTTAAAAAGAAGGAGACAAAGAAGTCTGATCATGATCCTTGAATGTGACCCCCTTACAGTCATGCAAGACATGGCAAAGTAGGATGTTGTTGATTACATCTAGTTCTTTATAATGGTACTTTTGTTATAGTGGGAGGATTATTTTTCTACAGAATAAACAAATACACCTGAATCACAATTGCTCATTGTGCAGCAGAAGGCAAAAACAAACAAAAAACCCTACCTAATTCCCAGAAGTTTGTGCTGCCAACTTTTCTTTCCATAGGCATCTGTGTTTTCACTTTGGGTTTTAGTGTTAAACTTTAGCATAATTGAGTCAGTGTCCAATAAGTAAAATCCTACATTGGGGTAGTTATCCAATAAGGTGTATTTTGTTATAGACTTTATTTATATGGCTCACAATAAACAAAAATGAAAGATGTTAGGTTTCCAAGTCATAGATAAATGCATCTATAAACCATGTAGCTCAATAAAACTCAACGTCATTCCTTTTCCAGGTCCTCACTGTCTCATCTCAACAATTAAAAATTCTTGCCCCTCCCAACTTCTAGTACCCACCTCTTCTAATTCATATTAAATATAATTACAATATTAGTCCTCTTCCTAAAATAATAACAAAATTTCTTCCCTATTCAAACATCTTTGATGCATGTAGAATCAAATTCATACTCCTACAGTTTAACTCTGCTATTATAAGTGAGCCAAACTGTCTTAACTTGCTGTTTTATTAATATATCTTGCTTATACTTTCCTCATAGTAAATGTCTTTAATGGACCCTGCCTAGAAATTTCCCCATCATTACTCTGTTCATACTTCAAACTCAGTTTAAATGTCACTTTTTTCCAGAAAGCCTTTCAGAATTACTCCATCTAGAAAATATTTCTTTTTTATTCCTTCTTCTTTTTTAAATTCCTAAGCTCAACATGTAGAGTTGTTATTGGGAACTTCATTTCTTTTAATAAACTATCTATATTCTCCAAAGACAGGGACTATATATTTAATTATTTTCATTTCACTAATTTCACACTAAGAAAGAAATGTTTTTTTAAAAGAAAATATTCTCTAAGCTGCATTGCTTACCTGGTTTGCCTACTGGACACACCAACTATGATATTACCTACAAAAGGAAGCTATGGAATTTAAAATCTTAATAAGTAATATATTATGATAAAGTGCAAGTACCTTAAATGCAAAAATGGTTTAGCATAAACAGAATAATAAAGGATAGATTAGGTTATTCTGCATGAATAAACTCCAATATCTGTTACCCATCCAATAAACATTGGCGAAGAGATTCTGCTCATTATAGTCACCAAGGGATCCAAGCTGTTATAAGCTCCTTCTCTGCACATGTTTACACAATCACTGAGTCAGGAAAAGGGAACCTGGTGAACTATACTACACTGTCCAGAAGTGACATACATCTCTTTTGCTCATACAACGTAAGTCACAGCAAGCCACATGGCTGACCTGACTTCCAGGGAACAGAGAAATGTGACCTTACATGCATTCAGAAATAGAGATACTTTGAAAATGTTTGGAGAATAGCATTAGTGACTATTGTCCCGTATTTTCCCATGAGTTGGAGAAAAACAAAAGCAATGCATTTTAAAATTTATTTAAAATTAGCAAAATACTTGAAATCTAGAAGCTCCCTAAGGTTTACTGACTGATAGTATCTTTCAATAACCTTAGCAAATGGCTTCCCTCTGATGAAATTTTAGATATTTTCCTTTAAGATTAGATTAAAGACAAATATAGTTATTATTATTTCTATTAATAACTACAAACTGCTAGTCCTGGCAAACACAATAAGACATTAAAAAAGAAAATGAGGTCTAAGGTTTGGGAGAGAAGAGAAAAAAATACTTCCATTTCTAAAGGTATGATATCAATTGATGATACTTTTTACCTTTTGATTTTCTTTTGGATTTTCTATCAGAATTATTAATAATTATGAGAAAATTTACCATAAAATTATTTTGAAAATTAAAAGCAGAACATCAGTAACCTGTGGCAGAATAGAAAATGAATTCACCTTTGTGTAATTTAAGTCTTAGAAGAAGAGAGAGTAGGAAGCAGAAAAATTATCTGAGAAAATATTGGTTGGAAAATTTCAAAACATTATAAAAAATCCATCCATATTTAACAAACACCAAGTAGAGGCGGGGGATACCCTAGACACATTAAATTGAACCAAGTTTTTATGTTTTGTTTAACTGAAAGCCAAATTTAAAAAGAACATAAAAAAGCAAGAAGAAAATCACACAGTAAATACAGGGATCAACAATAAAGAGGCTGTCTTCTCATCAGAAACAATGAAAATGAGAAGACAATGGAACAATATATTTAAGCTGATTAAAGAAAAATATAAAACATATTAAACTAGAAAAGTATTGATCAGCATATATGCCCTACAATAAATGCTAGAGGAATTTGGTGGGTTGTTATTTTTTTTTTGGCTAAAGGAAAATGATACCATTTGAAAATCCTACCTAATAATAGACAAATATGCAAATTGACCATACCTCCGCCACGGCCACCACCCAATCAGAGCGAGTATGCAAATTAACCCAACCAAGATGGCTACAGCCACAGAGAGCAAGGTTTCCTAGGTAACAGAGGAAGCCAAGCTTTCCGCCTACCCTTGCCAGGCCTAAGCCTCCACTCAAGCTACAAACTTTCAATTATAAAAGGTAAATAAATTCAAACAGAAATGGCGGCAGAATGGAGCTTGAGAGAGCAGGCCAGGGTTGTCCCCGGCAACAGGGGAAGCAAAGCTTTCCGCACATCCTGGCCGCGCCCACCCGCTTAAGCTACAAAGTTTCAATTATAACCCCAACACAAATGGCTGCCGGCCTCGGAGGGAGCTCCAGGCTTGGCTCCGCTCCAGGCTACAAAGTTTCAATTGTAGAAGGAAAATAAATTCCAGATACCAGGGCCTCCCCTTGGGTTGCCAGGGGGCGTGGCCGGCCTGCAAACCACCACAGGCCCCTCGCTCAGGCCGCCTCATGCCCCAAGGGAACTCCACCCTGATCAGGGACACCCTTCAGGGCAAACCAGCTGGCCCCCACCCGTGCACCAGGCCTCTATCCTATCTAATAAAAGAGTAATATGCAGATTGATCATCACTGCTACACACAATATAGCTGCCCCCATGTGGTCAAAGATCCTGCCCCCATGTGGACACAAGAGGGCCACCACAAGATGGCCAGCAGGAGAGGGCAGTTGGGAGGCACCCGGCCTGCAAGGGAGGGCAGTTAGAGGTGATCAACCCTGCAGGAGAGTGACCAGGCTGGCAGAGGAGGGAAGTTGGGGGCAAACAGGCAGCGGAGTGGTTAGGGGGTGATCAGGCTGGCAGGCAGAAGCGGTTAGGGGCAATCAGGAAGGCAGGCAGGCAAGCAGTTGGGAGCCAGCAGTCCTGAATTGTGAGAGGGATGTCCGACCGCCCGTTTAGGCCCGATCACTGGGATCGGGCCTAAACGGGCAGTCGGACATCCCTCGAGGAGTCCCAGATTAGAGAGGGTACAGGCTGGGCTGAGGGACAACCCCCCTCCATGCACGAATTTCGTGCACCGGGCCTCTAGTTTGATTATATAAGAAAGAAATATTAAATATTGTTATAAATTTTATGAAAATAAATTAGATGAAAGGGATACTTTTTTGAGAAAAATAACAGACAAAATGAAAGAAAAAATAGAATAGTACTATTAAGTAAATACAATTGATAAATAAAAAGGTAGTCAAAAGCTTACAGTTTTAAAATAAATAAATTCTGGGGATATGATATACAGCAATGGTGACTATAGTTAACAATACTATAGTGTGTACTTGAAAGTTGCTAAGAGAGTAGATCTTAAAAATTCTCATCATACATACACAAAAATTGCAACCATGCATGGTGATGAATATTAACTAGACTATTGTGGTGATCATTTTGCAATATATACATAAAATCTAGTCATTATGCTTTACACTCAACACTAATATAATGCTATATGTCAATTATGTCTTAATAAAAAAATACCTTCCCTCAAGGAAATGCTTGAAATCCAGATGGTTTCACTGGTAATTTTTACCAAGAATTTAAAGAAGAAAATATACCAATTATACTCATTCTCTTTAGATTTGTTTTCAATAGGAATGTGCATTTAAGGGAATATTCTGAGTTTACTTGTTGAATGGGGATATTGAGATCTTAGTTCTGGCCAATAAAGAATTTGATTATAATTTCAATTAGGCTATAGAATTGTTGACTGTATTCATTTGTTGTTCAGTTGGCATTTGAATCGACCCTTCACTTCAGCCAATTTCTCTCCTGCTATAGGCTGATGTACAAGAATAGAAATGAAAAACATAAAAACCTGGCACTGCTACTGGACAAACAAATCAAAGTTAGAGTCTTCTTAAAGATGATTAATATCAACATCACTATAAACAAAGTCAGTGTGTTTTATAGAAGAAAGAAAAGGAGCATTGGTATATTTGATACTAGATCAAGGTGGGTTTTGCATTTCATAAACAAATGCTTCAGGCCAAATATTTGGTGAGCTAAAACTAATTGTAATTCATTTCAATCTTTTTATCACAGAATACTTGTTTCAGGTATAAAAAAAAAAAGGAGCATCTTTTATGTACTTTTCTTTTTAGTTCCATCAATTGCTATTCTGGCTTTTAGCAGAAAACTTTCCCAAACATGAAAGAGAATAGGCAAAAGTGAGGAGAATAATGAATAGTGTGTATCTGTGAACAGATACTCAGAAGACAAGCTTTCAAGGAAGGAGGAAAGTTCTGGTGGGCTTAAGCAGCATACTTGGACTAAATCTTCAAGTGCATGGACTGCAGTGTATGTATTAGTTGCAAGTCAAGTTCCCCAGAAAGTTGACTCCAATTTGGAACTTATATACAGAAAGTTTTTGGGGAATTGCTGTCAGGATCAACAAAGTGTCACCCTAATCCTATGTAATAAAAGGGTAATATGCAAAGTGACCCTAAGGGCGGAACAACCAAGAACGACCGGTCGCTATGACATGCACTGATCAGCAGGGGGCAGATGCTCAATGCAGGAGCTGCCCTCTGGTGGTCAGTGCACTTCCACAGCGGGAGTGCAGCTGAACCAGAAGCTGGCTCATGACTTGCCTGCACAGCAGCAGTGGCAGGAGACTCTCCTGCCTCCACAGCAGTGCTAAGGATGTCCGACTAATGGCTTAAGCCCGCTCCCCACGGGGGGCCATTAGTTGGACATCTCCTCCACCCCCCCACCCAGAGCTCCTGGGCTGCCAGAGGGATGTCTGACTGCCAGCTTAGGCCCGTTCCCCCAGGGAGTGGGCCTAAGCCGTCAGTCGAACATTCCCTGAGGGTCCTGGACTGCAAGAGGGCGCGGCTGGGCTGATGGAATCCCCCCTCCCCAGTGCACAAATTTTCATGCACCGGGCCTCTAGTAAACTCAATAAAAAGGAAAACAAGAAAAGAAAAAGAAGCAGAACCCCCCTATGGATCATTTTACTTCCATCCCTTGGTTCCTTGCACCATGTATCCTAATTCATGGGGCACAGTGCCATATTATGGCCATTAATGTGAGTATATGTTGCTTCCTGGAAGATGATTCCTTATCCTTAAAGGGTATTCTTTTCGAGTTGTGCCTTACCTATGTCATCTATAAGCTATTCTATTGCTTTTCAATGCCAGCTGCTTTTGGATGCTGTGGTACTTGACAGAACTAGTGGGTCGCATGATCATGGACCCACTGCTGTATCTCCTTTGCTGTAAAGCGAGTCTCTTAGTCCAGGGTTTCTGAACAGTGGCATATTGACATTTTGGATAAGCTATGTTTGTATGGGAACACTGCAGAATGTTTAACAGCAGCCCTGGCTTCTAGCCACTAGATGTCAGTAGCATCCTCCCAGTTGTAACAACCAAATTTATCTACAGAGGTTGCCAAATGTCCCTTGGAGGGTGGGTGGGTAGTGTGGGGAGGAATTTCCCCTGGTTGAGAAAAACTCCCTTAGTCTAATGCAATGTTATATGGGATCCCGTGTGGGTGGATTCAACTTCCTGTAATCCCACGGATAATGGTGCTATCTGAGGTTCTTCAGATAAGAAAGGCAAATTCATACCTAGAATAGGTATAGGTTCAAAAACTGTTAATTCCAAATGTATTTATTGCTGCTTTTTCCGGGATGGAAGGGTTCCAATGTATTCAACTTGCCACCAGGTGGCTGGTTGGCCTTTTGAAGGGATAGTGCTATATCTGAGAATTATAATTGGTCTCGCTTGTTGACTGCTGGTCATTCAGCAGTGGCACAAATTATAGTAGCCTTAGTCACCAGGAGCTCATGTGGTTGGGCCCATGCATAACCTCCATCCCTGAAACCATGGTTACTCTGTTCATTGTTCCCAGTGTTCAAGCCCTCAGGTCTCTGATGACAGAGATAGCTGATGCACTGGCTGATGTGTTGTCCATGATTACTTGGTTGTTTAATGCCTGTTCCAGAGTAGAAGCTATCTGGTGGCCGTTAATATGCCATACAGAGATCTTCACACTTTGTGCCGACTCCCATAAGTCCATCCACATAGCAAGACCTTCTTTCCCTGATTCTCCCATCTTTCACCTTCCTAACTATTTGTTACCCAGGAATTTGCATATATTTAAATCTTGGGTCATTCTCTTTCCATCAAAAGATAATGGTCATATCTGCTAAATATGCCACAAGAAGACCAACAGGGCCAGAGAGCCTTACAGAATCAGAAAGGACTCTATTGTCATGCATACTATCTCACTTTACCACCATTTCAACTCTGTGATGTAAATTTGACAGGTATTTTAATTTCCACTTACAAAATAAGGACTTAGACACATTATTTGGAGAGGTTTCACAGTTCATTCATGGCAGAAACAGTATGAAAACACTCCCCGATTCTCTCATATGTTTATTGAAAAGAGCAGGCTCTCCTCCCTCACCTTGTACTAGCAGCCCATTGAGGTACATAGCCAGCAAAATTGTTCCGACTTTGTAGTTAAAATGCCTGAGAGAATTTTAAAGTGGGTGATTAGGTTTTGCTGTTCTATGACTTAATTTAAAAAGAGGAATGAAAGAAGTTGTTTAGAGAATGGGATGCAAGCCTTTAATGGCATATTTGTTGAAAATATTGTAGAATTACCACTGAGTTGCTTATTGAAATAAAATAAATTTCTTTAAATAAATAAAGATAATGGTCAATTGTGCCACCTGGACTCTGCTTATTGGGAAGATTTCCCCTACCACCGTGTTTCAAGGTCACCATGAAGAGCAGCAGTAGGGAAGTCCAGTCTGTTTTCAGCTTGCACACACGTACTGAGCTGAAGGTTTATAAATCAGCTTCGCTCTTTTCCTCCTCTGACAGCTGTTACGAGGCATGCCTTATACAGCACAGATAAATGCTGATAAGAGGTCTTTTTTTAAAATATATTTTATTGATTTTTTACAGAGAGGAAGGGAGAGGGATAGAGAGTTAGAAACATCGATGAGAGAGAAACATCGATCAGCTGCCTCCTGCACACGCCCACTGGGGATGTGCCCGCAACCAAGGTACATGCCCTTGACCGGAATCGAACCTGGGACCTTTCAGTCCGCAGGCCGACGCTCTATCCACTGAGCCAAACCGGTTTCGGCTTGATAAGAGGTCTTGCTTGGTACAACGGTGGTGGATGAAATGGAAGGCCGGGCCTCCCAATTGTGCTGCTTACGTGGGCCTTCTGATGCTGCTTATGCCTAATCTTGGATGCATCATGTTCATTTTAAGACTTGGTGAGTCTGATAAAGTGTATAATTTGACCTCGTTGACTCTTATTTCTTCATCTCTAAAGTAAGAGGTCAAATGAAATAAACTATACCTTCTCTTCCAATTCTAGAATTTTATGAGAGGAAGAATAATTTTGTATTTTGAATGATGATAGATGTTGGCAGCTACAATACCTTTGCTTTATGACCATGGGTCCATTACATGGTCTTACCTATGAAAACCGCAAATGCCCCTTTTTTAATGACCATCCTGACCAATTAAATCATCATCACTGTGAGAAGACCAATGTTTCCAAAGCCAATAAAAATCCTCTGTGCCCACAATGGCAATATTGTTTCAAGTATTCACCACCGAGTTTCTTGTACCAACTTGTACAATCATCTATACACTGAATTTATAGTAAATGCTATATTTAGAATTATAGAATACATGATTTCTGTTAGAGACACCTTAAATGTGAACTACCTGAGCCCACAAGCCACATATAACCTAATTTTAAAAAATTTCTTTATTGATTAAGGTATTACATATGTGTCCTTATTCCCACATTACTCCCCAAAACCCCCCATTCATGCCCTTACGCCCCTGTTGTCTTTGTCCATTGATTAGGCTTATATGCATGCATATAAGTCCTTTGGTTGATCTCTCCCCCTTACCCACACCGTCCCCTACCTTCCCTGAGGTTTGACGTTCTGATTGATGTTTCTCTGTCTCTGGATCTGTTTTTGTTCATCAGTTTATGTTGTTCATTATCTTTCTAATAAAATAATAATATGCAAATTAACCATTACTCTGTTACACCCACAAGTCATGCCCACCAGCCAATCAGGAGTGAGTATGCAAATTAACCCAACCAAGATGGCTGCGGCCACGGAGCGAGCAGAAGGCTTGGGTTTCCCTGGCAATGGAGGATGCCAAGCTTCCTGCATACCCTGGCTGGCCATGGACTCCACTCAAGGCTACAAAGTTTCAATTATAGAAGATAAATAAATCCCAGATACCAGGGCCTCCACTTGGGTCACCGGGGAGGGCATGGCCAGCCTTCAAACCACCACAGGCCCCTCGCCCATGCCACCCCACGCTCCAAGGGAACCCCCACCCTGATCCGGGGACACCCTTCAGGGCAAACCAGCTGGCTCCCACCCATGCACCAGGCCTCTATCCTATCTAATAAAAGAGTAATATGCAAATTGACTGTCACTCCAACACACAAGATGGCTGTCCCCATGTGGTCAAAGATGGCCACCACAAGATGGCCAGCAGGGGGGGGTGCAGTTGGGAGGGACCAGGCCTGCAAGGGAGGGCAGTTGTGGGCAATCAGGCCAGCAGGGGAGGGCATTTGTGGGCAATCAGGCCAGCAGGGGAGGGCAATTGGGAGGGACCAGGCCTGCAAGGGAGGACAGTTGGGAGTGATCAAGCCTTCAGGGCAGGGCAGTTAGGGGTGACCAGGCTGGCAGAGGAGGGAAGGGCAGTTGGGGGGGACCCAGGCCTGCAGGGGAGAGCAGTTGGGGGGGACCAGACCTGCAGGGTAGGGCAGTTAGGGGTGACCAGGCCTGCAGGGGAAGGCAGTTATATGGCAAACAGGCTGGCAGGGGAGCAATTAGGCATCAATCAGGCTGGCAGGGGAGTGGTTAGGGGGTGATCAGGCTGGCAAGCAGAAGTGGTTGGGGGCAATCAGGAAGGCAGGCAGGCAAGCAGTTGGGAGCCAGCAGTCCTGGATTGTGAGAGGGACATCTGACTGCCAGTTTAGGCCCGATCCCGGTAGGGGTCCCAGATTGGAGAGGGTACAGGCTTGGCTGAGGGACACCTCCCCTCCCCCATGCACGAATTTTGTGCCCCGGGCCTCTAGTATTCCATAAATGAGTGAGATCATGTGATATTTATCTTTCTCTGCCTGGCTTATTTCACTTAAGTATAATGCTCTCCAGCTCCATCCATGTTGTTGTAAATGGTAAGAACTCCTTCATTTTTACCGCAGCGTAGTATTCCATTGTGTAGATGTACCATAGTTTTCTAATCCACTCATCTGCTGATGGGCACTTAGGCTGTTTCCAAATCTTAGCTATGGTGAATTGTGCTGCTATGAACATAGGGGTGCATATATCCTTTCTGATTGGTGTTTCTAGTTTCTTGGGATATGTTCCTAGAAGTGGGATCACTGGGTCAAATGGGAGCTCCATTTTTAGTTTTTTGAGGAAACTCCATACTGTTCTCCACAGTGGCTGCACCAGTCTGCATTCCCACCAGCAGTGCACGAGGGTTCCTTTTTCTCCGCATCCTCGCCAGCACTTGTCATTTGTTGATTTGTTGATGATAGCCATTCTGACAGGTGTGAGATGGTACCGCATTGTTGTTTTGATTTGCATCTCTCAGATGATTAGTGACTTTGAGCAGGTTTTCATATATCTCTTGGCCTTCCTTCTGTCTTCTTTCAAAAAGTATCTTTTTAGGTCCTTTGCCCATTTTTTGATTGGGTTGTTTATCTTCCTTTTGTTAAATTGTATGAGTTCCCTGTAAATGTTGGAGATTAAACCCTTATCAAAGATAACATTGGCAAATATGTTCTCCCATGCAGTGGGCTTTCTTGTTGTTTTGTTGATGGTTTCCTTTGCTGTGCAAAAGCTTTTTATTTTGATGTAGTCCCATTTGTTTATTTTCTTTTTAGTTTCCATTGCCCTAGCAGCAGTATCAGTGAAGAAATTGCTTCGGCATATGTCTGAGATTTCGCTGTCTGTGGATTCCTCTAGTATTTTTATGGTTTTCCATCGTATGTTTAAGTCCTTGATCCATTTTGAGTTTATTTTTGTGTATGGTGTAAGTTGGTGGCCTAGTTTCACTTTTTTGCATGTATCTGTCCAATTTTCCCAACACCATTTATGGAAGAGACTGTCTTGACTCCATTGTATGTTCATGCCTCCTTTGTCAAATATTAATTGAGCATAGTGGTTTGGGTTGATTTCTGGGTTCTCTATTCTATTCTATTGATATTTATGTCTATTCTTGTGCCAATACCAGGCAGTTTTGAGAACAGTGGCTTTGCAATACAGCTTGACATCTGGTATTAAGATCCCACCTACTTTGTTCTTCTTTCTCAGGATTGCTGCAGCTATTCGGGGTCTTTTTTTATTCCAGATGAATTTTTGGAAAGTTTGTTCTAGATCTGTGAAATATGCCGTTGGTATTTTAATGGGAAGTGCATTGAATTTATAGATTGCTTTGGATAGTAGGGACATTTTTATGATGTTGATTCTACCAATCCATGAACACGGTATGTTCTTCCATCTATTTATGTCTTCCTCTTCCTCTCACATGTGGCTCGTGAGCCACAGTTTGCTGCTCTGTTGACTAATGAGTTTGCCGACCACTGCTCTATCTCTTTTTACAGTGTCCTATAGTTTTCCGTGTATAGATCTTTTACCTCCTTAGTTAAGTTTATTCCTAGGTATCTCAATTTTTTTGGTGCAATGGTAAATGGGATTGCTTTTTTAGTCTCTCTTTCTGTAAGTTCATTATTGGTGTACAGAAATGCCATAGATTTCTTGACGTTAATTTTGTATCCTGCTACATTGCCAAATTCATTTATTAAGTCTATTAGTTTTTTGATGGAGTCTTTCGGGTTTTTTATGTACAATATCATGTCATCTGCAAATAAGGACAGTTTTACTTCTTCTTTTCCAATTTGGATGCCTTTTATTTCTTCTTCTTGTCTGATTGCAATGGCTAGTACTTCCAGCACTATGTCGAACAGGAGTGGTGAGAGTGGGCATCCCTGTCTTGTTCCTGTTCTTAGGGTAAGGTGACCAGATGTCCTGCTTTTGGCGGGACAGTCCTGATTTTTAACAATTTGTCCCGCGTTCCGTGGCGTTTTAAAAAAGTCCTGATTTTTGGAAAGAATGCACGACAAGCTAGGGAACGGTGGGAGAACGGGAAGGGAATATACGGTTTTCGGCGGCCATGTGGCTATTTAGCCAGGATATGAGTTTTATATTATTTTTGTTAATTTTATAATGTTAAACTTTAATAATAACAAATAATTGTTGAGAACTGATTATCGAGAACTGCTTATCAAAGTTCGCATTGTTGATCAGTTGTTAGAATTCGACCACCATTGTTTGGATTTAATGAACAATGGCATTTTTTGGGATTGGCAACGACGAAAACATTTTGTAACTGTCTCTCAGACGATACACATCGTATTGTGTGCTAGTAAGCTAGTTAAACAAGTGATGTTATTACAAATCAGCTATTCAGATAATTTAGGTAAGTAATTTATTTATTTCATAAATACATAAATTGTCTTGAATTTAGCAGACAGTACTCGTATTATTTATATTTTATAGTGGTGGCAAAAAGTGTAGCGCCGGCCTTGAAAGTGACATGACTTACGTTACGGCAAATTCATGACCTTTTAAACAACGACAGCAATCTACTAAAAAAAATTCACTCAAATGAGAAATATGCCAAAGAATAAAATAATACTATACATAATTTTTTATTTATTATATTTGTAAATTGTACTTATGTTGAAATTTTAAAAAGTATATTACAATACTATTTTTGCATTCTATGAAAATTTTTGTTGCTCCATATAGACCAAATTTTTAATCAAGAACACACACCCCCCGCCCCCACCCGCACCGGTCAGTGGTGTCCCGCTTTACCAATGTTAAAATCTGGTCACCTTATCTTAGGGGAAATGGTTTTAGTTTTTGCCCATTGAGTATGATGTTGGCTGTGGGTTTGTCATATATGGCTTTTATTATGTTGAGGTATGATCCTTCTATTTCCACCTTGCTGAGAGTTTTTATCAAGAAAGGGTGTTGGATTTTTTCAAATGCTTTTTCTGCATCAATTGATATGATTATGTGATTTTTATCTCTCAATTTGTTTATGTGATGTATCACATTTATTGATTTGCGAATACTGTACCATCCTTGCATCCCTGGGATAAATCCTACTTGGTCATGGTGTATGATCTTTCTGATGTACTGCTGGATCCTATTTGCTAGAATTTTGTTTAGGATTTTGGCATCTATGTTCATGAGGGATATTGGCCTGTAATTCTCTTTCATTGTGTTGTCTTTTTCTGGTTTTGGTATTAGGGTGATGCTGGCTTCATAGAAGGAGCTTGGAAGTCAAATATAACCTAATTTGTCAGAGGGAAACAGGTACATTGGCCCGCTTGGAGCCCTTGTGGTCTTGAATACTTTGTTGCACTTTAGTCAGGTCTGCAAGAAAGGAGAAGATTCAAGAATGGATTCACTAAACAATTAGTGACAGCCAATTGAGTAAGTCAGACATATTCTGAGATAGGGGACTGTGGGGCATGAGGATTGCTGCCTAATTTATTTGCAATAGGAAAATTCTTTTAATGTTAACTAAATGCACTAATATTTGTATTAGTCAGGGTTCTCCGGAGAAACAGAACGAATAGGATGTGCATGTGCATGTGTGTGTGCGCGCACGTGTGTGTGTGTGTGTGTGTGTGTGTGTGTGTGTGTGTGTGTGTAAAGAGATTTATTTTTATGTTAAGGAATTGGCACATGTGATTATGGAGGCTGTGAAAGCCAAAATCAGCAATTGAAGGGAAAGACTATTATTTTTCATGCATATATCTAATTGACTCTGACTTAAGAAACAACAAAATAAAAAGACTGAACAGCCGAAACTGGTTTGGCTCAGTGGATAGAGCGTCGGCCTGCGGACTCAAGGGTCCCAGGTTCGATTCCGGTCAAGGGCATGTACCTTGGTTGCGGGCACATCCCCAGTAGGGGGTGTGCAAGAGGCAGCTGATCGATGTTTCTCTCTCATCGATGTTTCTAACTCTCTATCCCTCTCTCTTCCTCTCTGTAAAAAATCAATAAAATATATTTTTAAAAAAAGACTGAACAATTTTTTGTATTCTCAGCCTTCATTCCAATTTAACTGGAATAGCACCCCAGTTTGAAGATGGATGCTTCCTAATGGATCAAGTGGTGAGTTCATTACCCAAGCTAGGTCAATCAGTTACATGTAATACAGATGTTAAAAACTTTAGTAAGATACAATACAGCAACAATATTTTTCCACCTAAAATTTTACTCATTAGCCTCATACTAAAATATAAACTCTATAATCATCTTGGGGAAAAAACCCTTATGAACCTATAAGTGATGCCCATGGCCTTTCAGACTATCCATGGGTATTCATCTGAAGATGTCCAGGTTTCCATATGGCAACTATGATCACAATTCCATATAGGTTCCAGTATCCATAAGGATGTTTATTGCTTAAAAATTACTTTCTCCTTGAAAAAATTCAACCACACTGGTCAAGACAAATGTCCTCTTAAAACAGTGAAGGCAACTGGTCTGCCTGAAATGGCACAGGCTGGAATTCCACAGACAAACCACTGTCAGAACTCTCCACTGGATAATTTAAACAGATAGGTTGTTCATGAGACTTGTGTATAATTTGCACTATGTTACAGGGGAAAGTTTGTGGTCTCCTGTAGACTATTTTATAACATTTTTCAAAAAAACTTCTAAGAAATCATATCCACAGAAGGTATTACTTGAAGGTACCAGAAGGCTTAAGCCTTTGATTAGAGGGAAAAAATATTTCTGTTGAAGGAGAGTAAGGAACAGAAAAATATGCAACTTTTAATGGATTAAAGGCACATCCTACAGTTCATATTGAAAACTGGATTACAGTAGTTGAAAATCAGAACCAGTGTGTACATTAGAGTTAAAAGTTCTAGAAATGTTCATGGTTTTGTTTTAGAACTAAGTTGACTGAATGTAATGGTATAACCGAGTTGGGCTGAGAGAAAATAAACTCAGTTATCTGGTAACTAATTTCACATAAGGTATTTGCTATGATGAATTAATGCCCACCACAGCCTGAGGATTTAAAGCAATATTCAGCAGATATTGTGCCTTTGCATGAGAGAACTTAACACATAGGAACCCAGAAAAGCAATGGGTTCCTAACTCACCTTTGCTTTCATTGTTCTGCCGGTACCACAAATTGGTGCTTATCTTCCATGTCAACCTGACTCCTGACAGATCCAGCCATTTCTGAGTCATCAAGGCATATGCCTCCATCTGCAATCTCACTTCAAAGAGAAAGTTGTGACTTGTGACATCTGTAAATACAAATATATTCCTAAATAGCTATCTGGTTTCCTATATAAGGGAAAGGGATAAAAATACATGTTCTATGAATCACCAGGATAACACATGAAATGAGATATAGTCTCCAGATAATGGTATTTTTTGGACCATAAAGATTCTGGTACAAAGTTCTCATTACTAAGTGGCAAAGAACATATTTAGAACTTAGGTCCCTGGAAACTCGTTCTACCTTAATATATTATCCCTTTAAATCTAAATATATAAATCAACGATAGATAAATAAAATCACAAAAAATGCCCATACTCATTAAGTTTAGAAAAGTGGCAAAATCTTTTTTATCCCATAGTCTCTAAACAAAATATATAATGACTATCCAACAGTTTGATGGTGTGTTTTACCTGATTTATTTTTCTACTCTAGCTTTAAAATAAATAATAGCTATACTAATATGGCATCATATAATTTTAAATACTATTTTTCCATTTAATTTTACAATAAACACATACCATAGTTTCAAACTTTTGTAAATATGCCTGGGTAGTATTTCATTGATTTGGATGTTCCATAGTTGAGAAAATGGTTTCTATTTTTGGTCTAATTTTGGAGTGAAGTCCTTCAGACTTAAATATTTTGCACTGATGCCTGAAAACAAAATCATTTTGACTTGCATCTCTGTGGCTTTAGGAGTGCAATGCTCATTCTAGTTAAACTCAATCTTTCTCAAGAAGAATCTTGAGAAGAAAACCTCAATGGCAAAGTGTGAACAAGCAAAAGAATTGCCAATAATGGGAAAGAGCTATTCCTATGATGTTTCAATTATCAGAGCCAGGGAATAAGTCTTGGATATTTTAGGATTGGTTTGTCCAGATATCAAATTTGAGGAAGTTTTCAGGTTCACATTTTTTTCCTGGATTAGCCTGTCTTTGACTCTTTATCCTTATATAGAAATGGCTGGACTGGTCACATTTTAAAAAGAAATGGAGAAAAGATTTTCCAGGCCAAATCAAATTTTATGTTTCTGTTTCTCCCAAATTATTTTCAGATGCAAGCAAAAGCAAACCACTCAGAAAACTGCACACTGCAATGAAGTTGGAATGCAAGTCTTCATCTGAAGGGAGGGAACAAATTTTGGATTATTCAACCACAAAATATGTGAACCACAAACAAGTGTAAATAACAGGTAGACACAACACACACACACACACACACACACACACACACACACACACACACGTGGCTGCGCGCACACACACACACAAACACACACACATACACACAGACACAGGTCTGCCCTTTCCCCAGGAATTTTCATTAATGTAGTTTTTTTAAAAAGCTTATTAACATCCCAGTAAAAGTATATAAAAATTTCATGTCTCTTTCTATGTTTCAATGTTTGGCTTTGCAAATATTGTGAATATTCTAAATAAAATAAAAAGACCTTAAAATATAAGAAATAAAATCGTGGATGTAAGTTTTTAATGATCAGGCCATACATAGCCAATTAAAGTTGAAAATAAATTACTGTGCCTCAACGCTTCTTCTAAGACCCAGTCCCAAAATCTTTCCCTAAAATACAGGAGTTTCTAGCATGAATTGTCTTTTTCCCCCTCTATTATATAGGCTCATTTGTGTAGAGGACAGAAAATATCCCAAATAAAGGGATAAAGACACTTGTTGAGTTGTTTTTCTCTTATGCAAACAATTAACTGAAAGCTAGGCAATTAAAGCATAATTATAGTCTTTCTGCCAGTTGCCATTGAATATTAAAGATATCTAGTTATCTAAAAATTATAGATTTTAGCAATATTTTTTATTTTCTCAGATAATTAATATTTTCACTGGTTTATGCAATCTTTTTTAGATACCTTTATAGTAAATTCAGAAACTTAGCATGCCTTCCAAATACCTTGGGGAACTATTAATGCCATATTTTTTGAATGGTCTATAGTTTTCAAAGGCTTTATACTCTAAGATTATATGATCAGCTCCATTCATTTATTCTTTATTCCTTCACTGCCTTATATGTGTCAAATACTGTGTGAGGTTTTAGGGGTTTCTACATGCATAACATAGCATACATCTATGAAGAGCTTCCATTTGTCTTGAGGTAAGAAGATAATTTAAAGATGATTTAGCACTTTATTTTCAAAAATATGTTGGGATATTGTCCAGCAAATCTCTTCTATAAAATAATACCTACAAATATTGAATACATTTTTATAAGATAATATATTTTTTATTACTTGTCTGAGTGGATAAGAAAGTAAAAAAAACAATCTTCATGAACAGATGGCAAAAGGTGTGAATACAGAGAAGTAGGCAAGTTTCAGTCATTGGAGGGCATATGTCAGACCTGTGGGCCACAACTACATGGAAAGAAACATAGAAAAAGCTTAGAATCTGTTTAAGGGGAGATATAAGAGCAAAGAAACACGATTAAACCAAAAGCCTCCAAAAGATGATATCTCAGTAGATGAACTAGGAAAGAATATTCTCACAAGGAGATTTAAGCCATATAAGCTTATTGCTGAGAGCTGCCAAAATATCACACTAAAAATATTCCAGGTTTTGGAAAAGCACACACATACCATGCAATAAAATCAGCCACATTTTCAAGAAAAACAAGAAGATATCAAGATTATGAAGGTGGACAAGAGATTTTTCAAAAATCATTAGGTAGATTTGAAAAAAATACAAGTGATGATTCTGGAAATAAAGGAATTACTCAGAGTATAGTAGAAGGAGAAAGAGATCAAACATATAAAAAATAGCTAGGCAAAACAGAAGATATAAAAGGTAACTGAAGTTTCAGAAGAAACGAGAGAGAGAGAGAGAGAGAGAGAGAGAGAGAGAGAGAGAGAATGAGAACAAGGAAATATTAAAAAAAATTAATAATTAAGGGTTTTCTTGACAATCTTAGCTTTAGTAAGTACAACAGATATCAAGCAGAGATTAAAAAAAAAAGCCCACCCAGGCACACTGCAATGAAACATCCTAACATCAAAGACAAAACGATCTTAAAAGAGAGACAACATAAAATAATTTCAAATAAAAATTAAACTGAATCAGACTTCTCAATAACAACAGTGGAAGCCAGAATAATATTTTAAAGCTCTGAAAGAAAATAAATATCAACCTAGAATTTTATTCTTAGTAAAACTATCTTTTGAGAAGAAGAATTTTTCCCTATTATTCTTTTTAAAAAAATGTAGATAGCCTCTCATCATATGAATGTTGCTTAATCATTAAATCACCTACTACTTAGCTATTATGATTATACAGTGGGGGATTACTTTCCCCCACTCCTACTGCAATGACTTTTTAACTCTAATGATGTTGAGCTTGACTATGGAGCTTATGGAACAGAGAATTTTTTTATAGGCAAACAAGAAAAAATACTTTACTATACAATGACAGACCACCAACTCCATCATTACATATGTAAAAAAATCCATCATCACTATAGCCATACATTGGACCAGTAGATTATCTCACTCTTGACTCTTAGAGCAATAAGCTATCTGCATGAATCTTCCCCATCTCTACTTTTTTTCCTTCAGGTATTCTGCCTAAGGTTCTCTGTGTATGCCATACTATAAAAATCATTTAACAATTTTTTAAAGTTTTTCAGTTCTCAGGTACACTGAAAGAAAAATAATTTTTAAATCAGGTTTTCACTTTCTATGTTTTTAAGATGTTTTTTAAAAGTTTCTAGTTAAGTCAACTTAAAGAAAATGTATCATTTAACAACCAGTATGTTTATGCAAACAGAGATGTTGATTGATTGTGCTTGCCCAAATTAGTTTGGTTCTAATGCTTTGAAGACTCACCTAAGGTAGCTGCTGTCCTTTCAGCTTGGGCTCCCAAATAAGCACACTTGGAACAAATTTGAACCCAAACTGGACCTTGGAGCCAAATCCCACCAAGTCTCAGTCAAGTGTAGTCTAAATCAGCCAATCTCACTTGACCTGCAGATACATAAGTGTTAGAATAAATGTTTGCTGTTGCAAATAACTTGTTTATAGGTGGTTTTTTTACATGTATTCTTGAGACAACAGCTGATAAATACAACTGGAATTGGACATTGAGGTTGTTTTCCAGTTTTGCCATTACAAACAGTGTTTTATTGAATGTGTCACTACAGTTTTTTTTTTAAAGTATCATTATTCTCTTTTTACAGAGGAAGAATCTGAGGTTTGGGTTAAGTATATCATCCAATGCTACACAGCTATTAAGTGGAAAAATCATAGTTTGAATCTGGGCTATCTGATGCCAAGGTCCATGTTCTTCATAAGATGCTACATTGCCTGTCACTGAAACATATTTACTCTTCTGGTTAAATATATATTAAAATAGTTCTGGTATTGTATAATAGCATAGAATAGCTTTGACTGGCAATATAAGTATTAACTGCTTTTTTCTCAGTTTTATTTAAAATAAAAAAACTGCACTGAATTCTTGTTAGATGAAACACTAACCTCTGTATCTATCATTTAAAGAAACATTAGCTTGGTGTGATGTTTTTCCTTAAAACAGGCATTAAATCAGACCATAATTCATAATGGAAATTACAGGTTCAATATGAGAATGAGCACCCTGCTAGAACTTTCATTTGTAAGTTCCTTTCTTTAAGGAGGTGTCTTTTTCATAACAGCATTGTAAGTTTAGTCATACTTTCACACACATACGTAGTGAGTTAATACTTGAAAGGGTGTGCAGTACTTTAATATCTTTTAGTAGGATTCAGTAATGTTCACATTATTCACGTGGGACAGTGTCCTAAAGGAGTAATATATATATTGTGAACAGTCAGACATACAAATTAGTAACTGCCCAAAGAACCTCATGTTCTGCTTATGTTTGATAAGTTAAATGTGTTTGATGTTGAAATGGTTCTGCTATGTAAAATTTGCCAGGGCTGAGAGAGCAGAGGAAAAGGCTGACAATTCTATCATTACATTAAAAGTTTATTAAGGGAGTTTATACTAGTATATGAAAGTGTGTCCCAGGCAGCAATAAGATGACATAGGTATTCTCCATGCAACAGGGCAGGCGCTAAGGGGTTATATAGGACAGGGCAGGATGGGTAGGGGTATAACCATCCCAGATAAGGGGAAAATTCCTATCATGCTTGCCAGGGGTGGAACCAGCACAACCAGCATGCAATGGGGCATAAGGAAGGGAACAGAGTCTCTGAGGGGATCTAGGGGAAGCAGTTTCTGTTCTGCCCCAGGTCTGGCTGGAAGGTCTGGCAGTGCCAGGCAGTAGTCACATCAGGGAATATTCTCTCCTCCATAGGTCCACTTAGATATGTCATTAATCAAGAGAATACCATTCATTTCTTTATGTTCAGCACAACTTGACATCATGTAACTCAAAAGCGAAATGAATGTAGTTAGAATAATTTCGGCAGGCCATAAGCAGTATCCTTATGAGCCCTCCATACAGAAGGTATCAAATTGTTTTATTTTGAGGTTTAGGGATATTATTGCTAAAGGGAGGCATTATGGAACTGGAGATCAATTTGCAAATACAACCATTTCTGTACATAGCCCTTACATTACCTGACTCTACATATATGCATATACTATTTTGGTTAGTAGTGTTCTGTCTCAAAAGAGAGTCCAACTTAACTGAAATATGCAGATCAGCTTAGTCTTTCACAGGCAAGGTTGCCTGCAAGAAAAGCTAACAAATCACTTTAAAATGTTAACTTATATTCAAATGCACACCCCATATCTTCAAGCATCTATACAAATGATAATGACACAGATGGAATGGAATGCAAAAAAAAAAAAAAAGAGGTGGAAACAAAGTCCTGAAAACTAGCAGAGGATGGAGTCATTGTCAAGTTCATTCTTTCAGAGAAACTTAACCATGTCTTTTTCAGCAGTGTTAAAGAAGTAGAGAGGTAGTGATATTGGGCTGAGGCAGTAGTGGAAATCCAAAATAAACGCATGATGGAAGGAAATAAATCCAGTTTATATAACATCCAGAATCCTGAGAATTAATACAGAGAAGCTAGGTTAGGTGTCCATGATAGATTATTTTATATATATCTATAGATGAGTATGATTATATGTGTATCTAAATCGATATCTATATTATATCTATATCTATATCTATATCTATATCTATATCTATATCTATATCTATACTGAGCTGAAAGTGTATCTTTCCATATAATGCTTAAAGTATAATAATGAAGGCTTATGCAAGCAGGCTTAAGAATTTTCTGAATTTATTTCTTTTTTTCCAGAGCAAGGTTATACTTTTGCCTCATGCATGCCAATGCTATGACAGGGCATTAATTGGAACCAATGAAATAGGGCATCAGTATTTTCTCCTACAGGCTCCTCACACATTCTCCATTAAAGAGTTCAGTTCAGCCCTAGCCAGTTTGGCTCAGTGGATAGAGGGCAGCCTACAGACTGAAGGGTCCTGGGTTCAATTCTGGTCAAGGACATGTACCTCGGTTGCAGGCTCCTCCCCTGCTTGGGCCCCTGGTCAGGGTGCATGCAGGAGGCAACCAATCAATGTGTTTCTCTCACATCAATATTTCTCTGTCTTTCCCTCTCTCTTCCACTCTCTCTAAAAATCAATGGGAAAATATCCTCAGGTGAGGGTTTTAAAAAAAGTGAAAGAGTTCAATTCAAGAGTATCTCCTGTTATAGTAACCTTATTTGCTCTACTGTATTAGGGACATTGGGACCAGACGTCTCCTACTCCACCCGAGAAAGCTCAGGCTGGAGGCGGGAGACCTGGGTCATGACCAACTATTTCTCAGGCCCTATGAACTGCTTAAAAACCATAGTTTACTCACTGAGCATCCAAGCCCATGAATGTCTGTGACACTTCCCTTCACCCCAGGGATTTTAAGATTTTTTAGTCCACAAATTGTCCATAAAATTATGTCATAATAAAAGCATTGATGAAGCACTGTCAGCTGATGCTCACCAAGGCAGAACAAAATCACAGCACTGTCAAACGCCTCCCTGCGTTCCCAGAATCATTTTTGGATCGTGTCTATTAGCCAGATGTGAACTTAATCCACTGTAGTCAGCTAACTTTGGGATGAGTCTACTCCCACACTGCTGACCATAATTATTTCCTGCTGTAGGAATACTACTCACTGCATGTGAATCTTTCTTTGATTTTTCTGTATTGGCTGTCACTGTCAGGTTATGAAATAGTATTTTTTCAAAGTATGAAAACTGTAAGATCTATATCAATGTAAGGCATTAATTAGAGTCCTCCAAATCCTTGCTCTACTAACATTTATCTATAGAGATTTCTTTTGCAGTGTTTATAAAATGGTGTTTAAGGTCTGTTATAAGCCAAAGAAGCTGATTCCCATGGGCAATCTAATTTAGCTAAAACGAACTGACCACATCCTATGTCATTTAGCACATAAATGGAAGGCAACACAGGGTCTACCCCAAGCAACAATAAGCATGTGGTGCTCCCCCCCAAAGTCTCCCCACCTTATCTGAAGATGTAACCCATTCCTCCTTACTCAGCAATAAAATGATATGGGGGTGTATAACAGAGATTTCTTCTTCAGCAGTCTTGGTGGCTCAAGAAAAAAATTTCTTGTCAAAAAATGTATATTAACGGTGGTAAAATGTCTTTTGATACTTTAGAGTTCTATCTAAAGCTTCATTAAAGTTGAACTTCAATGAAGAAATGTGGTGCATCTTCCATTACACATCTAAGTCAAGGTGAAACATGATGCTGTCTACATTTTTGATGGCCAGGCTAAAAGCGGAGTTCTTCTGTGCTATTTCTTACTCCAAAACAGTGACACACTAAACTCCTCAGTGACACAATAAGCACGGATGTGCTCAGTATACTCTCATGGGCCTATGTGAAGTTTCAGGTCATCTGCAATCTTTCTTTTGTCAAGTGCTTCAATGATTTAGAATCTTCACAGTTGTCAATGGACCATCAGTAGCAGGCCCTCTCACCTGGTTGCCAGAGGCTGCTATTGATGTACAATTTCTGAGCAGCTTGCTGCAACTCTGTTCCCTCCTGCAAAGTCCATCAGAATAGAAGTCAATGAGAGAGACTGCCACGAAGAGAATTTTTGAAGCATTCTTAATATATATTACAAAAATTAACGCATTCACCAGCTCAGGACTCTGTTTTGAACCAAACTATGTTATGGCAGTTGGTCTACACAAGTCGGTGCCAGGACAGGAAGTTGAAAAGTTCTTCTCTAAAAGAGGACACCAACCTGTTCTTGGGCACCAAGTGAACTCTAGGGATTGCAGGGATTGCCATTGGAATTTTGGTTGCTGAGAGGTTTGGGCACTGTTGTGAAAGTTTTGATCTCATGACTTACATTCCACTGAATCTACAGGAAAATCTCTGTGTGGGATGGAAAAGAAGTCAGGAGATACAAGAAATTTCACTAAGGTCTGAGGTAAGAAATGATTGACAGTCCCTGTGGACATAAAAGCTTTGGGGCTTCTGAGATTCTTTTGGCCTGAAGTGAATTTTGGCTTGTGATATTTGTTTGTGAGCTTTTATGGCTTGAGCATGAAGAACGGTGAAGGTGAGGGGAAGAGTGAAAGGAGTGTGGGTAAAGAGGAAGACAGAGGACGGGAACTAGGTGGAGGGGGGCCATAGAGAAGAGAAAAGGGGGACATCTGTAATACTTTCAACAATAAAGACTTTAAAAAGAGAGAGAGAGAGACAGAGGAGCCGACTAAGAGAAAGAGGTAGAGAAGAGGGAAAAGGAACTTGGAGGTAGGGTGGGAGAAAAAGTGTTAGTATTTATTGTAAACATTTCCCAAGCACTTAAATTGCAGTCTTGTGTTAAATATTCATGATGTCTTCTGAAAATGATGTTTTATAGATTTGGAAATTCAGAAGGACCATCTTGCCCAAGGCTGCCAAGCTTCTTAGACAAATAATTAAAATAATCTAATCCTGTGCTTATCAAACTTTAATACTCATATAAGTCATCAGACAACCTTGTTAAAATACAGTCTTTGAACTAGTTGGTCTGAAAGGGCCTAAGAATCTACATTTCTAAAAGGTTCTAAGAGGTGCTGCTGCTCAGGGGCCCATCCTTTGAAGAGTAAGGTTTTAGAGGATGGACGATATGAGCTGCAGAGGCCAACCCTGGAATGCATTTTCATGGATTTTTAATGGCACACTCCTTCATGGTGGCCTTGTCCCAACATATGAAACAGATGCTAACAGCCTTTTATGTTAGTTTAAATTTTATAATTTAAATATAGTGCCAACAACCCAACTTTAATGAAGATACTAGTCTAGGGTAAAAACCCAACTGGTTGTTATAGCCACACATATAATTTTTGTGCATTTCCTTGAGTCAATTTGTGAAATCTGACTACAAATAACTTTTAAAAAATATTGTACACAGTAGCTCTTCATCCCACTTGAATGGGAACACATTGAAAATGGCAAACTAAAAATGGAATGATCTAGTATCCATATCAATCTTTTCAAGACTCAATAAAACAAACAAAAAAGAAAGGCCTGTTCCTGTCTCTAAACCCAAAAATCTGATAAGCAGCTGGCACTGTTTCTCAGTATCATCTTCATAAAACACATCCCACGTCCCAACATGCTTTCATGAGACCATCCAAATAACTGCATTTTCTTCCTTCTATTGCAGTGTTAATACATGCACACACACAAACACAATCATCACACATACACATGCCTGCACATTGTCTAGAGGCATTTGTTATACAAATATCTTAGTATCATCACTTTTCTTTATCTTGAACTTAGACACACAACATTTTTCAGACCTTTCAATAATATGCTGAGAGGAATTAGGCTTTTATATGATATGGATTATGCTCTTCCAGGAACTGTCAATTTTACTCTAATATGATTCCAGTATGCTGAGAAAGTTATTCCAACCAGAATGTGCTGAAGGGATGAATGTGGCTTCCATGCAGGGCATATAAACTTTTCCCAAATAACATTCTTGTAGAGATTAGAGGATAATCTGGCAGCCAGACCCAGCCAATTAAAACAGTAATTGAAATGGTCAAAAATGTTTTCCTTGGCAAATAATGGTTATTTTGCTTCATTTTGGGTTTCCTTGTATAACAAAGAAATAGGGTCAATCATAAGACTCCTAATTTATTTTCTTGGTTATCTTTTCTCATCAAACTAAAAAAGGACTGCTATGGAGCTTAAAGTAAAAAACTGCAACCTGTGGTATGGGGCGGTATGAAGGCAGGCATGAGAAAACAAAATCATTCTTAAGCTAACATAAGTAAACCTCCTGTCAGCATAGAATACATGGGAATTTCTGGTTTTGGGTTGAAAGGATAAAATGAGAAGGGGAATTCCACAGGAAATAAAACATACAGAAGAGGCACTCTTATAAAATGTTGGTTTAATTTTCTCCAGATTAACAGATACTTAAAAACTGAGACATAATTTTAAGATATCTGAGATGAAGAACGAAAATATCAACTTATGTGTCATAATTCTCTTCCACTGAAGTCAGTTTTGGGTACTATTAAGTGTTTTAAATCATCTCTGGGGCGAGAGAGTATCTGATTCTTAACACTGGCCAATTTCCATGGTGTAAATATTGTTATCACAGTTAATTTCAATCTACCAACCTGACGTTCCTGAACACAAAGTTGGGAAGGGACATGCACTTTGATGAGCCACTGAGAGCTGCTCCAGCACACCGCTGACTGAAGTCATAGTTTTACAAAAGAACGCAGATATGAAAATTCAATCCAGATTGACATCCAGTAGACATATTGAGAGAGAAAAGTAATAGGCAGAGATCATCATCTCACAAATTAATCAATCTATCTTTAGCTGAATTAAATTGTAAAACTTGAAAAAACCCAAATTAAAAAGAAATTATTTTAAAAGAAACACACTTTTCCATGTCAATCCATGCTTCTTTCCTTTAAAACCCTACTTTTAAGCTCAAATCCTCTATGAACCTGCTCTGAAGAGGTCTGAAATTAGTCACCTTACCCATTTTATCATCTTCTTGGAATTAAGATTTCAAAATACCTTATATTAGTGAGTCTAACTCTAAACATTAGGATCATATAGGCAGCTTCCATAAAGCATTATTCCTTGATTTTCCCCCAGGACCAACGGAACTTGAAGGCTTTGATTGGGACTTGGCATTGATACTTTTGAAAAGCTCCCCAAATGTTTAATTTGCAACCAGGGTTGAAAACAACATGCTATGTATTTATTTGTTTATGTTTTTCATTGAGAGCGCTCTGTAAGATGTCTATGTTCCATCCTATTAAATTATGAACTCTGGCTGGACCATATATATATTTTTTTCTCTCTCTATTTCTTCTCCTATCCCCATAGCACTGGCAAATGTAACCAATAAAAAAAGGAACTTTTGATGTTAAGTTTAGAATAGACTACAAATATGACATTTATCCTATGGACTATAGATTGGACTCATACTTATTTATATTTTCTTATTAGAAACCAAGCTCAGAAATATTTGAGAGGGATCACACTCACCAACTGTGCTAATTAGTGATGATTTTCAATTACTCTGGGCAACACATGCAGAACAAATCATCCTTTTACTTAGAAATGGAAACTAATTATAAATTTGATTTACTGACTGATTAACTCATGGGATTTACCTACATTTATGCCAATATAAATATTAGTATAAAGCAAAGTAAAGAAGAAATGTTCCCTCATTTTAGAAAATATAAAAATATAATAAAAGCATGGGTGATGTATTCATTATTTCCTGGAAGTACAAACTATATGATGCTATATCATAATCTATATTATTAATTTACTAGCACAATTCTTACTCTGAGAAAAATATATTAAACTATGCAAAATGAATCTGGCCTATTTTCCAAATACACAGGCGTCATCATCATTAGTGGCTGCATTGATCAAAGTTCTATCTATGAATCTTAGAAAGCCACATTCCATGTGTAGAAATCTATTCCACCCTTAGGCATTGCAACAGAGCCAAGAACAGCAAGAAGCACAACAAATAGCAGCTGTGGCTCTTCACACGTGTGGTACCGCTTAGACTAAAGCCCAGGATATCATATCTTTGTCCTAAAGGTGCAGCTGCACCAGCTGACAGGCTTTTGAAGGTGGCAAAAAACACAGAAGGCAGAAACTGGCACCAATTCTTCCTCTCCCCACATTCACTCAGTCCCTGCATCACTAGCCTGGGAAATGTTCATGTCCCGCCATGGCCAGCATTTGGGTAAAACATATAATATAATTCAGCCAGAGTCAGGTGCCATCACTTGACTCTGTCATTTGTAGTTCTTCTGTACAGGTACACCAGAAATGAGGTGTATTCGTTCACTAGTAATTTTATTAAGGACCAGGGAGGAGAATGTAATGTGCTCAGCCACTGGGGTTTACCTACAGAATGTTCACATGAGTAGAACTTAATGGCAATGACCTCCAAAATAAACTAGCAAACACCCTTGGCTTAAACGCTAAAAAATTTTAAATGGGTTAAGAAATATCTGGATGAAATTCTGACAAGAAATTCACTACGCATTTTTCCCTTTTCTTTTTCTTTTAGGTTTGAGGTATATGGAAATCTATGTATCGAGAGACCGGTGGGGGTTGATAATGGTAATCGGTTGCCCATTTGTATCTCTGAGCACATTGGGAAAGGTCAATTCCACAGGAAGGGAAGAAGTAGTAGTCATTGCTGTTTCTGTAGGACAGGTGGGTGATGCAGGGACTAGAACAGACAGCAGATTTCACAACAGCTTCTGGGAAATTGCTTGCAAATAGCTTGCCTTGGTGCTGCTGGCTGCTGCTGAGACAGGGAGAAATGGGATATCTCTTGTGATTCTGGCAACTTCCTGTGTTCCCCTAAGGCTGAAGAGGCTTGCTCTGGCCCTCATTCCGGCAGTGGATTTTTTCAGTGCTTAGTTCCCTGTTCTAAATCTTCTCTTCCCAAGGTAACTAGTTGCCTACTCTAGTTGATTCAACCTGACTACTTGAGGTGACATGTGTTGAAAGCTTGCAAACATAGGTAAACCTAAACAATTATGGTAAATTGTCCAAAACAGAATATGTCCAAAATATTCTCAGAAGTTAAAAATCTATAAATAAAAAAATAAATAGCTTAATAACAATAATCTAGGTTGTAAAGTACTGTTAACAAAGTTGAGGATATTAGCTAGGCAGAAAAATTGTGAAGTAACAAAGGAAAAAGTACACTTTGTCCTGCAATAAATAATGTATTCTTAAATAAGGTTATTCTTGAATTTCTTTTCAAAATGTACATCAAAGAATGTTTTCAAAAACTTAAAAACGACTAATAGAAATAAAAACTAGATTGTCAGTCTCAAATTACTTAATAATATCAAACAAGCATAACCAATTTGGAAAGTAAAACTCCTTTATTCTCTCTCTGTTTTATTTAGCAACTAGAGGCCCAGTGCACGAAATTGCATGAGACCCAGACCCTGCGCACCTTGGGACCCAGTGTCAAGTCCCTCCTCGTGACCGGTCTTTGGTCATTACATCATTACGACCACTGGGTTTTTATTATATAGATTATTTCATGACAACCTATGATTACCAGGCAGAACGTAGATGCTGAGGAAAAGCAGTAAACAAAACAGACAAATCCCAACCCTCATGAAGTTTAGTTCTGTTGGGATACAGACAATAAAGATGTTAAATACATTATACAGTATTTTTAAAAAAGATAGTTACTCTGAAAAAGTGGATGGGGAATTGTAGGGTATGAGCTTACAATTTTAAATAGGGTGGTCAAGGTAAGACCTACTGAGAATGTAATACTGAGTCAAGAGTTAAAGTAGGCAAGGAGTGAACCATAATGAAGATGAGATTTTTCCAGGCATTGGAAATTGCTTTTGCAAAGAGCCTGAGGCAGGAATGTGCCTGGCATGTTCTAGGAAGAACAAAAGTTACTTGGTACAGAATTTCTCCGGGGGGTGGGGGAGGGGGGAGAAGAAGAAGAAATAATTGATTTGAGAGTTAAATCAAAGTTAGATAAACAGAAAGAGAGGATGCAAGTGTTTCCAGTTATTTGGCTTTTAAAAAACTATATCTTATTAATTTAGCTAATTAACCAGCTGGGCAGGTGTCTAATTTTAAAAAGACAATATACACATATGGTACATGTGCAAATTTTCAATGGTACTAAGGAGTGTACACTGAGAAGTACTAATAAGCTCTGCCCTGCATTTACCCAGAGTCCCCAGCCCCCCACCCCAGAAGAAACAATGTTACCAGGTCTATGTGTTTCTCCCTATCCATCCTAAGACTTTTTCTATTATATTCCCCCAGGGGAAGTAATTTGGAGAAGTCATAGTGTGTGTTTGAGAGAGCTGGACAAAGTTTACCTTCATAGATGCACCTTTATCTTTGTACTATAATTATAGGCCCCCAAAGAGGATGGCTGCCCAATCATGCTCATCCCAGATGGGTGGGGCAGGGCCTATCTTGTGAAGACACCAAGTCACCTCCTGAAGAAGCTACCTGTGTGTGACCACCATTTATTTCCAGAGATATTTCTGCTGTCACATCTAGAGGAAATTCCATGACTGCCATTTCTTGTCTGTCATTTTGCCCCCAGGGTAAGGAGTGACTTCACTTAGCACTTGAAAACAGGTATAAGGAAGTGAAGAAACACAATTATAGGCCGTGTGTGTGTGTGTGTGTGTGTGTGTGTGTGTGTGTGTGTGTGTATTAAAAGAAAAGAAAATAATAGTAAAATGAAAAATAAATGGGAAATTTCTGTCCTTCACTAATGGGTATGGGAAGGGCACACAATGTTCTTTGTTTGATAAAAGTTAGAAGGTTCAGGTCAATCCAATGTTTTCCTTTCAGTATGGCCAAAGTATGTGTAATCTTTACTTCAGGCTTTCAGATACTTCCCTTTTCAGGTAAACAAACAGCAAGCCATAAATATGTCCTATAAGTCTTTGGTATTACAGCCAATCTATTCCTTTTTCGAGGGCCTGCCAGTCTGATTCTGCCCAGAGAGATGTACTGCATAGTTTTCTAATCGTGTCAGGAAAAGTGTCATATCATGTCATAATCTCTACTCCTAAATCTTAGTAGGATAAAGAAAAGGCTTTATTTTTCAGAGTCTTATGATCCCAGGATTGCCATCACTCAATAATCTAATTCTCTATATAATTACTAGTTTGCATTAGGTTTCTCAGTCTAGGTAATCCTATCATATCATCACCATCATCACCATCACCATCATCATCATCCTCATCAGATGAAAGTAACAATGCTATGAATTTATTTAATTTGGGGTATTTTTTTAAAAGTCTGTGGCAACAAACTTGTCTCAAGCATCTCAATGCAATCAACATGTAGGCTCTGAGATAATGGTTCTTTCCACAGTTCTTAATATTGTGTCTAGCACTTATATGATGGTTAATTTTCTATGTCAACTTGGCTAGGCTATGGTACCCAGATATTTGGTCAAACATTATTCTAGCTGTTTCTGTGAAGGCATTTTATTTTATTTATGTATTATTATTTTTTAAATATATTTTATTTATTTTTTTACAGAGAGGAAGGGAGAGAGATAGTTAGAAACATCGAAAATATGGTACGTGCCCTTGACCGGAATCGAACCTGGGACCCTTCAGTCCACAGGCTGACGCTCTATCCACTGAGCCAAACCGGTTTTGGCTCTGTGAAGGCATTTTAAAGATGAAATTAACATTTAAATCAGCAGACTTGGAGTAAAGCAAATTACCATCCATGGTATGGGTGGGCCTCATCCAATCCATTGAAAGCCTTAGTAGAAAAAGACTGAACTCCCAGGCAAAAAGTAATTCTTCCAGCAGACTGTCTTTAAACTCAAACTATAATTCTTCCCTGGATCTCTAGCTTGCCATGCTACCCTGTAGATTTTGGACTTGCTAAGCTTCCACAATCATGTGAACCAATTTCTGAAAATCTCAATCTCTCTCTGTCTCTCTCTTTCTCTTTCTCGCTCTCTCTCCCGCCCTCCCTCTTCGCCTCCCTCCCTCCCTCTCATAGTATATGCACACATACATCCTGTTCTGTTTTTCTAGACAACATTGACTACAATTTAGTATGTACAGAATTGTTACAAATACCATTTGCTAAATGAATGAACCAGTAATTCATGAGCAATATGTTTCCTCAATGAATGTGTTTTGCATATGTTCAAATTTTGATGTTAAAATAATCATTAAAGTTCTTATTGTAACTCCATAATTCAAAAGTAGAATTTAATAGTTTAGACTCTTGCTACTATTTTCTTGATGATCTATGTAGGTGGTATCCAGCTTTCTATATTGGGAAAGGAGAGCAAAGCAATGATAGTTGTATTTAAAATTACACCAACCCACCACAATGTTTTCAACACCACTCCACAGTGAAATTGCCAGGGTTTAACCATGTTCTAAAATCCAACCTCTAGAAGGATTTTGTCCCCAGAAAAGAAAGCCTTCCCCCCCAAAAAAAATTCTGGAAAACGGTGGTTGCATAGAACTAGAATGCTTAACATAAATAGTCAATTAATAGCTTCTTATGATCACTTTTCATTCAAGGGAACATTAGAAATATAATGTGTAGCTCAGGGTTTATCTATGTCTTCCATAATAAACTTTAACACACACACATGAATAAAAGTGCATGTATATTGAAACATATTTTGTTGCTTATCTGAAAAGGATGACAAGTGAAAGCAAGGCTACAATGGTCTCTTAACTGGGCTGAATTGAAATTTGTTTTCTAAGAGGACATCTCTGGAATTAAAATGTATGTTCAGTGTATACTGGTGTTTCTAGTCCTTTCGTTTTCCCAACTTGTTTTTATTCAACCTAAAAAAAATGACCTAAGTTCCCTCTTCTTTTACATTCTACCCCTCACTTGTCTCCTCTGACACATGTAAACCACTGTGAAATTTGACTACTTGACCTCTTATATTGCCCTCTAAATTTTTTATTTATTCTTACACACATGTATTCTAGAAGAACCTTCTGGATTTAGCAAACCTTCGTTTCATGACCCTTAGCTTATATTTTGACTCAATCTGAAGAATCAGATTGATTCAAGGCAGTGAAAACTTTTGAGAAAAGAAGTAAATAAATGTATTAAGGATTCTTAAGATACTGGTAATATAAATGAAGCCTCCAAAAAAGGTTAAAACTATGATTCAGTAATGGTCTCTTTGGCACCCTCTCTTATTCTCATCTTAATCTTCCATAGCTATTGTCCAAACTGGACTTTCTTTCCCAGCATAATCAATCAAGACCATTTATTTTTACTATCAAAATTGAATTCTCCTTTGTCCCACGTAGAGATCAAGGATATAAATCCAATGTATTCATGGGTGCTAATGGGTTAATACTTAGACACTGCTAAGAGGCCAACTGGCAGAGTTTTCTGGAGAGGATGTCTTGACCTGAACAATGGAGCCATTAATTGGAATTTCAGTTGCTGACTGATCAGCAGAAGAAATATTTGGGATAAGAAAGGCTTTTGGAGTCCTTCAAATCAAACCAACTAAGAAACTACCTACTCAGACTGTATGAGGAGTCCACTAAAATTATGATTTTGTTAGATGCCCAACAAAAAAATCTAAAAAATATTAAAACAGATAAGAGATGTAATTTAATGTCAGCTTTAGGTGAGAATTTTGTTAATAGAATTATTTTACTTGCACATATTTAAAAAGTTGGCTCTTATACTCATTCATAAGGCAATGAATCTGTGAGGCATGACTACTTCTGATCTACTATTATAGTAGAGTTGAGGAAACCCTTTTAATGCAGCTTTCATGAAGAAAATAGGAACAACTGGATTTCTGTGAAATGGACAGATTACCTTCTAATGCAAAAAAAGAAAAAAAGAAATGAAGCAAGGAAGGGAGGAAGAGCAGGGGGAAAAGGGAAGGCAGTAAGGAAAGACAGAAAGGAAGAAAGAAAGAGAGAAAGAAAGAAAAAGAAAGGAAGGAAGGAAGGAAGGAAGGAAGGAAGGAAGGAAGGAAGGAAGGAAGGAAGGAAGGAAGGGAGGGAGGGAAAGAATTTATATTTTAAAAATTAAAGTTGTTGAATGTCTTCTAAGATCAGGCAGCATTATCCATTTAAAGGATTATAAATGGAGGTACAATTTTGCATTTGGAGAGATAAAATAGAACCTTTTATACGGGAAGTTAACAAACTTGAGATTAGATATCAAAGAAATTCCTGAGTTTGAGAAGAAATACATGAAACAGATTTATTTGGGGAGTTTCTGTGTAAGCCTCTGATGTTGGGCTAAGTGAAGGAAAAAGTTGTTGGATCTTGAATTTAATTTTTTAATTTTTTTAGTAAGTAGAAATGAGCTCATCTAAATAGCATTTCCTCTTTTGTACTTTGCCTAAACTATCCTTCTATTTAGTCACACCAATTCCCAGGGATTCTCATATTTCTGTCCTACTACTGCTCATGAAATAAAATTCTTATAAAAATGGAGCGACATCTTAGATTGATATGATTAGTGAAAATATGGTATAGTAAAGTACACAGCACAGAGAGCTAAGGAGGTCTGTGTTTTAGGCCCGGCTCTTCTGCTGGCTCTCAGGGACCCTCTCCATGCCTAGTTTTCTCATCAGTGAAACAAGAGCAATGGAATGAACAACTCCTCAGTTATCTCTGCCAAGCAGGGGAATCTGACTTTGTTATGTAAAAGTAGCCTGATCATGAACAACAATCTTAATAGCAGTGAGTAATGCATGGAGTCAGTTTTCAACAACTTTGAGAATCTTGTATCTTGAAGAAAACCTTGGAAATCATATAACCTAGCCCTTCCTTTCCAGTCGGAACCACATCTTAATCATTCAAATATGCTCTTCCAGGCTGATCTTCAAGATTCTCCCCGAGGCCAACATCATAACTTCTTCTGTATCCTTAATGCCAGAAGTTCTTCCTGATGTCTGGCCTGAGCACCCCTAACTGAATTCTCAACTTATTTTCATTTATTCTCTCCTTAGCAGAGAGGGAATATAACTGGGGCAGACCATTCAAGTGCTATCTCTTACAAATCTGAGCCATGGTAAATTTGTTTGTACTAGGGTTACTGTGGTCTTACATTGCATTCCTGTGAAATGATAGAGGCTGACCTCCTGATGGAATGTTCTCTTTCAGGTCTAAAATGACTGGAAGATAAAGGCTAACAGGCTGGCAGGAAGACTGAGCAGTTCTTGATAGTGGACACAGGGAAGGGCATTGTTTCTTTGGATGGCCAGTCTCCTAGCAGCCTAGTGCATAGCAGCTCTTGACACGATGCTCTCTGAAACTGCAAACTTGGAAATATTAAACACATTCTTCTCAAATGAAATATGGGCTCAGGGAATTGTGCTAAAAAATACAGTAAAAGGGTAATCTTTTCAGTAGTACCCGTGCTTCATAGAGACATGAAACACTGATGAAAGGGAGCCTAATGATATTGTCTAGTCCTACTTTCTGCTCTCTAAAAGGTGAGCTCTTCCGAGGCCCATTTTATAGACAAGGCAGATTCAATGGAGCAGTATCTCTATCACCAATGAATGTATCGAGAAACAGACAATGCTAATATAAGCTGTTTTAGAAAGAACCACGTAGGATTTTGGAAAGGGCATGGGCGCTGGTTTACTTTGCTGACACTCAACGAAGTAACCAGAAAGAGCTCTCTCATTCCCTCGCCTGTCCCTCTTAGCTGTGTGGGTGTCCTGTAAGAGCCTGGAGGAGGAAAACATGGTATTCCCTCAGGATGGGCTTTCCCGGCCTTCTCCAGAGCAGTCCAGGTTTGTGAATCAGTGCCGGGGCCAGGGGCGGGGTGGGGTGGAGTGCAGGCAGGCTTTCCCTTTGCCCAGGAGGCCATGATTAAGAAGGCACCCGTCTGTCAACAGAGGCTCCCAGCTGTATTTCCAGCCCGGCTTCCTCCCCACTGACTCATTCGGTGATGCCACAATCTAATGTTTATGACCTAACAGTTGATCACCATGGAAGCTGCACAAACCTTGGACTGTTGAGGAGCAAAACCAGAGTAGAGATTCTGGACAGTTTAGAAAAAGGAAAAAGAAGACCCTTATTCATCGAGACCACATGTTAAGACTGAACACCCCATTCCTCCTGTGGGCACTTCCACCGGTTGCTAAAACTGAGATTTGGATGACTTTGTGCCGATTGGAGAACCCAAATAAGGATTCGGGGAGACCAAGTACAAACAAATATCATGGCACTTAGAAATGAAGAGCAAAACGTAGAAGGGAAAATGTGTATGTAGCAATTTAATGAGGTTTGGATTACAAATTCTGTTTCCTTACCTTTTTGCCAGCATGTGGCAATGGTTTTACAAGAGAAAGAAAACGTGCTGAATGCCAGGAAAATACTAAGATTCCCCCAAAAGCTCAGCCTCACAAACAGTTCTGGTATATTCACAAAACGGGATTATAAGGATAAACTTTCTGGTTATTCCATTCCCCCATGAAAATCAAAGCTAAAATAAAACAGAAAGCCAGTGGAACAAAATAGCCACATTTTAGTAAAGATCATTGTATGAAACACTGTGAGCGTCAGGAGGCCTTGGCACAGATGCCCTGACTAGATGGGGACTGCGGCGTGGTCAAGGTGAAGTGAGTCTGACTTCCTGGCCTGCCCTCCCAGACTAATAATCAAAAGGAACGGCCCTTCTCCAGCCCCAAACAGTCCTGTACGAACAGTGTCTCCCAGTAGTGGTTGTGGTTCCAAGTAATGTGAAAGTCTTTTTATAACTGTTGAGGTTTAATTTAAAAGGAAGCTCAGAATCAGCGGTAAAGGGAGGGGAATGTTGTGAACTACAGCCATCTGAAATGGGGAAAATCATAAATACCAGAGTGTCTGATTATTTGAGCGTCTCTTGAAGTCGAATAATGAACCTTCTTCATGTTCTGCTTTCCTGGACTTGGCTCCCTCTGACAAATTTGCAGGCATCAGGGTCTGTCTGGAATTCATTCCAAGTTGGAGGGATATTTTTTCCCTTGACATTTTTCAGCTGAGACAGCCCCGAGCAGGAAGCTGAAGAGCGTAACATTACCAAATATGTCCTTTCTCCTGCCCTTATATTTTATTTCCACAGGAAAAGAAGGCAGACACTGGCCAATGAGTGCTGGCCAATGAGATGTGGCAACAGCAGGCGGCCTCCACGGGCAGCGGGGAAATTGATCGGATGCCATTTTTCACACAAAAAGAGAAACTATTCTAGGTACCACTGGTTGAAATTTGTGCTACGCTGGAGGAAGAAATCTGTCAATTTCCTCCAAGTTGCCCAGCTATTTCAGGGGAATTGGCCTCGTTTTCTCAAGGAGGCCTTCGTACAGAAAAAGCAGGCAGTGTGGCGTTGCAGAAAGGGGATGGAATGAGAATTAGGAGCGAGCTGGCCGCTGTCGCTAACATGCCTGTGTCTTTGCCTAGGTCATCCCACCTCCTGGGGCTTCAGATTCTTTACTTGTAAAATGAAGGTTTGGATGTGATCATCTTCCAGATCCTTTCTGGGTCCCCAAAACTCGATGACTGAAATAAATTTGAATATCAGTGCAGATATGTATGTATGTGTGTGTGTGTATGTATGTATACAGATATATGTCCTGCTTTCTACTATATCATAAACTTACAAAATGCATAAAATACAAATGAAAAAGGATATAACATGTAAATTCTAATATTTTTTTTCTGCAAACCTTAATAGTTTACATTGAACATTTCCTGTGGCTCATATCTCTTTGAAGATCACAGCTCTAAGTTCTTTTCTTTGTGGGTGTAACTCATTAGTCTTAAAAGACCATTTCTACAGGGGCTTAAAACAAACAAACCCGTATGTCAGTAAAGTTTGCATACCCTTTGCTAGCATATTAAATATATATATATATATATATATATATATATATATATATATATATATGGAAACCTTTTTTTAACATATAATCTTCTTGGTTAATCTTGTTATACTACTTTTAAAAGAAAATAGCTGGAGAAATTTCTGTGTGAAGGGAAATAACAGTTTAAACTTGTTGTAAATGGCAACTGACGATCTTGAGTCAGGGAGCGGCAGCCTGGGGTAATCGAGCATATACGTCTTGTCCAAAGACAGAAGCTGCTTTCGGCTCCAGCAGGCTGTCATCAGGCAGGAATGGAGGCCCAGAGCTGCCAGATGTGATATTTTTAAGAGAATCAGGAGACCCAGATTTTAATGTGCAATTAAATTAATGTAGTCAATTAATGTTGCTCAAAAATTTTGGCGCTAAATATATGGTGACGATGGGCTACAAACCAGCTAATAGGCAGGCCCTTGGTGATTTCTGATGTAATGCTCAGCTGATTTAGCTCTGTGATATTTTGTGATGATATTAGCACTTTGCAGTCAGACCGCTAAGCTCTGGGCAGCGTGATTATGTATGTGTTAGACAGAAAAACACGGCATGTCATTTCATTAAGATCATAATATTTTTCTCACCAACTTTTCAAAAGAGGCCACTTCCTGAATCCTCTTAAGGCTGCCCCATTAGACCAGTTGTCTAGGTTTTGTTATAAAAATAAGGAAAATATAACATTCCTCTTGACGTATCTGTCACTTTTACATATGTAATCTCATGGAAAAATGTATTATTTTAAACAAATCCTGATGCTTTACTAAATCAGAGGTTGGCAAACATTTTCAGAGATAACTTTCAGTAAATGTTTAGCCGTTGTGGGCCATATGGTCTCTGCTGCAACTACTCAATCCTGTGGCTGCACAAAGGCATCTGTAGACAACACAGATGAATGAGCCTGGCTGAGTTCCAATAAAACTTTATTTATCCCAACAGGCTGTGAGCCAGATTTGGGCTATGGGCTGTAATTTGTCAACTCCTGCATTAAATCATAAGCTCTTCTAAGGTGTAACCTGTGTCAGATTCAACCCTGTACTTTCAGTCCACATAAGCATGGCACAGAGGAGGAGGCACTCTATGAACACTATGAAATAATTAGAAGGTTATGGAATTTAGTAGTGTATGTCTATAATAATTAACTTCCCATTTGGGTGATTGAAAGCCCATAGTAGGATTTATGGATTGTGTCTCCCCGAGGTGTACAGGAGCATGTGAAATCCTGCAGGGAGTTCATGGCTCATCCAGACATTCTGAATAAGGGAAGGAGGTGCGCAACCAGACTCATGAGACAACCAACTGCTTAAACTGAAGGGCCAAAGAGCAAGAGGCACCAGAAGACCCTTACAATTTCATATACAGCGTTCTTCCAAATCTTTCCTCAACTCTTCTTTTAACAACGTGAATGATCAAATACCAAGCATCTATTGAGCAAGGGTTCTCAAAATTTGGTTATGACTCAGTACACACTAAAACATTTCGCAAAACAATTCCTACCTTTACTGGAAGTAATCCACTGGGATATTTTTTCTTTGCTTATATTTTATTTTTAGTGCTGGTCACAACTCTTTAAATCAGTGGTTCTCAACCTTTCTAATGCCCTGACCCTTTAATACAGTTCCTCATGTTGTGGTGACCCCCAACCATAAAATTATTTTCGTTGCTACTTCATAACTGTAATTTTGCTACTGTTAATGAATCATAGTGTAAATATCTGTGTTTTCCGATGGCCTTAGGCTCTACAGCAGCGGTTCTCAACCTGTGGGTCGCGACCCACAGGTTGAGAACCGCTAGCAGGGTCACCTAAGACCATCGGAAAACACAGATATTTACATTACGATTCATAACAGTAGCAAAATTACAGTTATGAAGTAGCAAGGAAAATAATCTTATGGTTGGGGGGGTCACCACAACATGAGAAACTGTATTAAAGGGTCGCGGCATTAGAAAGGTTGAGAACCACTGCTTTAAATTGAGTTTATCATTGACTGGGTGTGATGTTTAGTTAAAAAATCAAAGAAACATGCACAGTTCTTGTCCTAGGGATTTATAACCTAATTGGAGAGCTAAGATGTTTATATACCAACATCTATAGAACTGTCCTAAGATCTGACAGGAGACAGGTTACAGTATTTGTGGCACTTGAGGCTCTTCACTGGTGGTAGTTGGAGTTTTGAAACCATAGCTGAGTGGTGGTATTGGTCTGTGCTGAGACCTGGACACATGGAGAATCTGTCTAAAAGGGGTAAGGGGTGGGGGAACATAAGTGAATTTGGATAAGGTCACACTTCAAGAAAAGAAATAAATTTCCCAAGTAAAAAGGCAACACAGGACAGTGTCTTTCTTCCTAATTTAATTCCCAAGGTGAAGGAAGTGAACATGAATTAAAATTCATTATGGATTTGTTGGCTGGAACAATGTGTGAACGGATTAAAGAGGAATGAGAGGTCCACGTGATTCATTTCCAAAAGCCAAAAGGAGTCTCTGGAGGGCATGATCCAGAGAAGAGCATATTTTTTTTTTTCTAAGTGAAGGTAACTATTTAGAAGAAAGAGAAGACAAAATCTGAAAATTAGTGAGGCCAATCTAGACATGCAGTTATTGAAATTTATTTTTAAATATTTTTAGTTAGGGAAATATAGAATCACCATTTTCTTTATTTGGGAGCCCCTAGTTGTCAAATCTGGCATGATTTAGAGTAGACAATGGAGAAAAAACAAGCTAAAGACATTGGGTAATCAAATGGTCCACCAGACTAAGCTTTGATAGCCACATTCAAGTCAGAAGTAAACACATTGATTGTAAGAATGAAGAGGAAACGAATGGACAGGATAGAATTGGCAGAAGGGCCCAATAATCAAATACATACTAGTAAAAGCCACATCAATTTTCATTAACAAAAAGAAACCAGAAAGCAGAGAATTCTTATAGAAAAGCACTAGAAGTGAAGTCCAAGCCAAGTTGGATAAAAATAAAATAGATGTAAATGCCTCTGAAATAGCTTGGGACAGACAAACTAATGATCAAGAAACACATAAGACTTAAGAATCAGAAAACTAAGGAACATATAAAATGTCTTAAGAGAAAGGGAGACAAGACATAGAGAAACTAGGGGGCTTAGTATTGCAAACTGGAAGAGGGGGAAATAATGAGATAGATGTTGATTTTCATTATTATGTATGATTGCAATTTTATGCAGAAAAGAATAGCAACGAATATCTTTTTTCTATTTTATTTTGAGAATATGTTTATTACAGCTGGGGACAGTAAAGTGAAGGAAGTGCTTAGGTTAGAAGAATCAACAGGAGAGAGCTAGGCAGGGCTACTTTGGCTTTTTAGAAACTTTATAGGAAAGAGATGGGCCACATGGGCTGCATAAACTCACTGAGAAGTAAAAGTCACAGTGTCAGAAGTGAGCCAAGATAGGACTGCTCCTAGCTCACTTCAAAGTCAGAGAAAAATGGCCCTTGGAGACAGGTTCAGGGCTTAGCCCAGGACGAGCTGCTGCTGCCCACTGCTCCCCTGGCTGCAAATATTGTGAGGACCCTTAGAGTTTAGGAGGAAGAGAGCAGAGATAGAAGCCCAAGGGAGAAAGGCATGGGTGTGCTCTAGAAAGAGAACCTCCAATAAATATCTTATTTAAAGGTCATTTTCACTTTGACAATTCTACAATTGAGTTTTTAATCCGAAGGGATTTACTAAAAAGACAAATAAAAGAAATAAAGAAAACAACAACGAAGCAGAGCGGATGACATTCTCTGTTACCCAGACGATAGCACCATGGAAATTAGCAGTCTGGTTAGTTTACAGACACTTAAGGGAGGGTGTTTATAATTATCTACCAATGATGTAAACTTCTGCCATTTTTTTTCTCAAATTCAATTAATTTTAAACCACCTTTAGAAAAGCTTGGGTGTTATAAATCAATTGAATGCTACTAAGACCATCAGAAATCAGGCTTCATTATTTTATTGACATACTGCATTTCACACAGCACTTTAGGAAAAACCAGACATAGTTTCAAAGCCAAATGTTTTATTTTCTTTGAAAGTTCAGATATCTGAGTGGTTTATCCTAAATTTCCAAAACATGTTGGGAATAAACACAGAATCTTTAAACACAGAATCTTTAGCAGTGATGATCTCAGGGTTATAGTTTTAAGGGCAAGGCTTACTGAGCTTGGTTTCAAAGCACTACTCAAGATTCCTTAACTTTTCTTATGGAACTGCCACTTCCAGTTCTTGGAATATATCCAAAAAAGCCCAAACACTTATTTGAAAGAATATATGCACCCCTATTCTGGCTTTTTCTTAGTATTATAGAAAAAACTTTTCTGGACACTACATCAGCTCCTAATCTAGATTTAATATGTATGGTTTTTATTTTTGTTGTTGTTGTTGTTACTTCCCTCCTCTCTAATTATCTTAGTTTATCTACACTAATAAAAGAGTAAGATGCAAATTGACCGTACCTTTGCGACACTCACCAGCCAATCATGAGTGATATGCAAATTAACCCAACAAAGATGGTGGGTTAATTTGCATACACAGGCGCCAATCGGCTGGGGGCAAGGCAGAACGCTTGCATCATCACCAAGGTGATGACACAGGTGTCCCGCACCGCCCCAGTCACTCTGGGCCTCTGGGCAGCATGGGAAGGCAGAAAGGCCGCTCCGGGCTGAATCGAAAAGGCGGCTCCAGCTGGAGCAAAAGTGGTGCTGGCAGCCAGGGGAAGGAAGGCCTGTTCTTGCACGAATCTTCATGCATCGGGCCTCTAGTATATTATAAAATATATTATATATATATTTATATGTATAAGGGGTATGTATACATACAAACACTAACACTAATTTGACACCTATTTTATTATTGCCACACATAATTCATACAACAATATTTCTAGAGTCCTGTTAAATAAGAGGTGGAGTTATTGCAATGTGTTGTGGATAGTAAGAAGTGACTTTGAAAAGGGAGGATTTCCCTAGATGTTTCTCTACACAGAACCAGAATGTGTTCTGCACATGGTCTGTATTAGAACTCATGGCATGGAAACTCAATGACAAAACTTTTCAGGGCCAAAAAATTAAAATGACTGATTTTTCCAGGAAAAGAATATCTTCTTTAGAAAGGAAACTACATCACTAGAGCCTAAGGCAGTGGTCGGCAAACTGCGGCTCGCGAGCCACATGTGGCTCGCGAGCTGTGGTTTGCCGCTCTGTTGACTAATGAGTTTGCTGACCACTGGTAAGACATGTAACAATATTTTCTAAGTGAATAGTAAGATATTTTCAGGTTAAGTGGACATCATTTCCTTTCCTTGTTGAAATGTCAGTGCTAGTATATCAGGTCACCTAACTCTGGCCACTTGGATAGTGCTGGGTCAAGCATGTTCATACAGAAGTAAGGATTGCAGGGTTCAAGTTTATAGGCCAACATACCATATGTCTTAATATTTAAAATATATATATATTTATTGATTTCCGAGAAGGAGAGAGAGATAGAAACATCAATGATGAGAGAGAATCATTGATCAGCTGCCTTCTGCATGTCCCCTACTGGGGTTAGAGCCTTCCACCTGGGCATGTGCCTTGACTGGAATCGAACTCACGACCCTTCAGTCTGCAGGCCAACGCTCTATCCTCTGAGCTAAACCAGCTAGGGCCATATGTATTAATATTTAAGTTATAAAAAAAAGGTAACACATTGCAAAAATGTGTTTTATTTTCTTATCTTGACATATATAATTATCATAATGACAAAATTGGGAATATATATAAATCTATGGTTCTTATATGGCTGAAAGTAGGCAAATTATCAAAGACAAGTGATTAATTTTTATTGAGCATGTCTGAGTGTTCTGCTGATGGTCCAATGATATTTGATGAACAAAATAGATATAGAAATTTAAGAGTAATAGGAATTTTTAATATTTCAAAATGTTCCATAGTTACTGTATGCAACTCTTATGAATACCACAGTAATTTGTATCTCTGCAACCACAAATTAGAACAAGAAGAATAACAAGAAAAATGGTGGCCAGGCACTACTGGGAAACAACACTTTGTTATAAAATCATGAATATGCACTTACGTTATCTGAGAGGAGAGATTTGATAAATTCCTTAATATATTTTCTCTTACCTAAGGGCTTTTGCTATTCCAGTCTTGCCTCCACTCCAAAGCAGTTTCTCTCTTCAACAGCAACAGCCATCCAGATACAATCACTTTTTCTAGACACAAAACACAAGATAGATACAAGCTTTTCCTTTGAGTCTGAACAATGTTAATCATAACACAGGTGTTTAGGTTTACAGGTTGTGCTGTGTCAGTGCTGAGTACTGAATCCATAGTAAGAGCACCCATGTTGCCCTAACCGGTTTGGCTCAGTGGATAGAGTGTCGGCCTGCGGACTCAAGGGTCCCAGGTTCGATTCCAGTCAAGGGCAGGTACCTTGGTTGCGGGCACATCTCCAGTGTGGGGTGTGCAGGAGGCAGCTGATCGATGTTTCTCTCTCATCGATGTTTCTAACTCTCTATTCTTCACCCTTCCTCTATGTAAAAAAATCAATAAAATATATTTAAAAAAAAAGAGCACCCATGTTTCTTTACTAAGTTTAATTATCACGTGTTTGTGATATGCAGGGCCAAGGGCAGGGCCCTTTAGCTTTCATGTAAAGGCAATACTAGATGTAGGTTATTTCTCAAGTACTTTCACAGATGTGCAGAATCCAAAACAGGTTAAGGCGTGAACAAGCTTCCACAGAAAGATTTTATTTTGGGGTTCCTAGGATTTAATAATTCTATGGAGTACAATGTTTTATCAAGGTGGCCATTGACATGTAGAAACAGAGTTGTAGATTTGCTTCTAGCAAAAAGGTGTTAGCTTCTCTTTTTTTCTCATAGACATGGTCAGGTCTATTCCAAGAGTAATCTGGTTTTCTCCAGTGTTTTGTTTTCTTATGAGAGTGCCTGATCCAATTGAACTTGGCAACACCTTGATCTTGACCCATTTTCTTGCTCTCACGCCACTATAGCCTTTCACGCCCAAATCCCTCTGTCATCACTGATTTAATTTCGGTTTAACTACAAGAATTTTCAATTTCTGATGCATCAAAAGTTTTGTCTTCCCTAAGCATGCATTTCCTCTCCAGTCTCATAACACTACAGACTCGAAACAATGGTTATCTGTTCCCTCCTGTTAGGTTTCCTTAAACACGCTTTAGAGAGCTGCCATGTGTTTATCTTTCATAACACTCTGACAAGCACCCCTCCATGACTCACACATACAGAAAGCCAAAATCCTGAATGCTTGTTTATTCTCACCAGCTGGATGACCTTGCACGTGGCTCTCGGCATGGGTGAGAATGAGGGAACCTTCAAAAGGTAGTCATGTAGATTTAAGTACAAACAAAGCTGCATGAACTTGCACTTTGCTTAGATCCTTTAAGGAAGTTCAGAGTTAACCATGAAATTCAACTCAGCTTGCCATCTTTGCTTTTCCCCATTTATGCTCAAATGGGAGATGAAAAGATCAGGTCTTGTGGTCAGAGAAACAGAAATACAGTGAGGGCTTGTCATTTCCAAGAGATTACAGCATAGTACCTCGCCCTTAGGACTGATGCTCTGTGGCTACACAGCACATGACTTGATGACCTGATTAGGTCAACATGCTATGCTTCAGAGAAGTAAAGACAGGGCATTCTTTTACCCCATTCCTGAATTATACGTGGCTTCCAGGAATTGTTCAGCTTACGGATCCCCCTTCATCTGGTTGTTTTCTGTCCCGTTTTGTGGAGTTTTATCTGATGCATGCACAGTGCAGACTATTTAGCATCAGACTCAAGGGGCCCCAATCAGAAATGTGGAGGCCTTTCTCTGCATAGCATTCTTCTCACTGGTGGTCCGCCCTGAAAACTCCAGCTGGCTCTACCTCCCTGAACTTCACCGACTCTACCTCCTCAACTCAGTAAAACTGAGGTGCTCTGTTTGGGTGCCTGCTGCATGGATCATGGTCAGGTTAGTAGCTTCAGGCAGAAAATAAGGACATTCGCTGGGCTCACTTCATTTGTTTCCCTTTTCTCAGACATCACAGTTCTGGCTGCCTATTGTTCAATTCCTGTTGCCAAAGGCTCTACAGCAGCGGTTCGGGACCCACAGGTTGAGAACCACTAGCAGGGTCGCCTAAGACCATCGGAAAACACAGATATTTACATTATGATTCGTAACAGTAGCAAAATTACAGTTATGAAGTAGCAACGAAAATAACTTTATGGTTGGGGGTCACCACAACATGAGGAACTGTATTAAAGGGTCGTGGCATTAGAAAGGTTGAGAACCACTGCTCTAGAGGGTAACCTAATTTTATCCTGTCCTTTTCTCTCCAACATGAGAAGAAGGCTGGATTAGGATCTGAGATAAGCATGAGGCCTGGTTTAGGAAAAACATCAGGAGAACACTCTGGATGATAATAAAGGAACTCATGGAAATAGAGATAGATCTTATAGATTTAATTCAGCCATGTCATGTTCACGCTTATTAATTTTGGTTAGGCAACACTGTTGTTTTTTTTTTTACATTTACAAAGTAGGATATAAAGAAATCCAAACAGAGCCATAAAGACCATAGCTCTTTATAACATTTTTTTGTACTTTTACCAATAGTACAAATAATTCTTAATTGTATATCTCTGAGTTTGACAAAGTTATGCAATAAATCAAAAGAGCAATAGTTTGTTTTTCTCTCTCTCCTAGGCACTAATCCCCTAGTTAATAGCCTCTAAAACTTTCTAATACTAAAGAACTGTAATCTGAAATTGCCATTATAGGAATATTTATTTGGTGATTCCCTAGTGATTTTTCTTTATAGAATCATGAGTGTCTTCAAAATATGCATACTTAGGACACCTTAATGCCATAGTACAAACCTTTAAAATAAATGAAGTTTAGGGCTGGGCTCAAATAGGATTAGAAGACTAGCATTTTCCTGAACTAAAGGAAAAGTTATCTCCTTCGACTGCCAATCACAAACCAAAGTCTTGAACTTTGACATATGTTAGCAATTATAGATGCAACCAAATTAAAACCTAAATAATTCAGTATTTATTAATGACTGTAAAATACACATATAAAGATAAGTAACATTAGAAAGAAATATATTTGAACATGTATATTTAGGACTGTTTTTCTTTGGAAACAAAGATTATGTATAGGGTTGTAAGGATTTAATGAGAGAATGTGCATAATGTACTTGCCCCAGGGCTTGGCACCTAGAAACACTCAAATGAGAACTATCACTATTATGACATCATCATCCTGGCTAAAACCAATCCCATTATTATAAACACTGTGAGATTTTTTGTTTTACACTTAAGACTGGCATAGTCTAATTATTTGTCTATAAAAACAGGTCGCATCAAGTTTAGGAAGGGGTAGATAAAAGTTTATCAAATAAAAAGTCTCTCCTTCAGTAATCCCAGTATCAAGAATGAGTGAAGAAATGTTGAGGCTAAGAACTGAGGGAACTCTTAAGGTGTTCCGATTGCTGTTGCTGAGGGGTTCCCAGTCTGTTCAGTTCACCTTTGCCAAACCATAGTGCCCATCTCATCCTCTCTGGAGGCAATAGGGATCCCAAAAAGTACTAGAGGAAACCAGCTCTACATGGCAACTCATCAACCAGTCTCATCTAGCTCTCTCTTCCAAAGAGTGGGAAATAACATGCCTTCTCTCCAGGCTAATTATTATTCCCTCTCTTCACCCCTTTGTGCTACTAACTCTATAGCTCTCTTTTTAAATTAATTTTATTTTTTATTACAGTTTATATTCAATATAATTTTGTATTAGTTTCAGGTGCACAGAATATTTGTTAGATAATCATAATCAAAGTGTTCCCCCCAATATTTGCAGTGCTCCCCCCAATATTTCCAGTATCCAACTGGCCCCACATATAGTTATTACAATATTATTGACTACTGAGTGGCCAGATTATTATGATCTCTGAACGCATAATAATCTGGCCACTCAGTGCATATCCTATATAATAAAAGGCTAATATGCAAATTGTCCCCTCAACCAGGAGTTCGACCAACTGCCCATGTCCCCTCCTTCTGGCCAGGCTGGCCAGACCCCACCCATGCATGAATTCATGCACTGGGCCTCAAATATATAAATATATATATACATACACTGAGTGGCCAGATTATTATGTGTTCAGAGATCATAATAATATGGCCACTCAGTATATATTTTCTATGCTATACTTTACATCCCTGTGACTACTTTGTAACTAAAATCTATCCTTTCCCTGTCTAATATCAATTTTAAATGAGATGTTCTTTTTCTGATAAAAGCCTGGAAAATCCTGAAATGGCTTCAGGATATATCAGGTTGGGTCACAAAGATCCTGTAGTAGTGCTCTACCTCATTTTAATTTTCAATTTTCTTTTTTCCTTGAAGATCTTTCACAAGGTTTAATAAAGTATGAGTAATGCTTAGTAACTTACCAATAATATTTACTGAAAAAGTGTTAACTAAGCTATCTGTCAACTGATGGTTGTTGGCCCTAATTCAATGCCAACAAGAATCCCCACCTTGGGCTACGGTGAAGAAGGAAACTTTATTCAGTGCAAAAGGTGATACAGCATGGTTGTTAAAACAGCACTGCTGTGAAATAACTCAACAGTGCTACAGTGGGGCTGTGAAACAGCCCTGGGGACAGGCCCCTCGCTGGCTAGACAGCTCTACTCTGCTCCTTCATGGTCTGCTCTGCTTGGTGCTTTGTGCTGCGCAAGTCTGTTGTGCTCCACATGTTCTGCTTTGCTCTGCTCCAGCGAGACATCCTCGTTGTCTCTGCTCTAGCTGGGGAAAGGCAGTCTACAGTGGAAAGTATGCTCCTGGAGTTAGAGGGGAGCTGACTTATATGACAGAAGTCCTGCCCCTGGTCCCTGATTGGTCCTGCCTCATGCAAATGAGGGCACCAAATCATCAGTTTGATTGTTCCCAAGGCACTGTCCTGATTGGTCAGAACACAGCCACTCTGATTGGTCAGAGCTGTGCAGTTCCGATTGGATAAGGAAAGAAAGCCTCAGTCCTATTGGTTGAAATAGGATTCCAGGAAACTTTTACAAGGGCTGATTCATATGGGAGAAACAGTGCAGGAGGGCTGTTCAGTGCAAATGCAGTTTAGTGCAGAGGCAAGCAGGTTAGTGCAGAGGCTTTACAGCAAAGGGCAGTTTGCCTGACAGGCCCCTGTGTAGAAATGGCTGCTAGGCTCTGCCTTTTTTATTTGAGCCCAGTTAGCCACCAAGAGCCCTTCTTAATAGGAGTCTCTTTTCCCCTCAGAGTTCAAATACCTCAGTCTCTGTGGCCCTAATGTTTCTGCAAGTCCATTAAAATTGGTGTTCTTCCATACTCAATTCTAGGCTCCCTCATCTTTTCCATCTATAGCAGTCCCCCCTTATCTGCGGTTTCAGTTTCCACAGTTTCAGTTACTCATGCTCAACTGCAGTCTGAAAATATTAAATGGGAAATTCTAGAAATAAATCATTCATCAGTTTTAAATTGTGCACTGTTCTGTGATGAAATCTCAATCCCACCCGGGATGTGAATCATCCCTTTGTCTAGCTTATCCTTGTTGTAGACACTCCCCAACCATTAGCTACTTAGTAGTCTTCTCACTGATCAGATCCACTGTGGTAGTATCTCAGTGCTTGTGTTCAAGTCAACCTAATTTTACTCAATAATGGCCCCCGAGTGCAAGAGTAGTGATGCTAGCACTTCAGATATGCCAAAGACAAGCTGTAAACTGCTCCTTTAAGTGAAAAGGTGAAAGTTCTCAACTTAATAAGGAAAAAAAACTTGTATGTGAGGTTGCTAACAGCTATGGTAATAATGAATCTTCTTTCCATGAAACTGTGAAGAAGGAGTAAAAAAATTTTGTGCTAGTTTTGCTATTGCACCCCAAACTGCAAAAGTTAAGGCCACAGTGCATGGTAAGTGCTTAGTTAAGATGGAAAATACTTTAAATTTGACATAGCATCATAATGGCTGAATGATCCTCCTTCTGACCTGTCTTTAGAAGATCAACAGTAGTCTAGCACTGTTACAATACCTGTATCATTCACCTCATTATATAGGCACTGTATCTCATATCATCATCATAAATAGATGGATGAGTACAATACAAGATATTTTGAGAAAGCCTACAATCACATAACTGTAATTATAGTATATTGTTATAATCTACTAGTGGTCTGGTGCACAGATTTATGCACATTGAAAGAAAATTAATTAGAAGGTGGCCAGCAGGACAGGACTGGGCAAGATGGGCCGGACATGCCCTAGAGTCAACCTCTTGCGGTCCCTCCCCGGCCAGCCGCACCTGGGGCGGTGATGGGGCTTGAAGAGAATCTGCAGAGTGAGCGGGGTCCCTCCGGCAGGTAAAGTCCCTTGGCCTGGCCTGCAGGGATCAGGTCAAAACTGGCAGTCCAACATTCCCCGGAGTGCAAGAGGGCACTCTGCAAAGTTGCTGTCACTCAACAGCTCCTGAATTGAACGTCTGCCCCCTAGTGGTCAGTGCACATCATAGCTACTGGCCAGCTGATTGGCCCGTCAGCCGGTCACTTAGGCTTTTATATATATATAAAAGCATATATATATATATATATATATATATATATATATATATATATATATATTATTAATCATTTATTGTGTCTAATTTATAAATTAAACTTTATCATAGGTATTAATGCATGGGAAAAACATAGTATATAGAGTTTGGTACTATCTGTGGTTTCAGACATCCACTGGGGTTCTTGAAATGTATCCCCCACAAATAAGGGGGGGACTACTGCATATTATCTCTCTGGAAAATCTTATGCTTCCATATGTTTCAGTTATAATCTATATGCTGATGACTTCAACTACATATTTTCAGTCCAGTTTTTTATCTAAAGCACAAAGTACATATCTAACTACTCTTGGATATACTCAGATACCTTGACCTTGAATCCATCATTTACCTCCCAAATCCTGATTATCTCCATTACTTATATATTCCAATGGAACCACAGAATTAGTACATCAATAGTCTAGAAAGAAAAATGTTGCCTCCGTTATAAACCACACATCTAGTCAGTCAAGCCCTACTGACTTTACCTCAAGTATTTTTCTTAGTCTTTCTACCTGTGCACACCACTATTGCCTTCCCTAGTCTTGGCCACTATAATCTCTAATCTAGATTCCTTTAAGATCCTCATAACTGGTCTCACTGATTCTAGTCTTCCCCTTCTACTACACTCAAGTCAGGATGCTCTTTCTAAACAAACATCTGTGATATATAACAGAAAGCTGAGTAAAAAATGGGATTATTGAGAAGCAATACTAAGGAGTTACTAGATTTTTAAAGATTTATCAGGTCATTATGAGGTCCATGAAAAATAATGAGCTCAGATACAATGAAGGCTCTTCTCATAACTGCTATAAAGTTGACAAAGATGATAATGATGATGGTGATGATAATGAAGATGAAATAAAAAGATGACTTGTAGGTTATTTAAGTCATATCAGCAGACCAGTAGGAAAGTAAATAAGTTGGGAAGTAGTGGAGTTAGGCTCACAGAAACCAATCTATCTTTAGGGCTGGCCCCAGAATGGCTGGCGAGGTCAGAACAAACCTGTGTCCAAACATAAGCAGCATTCAGGTAGATGTTATTAGATTGAGAACCCAGGAGGCTAACCAAGGCAACATTAAGTGATGGACACAGAAATTGATAAAGCATGTTAATGCATTGAATTAATAACTATACCAATAACAAATAATTGTGAGGTTTTATATTTGTAACTATAGTTATAACAAAATACTGGTCAACAACAAAAAAAGGTAAAGTATAAATGAATAACAAAAGTGTATAAATGTCCTTTTTATAGTCAAGAAGATTATACATATATATATATATATATATATATATATATATATATATATAATTTAAATATCCTCTCTAATAAAAGGGTAATATGCAAATTAACCATCACTCCACTACATAAGCCACACCCACCAGCCAAACCACGTCCACCAGCCAATCAGGGCGAGTATGCAAATTAACCCCAGCCAAGATGGCTACAGCCACAGAGAGCAAGGTTTCTCAGGTAACAGAGCAAGCTAAGCTTTCTGATAGCCGTTGCAGACCTAAGCCTCCACTCAAGCTACAAAGTTTCAATTATAGAAGGTGAATTAACTGCCACAGAAATGGCTGCCGCCCCGGAGGGAGCAGCAGGCTTGGCTCCGCTCCAGGCTACAAAGTTTCAATTGTAGAAGGAAAATAAATTCCAGATACCAGGGCCTCTGCTTGGGTTGCCAGGGGGCGTGGCCGGCCTGCAAACCACCACAGGCCCCTTGCTCAGGCCGCCCCACGCCCCAAGGGAACCCCACCCTGATCCGGGACACCCTTCAGGGCAAACCAGCTGGCCCCCACCCATGCACCAGGCCTCTATCCTATCTAATAAAAGAGTAATATGCAGATTGACCATCACTCCAACACTAAGGTGACCAGATCGTCCCGCTTTTGGTGGGACAGTCCCGATTTTTAACAATTTATCCCACGTCCCACGGCATTTTAAAAAAGTCCCTATTTTTGGAAAGATAGGGACTTTTTTAAATTGCTGTGGGACTCGGGACAAATTGTTAAAAATCAGGACTGTCCCGCCAAAAGTGGGACGATCTGGTCACCTTATCCAACACACAATATGTCTGCCCCCATGTGGTCAAAGATCCTGCCCCCATGTGGACACAAGATGTCCACTACAAGATGGCCAGCAGGAGAGGGCAGTTGGGAGGCACCTGGCCTGCAAGGGAGGGCATTTGAGAGGGACCAGGCCTGCAAGGGAGGGCAGTTGAGAGAGACCAGCCTTGCAAGGGAGGGCAGTTGGAGGTGATCAACCCTGCAGGAGAGGGCAGTTAGGGGTGACCAGGCCGGCAGAGGAGGGAAGTTGGGGGCAAACAGGGTGGCAGGGGAGCAGTTAAGCATCAACCAGGCTGGCAGCGGAGTGGTTAGGGGGTGATCAGGCTGGCAGGCAGAAGCAGTTAGGGGCAATCAGGAAGGCAGGCAGGCAAGCAGTTGGGAGCCAGCAGTCCTGGATTGTGAGAGGGATGTCCAACTGCCCGTTTAGGCCCGATCCAGGATCGGGCCTAAACGGGCAGTCGGACATCCCTCCAGGAGTCCCAGATTGGAGAGGGTACAGGCTGGGCTGAGGGACAACCCCCCTCCGTGCACGAATTTCGTGCACCGGGCTTCTATTTTATATATATATATATATATATATATATATATATATATATATATATATATATATAAAGAGATTTGCAAAAATGTAAAACAATGCACCCTTCTTACTAATTTTTTTTTTTAGTTTGGAAAATATAGTTTTTTTCATATAGATATTTGTTATTTTGTATGTAGTAGATGTATGATTGCTATTTTAAATAAATCAACCAATAAACATGTGTTTCATTTCTTAGTTTTAATGTCTAATCTCAATAGATATATAGCAATAGATATAGCCCACATAAATAAAAGCTCTTTGGGGTTCTCAATGACTTTTAAGATGACAAAGGGATATTGAGGTAAAAAATTTAACAACCACCACCTTTCGGTTGGAAACTCATGAAGGCTAACTAACATGACTGACAACAACAATAGAATGGCTCATTTTGAACAAAATGATTGAATTTGAAAAAAATGAAGGTGGAAGCCTGAGGAGGTACTGTTAAAAAATCAAGGGTAGTTCTCACAATTATATGAAGTCAGTAGAAAATGCCTCATCTTCTCATCCTTCTGGACTATTCCTTCTACCCACTCATGCGAAGCAGCGTATCAGTATGGCACCATTTCCAGGCACAAAGACCACAGATGTATAAACAACCTTCCACCCCTTTCAGGGAAGTCAACGAATGTGCCAGAGCTCTTGGCTCTGTTTACACTGGAAAAACGCTCTCTTTCCCTTATAGGAAAAAAAAAAAATTAAATTTTGCCAGTGTCACCAAGAAGGTGGGGTAGTGGAAGCTATATGTGAAATAATACAAAAAGTATTCTTTTCAAAGCTGCAGAACCAAGAGTGGAATGGGAAAATGGAGGCAAGGATCCAAGGGGCTAACGTTTCAAAGCACAGAGGCGTAAAATATACTCTGTAAATGCAGTGATACCGTGTAGTGTTCTATGCCATTAAATTATAACCGCCTGGAGTAAATTTTTAAATGTGCCATTTACAAAGTTACCAAAATGAGGGAAGCTGATCCTTTTATTTTTGTTCTACTTACATTGTGTATATAAGTAGTATTTCTTGGAGAAAATTTCAGAAACTATAGCAATCTCTCAAACCAGATGGCTAATATTACTATCACTACTTCAATTTCATATATTTAAACACTAGGCAGAATGTTTGAGTCAATCTGCAATAAACCTAAGAAAATAATTCAAGTTGATTGAAGATGGAGCCAATTTGTCTTCTATTCAGGTGTCTTGTTTTTCAGCTCATGCATATTAACAGGTATGATGTGAGAGTGAATTTACGGAGGCACAAGTCGAAACCTGGGAAATGTGTTGTAACTGTGAATTAACAGACTCGCCAAAACTTGTACTGACTGAAACTCACAGCTCCTCTTTCTAAGCATATCAAGTATTTGACGTATCTACTTTCAAGCTCCTGCAAAGATATTTCTATCTTATGAATAACTGCTCTCATGCAATAAAAAAATAAAAGTAAGATTACTTTCTTCAGAATAATGGTAACCCATTTATAATAACCAACAAACCCCAAATATCAAAAATCTGATGAGTTCATTGCTTTGGTCTTCTATTAGGCATCCACATCACTGTAAGGGTGACCCTACAGTCTCTTTTGCCTCTTAGTTTTCCCACAGACCTTATTCTTTACAAGTACCTGTGCTCATTTTGTTTTAGACTTTTTTGCTTTTGGTTTTAATGCCCCTTTACATGCTTATTTTCTATGGGCACTAGGTTCCAGTGTTCTTTGGGGTACTTGATAGTAAGTAGAATACTACATTTTAGAACCAAAGGAAACAAAATGCTACTGTTTTGTAGAATGATGAAGAACAAAGAAACAAATTTCCTGATCATTTAAACATATATACTTTCAGTGGTATTAGGTTCTCCTAGATAAAGCATTCTCATTTTTATTCATATTAATTTCTGAAACAGAGACTAAAATATCTCAAAAAGCTTTCCAAGAATGTTATCTTTTACACCCAAACTAAGCTTCATTGCCAACTACAATGCTCACAAAACTTATTTTATAAAAATAAGCTCTGAATGAATGAGACATAGGTATCAAGGCAATTATGTATTATTTAGCCATCTAGTCTACATATGTGGGTTGTTGTTTTATATCTTCCCTTCTTTCAGTTGTCTGTATCAAAAACAATTAAATGTGAAAACAGAGTGTTGGGCCATTATGATCCTATCCAAATGATTCACTAATGAGTAGCTTTTATTTACCTTTTATTTCTATTCTGATTCTTTCCCACAAATCTTTGATATAAGCAAAAGTTGCTTCTGTAAATTAATCTTCATGAAAACCTTCTTTATATTCATGTTTTATTAGATCATGTCAATTAGTCTCCTGCAGTTCTAAGAGGCTGTATCTACGAGCAAAAATCCTTTGTAAATCACTGACACTCTTCCTTTACCAGCTGAATAACCTGAGGCAGGAGGACATGAGTACGTGTTACCTGGCAACGTGTTTATCTGTGAGCTCTTGGCTGCAGCGTCTTGGGGAATTGACATGGGAAAATATTTCAACGTTGATTTGCCCTCTGGAAGGGGCCCAGCTCTGGTTGTTTTCAAGGTATTCAAATGTTTCCCATCTGTTATCAAACTATTACTAAGCAACCTTCATATTCTATCCAGGCTTTTGGCAGGACTCCAGGAATACAAATATAAATAATTTAAATAAAATAAGAGTCCCTGATTTCAAGAGGCTCATAGTCTAGTAAACAGAGATACACTGAGGAAAATTCAACACAGATTGTGAATCTTATCCATTCACTCCCATTGAGACCCTTGGATGCCGGGCACTGTGGTCTCGGGATAGCAGAAGGGAACTCAGAGGGAAGGCCCTTCGCCCAACTGGAGGGTTCAGAGGTGATTTCCTGAAAAGATATAACATTTGAATTTTTAGTTATATACAAATAGATGTAGACAGGGACAAGGGCATTATGGATAAGTAAAGGACATCGTCAAAAACAAAGTAGTGTGAAATGTCATGGACAATGCAGGAATCTATACTAGTTACTATTTCTAGAACATTAAATGCTAGGATTAGAGAAATGGCCAATGAGATTGGAATTCTGTGAAGGGGAGAATGCTGGGTTGAAATTATCAAAAAGCACCCATCTTCTCTAAGGCCCCTTGACTAGAAGGAACTTAGAAAAGCTGAAGGCATTCTTTCAGCAAAAAAATTATAAACTCATTAGGCTAACATAACTATTGTACAGAATTTAGGTAAGAGCTTTCATGTGGTATAGACAGAAAAAGGAGGTTAGATAAATACCACAGAAATAAATAGAAAGTTTAGCTTGACTGAATCATTGAATTTTTCACAGACATGCAACATATATTCACATACACAAAAAACTCTAGGATAGCAACTTATTTGTATTAGCTAAAATATACTTATTTAATATGCAGTGTCTAAAGCCACTACCCAGGTCATGATTAACCTGAAAGTGAGTGAAAATAATATAACCAGTTTAAACCAGATTCCTGCTCACTTTAGTTCTGTATATACTTCCTAGCTTCTGTAACATCTAAAACTGGAGACACACTTATTATACATTTCTGTGGGGAGATTAAGGAAAAGACAGAGAAGGATTATCTCTATATCGTCCAGTTTTTCCTAATTTTGTCCTAGCTGTCCTGGAGAAAAATCAGTTCTATGATGTGAATTGCATACAAACTATTCACAGTTGACCACATCCGCTGGGCAAGACTCACCAATCCCAAGGAATGTACAAACTCAGGTTCCAAAACACAGGCTGTCTGATCATTCTAGCCGTCTAAATTGGGAACTAATTAAATGTTTTAACTGGAAGTCTCTCCTTGCTGCAGCAGAAAGAGTCATTTTGAAGCAGACATATCAATGAGACACTTCTTTGGGAAAATTCAGTTCAACTACAAGAGACAACTGCTTTTGGTTGGCAGCACAGTCTATTCCTACTTGATCCCTGCCACCCCGCAATGCATACACACGGGCTAAACATCACTCATGGTGAGAGGTGCAACTACAGAGAAAGGATGACATTAAATCTCACAGATGTCAAACTCATCAGAAACAGTTTGTTCTCACCTATCTAGGATTTCAATCCCGTCCACTGGGGCTGATGAAAGATTATATAAATTATTTGCATAAAGAAGCTTTTAGAGCAGCACTTAAACATGTTGGGTATCGTCTGAATGCAGTAAGAGTGGGAGGTTATTCATTTCCATTAGTAATTAGATGTTGATTGAAGCATTTCTCCTGCTTGGCAATCCCTTAAACAGGTATAATATTCTGAGGCAGTAAAGCTCTAATTCTCTCCAAGTGAGGAGTCTCCACTTGAACTTACAGCCCAAGTTTCTTCAGAGGGGCTACTGGAATTATTAGATTAGCCGATGTGGATCTAAGACGTAAGTCTGGCCAGAAACCCTGAAGGCCAGAAGGAGGAAGCAGTCACGTGTCCTGAAGTGAGACATCTCCACTTGGATTTATAGCCCACGTTTCTTTAGAAAAGCAGAAGCTTTAAGTACCACAAAGTCTCATGGATTATTATTGGGTATCACCCCATCAATTGTTTTGGATGCAAAAATTAGTGTTAAACATGAAAAAAGTTGCAACAAATACACAGAGACTTCAAGTTGTTCAGCAACTGCTCTTGAGCAAGAAGTACCTAGAGTGAAGATGCAATTAATATTGACTGACATGAACACTTAATAGGAGTCAGAGATTGTGCAAGGTAATGGTATACAGATATAAAAAAAGACACATTAAAATAAGGTACACAGCCTGGCTGGTATGGTTGAACCAGGAGGTCACGGTTCAATTCTTAGTCAGGGCACATACCAGAGTTACAGGCTCCATCCCTAGTAGGGGGCATGCAGGAGGCAGCCAATCAATGATTCTCATCACTGATGTTTCTATCTCTTTCTCCCTCTCCTTTCCTCTCTCTGAAATCAATAAAAACATATTTTTAAAAATATGGTAGACACATAAAAAGATAACTTTGATATTTTAAGTAAGTTTCAAGACAGAGATAAGCATAGAGTGGTACAAAAGAAATTCGGAAAGGAAATGAGGCCTAAACTAAATTCTGCACAATGAGTAGGAGTTGGCCAATTTAAAAAGGAATGGATGGGTATTCCAGGTAGAGGGAGAAGAATAACCCAAATAAAGTATGTGGTTTTACTATAAGCAGTTTGATATTATCAGACTACACATTGAGAAATGAAGATTGGTAGGGAATAAGAAGAGAGAACTCAGTAAAAACAAATACCTTTATTTACTGGGGGGGGGGGGGGGGAACTCTTGAGAAAAAAAGAGCTCTCTTGAAAATAAGAAATGTCTAATTTTAAATATGGTCAAAACATCTCAATAGGCATATAACAAAATTGAATATCTGAATAACCAAGAAACTTATGAATATTTGATTGCCTCATTAGTAATAATATAAATGCTAACAAACTTTATGGTATGATAAGGAACTTGAACTTTCCTCTTGGTAATGGTAATCCATTGAATAAGTTTACAGAAAACCAAGAAAAAATAGACAATGTAAATAGATCCACTGGAGATCCAGATATTGACACAGTGGTTTATATGGAAATACAATAGACCAAGAATGGCCAGAATATTCTTAGAAAAGAAGAACAAAGTTGAAGGACTTACTTTACCAGATAGTAAGACTTACTATAAAGCAACAATAATAAAAGCATAGTGTAATGATAGACAAATAGATCAATGGAACAGACTACAGGGTCCACAAACAGACATACAAATACTATAATTTTGATTCAGGTGGCACTACCAAGCAGAGGGCAATGCATCATCTCTCAGTAAATGGTGCTGTGTTATCTGGATATGCACATAAAAAATAAATAAATAAAAGGCTCTGGCAGGTTTGGCTCAGTGGATAGAGCATCAGCGCAAGGACAGAAGGGTCCCAGATTTAATTCCAATCAAGGGCACATACCTGGGCTGTAGGCTTGGTCCTCAGTCCAGCAGAAGGCAACCAATTGATGTCTCTCTCACACATGGATGCTTCTCTCTGTCTCTCCCCCTCCCTGCCACTCTCTATAAAAATCAATGGAAAAATATCCTCAAGTGAGGATTAACAAAAAATAAACAAATAAGTAAGTAAATAAATAAATAAATAATAAAAGGACTCCTGTCTCACATGACAAAAAAAGATCAATTCCAGGTACATTATAGAGCTAAATATGAAAGGTAAAACATTAAAACCTCTAGAAGAAAACACAGAAAAATATTTTTATGATGTGGGGGCCCATAAACAGACTTATAAAAGACTAGTCTTAAAAAAAACAATTGATAAATTGGATTATATTTAAAATTAGAAACTTCTGATAATCAAAATCTTAATATATTAAGAGTGTAAAGTTTTATATATTATACTAGAGGCCTGGTGCATGAAATTCGTGCACGGGGGGTGTGTTCCTCAGCCCAGCCTGCACCCTCTCCAATCTGGGATCCCTCACACAATCCAGGACTGCTTGCTCCCAACTGCTCGCCTGCCTGCCTTACTGATTGCCCTTAACTCCTTCTGCCTGCCAGCCTGATCACTCCCTAAACACTCCCCTGCCAGCCAGATTGATGCCTAACTGCTCCCCTGCCAGCCCAATTGCCCCTAACTGCCCTCCCCTGCTGGCCTGGTCTCCCTGAACTGCCCTCCCCTGCCGACCCGGTCACCCTAACTGCCCTCCCCTGCCAGCCTCATTGCCCCTACCTGCTTTCCCCTGCTGGTCGGGCCTCCCCCCCCCCCAACTGCCCTCCCTTGCAGGCCTGGGTCCCCCCAAACTGCCCTCCCCTGCAGGCCTGGTCCCCCCCAACTGCCTTCCCCTGCAGGCCTGGTCCCCCCCAATTGCCCTTCCCTGCAGGCTTGATCGCCCCCAACTGCCCTCCCTTGCAGGCCTGGTCCCTCCCAACTTCCCTCCCCTGCTGGCCATCTTGTGGCAGCCATCTTGTGTGTTGGAGTGACAGTCAATTTGCATATTACTCTTTTATTATATAGGATATATATATATATATATATATATATATATATATATATATATAAAATCTTCATCCATATCCATGTCTATCCGTCCCACAAAAGCATATATTCAGAATATATAAAGAACTCTTACAAACCAGAAAAAAGGCAATAAGTCCAATTTTTTAAATGAATAGACACAATACGAAATAGATATCTGAACACCCAAGAAACATATGAATGTTTTATCAGTAATCAAGAAAATGAAAAGTAAAATTATGGTGAGAGTATTAGACATCCCCTAGATTAGGTAAACTTAAAAAGACCAGTCATACCAACTGTAAGCAAGGTTACAGAGCTACTGGTGCTCTCAAACAATGATGTAGGAATTTAATTAATATAATCATTTTGGAGGACCCTTTGGTAGCAACCACCAAAACTGGACAGAAGTGTACTTTGTAGCCTAATAATTTCATTACTAGGTATGTATTTTCTCAATATAAATGCATAATATCTTCACCAAAATAAATGTTCAGAGCATCACCATTTGTAATAGTCTCAGGATGGAAAGTGCTCAAATGCCTAATACCAGTAGAATGGATAAACAAATTATGGTATAGTCTTAGAATGGGATACCACACAGTAATGAGAATGAATATTTCACAACTATATATAAGCATATGATGAATTTCACAAACATAAATGTTAGAGGAATGAAACTATAAAAAAGTATATATCACATGCCTTCATTTTCATAAAATATAAAGTATGTTGTTAGAAATCAGGATAGCAATTATCCTTGGGATAAGGAGTGACTAGAAGGTGATACAAAGAGGAGCTTTTATAGATGCAGATAATATTCCGTTTTTTACCCAAATGGTGGTTATACAGATATATTCAGTTGATGAAAATTATTTGCCTGTACATTAACGATATGTTCACCAGTCTATTTATTCTGCTAGCTTTACTTCAACATACTGGCTAAAAAGCATCAAGAAGAGTCAGGCAGGTAAAATAAATGAGAGAATCAAACTTGGTGTAAGAGTATCAACTATACTTCTTGCTATGGGTTGTTCTTAATATTGTATATCAATAAAAATTATAATAAGGTCAGCGGGTATGGCTCAGTAGGTGAGTGGTGACCTATGAACCAGGAAGTCATGGTTTGATTCCTGGTCAGGGAACATGCCTGGGTTGTGGGCTTGATCCCCAGAGGGGGGCATGCAGGAGGCAGCCAATCGATGATTCTTTCTCATCATTGATGTTTCTATCTCTCTCTACCTCTCCCTTTCTTTCTGAAATCAATAAAATAAATAATATTAAAACACAAAAATATAGAAAATACTCTGTATGTGAGTTAATAAAGGATATAACCACTAGTTAGAACTAAGAAAAAAGTAGGAAACTGGCATAAAATAAAGGCAGAAGATCTGACCTGTTGAAAAGCATACTTCTGGTAGGGGAGGGCTATAATGGGTCAATGGAGGGGGGAAGGGGACATAAGTAATACTTTCAACAATAAAGATTTTAAAAAATAAATAAAATAAATAAAAAGCATACTGTTGGGCTCAAGTAGACATTAATAAATGTGTTTCCCATTCATGGTTGCAGAATATTAACCCTTTGCACTCGCTTGCTTTTTTCTCGATTCCTTTATTCTACTCGGGATTTAATTTTTTAAATACCCCAGATTTTACAAAGCGCGGCAGTAGAATAAAAAACTGGAGTTTCTTTTCATACAAACTTATTTATTTGGATTTTTTTATATTTCAAATTATTGATACATTCAATAACCGTCGCACTCGACATTCGAGTGCAAAAGGTTAACTGAAGGAAATTTCTGAGCTTCAAAGAGCCACCTTTGGGAAACATGCAGAGAATAAATTCAAACTTCCATATGTAGAATTCTCCCCAATTATTTGTAATCTATTTCAAAACACTGAATATATGTCAGTTTATAGGCAAATGATTTTGCTTTCTAGCTGAACTTCCATCTTCAAAATTAGCTGTATATATATGAATGGGCAAAATACAAGTATACCCTACACATTTTGTCATGCAATTGTAGCCTGGAATTCCAAAGTACTATATTATACTAGAGGCCCGGTGCATGACATTCATGCACGGGGGGTGTGTCCCTGAACCCAGCCTGCACCCTCTCCAATCTGGGACCCCTCAAGGGATGTATGGCTGCCCATTTAGGCCTGATCCCACCGGGCAGTTGGACATCCTTCTCACAATCCAGGACTGCTGGCTCCCAACTGCTCGTCTGCCTACCTTCCTGATTGCCTGTAACTGCTTCTGCTTGCCAGCCTGACCAACCCCTAACCACTCCCCTGCCAGCCTGGTTGGTGCCTAACTGCTCCCCTGCCAGCCTGATTGCTCCTAACTGCCCTCCCCTGCAGGCCTGGCCACCCCTAACTGCCATCCCCTGCAGGCCTGGTTACTCCTCACTGCCCTTCCCTGCAGGCCTGGTTGCCCCCAACTTCCCTCCTCTGCTGGCCTGGTCAACCCTAACTGCCCTCCCCTGCAGGTTTTATTGCCCCCAACTGCCCTCCCTTTCAGGCCTGGTCCCTCCCAACTGCCCTCCCCTGCTGGTCATCTTGTGGTGGCCATCTTGTGTCCACATGGGGGCAGCATCTTTCACTACATGGGGCAGCCATCTTGTGTTGGAGTGATGGTCAATTTGCATATTACTCTTTTATTAGATAGGATTTCAGCCTGGTTTGGCCCATTTTTATTCTTTTTTTTTTTTTTTTTAAAGTAAGGTTTTTGTTCTTGTTTGCTTTGAGAAGCTTTGGTAACTTCCCTGCAAATTACCATCTCTATCATGAATTCTAATTTTCAAAGTCAGTCTATGCCGTTATTGCTTTTCAGCAGTCCCCAGCATGGCTGAATCTTCTAACGATGCTTCATATAACTACAGATAATGTCTTCACCTTGCCTGCTTGTGCATGCCATCCTTCAGAGCATGGCAGCCACTTCCATCTACTAGCCTACACAATAGAACTAAGCTAGAGCAAAGAAAATACAACCAAAGTCAATGCACTTTTCGCAGACCAAGTTTGAGAGTGGAGGGCCCTATTTAATTAGTTTTTATATATCACTCTTAAGTCATTTTGACAAAGCCCTTGCATAAAGCCTTTTTGTAAGTAAATCAAGCCAACCAAGCAATTGTATGGGAACCTTCTTACTAGGTATTTTCCTCTTAGTGGTTAATTCAGATGAAACATTTAGGAAGCAAAAGAGAATGTCAATACCCACTCCCAGGATCAGCTGAATATTTGGTTCTCTTTGGTTACTGTCACAGAGGGAGGGCAGCTGGACTTGGAATGGTCTATGTGGAGCTACAAAGGGACACCCAGCAGCAGCTCTGAAGGCCAAAGAGGAGGAAGTTGTGAAGTGTCTCATTCAGACCCAATGACCTAAACGGTCGGGGTTCACCAAATCGCAAATACCTCCTGGGATGGCGAGACAGCACACAGTTCCTGCGGCAGGATGTTGGGCTTGTATCAAGAGTGTGCTGTGTATCCTTGGCTCTCCTCCTCCAAGGCTGGCATTGGGTCTGCGCTATTGTCCGCTTCACTCAAACCAGAATTGAGGGAGCTGAGGTAAGCCATTGACCCGAGTGTTTCCTCAGCTCCCAAGGAGTGTTTACTGAAGGGTGGTGTTTTTCAAAGCCTTTAATAAGAAGTACACCACGTCCTCCGTACCTTTATTTTTCTAAATGTGTGGAGAGGACACACTGTTTTTGCTTTTTGCCAGCCTTCCAAAACATTCTTGTCGCTGTGAGTTGCATGGCATCCTCAGTGTGGACAACATGAGCAGAACTCTGTACTGCAATGATTTCCAAACAAGAAAAATCTGACTCTAGAAACATCCCCAAACTAGGGCCCAACAAAAGTGTCAAATTTTTTTTGAGAAAAGCAATGCAGATAGGAATAAAAGTACAATTCATGTTTGCCTTCAGGACTCTAAGACAGAAACAGGAAAAAATGTTTGATTTAATATCCTCTTTCATATCATTTTTTAAATTATTCTTAAATTGCTTGGGGTGACAGTAGTCAACATGAATATATAGGATTCATGTGTGTGGATTTCTATGTTACAAGATCTGTATATTGCACTGTGTGCCCACCACCCAAAGTCAAATCTTCTCCTGTCACCTCATATTAGGACCCCCTTTTCCTCCCACCACCTTCCCTCTGGAAAACACCACTCTGCTGTTTGTGTTCATAAATTTCAGTTTTATATCCCACATATCTTCATATCATCTTGACCCATTCTCAGACATTGCACCAGAAAACAAATGTGGGGCTTAATAATATAAATGTGTTTTCTTAACACAAGCCACTTCAACCTCTTGGACAGATGTTCCCTCCTTACAGAACAATTAGCCTGACGTGGGGCTTATATTCTCTGCTGAATAAGACAATAAGGATGAGCATTTCTCCTGCATGACAAGGAGTAGAGCATGAGACAGAGAGGAGAAGGAAAAGTATTGCATATTTATCTCTATCAGTTGAGAGATGGAGGTTTTCCAAGAATCCACAGGGAAGAAGTTTCTCAACTAACCTAAGAACAGTCTGCAGACTCTCTTAAGATACTCTCCCATCTTAAAGGAGATGAGAAATTCTGAGCTCTGTGTGACCTGAGGAAGCCCATGTTTAAGGACTAGTGTGCATCCTGATTTTGCATTTCTTCTCAGTGTCCCACAGTTCATTCAGGCATCATTTCTGAAGCAGAGCAGCCTGATGCACTAAGATGTAGATGAAGAAATGCGAAGGGGAAGCTTGCACACACAGTCTCTAGAAACTATTGCAGTCTAGGGGTTGGAGGCATCATGAAGTATCTTCGAAAAACACAAAGGTAGAGCCCTAATTTTTGAAAGGGACAAGCCAGTGGGTGATCTGGACATCAATGTATCAGAGAATGGGTAATAAAGAGCAAATTCTAGAAACTGCCTTAAAATTGAAGGACTGTCGTTTTAGATCTTAAATATCAAAATGTGAAAATAATGAGAAGCATCTATAAGAAAGAAAAGCACTTTAATTTTTCAAAAATTGGGGACTTAGGAAAAATAGAAAATTCAGAAAGATAGTTTGTTGTAAAAACACACACATTTATTAAGAAGGCAAATATTCTAAATGGCTCTCTTTTTAAAGAATTTTAATATATGTTCCTCTATTAAATTAGTATATCAAGGACATTTCATTCATTAGTTATTAGAGCCCAGTGCCAATGGGCTCTAAGATTTTTTAAAGTCTACAAAAATGATTGAAACCTAAAAAAAAAAAAAGTATTGGCTCCAAACTACAAAATGAGAGCTGCAAAATGGAAATGAATAAATAATTAAATGTCTACAAAAAATAACATTACATCAACTAGTCAACTGCAACTTTAATTTGTAATTGCAGCATAAATTATATTTAATGTGGAATATGGGTGGATTTAATTTGTTTGATATATTATACATGCAGGGCAGCCAAAAATAAGATCACAAGTTCCTCAAAACAGCCCTGAATAACATCAATATGATAAAAATGGCCATTTGTTTTCCTAAAGGCATTGGAAGTTAAACAAGAGGAAATGGGAGAATTAGGAATGTCCATGTTAAGTACCAAAACAGTATGTCTTGGAGAGAGTAATGCCACCTCTCCCAAGAACAGGCAATACTGACTGCAATCATCACCATCTTTCCCCTGAATTAAGGCACTGCTATATTGTGCGGGTGAGGGGGGGTTGTTAAAGAATAAGTTTTCCTTAGAAAAGGTAGACAGGCCTGTCACACCTCATTGTACACCCTATTCGGAAAATCGAGAAAATCAATTCGAGGTTATTCCCGAGAGATGACATCTAGTGAGTGTGAGGAGTGGTAGGGAGATGGGGGTGTTTTAAACGTGAAGGAAGACCTAGCTCTGAGCAAGCAGGCCTGGCTGAGATATAAGATAAGTAATGTCTGGGACACAATACACTCGGTGTGTTACAGAACAGCAAGAATTCGTCCACCCAGCACTAGTAGAACCAAACACTAGACAATGAGAATTGCAGTGGAGAAATGTTGTCTATTTTATTATGAATGGTGCTACTTAGGAGAACTGGAAGCAAATGCTTAAAAACTCAAACTCCCGGATGAATGGCATGTAGGTTACAGATTATATAGAGAAAAACTGCAAGACACCTGTGGATCTGGGGGTTTGGGGTCCTGTTGGGAGCTTGGTTGGAAGTGAGGTAAGGGTGATGAACCATTTCTTCAGGTATTGAACTCACTCTACTTTAGGGCTTAGCAATTGAAACATAACTTAGGTCAAGATGTTATCTTTAGCTTGCCAGAGGTCTGGACCATGTGACCATTAGTCAGGTCTGAGCTACTGCCTTCTGCTGCCTAGGGCATTGCTGATTATCTGGGGGAAAGGCTAAGTCTCTGAGGGGCATCTATAAATAGAAAGAGATGATTTCTAGAGTTAGGATTTACTAAGCTTAAAGCCCTCGGTTTCGGGTGGAACAGTTTAGTTTGGGATCAATCTTGGATTTTGATATCCTCACTTGATCTTTCCTATTGAAGGAAAATGATCTGCTCCTTGATATCCTCTAGTCACCCAACAAATATAGTAGTACACATCAGTGAATACCCTAGCAATATAATCTACATTTGATGGACAATATTTTCCTTATTTCTTAAAAACTGCTTCTTCAAAACTTTTGTCATCTCTCCATTCCCCTTGCCGCCCTCCCTCTCTTTGTCTACCTTCCCCACCACACACTCACAAATACAGAAGTTACAGTACGTTAAAAATTATGTGGTGTTAATTGCTGAACCAGAAACTATAAAGCTAAACTGGGGGAACTAGATAAAAGATAGTTAGCTCACAACTAAGAATCTTGTGATTCGAAGACTTGTGGTATTTTGTGCAATGTTAAATCGTACAGACTATTATGGAATAAATAATTTTTAGATTTTTATTTACTATTCATGAAGTGGCTCCTAGACCTCTTAAATGGAGAAGGACAAAAATAAATCAGGTCAGGCGGTAAATTAGGACTAAAAGAGCCATGCCTACAAAACAGGTTGTGGGATACAGGGCAGGAAGTTACTCAATTAATTTAACAAAATTAATTTTGATTTCCTAATAACTACTTGGGTTTGGCTTTTTTTTCCCCCACAACCATCCTCAACTTGGAACAGTTCTATTGATTTAAAAATTAATCAAGGATTGGGGTTCACAGGCAATTTAAATTTATTTTTCATTTTTGCCTGTTTAAAAAGCTGATTACTTGGACACACTTTTTCCTATCACCCTGAAGTCTATAGAAGCAGCTCTTCAATTAAATTGCCAGGGGATAGGGGAGGCCAGGGGGAGGTCAGTGGGGAGAAAAAGAGAGAGAGAGAGAGAGAGAGAGAGAGAGAGAGAGAGAGAGAGAGAGACTACTATTTGTAATACCTTAAACAATAAAATTTTAAAAAAAATCAAAAATAAATAAATAAAAATAAACAAGACCTGTCTTTTCTCTTGAATGAATGAAGCCTTATGATTTTCACTGAGGGAACATAGATTAAATACTGTTTTCTTTGTATATGGTTTTAAAAATTTTTTTCCCTTATCCTTTCTCATCCCATCTTAGATGCACACAATCTGTTCCTGTGTTTTATACATTTATTCTCCATTGTTAAGGTGACAACAGAGACTTCTGCTTCTGATAAAGGGGCAATATGGTCATTTCCTCAATAATAAGAATTTTCTCTCATACCCATATTTTTCATGAGTTGAGTTTTCTAGGGATGCTGAAGTACATCCTACAATAGATGGTGCTTTTCTGTATAAAATGTAACCATCTCTTTCAACTTATCAATTGGGAATCTCACCCACAGAAATACTCACATCAGTGCAAAAGAATGATGTGGCCTTGTTTGAAACACTGAACCTTTAGAAGCAGTGTTAAAAGTCCTATCAACAGAGACAAGGTCCCTAAGCAGTCATTAAAAGGATGAGATAAATTTATGTGTGCTGATACAAAGATATATTTGGTTTGATGACAAACCCAAAGAAAAAACATGACTTATTAAATGCTAAAAAGCAAATTACTGAGTATGTATTGCATGATTACACATAAACACACACATACACAAATGCATACAATACACATGCAAAATAAACCTATTTTACTATTATTATTCCCAAACTTTGCTATGCGCTTACACTATTTGCAATATGTACGAAGTGAATGTCAGAGAATGACTTAAGTATGGCTAATCTTAGTATTAGAAAGACTTGTTATCTACATTTCACCCTTTTGATGAAGCTGAAAGAATGGCTTTCTTTTATCCTCTAGGAGTCAAGAGGAAGGGAATTTTTATCTTTCGTTCACTGCTGATCTCTGCATGTGGAACATGGTGAGCACCCAACAAAACTGTGTGAATGAAGGGACAAAGCTTCCTGCTCCCTATCAGGAACACTGCATGTGATAAATGGTTGGTAGATTAGGCCCAAAGTAGAGAGGGAAAAGAAATAGGACACTATCTAGGAAAAGGAATTCTATAAAAAGAAATCAATAAAAAGAATTAGGAGGAGGTCAGAATGGTGAAGCGATGGAGGGGCCATCCTGCAGGGAGAAGAGGAGGAGAAGGAGGGGAATCTTGATGGGAGACGGTTCAGATGAGAAGGGCAGAGAGCCAGTCCATCCCACCCCTTCCCAAAGGGGAAACTTACTGGTAACGGGCTCTGTGTTCATGCTCTTCTAGTTATTCAGAATAGTATAGAGAGGATGCAGTAGTATTAGTAACTAGATTTAGAAATACAACGGTGGCATTGCAGAACAATTTCAATATTGGGGGGCGGGCAGGGGCGGGGGGAAGTGGCCCAGAGAACCATTGTTTGTATTTGTCTGAATATGGACTTTGGTTCCAGTTTGGTGACTACAAATTATCTTTCAATGCTGGATGTCTTCCTTCAGTGTTTGAATAAAGAACTTACACTTGAGATTGAAGAATTTAAAGCTTAAGTTGGTTGAATTAAAAAGTATTTAAAATGGCAGGCACAGATATGAATGAGTTTCACCATAATGTATTTCTATTTTCTCTAACAGTTATTGATTTGAAGTTTACTCTGTTATTTATGAACTAGGGGCCCGGTGCACAAAATTCGTGCACTGGGGGTCGGGGGTCCCTCAGCCCAACCTGCCCCCTCTCACATACTGGATGCCCTCAGGGGATGTCCTACTGATGGCTTACACCCACTCCCCATGGGAAGCGGGCCTAAGCCACAGTCTGGCCTCCCTTTGTGGGAGGCAACCGGGCTGGTCAGGGGAAGGCACCAGCCCCATCACCCCACTGCTGCAGCCACTGTCAGTCACCGCAGCCACCAAGGTGTTTTCATCAACACGGACTCCAGTCCCTTCACCAAGAAAAAATGACAACTTTCTTTAGGCATTTTCAAGATGTGTCTTTCATAGGATATGGATTTCTTTATTTATTTTTTATCCTCACCTGAGGGTATGTTTCCATTGACTTTTAGAGAATGTGGAAGAGAAAGGGAAAGACAGAGAGAAACACTTTGATTGGTTGCCTCCTGCATGAGCCCTGATCTGGGCCCTGGCCAGGGAGGAGCCTGCAACATAGGTACATGCCTTTGATCAGAATCAAACCCAGACCCTGCTGTCTGCAGGCTGAGGCATTATCCACTGAGTCAAACCGGCTAGGGCAGGATATGACATGTCTTAGCCTTCCAGCAGTGGACCTTCATTTTTTTCTCCAGAAGTGTGGTGGAAAAAACCTAGATCACCTTTTTGGATTCTTATTACCCAAGTTACTAAGAATATTACCAGTGGCATACAGGAAGCTTAGCCAATGTGCAGTCAGAAAAGGTGTTTCCTGTATAGTTCACACCAATGGAGGGCTGGGCCCTGCCCAGGCCTAAAGCCTCTGGCTGAAGCTTTAGGCCTGGACAGGCCTCTCCAGCTACCTCTGATCACTGGCTCAGCCCCTGCCCAGGCCTGCCCAGACCAAAAGCCTCTTGGGCAGGAGCAGACCCCCAGCTCCCTACAATCAATCGCAGGGGGTCCGCTCCTGCCCAGGCTGAAAGCAGACTCCCAGCTCCCTGCCCAGGTGATCAATCACAGGGGGTCTGCTGGTGTACCAGGCCAAAGAAACCCCCAGCTCCCTGCAATCAATGGCAGGGGGTCTGCTGGTGCACCAAGCTTTCAATGGCAGGGGAGCTGGGTGTCCGCTCGTGCACCAGGGAGGCTTTTGGCCTGGAACCGGAGCGGACACCCAGCTCCCCTGCCATCAAAAGCAGGGAGCTGGGTGTCCGCTCGTGCACCAGGCCAAAAGCCTCCGGCACCTCTCAATGGCCGGATAGGCCTGCCCCCCGTGCCTCTCAACGGCTGGATAGGCCACCCTGAGTCCCGCCCCCCAGCCTCCCGCCGGCCCAATCGTGGGCGTAGCGGAGTGATGGTTATTTGCATATTACCCTTTTATTAGGTAGGATAGATTGAACTGTTTATCCTTTATGAAGTACTTAGTTCCTTATAAGCCACTTTCTCCTATGACTAATTAAATGAACTTTATATAGTACAAATCTGTATGTGTATGATCTCTTGGAATTCTTTGGGGTCACTTATTTCACAATTTAAATCTTTTTCAAATCATGAGTTTTTTATTCCTGATAAGATCAAAAGTACAGAGCCTATTCAGCACCAAATATTCTCACAAAAATATATGATGTTGAAGAATAAAAGCTTATACGCTTTACAAAGATTAGATAAATTTTAGTTATATTTGGCTAAGATATATAAAAGCTAAAGAAATAATATATTAAACTCGGAAATAGGATTCTCTGTGGCCTAAACTGACTATACATCACATTTGCCCAGGACACTTCCTACTTACTTCTGTTGTCCTGCTCTAATTATTAATCGGGCCCCCTTTCAAATTTGTCCAGGTTTGAAAATAAGTCACATGGTTATCCTATACTAAGGAAAAGATGTTGACCTTATCTCAAATTTCACTTTACTCTCTTCTCCTCCATATCGTATCATATTTTCAGATACCAAAATTACAGGATATTGCTTGGGTAATGATTGAAAAATAATGATGACTGAACTTCCCCCAGGATGTTGAGGAACACCCATTAAATTGGATTACAACAGGGTCCCAACTGTGACATGGCAAACATTCAGAACAAATATTTTAGGTTGTGCTTTTGCAGGAAGAGAATTGCTTGTTATTCCACCTTCTTAATAAAATGAGACAGTCTGTGCTTCTCCCCCATTTCTGCCTCTTCAAATTCCCCTTATTAGGATAAACAGATTATAACAAGGAAATTGCTGGCCTAATCCCTGAAAATCACATGGATATACTAAAATTCCAATGCATTGAGATAATTTGGGCTTTTTCTTGATATAGTTTTTAACCTTTAACCTGCACAACAAAGTCAATTCGATAAAGTTAGAGCCTAAACAACTTCAGTCCTTTGTAGCTTTCTGAGCTTTTCACTTTACTATTTCTTATTGTCATTAAATGATATTCCTAAAAAGCCCTTGATATTCCCAGGATATTTTTTTCAACTTGGCAATCATTTTCTGGCTTCAATCTTTTACCTGAGTGCTAATTTAACTGGCTTTCACACTTTAATCAGGTTGGAGGCACGTATATTAAGGGAAAGAAAAAAGTTAGCTAAATTGGAATGCACCAGAAAAATGGTGGCAGTAATGATGGAGGCAGTTCTTGATTTTTGTTTTTTCTTTTATTTGTTTTTAAGCTATGGCTATGACCAAGGTTCAGATGTGATAAGGTGTGCTGAAAAGCAACCTCTTCCTTCTCATAATCATTCAGTAAGCAGTTGACATTCTTTTACAAGTATTTAAAACTAAACATTCTTTGGGTTAAGAATGACTGGCATTGTTATATTAATAACCTTGTAGAATGTTTATTTTGGCATTTTAGATTCCAATCATGAGTTGTTAAAAAATTCACCAACTCCTATTTTTTTTCCCTTTCAAATATGTTTTGCATTTTATTTGATTATAAGGGTATTCTTATATAATTCTATTTTGAGATACACCAAATTCTCCCCTGCCTATGATCCCATTGGCTTTTGGAAGTAGCTTGCTTTCCCAGTTTTTATAGCTATTATGTTTAAACTATACAAAAGCTTAACTTCTAGAAATCCCTCATGGTGAAAGCCAACACTCATTTCAGGGCAAACAATGGCTTCCCCCATCACAAGCTTTTCACATTCAATTCATTTAGTTAGGGATAAAAAGAACTGTGACCAAATTTACTTTCTGAGTATAAGAGGGAAGGAACATTTGCATGTGAACTGTATGTCCAGTTTCTCTTAAACCTTTTATTTTGTTTTAATTCTTTATTTTCCTAGTTTAAGTTTCCATATAAAAGTATTTCTTAAAAATAAAAGGCCTTTTATCTGGGTGGACATAACTACTAGCTTAGCTCCTATATCTCTTAAACAGAGTCTTAGGACATTTTCAGGTTACTCGGTAAAAATGGCTTCTCTATTTATCAGTTCTGATTAAATTTATTTGGCTCCATTAATACATTCTCTTTTCTTTTTTAACAGGTAACATGCAATATTATAATCACTATGTTTCAGGTATACAACTTAGTGATTAAACATTTACATAATTTATGATCATCCCAATAAGTCTAGTATCCATCTGACACCATACATAGTTATTACAATATTATCGATTATATTCTCTATGCTGTACTTTACATCTCTGTGACTGTATTTATAAGTGGCAATTTCTACATCTTAATCCCTTCCCCTTTTTCACCCATCCCCCACAACTGTTCCCCTATGTGGTAACCATCAAAATGTCCTGATTAAGTTTACTCAGTTCCCTTAATATATTTTTTAAGCCTCTCATTGGAATAATCCTAAACCAAAGAAAGGTAGACACAATGTCAATAAAAGTAGAGGAGGTGAACTTTTGAAAGTAATTTTCTATGCCCCTAAGGCAACCTGGATAACCCTTTGCAGTTATTCTATCTAAATTCCATCCAGGGAATCTTCATCTCGAGACTGTGAAATCCACCCTGCCTGACTTAAGGCCAGAAAATGACTAACTCAAAGTTTGATCTTTGGGTTAGTCACATGTCTTCCAAGGAAGTAGGTCTTAAAAGCTCTTTGTGTAAATATGAGAGGTGACCATGTGTCTTTTCCATGTAAAACTGGATTTCATTCCATTGGAAAGGAAAATCACGACAGCAATGATGATTCACAGTTTTTATGTCATCTACTAACATCTCCTTGTTGTTTTTTTCCCAGAGCTCTGGCATTTTCAAATGGACTCTGTTCCATCCACAACAACACTATCTTAATTTCTTTCTCAACCCTAAAAAAAAATGTTTTATTTATGTATTTAATAATGTTCTTACTTTTGATTCATATTGAGACCCTGGATGCCCTACATAAGTTCTTAACTATGACTAATTGTACCCCAGAGTACTATGACTTCATTATGGGAAGAACTAAACACAAGGAACAAATAACTGAAAGATTTATGTTGCATGCCACCATCTCGACCATCTACAGATGAGCTGAACAGAACTCCTATAACTAAGAATATAAAGAAGAAGCCCATCAAGACTGGTAGGAGGTACAGAGACACAAAACAAGTTGTTCCCAAACCCACATGTGGTGGTTAAGAACTAGGAGAGATATCTTGGCTGTGGAGGTCCCCTCAAAGGCGAGGAGTTACAGCCCACAAGGGCCCCAGTCTGGACTACCTGGCTAGAAAGAAGAGTCTTCACAACTTCTGGTTGTGAAAATCAGTAGGGATTGTGTTTGATATGACAGGGCTGCTGTAGAACAAGGCATTCCTTTAAAAGGGCCAGTGAATGGACTCATCGACACAGAAACCTAAGTTCCAGAGCAGGTATAGCAGCTCAATAAGTGCCAGGGACCAGCAGAAATGAACTGTCCAGCATCAGCGCAAGGGTTGGATGTGCAGTTCTCTCTGGGACTGAGATGCCTACAGGAGCCATTGTTGCTATGTTGAGCCTTCTCCCCCGACAGCTGACAGGGCAGGCTGAAGTACTGGCAGACATCATTGCTCCTTGATGGATCCCTTCCCCCTCACAGCCTGCAGGTACATGCAGGCAACAAATCTGAGTCTCCATTAACTTGGCTAACACTTCTCTCGCCCACCTTGGAGATCCTGAGACCTCACCCTACCCAATCCATGCACCCAGCCTGAACCTCTTTCAGAGGCTAATCCACACAAGTGGCTGGCCTGGGACTGTGCTGCAGACTTTCCTAAAATCTCTCAAAGGTCCCCAAACCCCAAACAAGCAGCAGCTGGCCTTGGCATGCCCTGTACCACTTGCTAAGTGGCCCAAGACCAGCCCTAGTGGCAGCTGGCCTTGGCTCACATCATAACCACTCCCAGGAGCCTCCAAGCCCAGCACAGGCAGCTGCCAACTTTAAATCAATCACCTTGTAGCTCCTACCAAGTGGCCTCAGGCTAGACACAGGAAGTGGCTGACCTTGGTCTGCACCAGAGCCCCTCTTAAGAGGCCCCAGGACCAACACACCTGGTGGCCAATCTTAGACCACATTAGATCAGCCCCCAATTAGCGCGACAAATTACACATCCAAAGAGTAAATTCAGCAGGCACCAGAGCCCAACTAAAGTGCATCCCTCTCCATGCGGACAGCCCCTGTGCAACAGTTTGTCCACTATAGTCACAGCCCATCCTCACAGCTAGTCAGCCTGAGGACCAATCCCACTCACTGACATGCCAAGAGCAATCAAGACTCAACTACAACAGGAGGACATATACAACCTATACAAGGGACATCGCTGGAGCACCTGGCTTAGGTGAACAGTAAGACTATGCCACTGGGCCCCACAAAACACCTACTATATAAGGCTACTCTGCCAAGACTGAAAGACTTAGCAGATCTAGCTAATATGTAGAAGCAAACACAGGTAGGCAGCCAAAATGAGGAGACAAAGACACATCCCAAAGGAAAGTATAGGACAAAACTCTAGAAAAGGAACTAAACTAAATGGAGGCAAGCAGTCTACCAGATAGAGTTCAAAACACTAGTTATTAAAACTGCTCAATGAACATAGGGGAAGAATAGATTATCTCAAAGGGAACTTCAACAAAGAATAGGAAACATAAAAAAAAAGAAGACAGAAAACATATAAAAGAATGTCAGAAATAAAGAATACTATAACTGAAAAGACTATCATTCAAGAATAAGAGCAATTTAAAAATACTTTTTAGACTATAAAAAGCTTGCAAAAATTGCTATTTTCAAAATGATAGATAAAATCCTGTGTAACCCTATATAATAAAGAGGTAATATGCAAATTAACCCTCACACCATCATGCCATCACAAGATGGCGGTGCACACAGTGGGGGTGGGGCTGGCTGCTCCACGTGCCTGCCACCGCAGTTCCCGCAGCCCCGTGGGTGGGGGGGGGGGGGTGCAGAAGACCTGGCAGCCACTCCGTGCGCCTGCTGCCAGAGTTCCCTCAGCCCCGCTGGGGGGCAGGTCCCCGCGGCTGCTCTGCGTGGTTTCCACCAGGGTGACCAGGCCAGCAGGGGAGGGAAGTTAGGGGTGAGATCAGGTCAGCAGAGGAGGGCAGTTGGGGGCAATCGGGCTGGCAGGGGAGGGCAGTTAGGGGCAATCGGGTCGGCAGGGGAGGGCAGTTGGGGGGCAATCAGGCCAGCAGGGGAGCAGTTAGGGGGTGATCAGGCTGGCAGGCAGGCGAGTGGTTGGGAGCCAGTAGTCCTGGATTGTGACTCAGACATCCCCCGAGGGGTCCCAGATTGGAGTGGGTGCAGGCTGGGCTAAGGGACACCCCCCCCCCCAGTGCACAAATTTTGTGCACCGAGCCTCTAGTAGTTAATAAGAATGATATGGGCTTGGGAGTGTGATTAGGTAAAGCATACTGAGACCCACACCAGGCATAAGAGAAGCATAGACATTTTTTAAAATATATATTTTACTGATTTTTTACAGAGAGGAAGGGAGAGGGATAGAGAGTTAGAAACATCAACGGGAGAGAAACATTGATCAGCTGCCTCCTGCACACCTCCTATTGGGGATATGGCCGCAATCAAGGTACATACCCTTGACCAGAATTGAACCTGGGACCCTTCAGTCCGCAGGCCAGTTCTCTATCCACCAAGCCAAACCAGTTAGGGCAAAGCATAGACATTTTTAATTAACTTTTAACTTTGTGTATGTGGTTAAATAACCAGCATAAAACTTAATGGGTGTCTACTAAATGAATATAAATATAATCTATGTATAATCTAATCTATAATCTATAAAATATAATCTATAAGCTTCAGAATCAGCAAAGAAAATAAAGGTAAAATTTTTAAGTTTTAATCAAACAAAATACAGAAAAGAGAAAAAATAAACAAATAAAATGTATGGAAAATAAAATCAGAGTAGACAAGTCAGTAAAACATACTAAATGGTATTAAACTAAAATATTGAAAGAATAAATTATTACATTGATTTTTTTAGAAATTCAGCTAACTTTGTTTTAAGAAGCATACCTAAACAACACAGAATTTGACAATAAAGGGATACAAATATATAGAACAGGCAAGTGAAGACAAAGAGAAAAATTAGCAATATTAATGGAGATACATTAAAATTCAAGGTAAAAGTTAACAGAAAAATCCTACGAGTACAATAATAAATAATAACGTTTTTATATGATACAGTTTTGTATACTGTGCTTTTTCTAGTTTCACTGTTTTCACACACAAAGTAATTCCTTCTTGAATAATAACCATCTACCAGTATATGGGGAAAATTAATCTCAAGTGTGAAAATAAATTCATATTTTTTAAAAGGGCTTGAGGAAAATGTGGTAGGAATCTCTTAGAAAAAAAAAATTCTACAGAGACGTCTACGAAGACTGGGCATATGTTTTTGAGGTCTTGTACTTTGTGGGTATTTGTACAAGAGGAAAGTTACTCTAACCTCCTTGGGCAGGCATTTATGAAGTATCTCAAGCCCTGCATCTTTTGGATGTTGATGAGACCCACCTGCCAGCAGCAGGAGCCTAAACAGGATGGCCAGAAATCCCAAGAAAATAATCAAGACAGAAAAAATATGCCATCGTCAGCTTCTGAATAAGAAACTGGCTCACAGTCACACACAAAGCCATAGACTAAATAGAAATTTCCCGTCCTAAAAATGAAATGTGTGCAGAATTTTGGGTGAATGATATCCAGTACAACTTACACAAAATATTATCATTATCTGCAGACCTACTCTGAGTTTTCTTTGCAGGAACAAGCTTCCTTCATTAAGATATTGCTGCTCGGTGAGTGGGAGAGATCTCCAGAGGAGCAATGTGACATCTGACCCCCAAATCATACAGCATTAATACTAAACAATTCATCTTCTCAGCTCAGTCACAAAATGTTCATGTTGCTAAAAGAATCAAATTTTCTAGCTCACTGGTTTTTACATTAGCATGAGATATCCTAACACCTTCTTAGCAGACTGAGGTCTAAGGATGTTGGAAAGATCTAGATGTTTTGAGAAAATTTGTATGTGAATTTCTGTGCATTTCTTTACTTGGTGCTTCTGTGTGTATAGCGAAGAACACAATATGGTATTCTTCACTTATAAATTGACTCTATTGACTCTCCTGTTTTCTAGCAGTGATGATGTTTATAATCTCAAATTTTCTTATGAATAAGGGAAAAAAAAGGACTGGACACCCTCATTGACCACAAACAAAACATTTGCAATTGCCCCATAGAAGTAATTGAACCCAGAAATTAGGGTAAATTTGGAGTGCCATGTCTCTACAACTCATTATTGTGTTAAATTAATTCAAAGTAGAAGGTGTCTCTATTGTACAGTTTAGACACAAAATAGGCACCTGGACACTCATTTCTGTTCTGCCAGTGACTGGGTGACCAGGGATAAGTAACCTATGCCCTTTCTGCTCAGTTTCAATATCTGTAAGATAAGAAAAATCAAGATATAAAAATGAAAAAAAGTTGCAGAATGTGGAGTCAGAAGAATTGGGTTGAAGTCCAAAATGACAACTCTTGAGGCAGAACACCTGCCGGTAAGTATACGCTCAACAAATTCCACTGCTTTAGCCTGGCGCTCAAGCTGCCACCAGGAGATGACTTTGGAGGAAAGATGCTCAAAAACTCTCTATTGAAAAAGCACATCAGCTCGGCTCAGTGGTTGAGTATTGACCTGTGAACCAGCAGATCAAGGTACAATTCCCAGTCAGGGCACATGCCCGGGTGGTGGGAGGGGAGGGGTGCAGGAGGCAGCCAATCAATGATTCTCCCTCATCATTGATGTTTCTATCTCCCTCTCCCTCTCCCTTTCTCTCTGAAATCAATAAAAAATATATTTAGAAAAAAGCATATCATATATGTTTCCTCCAGTTATACATTACTATATATAAATTTAGGCTTTCTACTATCAATTGGTTGGTACTGCTTTTCTGAGAAATTATGTTTCCATGGAATATGGTATTCTTAAGTCTGAATTTAATTATATATTGATAACTTTATTTTTTCCTGTGATTTAAACTACATAAATCTTTAAATAAACAATGCCAGATCTTCAATGGGAAGGTTCTGTAAGAGTCATAGAATTCCAGAGCTAGAAGGAATTGTAGAGAATGTTTTCCAGTTTTATCATCTCACATCAATCTCACAGTCAGAATATGGCAGATTCCTGTCCCTGGGCTCTCAACCCAGTGTGAGTTCTATCACGGAAGATAATAGTTTTTCACATGAGTCACTGATTTGCCAGTTGCTGACAGGCTACTTTGTTCTAATCTCTCTTCATAAAAAAAATAGGACAGTTTAAGTTTTCCAAGATTTTTCATTGAAAAAAAGAACAAGGGAGACCTAGCAAACAAAACCAATCAAAACTTGGTAAGCTTAGCACACAACCAGTAAAGTTATGTATCAAGTGGTGTTATGGTCCAATGAAAATTATCACTTTTATTCCAGGTGGTGGTAGAACCTTGTGGTCCGAAGCATTTTTTCTGGTCATGAAGATCTGTGGCTCTGACATTTACTAGTTGTGTGACAATTCTGAGCCTTAATTATCACCTTGACAAATGAACTAATAATAGTTACTCCTATAGGGTTGAAAAGATCACATGAGAGAATCAATGCACATACTCCAGTCAATGGCTTATGCAGAACATTTGCCATTATTATAATTTCCTGATATATACTTATCCCTTTATGTATTAAAATAAACTTCGTCAAGTTAATGTTGAACATCACAAAAATCATAACTTTAATTTTTGTGTATTATTTGTTCAACTCAAAAATCTGCTAAGATAAAACCCAGAAAGTTATTCTAGATTTTCCTTTCTCCATCATTATGAAGATGTTTGCTCTATTAAGATACGGAAAAGAAGAGCTTAGAAATGATGCTCAGACTTAAGTCTCAAATTCATAACACAAACTGATCTGGATTCGGTAACGTTTCTAATGTAGGTCTGATGGCTTAGCAGTGCTGAATTAGAAGAAAAGTTGCTCCCTGCTGGTGTGCCCTGAAGAGGTGGGGCTGGGAATAATAAGCACCGTCCTCCACACGGATATGTTTCTGGGAGGCTGAGGGCCTCACAGACATGACTTGGAGTTTGCAGGAGAGCTCAAAATATCAATGGAAATTCTCACTCTTAAAGAGAGAAAGAAGTATATTCCCATGTACAATTTCAGCTAGGAAATTAGGTGTAGCTATGAAGGCAGTTTTCAAAGAATGGGTTCTGTTAAACAGACCAATTCTTATGGCATTAAATGCCTAAATCACTCAAAGAGAACATCTGAGAACATCTCAATGCTTCATAAATAATGAGAGCCCCCAAAATGTAGAGAAGACTGTCTCCTCTGAGCAGTCATTTCTCTTAACTGGTTAAACCTGTGTCTACTTTCATAGTACCAGCATCATCCTCTCTTTAATTTGGATGGCCAAGTTTGAATGGCTACATTTTCCTAGAAATACCCAGCTACTGTATTCTCCCTGTGGGCTACCAAACCAGATGAGCCTTAGTACTTGTAATACCAAGATGCTGTGGCTTATTTCTGGCTGCTGCACAGCTAGTAGGGGCCATAGGCTCTCTGGGTCTAGGGACCGACAATGCACTACACTACAACACCATATAGATACCCCCCCCCTTTGTAAATTTTACTGTTTATTTGTATTCCCCCATGAAGGGCACCCTTGGACAAGGAGACAGGAAGCCATGAGAAGTGATTCCAGTTCTGCTATAACTGGCTAGGCTATTAGGTTATTCTAATTTTTGCCTTGTTTTCTTCATCTAAAGCATCCTGCACCAGGTCCAACATTCTATGGTTCTGTGTGGTTTATCAGTTATCACTTAATTTGCAATGTCTTCTTGTGCTTGTTGTGGGGGAGTGGGGTATTGCTTTGTTTGTTCGGGTTTTGCTTCAGCTCTGGAATTCTTGGCAATCCTGAGGAGCATAGTGCTAGGTAGAAACCTCTCTCGGGTCTGTAAACAAGCTGGGCTCTCTGCGTGCTCTCACAAAGGGCTCAGACGTGACTGTGCTGGAACCATGTTTTCTGAAGTGAGAGTGAAAGCTGGAGATATTGCCTGGGAAAATTCACAGCGTGCTCTCACAGACTTCTACATCATCCTCCAGAGGGCCTCAAGTTCTATTTATTCTTCAAGCACTGAAATAACCCCAGCTTATATCAGTGACAGCTCAAGAAAGAGCATCATTTTGACTTCACCATGTATGGTTTCAATCCAACTGTTTCCATTTTCACATCACATGCTAATCAAAAACATGACATACAGCCACTTTCCCAAAAAGGGCAAAGGATCCTTGCTGGGAAGAGTCACATGGAAATTCCATCCAACCACTTGGAGCTTTTATTCTTAACCCGGCACCGATAGTGGAATAGCTGGTCTTGCCTGTTATAAATAGGTTCTGGAGCCTATCGCTCTAGCTCACTGGGAAAGAATGCAAACAGTCCCAGGAATGAAATACTTGGGAAGACTGTCCTGCTTGGTAAGAGCTATTTTATTTTAAATGACAAAATTTTCCTCCAGACACAGAAAAAGCCTTACATTTTTAGCCTGTGAGTTTCTCATCCTTAGGAATGATGTGATGTTTCATATGAGAAAAAGAAAGAAAACAGAGAGAAGAAATTACATCAGTGGTAAAATGTGCTGAGCAATACCTTCCTCTCTCAGTTGGCCTTTAAAGGAATGTTCATTATTTTGACCAAATCTATGTGGTCATGCTGCATTCTCCAGGAAAAAAATATAGTTCATGTAAAGGTCTGTTCAGAAGGACCTAGAAAGCCAAAAGCATGAGGCTACTAGAAACACATTACATAAGATACCAAGTGGAGACCATAGAATCAATAGTTTCAGAAAATGAACTTGTTCTTTTCAGTCATTTTTCTTAACTGGTTAAACCTGTGTCTACTTTCATAGTACCAGCATCATCCTCTCTTTAATTTGGATGGCCAAATTTGAATGGCTACGTTTTCCTAGAAATACCCAGCTACTGTATTCTCCCTGGGGTAACCAAACCAGATGAGCCTTAGTACTTGTAATTCCAAGATGCTGTGGCTTATTTCTGGCTGCAGCACAGCTAGCAGGGGCCACAGGATCCATCTGTCTAGCGACGGCCAATGGACTACACTACAACAACACCTTATAGATACATCCTCCATTTGTACATTTCACTGTTGATTTGAATGTAAAAAACACTCTACATTTTCTATAAACATATTTTTCTTTGAATAAAAACCAATCAATGTGGCATATTAGAAAAAAATATGTGAAGGTAGTTAAAATTGCAACCTTTTTCTAGTTTAATAATCGATAAACTCATAATTGAAGTTTCAATTTCTGAACTTAGAAATATTTCTTAATTTTGCTACAAAATAAGGAGAAGGAACATGATAAAAAAAAAAACAACATAAGACTCTTGATTGTGGTAATAAAATGATTCTAAAGGCTTTCCATGTCTTTTAAACCTACATAATTTGCCTTTCACCAAAATCACCACATCTCAAACTCAACTGCACATGACAGGGACCTAATTTTTAGATGGCTGCCATTCTTTTCTTGACCTGAATCCCTAGGTCTGCAGGTGGGGAGTTGGAAGGTATATGCTTTTCTGCACACACAGTTTTAGTGATTCTGGAAGAGTTAGAAGAAATAAAGTTCATTCAGAGATATTGTATAGAAATATCTGGACACACAATACTGATGTTTAATTTTAAACAGTATGGTACAGAGTTCTGAGTTCTAGTCTGATCCATATTTATAATGCAAATCAGAGTTCTAATTATACAAAAAATAGCTTGTGTCTATACTGATGTTAAAATATTTAAACAAGGAAGCCATTAGATTGAAATGTCCCTAATGCCTTGGTAGCCTATACAAGCAAACAAAACCCAGGCCAGTCAATGCACCAGTCAATGTACTCAAATCCAAGAAAAGGAAAACTTAAGTGAAACCAATCATAAACGGCCAATTAGACTTTCCCAAATAAGGCAACTGCTTAAGCTATAACCAATCAGATGATTTCTTTGCTTTGGTTCAGCATCTTCTCTGTAAAATCCTTGTCCCTTGTGTCTATCTGTGTAGCTCTCCTAACCACCTTTGGGTTGGTACTGTGCGATTTGAATTAATGCATGCTCAAGTAAACTCTTGAAAAAAAAAATAATGTGCCTTAGTTTACCTTTTAACCATGTGTAATTAATGATACTTTTATTGAAATCTGAAATAGCAAAGATAATGGAACAATTGTCCTAAGACTTTTTTGGTCTAGGAAGCACAAACCTATCCAAAATCAGGAGTACGTACATGCACACATGTAGCAGTGTTAGGCTGGAGTTATGAAACCCCAAAGAACAATTTACTGCATGGTTTTGCTAGCTCAGACTTTAACTGTATCAATCAAACTCTAATGACCTGCATACACAAAGGTGTTGCTTCAGGCATTTAATCAAATTTTCACATAAAGTTCATGGGGTGTCTAAATAAAGTTGTTTTTTAAATGCATCTTCTCAATTGCTTTTACTTCCACAAAATATCCTTCTCTCTTCCCTTCCAATATGAGAATGCCCATGTTAATTCTCATTCTTGCCGAAGTTTAGAAGATATCCAAGGTGGCTATTAAAATACTGATGTAAACTAACTCTACCCCTGTCAGAAGCATATACACAGGACGGACTATATTTTTTCTAATTGAAAGGTATCTTTCAAAGAATTTTTGAGGGGGACTCATTTCAGCTTCTTGGCATTTGGGGTTTCCCCATGACTTTACCAATCTAGCCTCAAGTGCCCACATTTCTCCAGGCCAATTAATCACTTATCAAGGCTGTGTCATTTGCCACCAAAATATCTAGATAAAATGGATATTTTAATTAATTGCATAGAGTGTAATTAATCATGGTACTTTCCATGTTAACTCATGTACCTATAAAGACTAAGTTTAAAAAGTAAAACTAAAATAAAAAAAATACTGACCCACTTGCTTTTAAAAAGGGGTAAGGCAGTTCAAAGAGTAGAATAGTTAGAAAACACAAAATATGAAGGCTAGGTTTTAAAGTGGCCTAGCACCATGCTTGAGGCTCAGTCTTTAGAATTTCCACATCCTTAGGAAAAATAGAAATAGTGAGATTGTTAGTCCATTTCTCCCTTGTCAAAGTAGCAATGTCTGGATCATGCAATAAGTTTTAAATCAAGAAATCAGATCCTTCCATCATACTTGTAACTACCTATAATGTGATAAGCTTACCATATGACCAGTATAATGAAATATATTAAAAGGTGCAGTGTATAAAGGTACATGGGGATCTGAAAAATATACTGATCTTTCTAATGAGTATCAGAGCAGTCCAGCTGCTAAATAAATGGACCTCACTGCTAGTAATCATATTACCAGGTTAAAAGAAAAGAGGTTAAAATGTTGTGGTATTTTTTTTACAAAATAGACATTTCAAATCAATGTAACTGCAAACAGAGGCATGAGCCAGTCGAAAGTGGACAAAAATTAGAAAATTGTTTTATGTTAAAATTAGAGCAATTCCCAGAGCCTCCACTTACTTTATACTTGAATATAATTAGCTCTGATCTTAGTGTCAGTTAAAAACCACCATACCAGGTACTATTTCCCTTTTCTTTACAATTTCAACTTTTGAAAACCAACGTCAGCAATTTTACATCCTCTCTTGCAAAGGGAAAAGTGCTGTTTCAGGCTTACAGGTTATCCTGCAGCTCTCTGCTCACGTCCCTGCTAGGCTCGAAGTAAAAAGTTGGGGAAAATATCCCCTCCCAAAAGAGTATCTGTGGTATACACCCTGTTTATCCATTTCATTGTGGCCATATAGTTTCCTGGACCTGTCACCCACAGATGTCAAAACTGTGAAGATCTTTAAACTACAGACTGTGCTCTTTGCATGATGAGTAGGAAAACCATACAAAAAGTGCTTCCAAAAGAAGCATTGACATCTGGTGGGCAGAAGGTTGAGGAAGGTTCCAAAAGAGGAAGACAAAATTTCCTTTCAGACAAGTTTGGATATCATTTGGTTAAGACATAACATTATATGTCAGGTTATAAAAAGATTTGACAAGTGATGTTAATTTTTAGAGAAGATCAAATAATAGGAAATGGATGTGAAAAGTATCATTAAAGGGATCAGTGAAACATAAAAGAAATAAACTTCAACTCTGCCAATAAGCAAGCACTAACAATGGTGAGTACAATTTTTTAAAATTTTCAGCTTCACTGAGGTATAATCCTATCTAATAAAGAGGGAATATGCTAATTGACTGTCATGCCCTCACAAGATGGTGGCACCCACAGCCACAAGATGGCAGTGCCCAGTCCCCTTAGCCCTGCCTCATCCAGCCTCAGTCCCCCAGTCCCCTCAGCCCCACTGGGGAAGGCAGTTGGAGGTGATCAGGCTGGCAGGGGAGGGAAGTTGGAGGTGATCAGGCCAGCAGGGGAGGGCAGTTGGGGATGATCATGCCAACAGGGGAGCAGATAGGCGTCAATCAGGCCAGCAGGGGAGCAGTTAGGGGGCTATCAGCCTGGCAGTCAGAGTGGTTAAGGGCAATTAAGCAGGAACTCAGGCAAGTGGATGGAGCCAGCAGTCCAGGATTGTGAGAGGGATGTCGGACTGCCGGTTTAGGCCCAATCCCTGTGGGGTCCCAGATTGGAGAGGGTGCAGGCTGGGCTGAAGGACACCCCCCCTCCCCATGCACGAATTTCATGCACCGGGCCTCTAGCTGACAAATAAAATTGTAAGATATTTAAGGTGTACATCGGGGTTTTTTGATACACATCTAGTTAATTCACACATCCATCACCTCACATATTTATCTTTTGTGTGTGTATATGTGAGAACACTTAAGTTCTCTCTTCACAGATTTAAATTATATTATACAGTGCTATCAGCTACATTGCCATGTTATACATTAGATCTTCAGAACTTACTCATCTTGTAGCTAAAAGTGTGTACCCTTTTATCAACCTCTCCCTATTTCCCCCAACCCCTGACAGCCACTTTCTACTCTCAGTTTATATGAGTTTGATGTTAAAAAGAGAGAGAGAGAGAGAGAGAGAGAGACAGAGAGACAGAGAGACAGAGAGAGACAGAGAGAGACAGAGAGAGAGATTCCAGCCCCACTGGCATGGCTGAGTGGTTGAGAGTCAACCTATGAACCAGGAGGTCATGGTTCAATTCCTGGTCAGGGCGCATGCCTGGGTTGTGGGCTCCATCCCCATATAGGGTGTGTAGGAGGCAGCTGATGAATGATTATCTCTAATCATTGATGTTTCTATCTCTCTCTCCCTCTCCCTTCCTCTCTGAAATAAATAAAAACAAATACTAAAAAAAAAGATTCCATATATAAATAATACCATTCAGTATTTGTCTTTCTCTGTTGGCTTATTTCACTTAGCCTAATACCTTCAAGATCCATCCATGCTGTCACAAATGGCAGGATTTCCTTCTTTCTCATGGCTGAATACTAATATATTTATGTATAACCTGACATATATATATATATATATATATATATATATATATATATATATTCACACACACACATATATATATACATATATATATGTGTGTGTGTGTGTGTGTGTCAGGTTATAAGTATATATCTATCTATATATATACATATGTTTTTATACATCACATTTTCTTTTTAAAAATATTTTTAATATTTTTTTATTAATTTCAGAGAGGAAGGAAGAGGGAGATAAAAACATCAATGATGACAGGGAATCATTGATTGGCTGCCTCCTGCATGCTCCCTACTGGGTATAGAGCCTGCAAACTGGGCATGTGCCCTTGACTGGAATGGAACCCGGGACCCTTCAGTCCACAGGCCAACACTCTATCCACTGAGCCAAACCAGCTAGAGCTACATCACATTTTCTTTATCCATTAATTTGTCTTTGGACACTTAGGTTGTTTCCATATCTTGACTATTGTAAATAATGTTGCAATGTATATGAGAATATAGGTATCTCTTCAATATTGTGTTTTCATTTCCTTGGGAGATATACCCAGAAGTGGAATTGCTGGATCATATGGCAGCTCTATTTTTAATGTTTTAAGGAACCTCCATACTGTTTTCCATAATGGCTGCAGCAATTTACATTCTCGCCAACAGTATACAAGGATCCTCTTTTCTCCATATCCTTGCCAATTTTTGTTATTTCTTGTCTTTTTTATAATAACCATCATACCAGATGTGAGGTGATATCTCACTGTGGTTTTGATTTACATTTCCCTGATGATTAGTGATGTTGAACACCTTTTTATGTACCTAATGGCTATTTGTATGTCTTATTTTTAAAAAATGTCTATTCAATTTCTCTGCCCTTTTAAAAATCAGACTGTTTTTCTTTTTTTCTATTGAGTTGTATCAGTTCTTTATATATTTTGGATAGTAATCCTTTTAGATATATGACTTGAAAAATTTTTGACCTCATCCATAAATTGCTCTTTCATTTTTTGCTGGTTTCTTTTGCTGTACAGAGCTTTTTAGTTTAAGGTGCTCCCACTTGTTTATAATTTCTTATGTTGCCTTTGCCTGAGTATGCTTCTATGTGCTTATTATTTTACTAGAAGCCCAGCGTGCAAAATTGCGCAGCCCCAGCCATCCACACACACCTCACCACACATGCAACCTCCTGGTGACTGGTCTTTGGTCATTACAGCGTTACGACCACTGGGTTTTTATTATATAGATTTGGTACTGTAAAGGATTGAGAGGTTTTGACACAATCACTGTCCTCAAATAGTTTATATTTGGGGGGGAAATATAGAGCAAGTAGAAATTAGGTTGCAACTGTGGCACTAACAATATGTGTGCTAGAAACTCAGAAAAAGAACAAATAGAAAATCAGTTGGTAAGAGTACTGTAGTCAGGGAATGATTCAAGGCGGAAGAAGGACTTGAGCTGGACCCTGATGATGAGTAGAGACTGACTGAATAGGACTGAGGAAATGTGAGGGAGGAGCTGTTAGAAGGGAGGGCAGAAATGAAATGAGCAAAGCCCACAAACAGCCCAAATGTTGAGTAACAGCAGATTACTGAGGATACTGGTTTGCATGGAGAAAGGCTGCATTTGGAAAATGAGAGGATATTAGATTGGAAAGGTAGAGTGGAGCTAGATATAGTCCAAAGAGGCCTATAAACCTATGTGATATGTAATGAAGGGCTATTATGCTTTCTTTAACAAAACTGAAGTCCTAAATAAGAAAAGCCAGTTTGACATTTTTTTGAGGGACTCTTAAAAGTGTTCATTAAATTTGAGCTTGTCTGGAAAATATTCTAAAATTAGTACTTATTTATGACCTACGTCTTAAATTTTTGTTAATAAACAAGATGATTTTTGCCCAGGCCAGAATATTATTCTAGTGGCATAAATTATGCTGCCTAATACTGTAGGATACATTTTGGTGTTACATAAAACCCATTGAGAATTATTTTATATATATTTCTGAAGAGTTTAAAGTTATACATAGAATCAATACACATTTATTTATTTAGCCCTCATTCATTCATCAATTTATTCCACATTTGCTGTGCCAAGAACTCTACTAGGCACTGAGGATGTGAAGAGAAGAGAAGCAGTCCATGACTTCAATGAGTCTAGTGGAAAAGATAAATTAAAACATATTTAATGCAGAAAAATATCCACTGCAGTGCCTCTTTTAATAAAGATAATTTACTTCATCAGGGATCAAAGTAATACACATTCCAGGATGTCACGTTTCCATAAGAGCTACTACTCAGTGCTGGTGACCAAAATGTCACAACGTCAGAATGCACAGGAGGTTTGACCTATTTGAACTTGAAGCCTCTGTATGGGCATTGATGGTGGGCAGAGTGTCTAGAAGAAAAACATGTGCCCTAAACACCTGTTCCAGTCTTGCAAGAAAATGATAACAACATGATTTGTGCTTTTCTACCCTCAGAAACTACTCCTAGAAAATGTCTGCTGCCTCAACTAATGGGTTGCCTTTACTTTCACAAAGGAGGGTAGGTCTAAATAAGCAGAGACTATGTTGTGCTGTTCCTTTAAGGCTGTCTTTACCCTCTTTTGGTCTCATTAAATGCAGCACTAATGAATATAGTAGCTCAAGGGCCTCCCACAGTCAAATTATTTTATCGCATGGTTACTGAGGTTGGTATTTTAATGGACTCAAATCCTCCCATTAGAGATAAAACCAAAGGTTTGAATGAGGATGCTTAGTTAAGGTAATGCACATGACTGAAATTCATTCACACCCATATAAAGTAGAATCCATCAACCACACTATAAAGCTGCTATCAAATTTGTTTGTGTTTACATAAGAGGGGAAGGTTAGAAAGCAGTTCAAGAGAGTGTGCCAAAAAAGGTCAAGAATGTGAAGCTGAGGGCTGTGCAAAGGGAATACGAATTTCATCAACTTCATAATTTGCTTTGGGACTGATTGCTCCGCTCCGAGGGTGTGTAAATTGATGCTATTCTTGAAGCTGAGCCCTGTGTGCAGCTGGATGCCACCAGTTAAGTAAGGGTCACATCACATTGCAGAAGCCAGCCCTATTATACATGATTATAAAGATTTTATTTTCTTCCTTCCTTCCTTCCTTCCTTCCTTCCTTCCTTCCTTCCTTCCTTCCTTCCTTCCTTCCTTCCTTCCTTCCTTCTTTCTTTCTTTCTTTCTTTCTTTCTTTCTTTCTTTCTTTCTTTCTTTCTTTCTTTCTTTCTTTCTTTCTTTCTTTCTTTCTTTTTGCCCAGGAATGCTGTTAACTCATTATTTTCAGATAAAGAATAATGCTTAAAGGAGGATTCAAATCCTGGTCCTCTTTTCTCAGGCTGTGAGATCTTGAGACTATAACTTGACCATGCTGTGCCAAGTTCTTCTCTGTAAAAAGGGATGAGAATAGTACCTAACTGAAAGGGCTGCTGTGATGGCTAAAAGAAATAATACAGAAGGGGCTCTTTATATGCAGAAAGCTCTTAATTCATATCTGTTAAAATTATTTCTGTACAGAACTAAAAATGTCACCCAAAGTCACTGAACTGACTTACTTGAGACAAAGTTAGGCATGCTTCAGTAAAAAGAAAGATTGGGAAACTTAGTAGGATTATTAGACACTTACATTATGTCTTGAAGGCTATTCTAGAATATTCTGCACTTTTATGAGTCATGGGATATGGTATCATCAGTATCTAACCCTAGAAACCTTTAAAGAATGGGCCAGCATCAAAAGAACTTTCCTGAAGACTTCAACAATTAGCTGCTCAAATATTTATATCAAAGTATTCAGATAATAGAGGCAATGGAACACCTAGGGTTTGGGGTTGAGGTACAGCCCAAAGGCAGCTGTGGCAAGTACAAATTTATTTTGTCTTTTTTGTGTGCATTTTGTGTTATGCTCTGCTTAAATATAGAGAGTCTTCACAAAAATTCTCAGATAGATGTTCCAGGAAGTTTCACCTTGTTCGTTCTGGGGTGTCAACCACCAGCAACCTGGCATGGGTTCCAAGGATTCAGTTACTCCCATTTGAGAAGCATGACAACAGGAGATACAAAACAGAATTCCATTAACACACTGCTACTGAAATAGGTCACACAGATTATTTAATACACAGTTCTGAAATAGGGGCACAGGAAGGATAAATCTTGACTATTCTGGTTCTCTGATCATTTCCCTGTGTATCAACAATTTAAAAAGAATTAAAATGTGAGTGCACTTTTCACTTAGAAAATTTTATATTTTAAAAAATTTATTCAGAATGTATATCTGATTCTCAACATAAAGTCATCAAGTAATACCTCAAGCTGACCAAATTACTCTTATTAACGTTTTCAGGTTTTTATATAAAGACAATTTTATAGGATATAGTTTTCAAATTATGATAATTTATTTTTTCCTTTATATTTTTTACCTGGTCATTTCTGGCCATGGAAGTGATGGGAGGAATATAGGAAATATCTAGAAGAAATAAAAAAAAACCCCAGTTAACTTTTGTCACTCTACAAAACAGGATAAAAAAAGCAGTGACTAGACCATAATAGTATAAAACTCCAAGTTGCCATCCTCAATCAGGAAACAAAGCTAATTAACAAAATACTGATTACAATAATTTATATATTTAAACATCAGTTTTGATGGATCCTCCTCATGCTTCTTAATGAGAAGTGTTAAATACCTGCTTTGATTGGTTGGACCTTTTCCAATTCCTTGTGGAATTATACCGGGTACACAGTATCTCTTTTGGGCCACATAAAAGTTCTTGGATGACTGCCATTAGTCATTCCAAAATACAAAAATGGACTAGTTTAATTACAGAGAAGATAATTCATGGATATCATTTTGGCAGTGCCACAAGGGTAAAAAATAATCTCTCTCCATGGAAACCAAATACAACAAGGAAATTCTAATTAAATCACATGTATTACATGGACATAAGCCACATTGTTTTTTGTCATGGACACTTATTTTCCATCACCTTTTAAAAAATAAAGTATCACATTCCAGTGAAAGGTGTTTCTTCCCCACAAAACAAAATTAGTAAAATTAATTTATCAAAATTACCATATGGACTTACGGATAAACATGTTGAGTTAAACACACGGGTTCATTATTGCTTCGACCCAAAGCCCCACTAAACTATCATTGAAAGAACATAAACTAGCATAAAGCAATGAGGATTAAAATAAGAGAAAACAAGATTAAAATAGATGGGAGATGGTGCAGAACTGAGCCATCCTTCCAATTGTCCAGATAAGAAACCCTAGCATTATCCATGACTCCACTCTCTTTCTTTAACACTTATGTCCAATCCATCAAACTACCAATAGATTGGGACTTCCTTAAGCCGACAACAAATGCCTACAAAAACCTACAGTAAAGATAATACTCCATGGTGAAATATTGATCCCTTGCCCCAGAGTTTGAAAATAAAACTAGGGTTTTTGCTAAAACCACATATATTCACTATCCAATTAAATACTGAAAGGAAAAAGAATGATACGTTAAAAAAATGGAGAACATGATTGTAAATATAGAAAATCTAAGTGTTTATTGATAAACTAATAGAATTAATAAGAAAACTTTATAAGGTTGCTAAATATAAAAATAATTTGTATTAACATATAAGCAAAAACTGTTGAAAAATGTAAACTTTTTTTAAAAAAAGATAACATCTACAAGGGTATAAAAATTGAATATGTAGGAATAAATCTAACAAAAGATGTATAAGACTTTTATAAAATACTATAAAATATTACTGAGATAAATTTAAAATATTTCAATAAGTATTCATGGATTGGTAAAATCAATAGTATAAAACTTTCAATATCCCTTGAATTAATTTACAAATTGAAAAAATCCACTCTAACTTGGTATTTCAACAGAAAGTGAAAATTTGGTACTAAAATTTATATGAAAACACAAAGGATCAAGAATAAACAATTCTTGAAGAATAATAAAGTTGGAGAACTCACACTATCTCTAAGGTCCAGGAAGAGGAGGCAGTTAATGGCAAGATAAATGAAGGCTAAGACTGAAATTAAATCTTTCCCTAAGGGGCATTTGCTGATCCTAGGACCTAGAGAGCACTTAGTTTTAACTTGCAAGGTGCTGAGTTAAAATGTAGATCCTGGCCAGAAAGTTGAACTTTTCATGGCCAGGGGCAGGAAAAGGCATCTAGAAAATATTTATCTCCTGGGAAAGAGAAGAAGTGTCAAGAAAACTTCTTTGGCCCTACCTGGTTTGGCTCCGTGGGTAGAGCGTCAGGGTCCCAGGGCATGAAGGAGGCAGCTGATCAACGTTTCTCTCTCATCATTGATGTTTTTATCTCTCTCTCCCTTTCCCTTCCTCTCAGAAATCAGTAACAATATATATTTTTTAAAAAAGATAACGAATTAAAGCATTATTTGGTAAATAATGTCCCAGGATGCTTGGCTGAAGCAAACACTATCCTATGTGGAGGAATACACACTCAGTTCAGGTGTCACAAAATTATCAGAGATTACATTCGGAAATAAACTCAAAATACAAAATTTTAAAGTTGTATGAGAAAACAAGCTATTATACCCTCTCGATGTAATTTTTCCACTTAAAGTTTAAGTTGAGAAAATTTAAGTCTAAAATTTATAGGTAAATTCTAAATATTGATATATAAATACTTAATCAATGTAGGTGGCAACTGTTGTATGTTGTGTTTTAAGTGTTGTGTTGGGAAACCAGTTTCTTTTAAGAGCTAATTATGAAAAAGATGAGTCAAAAATATAGGTGACTGACAAAACTCATAACCAAAAAATTCTAGTGATATGTATCCTATTTATTGTGTGTATGGATTTTGAAGGCCTTGATATGTTATAGCTGAGATAACAAGTAAATACCTTGCCAAATCAAAAGGAAAGTTCATTAGGAAGGTGATTATCCAATAAGAGGTAAAACCATGTATTCTTGGTTCTCATACACATCGTTACAGAACGTATTATTTATAATGACTTTTTTAAAATATATTTTATTGATTTTTTTACAGAGAGGAAGTTAGAAACATCGATGAGAGAGAAACATCGATCAGCTGCCTCTTGCACACCCCCTACTGGGGATGTGCCCGCAACCAAGGTACATGCCCTTGACCGGAATCGAACCTGGGACCCTTGAGTCCGCAGGCCGACGCTCTATCCACTGAGCCAAACCGGTTTCGGCATATAATGACTTTTAAACTTAATAAATAATTGTGAATAACTTTGTGATATCTCTAGGCAACACAAAAAGCCATCCACATGGCCCTCTTGCCCCCTTTCTATGCGAATAAGCTTGCAAACATCTGAGCTAACAGAAAGTGACCAAAAAATAGTCCCAATAAAGTTGCCTAGATACTAGGAACAAATATACATAAACCATCCTCTGTTCAGCATGAATAAACATAGATACACACAGTGCAACACAGAAAGCTAAAATTGTGCATTATAAAGATAGCAGGACTTCTGAAAAGTGCAAACAGCTGTGAAGTACACTTAGCACTTGGTCAAGGCTATTTTATACCATGAGGTCTTCTTGTTTTGCTTCACTGCTAATAATTGAAGATTATGTTTGCTTTATAATTTGCATTGTTAGAGTATCATACACAATGTAACTATTTTAAAACTATTTTAACTATGTTAAAAGTAACATTTTTCTATGAAGTCTTGCCATCTGCAACAACATGGATGGACCTAGAAGGTATTGTGCTGAGTGAAATAAGTCAGACAAAGAAAGGCAAATGCCATATGATTTCCCTTTCATGTGGAATCTAAAAGACAAACAAACAGAAATAAATTCATAGATACAGAAAACATTTTGATGGTTGCCAGATGAGAGGGGTGGCTGAAAAAGGGAAAGAAATTAAGAAGTACAAATTAGTAGTTATAAAATAGTCATGGAGATATAAAGTACAGCATAGGGAATATAGTCTATCCTATATAATAAAAGGCCAGGGACCATAAGCGTAACAACTGGAATGACCACTTGATCAGTCGCCATGAGGTGCAGTGACCACCTCTCAGTCCCTTGCCCACCTTCCCCACCCCCGACCCCCACCTGCAGGTGAACGGGGAACCACGGGGAAGCAGGTGGGTGGCGGCGGGGCGGGACTGGGGACTGGCGAGCAGGCAGAATGGCTGATTTCTTGGTCCCTTCCCCCAGCCCGCAGGCTCCGATGGATCAGCAATGGTGAACAGGGGAACCAGGGTGGGTGGCAGGAGGACCGGGCTGGCTGTCAGGCCATTGGGATCCCCAGCTCATCCCCAGCTGCTTGGGGGCTCAGGCCGGCAGGAAAGCGGGTGCCGGCGACTTCACCTCCATGCGTGTGCGCTGGGCCGGTCGCTGACAGAACGCACTGCCTGCTCAGGGCCACTCAGGTGGGCGCCGCCGCCACTGCCACTGTTTCTGAGGCTTACGGCACTGACGGAAGCTGCGGGGCACACCCGTGACCTACCCACCCTGGTGGCAGAGGCAGCATTCGGCCTGGGAACTGGCGAATGGGCAGAAAATGGCCCTGATCGCAGGCTAGGCTTAGGGACCCTACCCGCACGATTTCGTGCACTGGGCCTCTAGTAATCTTATAATCACTATGTCTGGTGTCAGATGGGTACTAGATTTATCAGGGTGATCACTAAATATGTTATATAAATGTCTAATCACTATGGTGTACTCCTGAAACTAATATATTTTATGTCAACTGTAATTGAAAACTAAAAAATTCTTTGTAAAAAAGAATTATTCGAAATTAAACAAATGACTACTTTATTTCCTAAAGTTTGAAAATATTTTAGGGGTAAAATTTTCAACTCAAGAACATTATAGATTTCTACCTAACTCAAAATTACTTAAAAACATAATTTCTTTTTGTTCTCAATTTTTAAAGTCTTCAATGTTTTTAGCTCTATACCTAAAGATTTTTACATACCAAAAATATGATATATAATGCAAAAATAAAAAGTTAGCTAAATAATTTTCTCTTGATATCCTAATTCTTACAAATTAAAGCTGAAAGTTCATTAGAAAATCAGTTTGAGAAATGCCAAACTCAGATCAATTTCAAAATAACTGTGGATTCCAATTTTCTCTACTTTGACTCAGTACTAGTTTAAGGTTATTAGATTTAGAAATCGGGTGGTGATTTCGTACCCATTGCTTTGCAAATTAATGTTAGTTTCATAATTATAGGAGGATAAATGATGACCGTCTGTAGTTTGTTGTGCTTTGGGGATTTTTGTTGGTTTATTTTTATCAAGACAATTTTTTAGAGCAGTTTTAAATTCACATCAAATTGAGAAGAAGGTACAGAGATTTCTCATCTATACCTTGCTTTTATACATGCGTAGTTTCCCCCACTATCAACACCCCTCACCAGAGAGGTACATTTGTTATAATTGATGAACCTACATTGACCCATCATTATGGGTCAATAATACTACTGTTCATTGTTGGTGTGGAATATTCTATGGGTTTGAACAAATGAATAATGACATGTATCCATCATTATTTATACTTTAAAAGGGGAAGTAATTACTTTGCTCAGGGCACATGGAAGCTGTAAAGAATGAGCAAGAACACAGCTAAGTGAATATCTATACATAAAGGTTAGGTTTCTACTTTCTATTGGACTTTTCTGCAGATACAGGGAGACTGATGGGATTGTATATGGAAATCTGTCAGCTGTTGCCACAATAATGAACTAAGCTCTATCTACCATTGTCAACTAAACTCTTCACCATAGCAAAAGCAGCAATACAGAAAGAAGTCTTACTTCTAAACAGAGTCAGTTCAAAGCAAGAATAGGAGTGGATAAAACAGTGGTGGCCTCCTGCCATTATTTTTTTTCTATGTCTCCTTCCTCCATTCTACCCTTCAGCATACTCATACCACCTTGAGGGGCCTCCACTGAGTACCTAGACAAGAGCACATGTCCCCAAACCTTCCCTTCCCTGCAACTTCTCTGCACTCATTGCACTTCTCTGCAATGCACGCTAATGGGCAACGTGTTTGCTTATTTGATAAACTAACTTCAAATGACTGCTTATAAATTATAAACTCCGTGCTTTATCTGTTCACAATAAAAATCATACCTATTCCCAAGATATTACTGAAATGAGTGACTCATTATGTGTGGGCTTCAAGTTACAATCATAAAAACAGCAGTCTTATGTTCATACGATAATTTAATGTCAGCAAAATTTTAAACCTATATTTTATGTACTTCAACTCTTTTTTTTTAAAATATATTTTAATTGATTGCAGAGAGAACAGGAGAGGGAGAGAGAGACAGAAACATCAATGTTGAGAGAGAATTATTGACCAGCTGCCTCCTGCAGGCCCCACACTGGGGATCGAGCCCACAACCCAGGCATGTGCCCTGACTGGCATGTGACCTCCTGGTTCATAGGTTGATGCTTAACCACTGAGCAACACCAGCCTGGCTACTTCAATTCTTTTAAACAAAAGAGCCCAAAAGCCGTTACTGTTCCTTCTCCTTGCCCCCAGAGAAAAAAGAGACCCAATTAGGCTCCATCTTCTCAGTATGTGGGATACAAAGACCAGGCCCAGGCCCAGTGGCTACACAAACATTTTGCTGTTACTTGAGGAAACTTACCAAATGATAATATAAGTGAAAAAAGTGTTAAATTCCAAGTCATACGGGCCAAAAGCTTTAAAATTAGTTAGCAAAACATATGACTCATGGAAGAATCTGCTTTGGAAGATTTCCAGAACAAATCAGAAGGACAGTCAGGAAAAAGATTACCTACTGGAGCAACATTTTAACACCAATAAATTTAGTTTGCTTTAGTAGTGAATGCCTTTGAGAACTTTTACAAACTGTGATTTTGAAACACACATACACACCCTTTTATTTCTCTTCGCACAAACCTCTATTTTCTTTAAATCCTCAGTCTTGCCCTCCATAGTTTTACACACCAATTCTTTTCACAATCACGCCACACAAAATTTATGAAGAATTACTTTATTTCCAGGTAGGTCTACCTCTCAGTCCCACCTAATAGCTCCATTGATTAAACACCTGTGCTTCCTACATGAACTTTAACCTTGCTTCTAAGGGGCAGTTGAAAAAATTGCTTTCAGCATACTATAACTAAACTCACTATCTTTCGTTCTGGCTTCTGAAAAAATACTCCTTTCCCAACTGGGTACCTTTCCCTACTCTTACAATACTTTGTTTTTTGGTCATTAGAAGAAGAAATACAATTTGTTCTTGATGACTAATGTAGGTAGCATTGTTAATAATATTTTCAAGGTAGTTCTAAAACATTACACAATTTGATTTTCTAAACAATATTAAGATAGATATTATTTGTATTTTATAAGTGAGCCTTCCAGCATACAGCTAGAATTGAGATTAGAAGCTAGGTCTTTGAATTCCAAATTCAATACTTTTTCCATGATAATTTCTGCTATACCTTATTCAAGTGTTTTTGTTCTCTATATGTTTTTCTATATTAATATGAATTATAAAACCTGGGTAATTGGAGAACAATTTATCTGTTTCTCTTTCTCACATAGCATAGTTATATATATATATATATATATATATATAATGCAAAGTGTCCCCTGGGGTGTTCCACTGGGAGAATGGGAACTCAATAGCTCGCTATGACATGTGCTGACCACCAGGGGGTGGTGCACAACATGGTGGGTGAGCAGCGGTGGCAGCAGGGCGCCGAGGGAGCAAGGGAAGGAGGAGGCAGGGAGGCAGGGAACCTGATTGGCCCTGATTGCCATTCAGGCCTAGGGACCCTACCCGTGCATGAATTTTGTACACCAGGTCTCTAGTATTTTTATAAAATTAGGCTCCATCTTCTTCCTTAAAATATATTTTTATTGATTTTAGAGAGGAAGGGAGAGGGGGAGAGAGAGAGAGAGGTAAAAACATCAATGATGAGAATTCCTGCAAGTCTCCTACTGGGAATTGAGCCCGCAACCTGTGCATGTGCCCTGACCAGGAATCGAACCTTGATCTCCTGGTTCAAAGGTCAAGGTTCAACCATTGAGCCATGCTGAGAGGGGCAACTAATATCCTATATAATAAAAGGCTAATATGCAAACTGACCAAAGGGCAGAACGACCAGTCACTATGACATGCACTGACCACCAGGGGGCAGACGCTCAATGCAGGAGCTGCCCACTGGTGGTTAGTGCACTCCCACAGGGGGAGCACCACTCAGCCAGGGGGAGCGAGCCTAAGCCAGCAATCGGACATCCAGCGAGGGCTCCCAGACTGCGAGAGGGCGCAGGCGGGCTGAGGGTCCCCCACCCCCACCCCAGTGCATGAATTTCATGCACAGAGCCTCTAGTTTTTAAATAAATTATATATCTGACAAAATTAGAAATATTGAATTGTTTTTAGGAGGTTATTACATTTTATAAATGAGAAATTTGAGCCTCCAAGAGGTTAAGTAGCTTATCTAGTTCACGCAGTACGTGGTGGAGACAGGATTAAAACCAAAGTATGACTCCAAATTCTATGGTCTTTCCACTAAATAAATCATCACATCTTCCTCAGGGGCTATCTCCCTGGCAAATTCTACCACAGGCAAATTTACTTTGTACAAAAACCTGTCTAACACTATCCTGATTAAAAGGTCATGATTGGTCCCTGTCCTACAGTAAATCTGAGGCAAAGCACATGTTTATTTAGCACTACCTACATGTTTCCTTCTGGATATTCACTACCATAACAGTGTTCCTTTGGGAAGAGTCCAATTCTTTAGCCTACCTGGCACAATATGTGATGACTCAGGCCACACTATAGCAGCTCCAAACAACCCTTTCTAAACAAACCCTAAGAATGTCAATGACTCAGGTACTATTGTTCTCAGATGACCTTGGGGTGAGGTCATGACCATTAACAAGGATAAAAAAAAATTAAATGATACAAGATGGGGAAAATTAAGGAAAGGGCTTTTATTGCTTTCAGACTCAAATGAAAAAAAGAAAAAGAAATGTACCAACGGACTACAGCATAACCTGATAAATAATAGTCTTCCTTCAAATTAAACTTGTTTTTTTCCTCTTTTGATTGCAGAAAAATCCAAGATAAGACCTAAAAGTAGAGGCCCTCTGAAATCCTCCAGGAAATGTTTGTTTTGTCTTATGAATAAATGCATAACTAGTATTCTAAAGAACTTGATGTCTCTGTTAAGAATGAAAAAGACCATGGTAAACAGCTAGATGGGGGCTGATAGCATGTTGCATGGAGGCATTCTTTACCAGCCCCTTGAATTGCTCACTTCTAAAAGGAGGAAAACATTTCCTGCCTTAGTGCATAACAGAGGAAGGCAAATAGTCTGGAATGACCTCAGAAGATTTAACAGTTTTCCAAAGAACTTAAACTGAAGTTGCTCAAAGCTTCAATTAACTGAACATTTGCCAAACCACTTGGAAAATTTCTGCATTCAGGAAGGAGAAGGAGTCTCACCATGAGAGGTATTCTCCACAAGAAATCATAACAACCACTGAAAATATTTTTATCAATTGTATGAGTGATTATATCACAATTCTTAGTGTGTTTCTCCAATTCCTATACATCTATAACTTTTTTAAAATAAAGCCTGTGATTTACTGACTCATGCAATCCCTGTAGGATTTAATGTACTCATTCATTCATTCAACAAAAATTATGTTTAACATTGTTCCAAGCATTGGGGATACAATGACATTTGATCAATGGCTATTTCTTGAGCATTTACTATTTTTCTGGAACTGAACTAGAAATGGGATATGATGGTGAACTAGACAGTCAACCATCCTATCTTCCATGAACTCTCAGTGTAGTTCAGTGGGTCTTGATCCTGGCTGGGAACCAGAATCACTGGGTAGCTTTTAAAACAGACCATTGACAAGGCCCTACCCAGTAACAACTAACTCAAAGTCACTGCTTTGGAGGTAGACGCAGACCATAAAACAGAAAATTACAATATAAAGGCAATGTAATGATTGAGGAAAAAATGGGTATATTTTCAAATAATACAGAAAGTGCACACAAGCCAGACTTGGGGCTGAATAGCATGTTTTACATGATTTATCCATTAACCTTGGAAACAGAGGGAGTAGGCGCATTCTGGACAAAAGGAGTATGAAATGCAAAGGCAGAGAGCCACATTTCTGATGCAGTACAGTGAGTGATATTGCTATTTCTTATGAGTATAGCATGTGAAGTACAAAGTTCAAAGAGAGAAAGACAACCGCAGGGTCTAAAGAGTAGGTAGACGCCAGAGCAAGAAAAACCCAGATTCTCATGCTGAGGATGTGGGAGTTCATTCCTGAAACAACTAGCTGTTTGGAGTGTTGACAAGAATTTTTATGAATTTATTTGAGCTAAACTGACAATAATCGCCGGGAAGCAAGATCTCAGCAGACTGAGAAAATGTTCCCAAGAATGGCAGTTTTACAGCTTATTTTACACACTAGAATCAAAGGAGGAGAGGTAAAGAGGGTTACATGAAATCCATTGGTGGTAGATTGAGGGGGCAGGAGAAGCATAGTGAGGGGAGGAATCTCTGGGATTGAGTTAAAAGTAAAACTGAGAGATAAATACTTCCCCCATTGGTGGGAACAGGATAGTTAATACTATCTTTACAAGACATAAAGATGGTAGTCAGGGAATAAGATAACAATGAGGGGTTTTTTGTCTCTGCTCTGGTGTGGTTGTGCCCTTAGGTGTCTGGAAAATGCTATTACTCTGGTATTTCAAATGTGCATGTTATTTTAGATGCAAAAAGACAATAGGCATGTTTACTTAAGGTAAAGATTGAAAGTGTGGGTGAGGAACAAAATTTCCTCTACCTTCAAGGTTCTTCTGACTTACCTAATAATCAAGTAGACAAGAGACAAATTAGCAAAAGAAAATGACCAAATTTAATACATATATGTGTATGGGAACCCCACATAAACAAGACAGCCAGAAACCCCTACATGCAGGAGAGGTTCAAAGATAGAAAGGGGATTGAGGTACAGAAGACCTCCTGGGCTAGGGATGAGGTAATGCGCCTTGGGGGTTTCAAAGAGCCATTGTAGGATGATAGAACAGGGGTTTAGTAAATAGAAGTTTGCCCTGCCCTATAGATATGTCAAAAGTAGTTATCTCTAATAATAGCTTATTATGGGCAAGGCCCCTAATTCACATTCTTCCAGGTCATTGGGAGGGGCAGACATTTCTCTTGAGCCAAAGGCTAAAGGTGCCTTTAGCTCAAAACAATCTGCATACCACAGGGGCACAACTTGGAGTGACGCATTCTAGACCCCCACAAAAGCTACAGGTCTAGGATGTGCCTACCCTCCATGACCTGCTTTTAGTCAGGAATTTTTATGTTCAGACCATCCTATGTGGTTACTTTCAGTCTCTGAGTTTGTAGGGCCTGCCATGCTAGCTTTCTCTGAGCTTGTCAGGTTTAGTATGTGCCCCTTTTTCACCCACAGGAGGAAATTTAAAAAAGAAACCAATGTGATCATTAGCCATTCTTTTACTTTCTTTACTCCCAGACCACGGGTACCTAAATTTTGCTGGTCATAAAACAACTACACAGTAACCACAAACTGTGTCATCTCTTAATCACTGGAGGAAATCAACGGTTGATCTGCGAAACCTATCTGTCATTATCCTCTTTAATATGTGTCCAACTTTCTCTATTTTCCTTCCAGTAAAACCAGTCATTTGCCTTGCTCTTAAGACTTTCCCAAGCCCAAGCTCTGCAGTGCAGCTGAGGACACTTACCACCCATGTTCCCAGGAAGAGGAGAAATCACTGGCCAATGGAATGAGTGATCAGAGCTTCGTGCACAGGCCTCCAGTGGAGAGGGAAACTAAGTATTTTAAAAGAGTGTTTAAAGCATTTGTCAGCTTGCTTGATAAGGCAAGAAAGAAAATAATTTATATTCCTGGAAAATAATGGACTCATACTCCTATAACTGTCTATGGGTTTCATGAAGCCTAAGACATGTTTTCATTATTTATAACCCTTTATTTCCCCCCACTATTCATAAAATAGTGAAAAACAGTTCTTACAAATAAGGAAAAAGTCAAGTACAGTACCTGCTTGTTTGACTCAATATTTTGATTTGATTTAAAAATCAATAATTTATTTTAACTAAATGACAGACATTTTGTTCCTATGTACAAAGAACTCAGGAATTCCACCCTACCTCCCACATCCCGTTTGGCCACAAGAGATAATGGCTGCATTGAGAAGAACGACAGTATTTCCAGTTCCTGTCAAGGGTCATTTCAGAAAGAGAGCAGAAGCAAAAGCCTCACACTATTATTTTTATTTTAAAACATTTAAAAAGAAATAACTAGTTATTGGCCTCTAGGGTCTTCTTGTTTCTGCAAATGAAAAGCTTGGGAGGAAGCAGTTTGATGCTGGTGAAGCACTAGGTTGGCCAGATTAAAAGGGATTAACGACAACAGCCCAAACTTGAGTATTAGCCCTGTGCGGGGATAAGTCAGACCCTGATTCTTCTCCCTTGTGGCTCTGCTAGTCGCCTTCTGGGGTCAATCACGGAATACCAACGCTCACTTGAGATAAATTTGGGTATTGGTTTCCTTTTAAGAACAGTCAGAGCAGAATGCTACATCCTACTATGCACATATTAATAGAAAATACTGTTTACTCCAGTCTAGGCAGCACATCAGCTGTTTTATATGCCTGGCTCCATCTCCCTGAACTGTTTCCTCACTCATACGCTGCATATGTAATCCCTCCTGTTACCGGCATTAAAATCAATGATGATAAAGGAGGTGCATCCGCAATAGGTACTCGATGAATGTGCTTCCTCTTCTCATCTCCCTGTTTATCTTCATCTACTTAGTGTTTGCACTTATTAGGTTAATTAAACTCAATCAATATTGTCGTCATAGGTGAGGTGAAAACACTTCAAATCCCTACTAAGCACACTGACTTGTAACTAGGAAAATACATGTCTTCTCACCTCATTCCCCAAACGGCCTGTGAACACACACGTGGACACCATGTGCTGACACGAGAGTTGCTCAGTCCTATCCTAATTAAGAGCAGAAAGCCGAGGCAGCATCACTACAAGCACAGTTTTGTGTAGAGCTCCCTAGTGCCCCAATAACTAAGGGAAATGTGTGATGTCTTAATTGCCAGTGAGCAGCAAAGCCATTTGCAGCATTACAGTGGAAACTGCATCTTTCCAATAAGAATGAGCCCTGTCAGAAAATAAGAAGTGCTTATCTAATTTGCCACTCCAAAAAAAACATCGTGATATCCTCCTGAGGCCAATATCTGGTTACATGATTCCCAAGAGAAACATCATAATAATAAAATTCAGAAACAGATACCCCTCATTATTCAGCCCAATTTACAAGACTTCAAAAGGTCATAGGTCACTCCAGACCCATTTGTTTTCTATGGAAAAAAGTAGAAAACAAAGTAAATTCTTTCACCTCCTTCTCGAATTTCATGGTGACAAAATTCAAAACACTCTAAAAACAGAAAAGCAAAACAAGCAAAGAACAAGATACTTCAACAATGCAACTTATTTACTCATAAATATATTTCCCTGATCTACTGGTTATAACAGGAATCATTAGCAGGTGCCTTCAAGTTCCAAGAGTTTTGAATGTATGCATTTTTAGGTTGCCAAAAAATTACCTTTGTATATTACTTTTCAGTTTCAGAATCTTAGTAATAAATTTTGCTTAGAAAATCCTTTACCCCCTACACACACACACACACACACACACACACACACACACACACACCTGGTGGAACTTTTACAGCATGAGGTTGTAAGAGGCAGATGGGTTCCATTTTATGAGACTCTGCCACCAAACTGATGATGTTGACCCACTGCTCTTTCATAGGATGCTAGTAAATACTTGAAATGGAAAGCATGGGATCATAGATCAAACATTACAAGGTTAAAAAACATTACAAGGTAAAAATGTCATGTGCCTCAATTAGAAATTATTCTGCCTGGTTCATATTTTCCATTTGAAACTTTTTTTAAGAGTCCCAGTTTTTCTGAGGGGACTCACAGAAATATTATGCCTAACATCTCATGCATAAAATGTTACGCAAATAATTCAGTACGAACAGAGTTTGACCCAATAGCACCATTACTTTAAAAACCAGAGTAAAAATTATTAATAAAACAGTTTAAAAAATGGAATGTCTCAAATTATCAGGATTAAGAAATTAGATCTTAGAGTATTTTACATAAATATAAGAAGTCAGATAACATTTGTTGGGCATTTTCAAAGACTATATCAGTTTTCTTTTGTTGCATAAGTCACCCAACTTTTGACTAAGGTGTTCAATCAACTTTTACTTAATTCATCATTTTGCAGGCCAGCAATTTGGGCTAGGGTCAGCTGGGCAGTTCTGGTCACAATCAGACTCACTCATGCATCTCAATCAATTCCTGGGGTTAGTAAAGTGCTGGCTAGTCAAGGATGTTGTATTCAAAGATGTCCATATCCTAATCCCTGTAAACTGTGAATACATTACCTTATATGGCAAAGGTTGATTAAGACTGAAGATGAAATTAAGGTTAATCAAGTCCTCTTAAAATGTGATTAATCTGGATTATTTGGGTTGACCTACTATAATAATAAGGGTGCATAAAATTGTAAAGGGGAGTCAAAGGAGAAGGTCAGAGTAATATGAGGTGAGAACAACCCCACCTGCAATTGCTGGCTTTGGAGATAAAGGAAGGAGCCATAAACCAAGGAATACAGGCAGCCCATGAAGTCAGAAAAGGTAAAGGAAAGGATTATCCTCTAGAGTTTCCAAAAAGGAAAAAAGCCCAGACAATACCTTGATTTTTAGGCCAGTGAGATTGGTGTTAGACTTCTGACCTACAGAAGAACTATACTATCTAATAAAGAGGGAATATGCTAATTGACTGCCACAATCTCACAAGACGGCGGGGCCCACAGCCACAAGATGGTGGCGCCCAGTCCCCTCAGCTCCGCCTCATCCAGCCTCAGTCCCCCAGTCCCCTCAACCCCGCAGGGGAAAGCAGTTGGGAGCGATCGGGCCGGCAGGGGAGGGCAGTTGAAGGTGATTGGGCCGGCAGGGGAGGGCAGTTGGGGACGATCATGCTGGCATGGGAGCAGTTAGGCGTCAATCAGACCAGCAGGGGAGCAGTTAGGGGGCTATCAGGCTGGCAGGCAGAATGGTTAGGGGCAATCAGGCAGGCACGCAGGCGAGTGGTTAGGAGCCAGCAGTCCTGGATTGTGAGAGGAATGTCCAACTGCTGGTTTAGGCCTGATCCCTGTGGGGTCCCAGATTGGAGAGGGTGCAGGCTGGGCTGAGGGACACCCACCCCACCCCCATGCGTGAATTTCATGCACCGGGCCTCTAGTAAGATAATAAATGGCTATTTTAAGCCACTAAATTTATCATAAGTTGTTGTAGCAGCCATATAATAATAACAGATCATCTCATCTGGGACAGTCTGTCTCTGCTCCACATGTTCTATCATCCTCTAGCAGGTTATATCTTCAGGTCTGTTCAGATGAAAGATAGGTAAGATCTGAGAGACTGAGTAGGTAGAGTCCAAGGCCTATTGATATCTACGCCCAGAATTGACACACCATCATTCTGTTAAATTCTATTTGCCACAGCAACTCACAAGGCCAACCTAGATTTAAGGAGTAAGGATATAAATCCCACTTCCTATTGAGAGGAGCTGCCAAGTAGCTCAAATAAAAAAAAAAATGAAAGAATTGAATCTACTTTTTCAAACCGTCTACCACAATGACTAAAAGTTTCACATCTCACTATTATAACTTTTAAGAACTGGGTTTAAAATGTGAACAATATCACCATAAAGGTAAAAATAGTATGTTGTATACTTTAAAAAATTAGTTTTAAAGTATAATACTATGTACCTTTCTCAAAAAATTAAATCCTATTTTTTCATTTAAATTAATATTATCCAGGGTGTCTAGGTTATCTAAACATCTAAAGCACAGTTGTCTGACAGAAATATGAGAGTTATATATGTAATTTTAAATTTTAAGTAGCCATATTTTAATATAGAATATTAATAAGATATTTTTAATTTTTTCATATTAAGTCTTCAAAATCCAGTGTTCATTTTACACTTCTTAGAAATCCTAATTTTTTGCAGGTGGAAATATGTCTGCTCCTCATTCCTTTGGGAGCAGGAATACATGACATGCTACATTAAAAAGGGGGTTCTCAGGGCTGCCAACTTTATAGTAGAGCAGTAATATATTTCTCCTACATAAAAAAACAAACAAAAAAGTGTCCTAATTTGTATTAGCCTCATTTTGAATGCTCAATCATCCCATATGTCTAGTGGTTACCATAGTAGATAAAGCATATCTAAAAGATTTAAGGCAAGCCCCAGGCAAAATTTTAAGCTGCTAGAAGTTTGTCCTTAGTGCTCCTCTGTTCTCTTTTCTGCACTGAGGCACCTTCCTGCTCCCATTTTCAAGGCCCCCAGAGATTTTCTGCCCATACTCCTGTTCTGGGAAAACAAGAGAGACTAGGACATGGAAATACACTGTGAGCCAAACAGCCCTGGATTTGAAACCTAACATGCCATTTACTGGACCTTATAGCTTAATCTGAGCTTCAGATTTATCATCAATACCTATCTCACTATTCTTCATAGAATTTTTATAAAGAATGCAATGATATATATAAAGGCATTTAGCATAATGATTGGTAGAGTAAAGGTATTGTAAAGAAGCTACCATTAGTTGTTGTTGTTTTTTAATCATGTCTACCACAAGAAGGCAATGCCTAATATAAAAACAACGGACTGCTTTTAGAATTTCAGGTGGCAGTCAATCACAGACTGTAGAGGGTATTCCTTCAGAGGAGGAGAATTAATCAAGAGGATAAACAGAAAATGTTAGAGACCAGGTAACCTGTGAAATTCCTAGACTTCTCTCCTGATATTATAAAAGAAAAACTAGATTTTAAAAAGCCAAAATTTAAATTCAATGTAAGATAATTTACAGTTATTTTCATTGTGAAGACACTTTTCATCAGAGTATGGTGCAAATGATAAATTATGGTTTATTATTTTAAGCCAAGAGGCATATTGATTTTCCAAAATTAGGCAAAAAATCTGACTAAATATGGCAATGAAAATCAAGACAAAAGAAAAAAAGACAAACCTTAAAGTTTTTCCTGAGGTAGACAAACCTAAATGTTGCTACAGGATGCCAGCATAGTTCATTCTGTTTTAGTGAATCACCGTCCTTCCAAAATGAACAAAAACACACAATTATTAGCTTCCCAGAAAACGAGTACAATATCGGCAAATTAATATTCACTTTGTGAGTCAGTCAGAGCGTTCTTTGATATTTCCAAGACGTACAGTCACAATTGCAAACATATTGTCTTTGGCCTTCAGCCCATTGATTGGGCACCAAGTATTGGACAGATGTAATAGTGAAGCAAAATGATAAGTAGGTGAGGTAGGCTCATGGATCAACGGGGCAGTTGGTCAGACACTGAAATATCTTTCTAAGTTACTTGGTGTGTTCATTTCTTGGGGCTGCTGTAACCAAGTATGACACAGTGGTAGCTAAAAACAAACACAGAAAAACGTATTGTCTCAGAGTTCTGGGGGCTAGGGCTCTGCTTCCTCTGAAACCGGCAGGGGGATCTCTCCTTGCTTCTTCCCGTCTTCCCGTGGGCTCGCCATCCTTGGCCTTTCTTCGCGGGCAGCAGCATACCTCCAATCCGCCTTTGTCATCAAACGGTGTTCTCCTTGTGTGTCTGTGTCTTCACATGGACACCTGCTTATAAGGACAGTGGATTAGAAGTCCACTCTACTTGAGTAGAAACTCCTCTTAACTATATTCCCAAATAAGGTCACATTCTGAAATACTGGGGGCTGGCACTTCCAAAATATCTTTTTGAGGGACACAAACAGGTGCCTCAGTTTTGTCTATAAGGTGATGATGATATAGTAGTACCTAACTCACAAGCCTATCTGAGGCCTGAATTAACATACAAAATGCCTAATTAGTGCTACCACATAGGACTACTGTAAGAGTGGTTGCTAATTAGTATTTCCTGATATGTATTGTCTTAGATCCTGAAAGCTATGCATACTCAAACGTGAGGTTATATTTTTCACAGAGGCAGCTATGCTGCTGCTGTGTTTTGATTTTGCTCTTAAGAGTGTAGTTTTTCTTTCAAAATTAAATGACTCTCCTGTCACTTATGCTTATGGGTATATAAACAGAAAATCTTTCTGGAGAAAAATTTAACCAAAATTTTACCTACTTCCAACATAATCTCATGAGAATGTTATACATTAAACTGAATATGGGGGTAGTATATAAAATTATTATTAACCATACAATAAAAGACCTTCCATATTCATATTTTAAAACATTAAATGTTGTTCTGAGGACAAGCCATTAGACTTATTTAGTGAAGACACTAACATGCTAAACTATAACTAAAATATAGAGCAACTGCAACTTTGCTGAATTGGTTCATTAGCTCCAGTAGTTTTCTTGTGGATTCTTCAGGATTTTCTCTATATAGAATCATGTTATCCACGAAAAGAGACAATTTTACTTATTTTCCAATTTGAATATTTTTATTTATTTTTCTTGTCTTATTGCTCTGGCCAAAACTTCCAGACAATGATGAATAGTAGTGGTAAAAGTGGTGATCCTTGTTCTCCTCCTGATTTTATGGGGAAAGTTTTTATTCTCTCACCATTGAGTATAATGTTTTTTGTTTGAGTATGGGTTTTTTGTTTATAAATACCCTTCCCCATGTTGAAGAAGTTCCCTTATATTCCTAGTTTTCTGAGAGTTTTTGTAATAAAAGGGTGTTAGACTTTGTAGAGGTGAATTACTTCCAAGTCATTAACATCCTGTAAACAGTACCTAGTATTGAGCTTTGCATAGTCAACAGTTTTATAAGTATTTGCTGAGTTTGAAAACAGCAAACACCAAAAACCTGAAATCACATGTCAAGAGACATCCTTTGATAAATTTTCCTAAGAGATTCATTTGGAAAGGTTGGCTTTTTTTTCCCCCTCACACACAATCCATGTAATTCACATAGGAGTTTCTTCTTTTTTTAATTACCTGGTACACTAAATAAATTTTAAAATATGTTAAAGTTAATTCTGACACCTAATACCACTAGTAAATATAGTTGTCCAAGAACACTCCTGGATTTAAACAGGCTCAGTCAAATGAGGGCATAGGGAAACAAGGCCTCTGCCTGAGCCTTCTGTACAGAGTATTTGCAGTTTAGTAGCCTACGCCAAATATAAAAGGTTCCTCGAGAGCTTGATGTCAAATTTGAATATCTGAGAGTTTTCTCTAATTAGATCATAGGACATATATTTTTAAAATCTATCAACATCAGAGTAACGCTGTGCATAAGTAACTCTGTGGCTTCCACCAGAAGTCTATATTTTTCCTCCTGGGTACATCTGTGGCATTTCTTGCTAGGTATGATGGCCCCAGGTATGTTATTTTCCTTTCAGGCATCCTCATTGGACCTTGCTGATGAGAAAAAAAAAATCCACAAGGAACATGCAGTACAAAATAATATTTGTCACTGATGTGGTAGAAATAGAAAATTACATAAACAATTTGGGAATTATAGGTTCATCACCACTGGGGTGAAAAGTTATAGACCATTTCTCACCCTCAATTATCCATTGGTTCCCTGTGGTGCCTGAGCCAAATACTTGGTTTCTTTGCATGCTCTTCTAACTTCTCCTCACCAAGATCTAACACTAAAAAATGCCAGCCCAGAGTGACACTAGCCAGGTTCTTGGTGAATACCTTCGAGGGCAATAATATATGTTTACATGTAACTCATAATTAATCACTAAACTTCCTTTTGGGAAGAAAAACAGATTCGGGGGTATATTTTACTGTCTGGGGGCAAGAAATGACAGGATGGGAAGAGAAGAGAAGCAAGTAAGGGGGGATGATTGAAAACATTTGACTTGGCTTGAAATAAAAGTACATATTTCACACATATTTTTAACCAACCCCAAAAGACAGCCTGACTTCGAACATGCTGAACAGGAAGCCATTTACTGTTGGAATGCTTGCTGAGCCCATCCAAAACACACACACTCCTAATACCCCCGGGCTATCTAAAGAGGGTTGGGGTGAAAATATTTAATTTATATGTGCAATCCTGCTTCCTGTTTTATTTTTTCCTCTTTGCCAACTCTGTTTTTCAAACTTTGTGAAAAATGATAGGAAACCCATTTCATTTTTCTCCCCACCCTTTATTGACCCAGCTGTACATCCTACCTCAATTTATAGCTCATACCTGGCTTGAAGACCAAAGGAAGAGAGAAAGGTAAAGACGGATGTTAAACTCTCATGGTTACTGTGGTTAAAAAGGAATCTGGGTGGAGGAAAGCTTGCGGTGGTCTCAATATCAAGGGCAAGAGGGTGTGGAACAGGGGCTTGCCTTGGGTTAGAGAATGTGTGCATTCAGTAGTATGCATTTAAAAAGAGTGAGAGGACGGGTATAGAGAAGAGGGAAAAGAAAAAGCATTTTTCTGAGTGTGAGATGAGTGACCAGAGACACCTGAATCCTATTACATTTCAAAGAAACAATCTTGGTTATCAAAAAAATTTTTTTAAATATTTCAGAGGAAAAAAAATAGAAAGACCCAAATAGTTAAGAATCATAATCTGAACAAAAGATTTTCCAAAACTTTCTTTAACCATATTGGAGTGCTTTTATTCTTACTTGAATGTCAAAGGTATGCTCTTTTAGAATAAAATGAGTTCCAGATGGGTGTACTTTACTTAGTATACCTGTTACCCTTATTATGATATTTTGATTTCAGGAACTGCTGAATCAATGTGCAATAAAACATTTGAAAGAAAATCTGAAACCGAATGGAAATCCAGCAAGTTTGAAGTTCATATTTCAAAATTCTTGAACTCAATTTAATTTTCCCAGAAAGCTGACCACACACTCTATGGAAATCCTGTCAGAGGAAGGGTTTTATAATTGAGCAGTTTGTTTTAAATACTTCAGAAGAGGTGGGGAAACCTGTAAATACCTGAACTCAAATAAGCATTTCAACATTGCCTCTTGAAGCTATGTTTCAATCTTAATATCAGATCAGATGAACACTCTAAATGGAAGGCTGTTCTGGGAAATTCTACCTGTCACCATGGGCTTTACAATGCTTTAATGCCAGGTAATTGCCTTAAACTTTTACTTGAAGTTGATAAAGGCCAGGAAGCAAACCACTTTTAAATTGTTGTGGAAATATTCAACTGTATCTACACTAATAAAAGAGAAACACACAAATTAACCATCACTCCGCTACACCCACCAGCCAATCAGAAGGGAATATGCAAATTAGAAGGAGAAATATGGCGGCCGCCCAGCTGCTCCAGGTGGGGAGTGGCCGGGCAGGGCAGGACGCCTGCTATGAGAGGGAGGGCGGGAGGTGAAGGGATCTATAGGAGCGGCACTCTGGCCACAGCGAAGACGAAGACTGCAGACTCCGGAGTCTGCAGCAAAGACGAAGAAGGCAGACTCTGGCCGGAGCGAAGGCCTGAGTCCCAGGTGCCAGAGGAAAACCGGTGCTAGAAGCCAAGGGAAGGCAGGCCTATTGCATGAATCTCTTTGTGCAATGGGCCTCTAGTAGTAATATAGTTCCTTATGTCTTTTGTTATACCTGCTTTCCAAGTTTATAAGCAAGAGTCATAATAACATCAATTTATAATTTTGAGTTGGAGACTTTCTATTAACCTAAAAATACTGTGTGTCCACAGATGCACACTGCAGTGACCCCCACACAGTTCCATTTAAGACTGCATTGCTGATTCTTATCCCTGTAACATATCTTCACCATGGCTTATTTTAAGGAAGGTGATAAGAGATTTCTGATATATTTTCAAGGTATATGAGAGTGGGTTATCAGTTCTGCTGCATAGTCCTAGCTGTCTGAACCATCTGCAAAATGATTAAATCTGCTATTAAAAATTTCACCTCTGAAATGAGCCAACCCAGTGGTGTGCTGGTAAACCAGCTCTTGAGGTGAGGGAGAGACTGATTATACTATTTCCCAATTTCTATGGTGTAAATTCTCTCATCATGGTCAATTTCAGGGTACTGACTTGATGATGTCACTGAACACAGGTATAAGCCAGCTCTAGCACATCACTCATGCCAATCCAACCCCTCAGAACCAACAGAATGTGTGAGAAGGAGATATCCTTCCCTCCTAAGTGTACTTGGGTCCTAGATACTTTCAAATTCTATATCTGGTGACCAACAATCAAAGACTCATGAAGCCTGAGGAATTGGGATCAACTTTGGGTAGGTAAACTCTCAGCTCTGTTTTAGGGAGTCCAGTCAACCTTCCTGACCTTTCTGCTCCTGTTTCTCCCTCTTTGGACATCCTCCTGTGCCTGACTCTGGTATCCAATTGGTACCCTGCAGGGTCTCCAAGAGATGGCTGATGAACTTTCTTTCTTCACTTTCAATATAATCTTGCCTCCTAGAGTTAAAAATCTAACTCCAATTCCCTTAACCTTAAGTCACACCACCTTCCACAGTTAATGACAAATTGCACTTGATTCAGGGTTCAAACTGTACTTGACTTGGGGTTCAGCTCTAAAACCATGTCCCCAGCTCTTCTGTGACAAGGCCCTTGAACCCCAGAGGTTGATGCTTGCCTGCATTGGAATGGCATTTTTGCTACACTCCCTGAACTTTCCGTTTTAAAGGTTGAGGGTCTCTTTGTTGAGGTGAATGCATCTACAGCTGGTCCTGTCTCCATCACTTCCTTCTGCTAAACTTAGTCCCTTCAGGCTCCTCCCTATTTCCACATTTTGGTGTCACCCTCCTGGAAGCCACTCTAGAGAGGCACTGAGCAGAAACGAATATTCTTCTCAACCTAACACCATCAGTCCCTGCTTTTCAAACATACAGATCAAGAAATTACTCAAACCTTTCCATGTATAACTATAATTTTGATTTTTTTTAATTGGGTGACAAAAACTACTAAAATCAAGAGAATTTTACATCTAATTTATACTTTTTTGGTTCACAGCAGCCCCTCATTCATTTGAAAAATAGTCTGTAATGACTAAACTGGATATGTAAGTGATGCCTAGCATGGTACCTATATACAACAGTACAGAATGAAAGTTAACTATGATTATTGTTCTGGATGTTGTTCTTACTCCAGACATATTGCCTCACAACCAGACTTCTAAACAATCTTCTCATTCCAATCTGATCCCTCTACAAAGCACGTAGCAGGACCGACCACTTAGAAACCTGGGTCTGATCAGGTCATAAAACAAACGTATTTAAGCTTTCCAATGTTTTCTCACCACACTGAGAATTAAATACCAAGTTCTTGCCTATGCCTACAAGGCCCTTCATGCTCTGGCCCCTGCCTAACTTTCCTGCTTCCTTTCTGACCCTCAGATCAAGCTCCCAGCCTTCACAGGACCACCGCCCTTGCTGTCTGCCACCTGGCACGCTCTTCCTCTAGATCTGCACATGGCTGTCTCCTTTGTAGTCACCAGATCTTGGTTTAAAGGATATTACTTCAGAAAGGCTTTCCCTGCTCACCCAATTTAAACAGTCATCCAGTGGCTCTCTATCACATTACCTTATTTGAATCCTCTGTATAGCAACTTTATCCTTATATGCTATACCTGCTGTTTATTCATTTACCTTCTATCTTCCCCATTAAAACGTAAGCAGGGATCCTATCTTTCTAACCATTGCATTCTTATAGCATCTAACCTGTAAAACATCTACTTTATTCAGCCTACAAATCATATGTGTATATTGTTGCAGACTCCTTGCAATAAATCCCTGGCCTCGTCCCATCCATAGCCAACTACATTAAATGATAGATCCTTTAAAACCTAACAAATCATAATCCTCACCCAACTATTTGAAACTGAAGGCAATAGTAGCTATGTTCCAAACTTTGCCGGTTAGTGCCTATGACAAGGCTGGCCAATTACTGTCTCCCATTGCTATTTGATCTGTGTTCTCCCAGGCCCTTATCTTGACATCAACAGGAATCACTAAGTGCCTCATTATGTACCTGAGAAGGTATATACCATAAAATTTGGAAGTTCAGTATTTGAAGTATCTGCATCACAATAAGTAGATTGATTTATCTCAAGTTGTTGCAGTAAAGAGAATGGGATATGAAGGAGACTAAAGGCTAGTTTACAGAAGCAAAGCCTTCTGGGTAATGGTGGAGAGTCTTCTAGGGAACCCTCAAGCTAGTTGAGTTGGTATTAATGTCATAAAAGTTCTTGTGCAAACCATGTTTCGGCATTTTATAGGAAGCATTTTTTTTGCTGAAACTACTTTCATATAGCAGACAAATTACTCTCCTTACCATCTCTATGTAATTAGTAGAGAAAACACATTTTAAGAACAAAGAATATCATTCATAAACTGCGTGTCACAATAAATATGAATTATCCAACTGACGATTACTGTTGCAGACATACAGACTGAGCATTTGGCACTAATGACTGCCAAAGAGTGACAATAGAGACTGAGAATTTGGCACTAGTGACTAATCCAATATGGAATGGCAAGGAATAGAGAAACAGAATGAAAACCAGAGTAAAAGAGAAAAGAGATCCCAAAACACGAGGACATGGATACTTAGGCTGTGTCTAAGTTTCACCAAAACATGAAACCTTTACTCATTTATTGTTTGCAGGTGCTACACATGTGAAACAACTAATATGGTGTGATAAATTGTTAGCTAAATATAAATTTAAGCCATTTCATAAGTGTGTTTGATTCTCAACCAGTCATTATAGTTGGATAAAGACTAAACTAAAGAGCATATCTTTTGTAATTATAGAGAGGTAGAACTTGAATCAAGTGGACACATTCTACATTTTTAATCATGTATCCAGTGAAAGTAAAATAGTTTACAATCTCTGTAGCAGGCTTCCTTAAAATGCCGCACCCAATTAGGTGTTCCTCAAAAAAAAGAAAAGGAGGAAATGACTGTGTATGCTCATATCAGTTTTGAGAACACCAGATTAAACATCAAAACATTTATATTTAGATGCTTCAATAAGCTAATGTGCAAGATATATCTCCAAGGGTATGGGATGCCACTTCCAGATGATTGTGGACTCCTTTCTTCATAATATCTATTAACCTCTAAAAAACATACGGGAAATACTGCCATAGGAAACGGTGCCTTAAAAAGTCTCATACTTGTTATAGCTCTATTTGGAAAAAGAATGACAATAGGATTCTTAGTTTTCCACTGCTGGAAGCTAGAACAAACCAGAACTATGATGTTCTAGAAAATCTGCTACAGGCTTCTGCTCATAGCACATTAGCTTAAACTTGGGCACACAACCAGACAGATACAGGTGCAAGGGATGCTAGAAGAGTGACATTTAGATTTCCCAACACATATGGTAGAGGCAGGTATTGGAAAAAAAAGTTTTGAAACATGTCTGGGGACTTCACAGTTGTAGTTGGTGACACAAAGGGGAAGTACCTGACTTGTACCAATAGATATTAAAATGTATTTTATACAGGTACAACATTACAATAGTATGGTACAGGAGCAAAAATAAACATTCCAGAAATAGAGCTAATACACAGCTCAGTAATTACATTGAGTATATTATAATATACTTAGCATATTATAGAGATACTTTCTAAGTCTACTAGTATTAGGAAGGAAGATGTACTCAATAAATTATGTGAAAAATGGTTGGCTATTTTGGAGACAACATAATATTAATTCTTACCTCAAATCATAGTCAATATACTTAAGAGTTTAATGTTATTGGGTTTTTTTTAAGGCCCAGAAGAAAGGATGGGTATGGAGATCTTGTGATTTTTATATTTATTAAAAACGAAAACTAAGGCTCAAAAAAAAAAGATAAAGGTCAATAATTTGTCTTTTAAAATTTTTTAATGTTTTTATTGATTTTTCTTAAGAGAGGGAAAGAAGAGGGAGAGAAGACAGAAACATAGATGATAGAGAAAAATCAATTGGCTGCCTCCTGCACACTCGCTACTGGGATCGAGCCCACAACACAAGCACATGCCCTGACCAGGAATCGAACCAATAACCTCTTGGTGCATGGGATGATGCTCAATCCACTGAGCAACACTGGCTGGGAAGTAAATTTGTCTTTAAAAATAAAATAAAAACTGTATGGATTACAAAAAGCACCCCCCCCAAAAAATGTAAAAACAAAAACTTGGGGAAAACAGTTGCTAAAAATATGACAGATAGCAAGTTGAAATATTAATAGGTCAAGAATTTCTACAAACAAATAGGAAAAAGAATGAATAGATAATTTACAGGGGAAAAGTATATAATAAAAGCATTTTTAGAAAACTTCTAAAATAGTAGTCAAAGAAATATACATTTATATGAAGATATTAATATAAAATTATTTTAAATAAAAATTCTCAATATTGTCATCAGTGTGCTGTGGTAGATAAGATCATAGTTGTAAGTGAGAAGGTAAAGTCTTGCAATCTTTCTGGAATGCAATTCAGTCATATATTTAATGCTTTGGGTTTTATAATTCCACTTCTAAAGAAATAATCAGATAAAAAAACTCTCAGATTCAAGAATGCTCATCATAGCTTAATTTTTAATGACAAACATGAGAAATAGCCCATATTAATCATGCTATAATAATAATGCTTACTTTATTATTACTTAATAATAATGGCTTGTTAATTAATAATAATTAATTATTATTATACATTTATGCTGCCTCACTTTATTATTATAATGATACTAAAAATTAGTGCCAGGAATTGTTCTAAATGTTTTGATGAATACAGATTAACCTATGTAATTCCTTAAAACAACCTTATAAACTTTGTATGATTATTTTTATCGCATTTTAGATGTGAGGAATCTGAGATACTGATAGGTTGAGTAACTTGCCCAAAGGCACCCAGCTGGCAAGCAGCAGGGATTCAAACCCAGGCAGTCTGACTCCAGAATCCATGGTCTTAACTCCCACACATATTACCTCACACATCTATCCATAAAATGGAACATGAGATTGCCATTGAAATGTTTTCAAAAACTATTTAATGGTGTGGGAATATACTTACATTATAAATAGGGGAAATACTGTACAAAAATGTATGTATGGCATTATCCCCATTTTGCAAACAAGAAAAATACATATGAATAGAAAAATCTAAAAGAAGATACATATATACAAAGCTCAAAATAATTATCCTTGCCTGGTAAGGAAGTTGTAATTTTCATTTCCTTCTTTATACTTTTATGTGTTTATAAAGTTCTAAAGAAGACATATGTTACTTTTATCATCAGAGAAGAATACAAGTTGTTTTTAAAAGGAGAATAGCCCTAGCTGATTTGGCTCAGTGGGTAGAGCATCAGCCTGCAGACAGAAGGGTCCCGGGTTTGATTCCGGTCAAGGGCACATAGCTCTGTTGCAGGCTCCTCTCTGGTCCCGTGCCCTGGTCCAGATGAGTGCAGGAGGCAACCAATCGATGTTTCTCTCACATCGATATTTCTCTCTGTCTTCCACTCTCTCTAAAATCAATGGAAAAATACCCTTGAGTGAGGATTAAACAAAAAAATAAAAATAAATAAAATAAAAAGAGAATAAAAATGTTGATATTTAACTAGCATAATTTACATCCTCTTGCCTTATTTGTCTTTCTAATTGCATTTTCAGGCTAGCACTAAAGGGTCTAACTATGCTTACAGCAGTGTGGGAGCTGCAGCTATGTCTTCAAAGCTTCCCCATTTATGTATCTGAAAGGTCGCTTTTAGCACATTCTTCACAGTAATGCTGACGTCATCCCTCAAGAGCGCTATAGTCATTGCTGAAACAAACAAAAACCCTCCAGCTTGTTTCCCCAAAAAATTAAAAATGGAACTTCCATTTGACCCAGTAATCCCACTTCTAGGAATATATCCCAAGAAATCAGAAACACCAATCTGAAAGGGACATATGCACCCCTATGTTCATAGCAGCACAATTCACCCTAGCTAAGATTTGGTAACAGCCTAAGTGCCCATCAGCAGATGAGTGGATTAGAAAACTGTGGGACATCTACACAATGGAATACTACGCTGCTGTAAAAAAGAAAGAACTCTTACCATTCGCAACAGCACGAATGGTCATGGACAGCATTATGCTAAGTGAAATAAGCCAGTTGGAGAAAGATAAATATCACATGATCTCGCGCATTTGTGGAATATAATGAACAACATAAACTGATGAACATAAATAGATCCAGATACAGAGAAGTATCAAATAGACTGTCAAACATCAGAGGGAAGGCAGGGGGTGGAAGGAGAGGGGACAGGTAAGAGATTAACCAAAGAACTTGTATGCATGCATATAAGATAACCAATGGACACAGACACTAGGGGTTGAAGGCATGTATGGGAGGGTGGGAGTGGCCAGGGAGAGGTCAATGGGGGGAAAAGAAGACATATGTAATACTATATGTAATACTTTAAACCAGTGGTTGGCAAACCACGACTCACAAGCCACATGCGGCTCTTTGGCCCCTTGAGTGTGGCTCTTCCACAAAATACCACGTGCGGGCGCGCACGTACAGTGCGATTGAAACTTTGTGGCCCATGCGCAGAAGTCGGTTTTCAGCCTGGGCGAGTCTATTTTGAAGAAGTGGCGTTAGAACACTCAAGGGGCCAAAGAGCCGCATGTGGCTCACGAGCCGCGGTTTACCGACCACTGCTTTAAACAATAAAGAATTAAAAAAAAAACACCTTCCAGCTTAAAATTTCTAATTCTACCAATTGAAAGATAGATTTATAAAAATGATTGCTTTCCCCTTCCAGCCTTCTTCCTTCCTTCCTTCCTTCCTTCCTTCCTTCCTTCCTTCCTTCCTTCCTTCCTTCCTTCCTTCCTTCCTTCCTATTTATTTATTTATTCATTCATTCATACATTCATTCATTCATTCATTCATTCATTCAAGGACATTAAAACATTCCTGTCTATATCCACTGCTATGCTTCTTTCAACCATAACCTATTACCATGATTTTTTTTAAAAAGCCTCTCAATTTGTTCCATGGAATTCTGATACAGCTTGGGCTTCTAAACCAATTAAAAACTCTTATTGTATAGAATGTAGAACCTGCGTTTCTTTCAAGCTCCAAACTACTAAAAACAGAAGATACACACACACACACACACACACACACACACACACACACACACACACACCTCCCTGTATAGAAAAACTGAAAACAGTTTTACATAGTTTTACATATATTATCTCATTTTAGCCTCACAACATCCCTTTGAGGCAATAAAGATGCAAATCCTTGGACCATTGGAAGGCTTTCAAAATAAAGTTAAATTATGACATAAAAAAAAAAAGCTGAAGAAGTATTAGAGCTATTCACATACCACAGTTTCAAAGGCTAAAAGCTGACCACGAGTAATAAAAAGCAATGCACAAATAAACAAATGCAGGAATTATGGTTAGGGCAGATTGTTATTTGGGGTCTGGCTAAACGATCTGCAATAAAGCACTGGCAATGCTAGACTGATCTTCTCGTCCTACCAAGAGGATTTTTAAATACATCCTGAATACAAATTATTTATTTTTCTAGGAGCTCTGTCCTTGTCCTTGTCAAACCTCACTTCCCTTGAAAACCATCCTCCACTCCTGGATCATTGGACAGAGGTTTTAAATCCGTCAACCAGCTAAACACAGGAGTGGGTCTCTGGGGCCCTGGTAGGACTGTACTACCAAGGGAGGGTAGGCGTGTCAATAACTAAGTTCGTTCATGGCCTTCGGTTTGCCCAGAAGCAAAGCAGAAATAACAGTGCTAATTTTAACTTCACACCTGATTGGGAATACAGACAGTCCCTTGAAGTCTCTCTTCCCCTCACACCTAAAAGGAAAGAACTAACTAGGCAAATCAATTAGGGAACTATGACAAGGTGGAATTTTATTCCGATCAAGCATTGACTTAATCTAGCCACTTCTTCCTTCCACATTTCAATCGTTTCCCTCTCTCATGGGGAAGAAAATCCAAACCATCTGACCTGTCCTACAAAAACGCCCCCAATCTGGTCTTCGCTTCTTTCCTAAATCAACACAGCTACCCTAGTGTAGCTTATACACAATTCCCATAACACATCCTACCCCATCTTGCCTCTGAGCCTTTGCTCGTGGTGCCTTCTTCCCATTCTTCCACAGGTCTAATTTAACAAAAGTAACTGTGATCATTAACTGAGCTTCTACTTTGTGCCAGGCAGTATTCTAAATGCTTAACATCTATCACCTCACAGGAACCTCACAATAACCCTATACTGTTCCTCATCACTTATTCCTCATTACTATTCCTATCATTAATGAGAAAAGCAAAGCACATAGTTGAAAAGTGCCTTTAAGAACCAAACAACGTTTTGTTTTAGATTATGTGCATTTAATCATTCTTTTCATCTGTGATTTATGTTTGTGCCTGTTGTAGGCCATTACATGACAGCTACTGGTGTCTTTCTAAGTGAGGTCCAGACTCTTTTGGGGTCCCTGAGACCCCTTCAGGAGTTCGGTGAGGTAAAAACTATTTCCATAATACTACTAGGACCTTACTGGCCTCCATGGTATGCAATATCCCACACAAACATAATTTCTAACACGGTAAATGTAGATCAGTATAATCCACATAAACAAAAGCTCACAAATCCCCAATTTTACAATATTTTCACTGAAATATCATTTCCATTGAAAGAGTCACAGATTACCTCCCTCTAACGTTGTAGGAGCATTTTCACCCAACGTTTTCAATAAGATGCACTGCCTGTAAAACTCTGTAACAAAGCTGAAGTGACCAGATTGACATGCTAATAAAGTGGCTCCCCTGACACCAACCTCCCAAACTGGTGCCTCTGCAAAATTACAGATTAGTACACACCATGACCATTCAGTCAAAGAAACTTACGTGTCCTTGCTTCTTTTGCTGAAGCAGAGAACACAGCCATCATTCTGATTCTTTTTTTTGTATCCTCACATAGTACTAAACCTTACACATAATAAGTGCCGAATGGATGTTACTTATTTGTTTTCAAAATATATTTTTCATTTCAGAGAGGAAGGGAGAGGGAGAGAGAGAGAGAAACATCAATGATGAGAGAGAATCACTGATCGGCTGCCTTCTGCACGCCCCCTACTGGAGATCTAGTCCAAAACCAAAATCAAACCCAGAACCCTTCAGTCTGCAGTCCGATGCTCTATCCACTGAGCCAAAACAGCTAGGGCTGGATGTTTTTTAAATATGTTGACTAGGAAGACAAATCATCTTGCATTTCTATTGTTACACAGAACCGGAATAATCAAACAATGCTCGGAGAGTTTGGAGTTACACTTCATTCACCGCGGTGGGCTTAGAGAAAATGAATTCAAATTCTAAGCAAGGCTACAAGCAGAACTTCCCTTTTTATTAGAGAGCCAGCCCTACATGCACTTAGTGGGTATCTTGCTGCTGGCCTTGAAAACAACACAGTTCTATCCAATTAAAAAATGCGCCTGGCATGGCATTGAAATCATGGGCATATCTAGTCTCTGGCCTTCAAGGTCAGACAGCTAGGTTTATCTTCCTCATTATTCAAGCAGGCTAGAAAGCAAAGTTATTTTTTAGAATAAGAGGCCGTCTAAAAAAAACAGCAGAGAATTCCAAACAGTAGTTTTACAAAATAGGGGTTAGCCTTATCACTATAAAATGTTTTTAAAATAGACACTTTCTAATAAATAGTTAACATGCTAGTTACAATTTTCATTTCTTCTCATTCAAACAGTTCCGCCATTTGTGTGTAATTGTTATGAGTTTAAAAGTAATACAATTCTACTTCATTTATTAAAAAACTATAAATCAGACTTCATAAAATAGTAATAATGAGTAAATTATATTAAAATATTCTAAAAATAACTGAAAAAATACTATAGAGGTGGTATTATACCAAGCCCTACAATGTCCTTAAAAGGAATACATTATTCTTTTGGAGTAGATAAGTAAACATCAGGTGTGCCACACTTGAGAAGCAGCTGAGGCAAACAGTAAAAAAGCAGAATGTTTATCGGAAGCTCCTGAGTTGTCTAAATTGGTATGTAAATGCCCTAAAATACTTCCTTTTGATCCAGCCAGAATTGCCATGAGACCAGCCCAACTAATGTGAGTTGGTTCTTCTTAGTCTGATACAAAAGAATAAACTAAATTGGATGCTAGAAAAAATGGGAGGGAGGTCCTAATAATACAATAGGATCCTGAACTTGACCCATTTTAAATGTGGTTATTTCCATCAACAAAGTTACACATCTTTGATTATTACCAACCAACATGGAACTAAGATCATTTTCCCACAGGAAGTTTTATGTGAACCAATTAAAGGGATACACTGAGAACTAATAATCAAACCCAGATTTCACTGGGCAACCCTATTACTTGGATTATTGTGTTATTTCTTGTATGTCAACGGGCAAGGGTTGTTTTTTTTTTCATTTTTAAAATTTTGGATATAATTCCTGCTTCTCCTTATGGTATGAATTTGCCTGAAGTCCCAGTTTCCATCCCACTTCCTTCCTCAAATCTTGAGTCTTCTGGCTCAAAGGCCAGGAGGGTCTTTTATGTTCATCCAACATAACTTCCTAATTTTACAGTGAAGACAATAAGGTGGAGGTGACAATAGTGATTTGCCCAAGGTTTCACAACTAGATACAAACAGCCCAAACCAGACTCAAGATCTTGGATTCCAGGCAATTTACCACCAAAACCACAACACTGCCACTTAATTCTCTTCTCTCATGTTTCATTAACAGTTTCATGACTATGCATTTTGCTGCTTCTCAAACTGTTTAATCACTTCAAGAGCAAGGACCACAGCTTCAATGTAGCATAGCCTTGAGCTCATGATCGTAACAAATATTTGGCTTTAATTAAATCAGAAAAAAATACTTTTTTAAAGGCATTTTTAAATTGAGAGGGCCAGTTGCTAAGACAGTGATATATCCTGACAATGACTATTAAGTAAACTGAAAGCCAAGGAAGAATAGAGAACACAGCACACTGTTTTGCATAGTGGTAAATTTGAATTTGTGAACTTCTTGGTCTTTTGACTGAAGTGAAGGGGAGGAGTATGACATCATTCTCAACACGTAATTTGAGTCCTTGATTTTTTTAAAAAACAGAACATGAACTATTTTCATTATCAATCAAATATTCATAGCTTCCATAAAAGCTTTCTTGATATAAAGATCCTTTACTTTGCAGAGTTTAGAGAACTTGATTATGGCTTTTGACATATGTTACAACATGGATGAACTTAAAAGACATTATGCTAAGTGAAATAACCCAAACACAGAAGAACAATTATTGTACAATTCCACTTACATGAGTTTATCTAGAATAGTAAAATACATAGATACAGGAAGTACAACAGTGGTGACCAGGGTCTAGGTAGAGGAGATATGGGTATTGCTGAGTGGCTATGGAATTTTAGTATATGATGTTAAAAAAAAAAAAAGTTCTGGAGATGGATAGTAAGAAAGCTTGATTGTAAAAGCTAAGATTTTAATTTTACACATCTTTCGGTAACTTTCATGAAAGTAACTTTCAGGAGATTATGTGTATTTCCCTCTGAAAATATTAAGCAAGAAACAACTAACTCTCTTTTCTGGATGATAGTAAATCTTCACCTGCTAAAAGGCAGACAAACAAGTGACTCTTATGAGGTTCCTTTAAGCCCCATTATTCCTTTTTAATCAGGTACTAGGGGCCCAAAGCACAAAATTCGTGCAAGAGTAGGCCTTCCTTCCTCCTGCTGCCAGCACCGGCTTCCCTCTGGCACCTGGGACCCGGGCTTCCCTCGAAGACCCAGCTTTGTCTGGAAGGTCGTCTGGTCTAATTAGCATGTTACGCTTTTATTATTATAAATTAGTGATCAGGCTCTCAAGAGGGATCACCAAAGCCTTCCCTGTTTGAGGCTTCAGGAGGCTTTCTGTCAGCTCACCTTCCCTCTACCTAATAGGGTTTTTCAGAAAATGAATAGCATTTCACTATTGGAAATAACTAATGGTTTTTAGGGCTCTTATGGTTAATACAACCTTTCTGTGTTGGGCCTAGGCCTCCTGCAGCTAGATGACACAGTGAGAAGGAGACCACAGTGTGATGTTAACTGGTGCTTAGCAAGGAATCCCTCATATGGCAATAAATTCTGTGAGTGTTAATGGGTCCCTCTCTTAGACTGTGAGTACAAAAGGTAGGAGTCTGCATTAATCCTATTCAAAGGGGTTAATGAAAAAGGGGCAGTTTCATTGTCCTTGTGACCTAGTGGGTCCCTGTCAAGGCTGCAACGACCTCCCCATTGACCCTCTACTATGTCACATCAGGGAGCGTCAAAGAGCCAGTCTATGCACATGTGTCCTCTGTTAAATACCCAATATGCTGTTTGGTTTGTTAGTAAACCAAAGGGAAAGAACTTGAACAAGTAGTTCTTCCAACCCAGACCAACTCTTTGTTAGTCTGTCCTAGTTCACTCACACTTGGTGTTAAGAATGGGTTTGACATTATGCCAATCCAACCAGATATATTCATGATAGTCTTCCCCTTCATGCCATTTCAATAATATCTGAACAATATTAACAAGACAATAGCTAGCAAAAGCAAGTTATTACACTTTTATAATCCAGGCTCCTATTGTGATGTTTAACAAACCTTTTTTTCTCCAATGCCACCAAAATTGAGAAAATGTAAACTCAGTTAACAGAAACCATTTTAATTTGAGAACTTTTCTAATTCTAAAACTATTTTCCTCATCCAGCCTCTCCTTCACCCAGCCCCTAATATATCATGTAGCAAGTAGTAACAATACACCAAATTCTATGAAGGACACAGTATCCCACCATTACCTACCAGGCTCATAATCTACACTACCACTGGCTGCAGGAGCTGGAAGCTGTCACCTGAGAGTTTTCTGCACTTGGAGGTGATCCAATGAAAAAAGCCTTCCCATCAAGATTATTAGTCTGGGCCAGCACTACGTCCTTGAGAATACTTGTTCAGGTGATATTTTACCATTCCAATGATAGCACTAAGGGGATACAGTATAGAAAAAAAATCAATCCTAAAAATGCCACACATTCCAAGAGAATCAAAGTGCCTGCCTATTCACCACTCCAACAATCACAGCCTGGGACAGCCCAGAGCCTGTGTCTTTAGTCATGCCTTGGACCGTTAGTCCCATAGGTCCCTGAAATTAACCTGTGAAAGAGGCCTTGCACTCACAATGCACAGGCTAAAATCTGAATTAAATCTCTATTGTGATCCAAGTGGAAAATTCTGAAACTCCACCTCTCCCCCAACTACCCCCTCTTCCCCACCCCCCACCCCCGCCTTTTAAATTGCCAGGACAATAGCAAAAAGTGCTTTTCTTGGTATCATTTCCTGTTGTCTCTCTGCTCTTCTCCCTCTCCCCACCAAGTCTAAAACACTAGGGATCTCTGGCCTCAAGGGTGCTAGTCTGTTACCTTAGAGACTGTTTCTTTACAAGGCAATGGAGTGGCAGAGGGCATGCCTTTGCTGCTTACCTTGGCAACCGTGAATTGCCAAATGCTGTTCTCATGAATGCAAGTCATTCACTGCCATCTGGACATGCCCACAGGTACAAACATTTTTTTCATGAAAGAAGCAGGGAATACACATTGCATCAATAAATCTCTTGAATGACAAGCAAAGCCTACCCATATGTTGGAACAGCTATATCATATTAAAATTGACAACAGTCTCTAATGGCATTGCTTCTAATTGCTTCCAGACAAGGTCAAATTAAATGTTCAGTTTATACTATATTCTTCAGCCTTATCAGGCAAACAGCATGAGTTGGGAGAGAGGATGAGGTATGAAGAAGGAGGTAGAAAGAGACAGTCACCATAAAGTGAACACCCACTGAATTTGACCCAAGAATAAATATACTACCTTAAAGAGTTTAGAAGAGCCCTAGCTGGTTTGGCTCAGTGGATAGAGTGTCTGCCTATGGACTGAGGGGTCCCAGGTTTGATTCTGGTTAGGGGCACATGCCTGGGTTGCGGGCTGAATCCCCAGTAGGGGGGCGTGCAGGAGGCAGCCAATCAATGATTCTCTCTCATCATTGATGTTTCTATCTCTCTTTCCCTCTCCCTTCCTCTCTAAAATCAATAAAAGATATTTTAAAAAAATAAAGAGTCTAGGAGAAGCTATTCATTTATCACTGCCATTTCTGTAGATAGAAACCCAAGAGCAGGGATTTTTTCCCCTTGGATTGGTGAAATAAGACTGGCACTTACCTCATTCCAAGGCATTTCTATATTCTTCATAAACAAACACTACAGGTGAAATTCTTAACATATTTGTAAGAACATAGACTGTACTTGATTGGGGGTGACGGGCAAGATGTAAAAGGGCCCTATTATGTTTTCTTGTAAACAACGTGGCTATGAACCTTGGAATTTATTTCATATCCAGCTTTAAACTTAATTCTTCTATATGTCTACTTTTTCATTGGGATATTGGTATATGCAGTGTGAAGCTTTCTAATAATTTACTAGTTTCTTAGGTCTTATGTCTTTCATATATTTGCATCATGTTCATTCATACACATACACCAACAGTGTAAAATATTTAATTCAAGCTTATATAAGCCATATACAAAGCTTCCCATAGAAAGAGATGAGGGGAGCAAAATCTTGGGCAAAAATCAGTCAGCAATATTCCTAAAATGACAAAAAAAAAGGGGGGGGGGGCAAAGAATTGTGGATAAGGGACAAGCAGATGTCAGAGTTTTCCTAATTTGGCCACTTGTAAAAAAGTAAAGTCTTCTAAAAATCTTTATGGCCTGATTAAAGGACCAGAGAGCTGGCCAGGTAAGTTTCTACAAAAATTACATCACTCCCAATATCCTTGCCACAACCACTGATTAATCTGGTCTGGTCTCCAACAAGACTTGGGATGGAACTGGGACATTTGTAACATATCCTTTTGCCATAACAAGAAGTGATATGTTTTCTTTCCTTGGTGATAAAGCTTTCCAGTTCAGTAAAAATCTTTGTTTACCAGACATAAAAATGTTGATTTTCAAGCTGTTAAATTGACTTTGGGCTCTTTCTCTCCCTTCCCCCCTCTGCCTTTTGCCTTCAGAAGTTCAGGATGTCTCAAACAGTAACTGTTACATTCTGTCTAGCAAGCCTGGACCGTGGACAGTGATCTAACCTCTTGGAAAAAACATGGAGTTCACCCAAAAACTGAGAGAGACGTTCTCTCGCCCCAGCCGCCAGCTCATAGGTTTCAAAGCTCTGGGACAGACCTCATGAGCAGCTTGAGGCTCTAGCATGTAAGCTGGCAGCGCCAAGTCAAACACAGAAAGTACTTCTGCAGGTATAAACAGCAACCACACACCAGGCCAGATCCCAGAGGGCAGGCACCGGGGGCGTAAAATCCAGGCCACGGGCCTCTGCCTGCGTCACTCTCTGCAGGCCTCTCCTATGTCTGGGGACATATGAGAAAGAGAACCTTCCCAGTGGGACTGTGAGTTGAGGAAATCAGAAGTCTCATGTTAAGGAAATACAGAACTATCTTTCCTCTTGGGTAGTTCTTACTTGCTTACACACACACACACACACACACACACACACACTCACTCACGCTCACAACATCTCTGCAGCAGTCGGTCACCTATAATCATTTTGATTTGCTTGAGAGCAGCAAAACTGACCTTGATAAGGATATGCAAAAAATGAAGCTATTTGTTTTTCCTTTGGGGATTGTGCTCACTTGCCTTAGAGTATTCTCCGTGTCCACACTTCAAGGGCCCACTACGCTCTTTCAAACCCTGCAGGGCTTTCAATGTACTAACATATTGCTGGCCTCAGGCTTTCGACACTGCCGCTGCCACTAATCTCAATGATTCCAGATCAGTCTGTGTGAGTATGCTTTTGGAGAACAAAAGAGAAGGCCATTGAGCTTTTCAGACATAAAAACACTGAATTTCCCTGGGAGGATTCCTTTTTTCCACTGAGTTTTTAAAGCTAGACTATCAACCATTATTGGTGTTACTCATTTGCACAACAATTTCCTTACATAAGATGTGAGTACATTATAGTCCCCTAAGAGAGTTTATTAGCTAATAAATCTTTTTATGTAGGCAATTGCTCATTTTAAAGTTCATATTTCTTTATACTTCGACCCTATTTTGTACTTAATTGCAGTTCACTCAATAAACTTTATTTCAATAACTATCAAATTGTTGTCTTTCACTCACTCAACTAGCATTTGTTGTTATCACAAATATGATAATTTAAATCTCCATCATCAAGAAACATTGAATCTCTTTGGAAAAACAGACTTCAACATTATACATTATAAAGTTTGCAATTCAAAATCCCTAAATTGCTCAAATATTTTCATTAATTGCCATTAAATTATCTACGGAAGCATGTATTATGTTCTGAATTCTCCAGTGAATCTTATGGCAGTACAAGTTACAGAAAACATAGTCCGTGTTATAAAGGGACTCACAATCTATCTGGTAGATTAAAACATGTTTCACGCTTTATATTTGGAAACTGAGACATATACAAAATGACCCTCTATCTCTCTAAAAGCCACAGAATTACAATATCATAGTTATAGGATGCTATAACTAACCACAACTAATAGAGTATCACTGTAGACATCTGTCAGTCAAGTTACAGATGATAGGATGGGACCTGCTCAAATTTGAAAAACTTTGTAGGGCCATTCAAACCATTATGATTATTAGCTCTGACTGGAGCTAAGCAGAAGAAACAAACTTTTGTCCAAGTGGGGAATGGCCTCTGGTTTTCTAAGTTATTATAATATGAACATGTGTAAGGTACTTCATAAAAGGTTCCTTAGTTTCCATTTTAATTCTATACATTAATTCAGCAGTAACTTGACCCTCACATCACTAATAAACCTTCACAATAAGGTGACCTTTACATTTAAAAAATGAGCATTGCTTTTTAAAATAAAATAAAAAAATTTTAAACCCATAGTCATAAAATAATAGGATATTAGCATACAAGTAATCAAGTAGGTCAAAACAGATTACATACAAATAGAGCCAAAACTAAAAGATAAATTGTTAGATAATAAAGAGGATATTTCAGTCCAATGAGGAAAGGATGGAACTATCTATGCCAACCACATGGGAGGCGAGAGGGGTGGAGTATAGTCTTCCTTAGTCCAATTTAAAAAGATCCGATAAATTGATAGACACAGTCATACAAATGGGGGGGAAAGAAAGTAAGTTATATAATAGCCTTAATATATGCACAAAAATAAATTTTGGATGTCAAATAACTTTATGCAAAATATTCAGAAACATGAAACTCATAGGAGAACATGAAAATATAAATTGGTACTGCCTTTCTCAAGGATAATTTGATAATAGTTTTAAAATTCAAATGTGTATATCCTTAAATCCAGCGTTTTGCTTTTTTTGGTATCTTCTTAAAGAAGTGTGAACAACAAAAGTATGTTTCAGGAGATTAATAATTATGTTGTAATATTGAAAAATGGTAATACCCTAACGGCCCATCCACAGGAAAATCTTTAGATGACTAAAGTATAACTACACAATGGAATCCCCTATACCAAATAAAAAGAATGAGGGAATATCTGTATGGACATAGATAAATCTCAAAATAGAGACATAAAGAAAAATACATGCCATGTATCATTCAAGTTTTTTTAGAAAAGAAATAAAAAATAAGAACAAATTAGATGAGTAGTATAAAGAGGGATATACATCTACGACTAGAGAAAAATATGTACTGCTCTCTGCCTCTTTTTCCTGAAACATAGCTTCTAAATAAATCCTTTGGAATTTCCTGGGTGATAGGAGTCTCTTGTGTTCTAATGAGGCAACTCTTGGTGGGCTCCTGGCTAGCTTCAGGATGGGGGCTGGTCACCAGAGAGACGGAACTATGATTAGAAGCTTGGTCCTTTCAGCCCCGCCTACCCCCATCCTCCAGAAGGGGAGAGAGTCTACAAGATGGAACCTCCATAAAAATCCCAAAAGTACAGGGTTGGGAGAGCTTCCAGGATGGCGAGCACAACCACACACGGGGAGGGTGGCACGCCCCAGCCACGGGGACAGACACTCCTAGACATGGGCTGTTTCTGAACCTCGCCCTGTCTATCTCTCCATCTGGCTTTTCCTCGTACCCTTCACTACATCTTCTTTTAATAGCCCAGGAAACGTAAGTAAACATTTCCCTGAGTTCTGTGAGCCGTTCTAGGAAATCACCAAACCAAAAGAAGGGAGTCATGAGCATCCTAACTTACAGCCGGTCAGTCAGAAGCACTGGTGACAACTGGCGCCTGGTCTCCGAAGCAAAGAAAGGCAGTTTTGTGGAACCAAGTCCTTAACCTGTGGGATCTGCTGGGATTCTGGTCTGTGTCAGAATTAAACTGAATTGCAGGATACCCAGCTGGTGTCACAGCGTTGCTTTGTGTGGGAAAACCCCCACACATTTGGTGGTGAATAAGTAGTCTGTGAGTGGAGGAGAACACAGAGGTTTTTTCTAGACAACATCAAACTGGGAAAAGAACTGAAACATTGAAAAAAGGGAGCCAATATTACCCTTATTTGGCTCTTTTACAAAAGGTTTAATGTGAATTCTCCCCAAATTAACTAAAAGTGCAGTGCAATACCGAACAAAATCCCACTTGTTTTCTTTTTAGAACTTGACAATTGATCATCTAGAAAAAAAAAATGCTGAAAATGTAGCTAAATACATTTTTGTAAAAGAGCAATGAGGGAAAACTTGTTTACTAAATGTACTAAGTTAAAACAATTAAGACAGTGTGGTATTGATTCAGAAAAAGGTTGGTCGATCAAAGGAATAGAAGAGGGAGTCTGAAATTAGATGCACGTTAGTTGGGACCCTTTTCTTTTCAAATAGCCCTATAAATTTAAGCCACTTAAGCAAAACAAAAAATAAATGCATCAAGGAAACCAGTCTATATACACATGATCATAACAGCTTTATTTACAATAGCCAAAAGGTGGAAGCAACCCAAGTGTTTATTAACAGATAAGTGGTTAAATAAAACGTGATATATACATACAATGGAATATTACTCAGCCTTCAAAGGAAGGAAATTCTGTCACATGCTACAAAACAGATGAACCCTTAAGACATTATGCTAAGTGAAATAAGCCAGAGAAAGATAAATAATGGATGATTCCACTTACATGAGGTACCTAGAATAATCAAATTCATACAGGTAGAAAGTAGAATGGTGGTTAACAGGGGCTGGGAGCAATGGGAATTGTTGCTCAATGGGTATGGAGTTTCAGTTTGGGAAGATGAAAAAGTTCCAGAGATGGACAGTAGTGATGATTGCACAACATTGTGAATATACTTAAAGCCACTAAGCTGTACACTTAAAAGTGGTTAAAATGGTAAACTTTATGTTATGTATATTTCACCATAATAAAAGGATCCACAGGAAAAATAGAGATGCATCTGTGATTACTGAATAACCAGAATCAATAAATCCAATATAATCAGGTCTGTTTTTCCAAGTCTTTTCACTGCATTGCTCTGCATACTGGTTTCATTTATCTTTACTACAAAATACATTTCCCACATGGTAGGAAGCTCAGATGTCAAACAGCCCCTGAGTTACATAATCAGAGCTTCAAATTCTTTCTGATTCCAAGAGTAAAAATCCCAGGAAGGGACTCACTGACACAACTCTAAACAGGCACCCACACCTGAACCTTTAAATATGGCTTAAAAGATAGAGTCACAGTGAACCAAGATGATGGCTGTGCCATAGAATTGATGAAGACAATATGCTAAGTTTCTTTTGGCCATCAAATTAGCAAATAATAAAGAGGTAGCTAATGTTAGACTTTGATAAAAGTGTAGGAATCCGGATCTTCCATTCTAACCATATAGAATACTTTGAATCATACCAATACTTGCACCAAAAACATCTATATAAGATTGATAAAATGTATCTGAAAACAGCCTGAAGGTGTCAAGAGCAGTCAAATTAGCCAATACCTAGTGCAGGAATCTGAGGTAAGCAGAAAGTTCTGATCTCCTAGAGCTTTTCCCACTCTCATGAGATGATGAGACAAAAACTGGAGTTCAAAACTGCTAAGGAAAATTGAATTTGAGTATCCAAGATTCATGAAAAAAGAGAAAATCAGAGAATTCAGCAGGTAATAAGTGGAATTAAAATATCTTAAGGTACTTACATTTCCCACAATGTGGTAAAGTAGCTCTAATAAATTAAGTATGAATATTGTCAACTTTAGGGTAACTTAAGGAATTATAAAAGAAGGTATATATAACAAGCTAAAAAGGCAAAAAATACAACGATATAATCTAAATAAGTGATAAAGAAGAAAAAAGCAAAAATATAATCAATAAAAAGGACAAAATGGCATTATAGTAGATTTAATCCCTAATCCCAGTAATTTTATTAAACGTAAATAAACTAAATATTGTAATTCATGATAAAAAGTGTCAAAATGGATTTTAACATCAAGCTATATGCTGTTTAAAAATCATGCCTCAAATAAAAGACACAAAAAAGATGAAGAAAAAAGATAAAAAAGACATACCATGGTAAAGTTAAACAATGAAAACTAGGATAGCTATATTAATATTAGCCAAAGACAAAAATATTAGGGGAGGAATAATTATTTCAAAGAGAAGCTATAACTTATAATGCAAAGCATGATAAAACAATCAAAATATACATTTGTACCTGGTAACATGGACTCAAAATACATAAAGCAAAAACTTAATAGAAATAAGAAGAGAAACAGACAAATCCAAAATAAGATACAGATTGTGACCATAGGATGAGCAATTTGGAATGTCACTAGAACACGCTACCCAACAACTGCAAGATATATATTCTTTTCAACTGCAAATAGAACATTCTCCAAAATTAACCATATTCTCAGCCATAGAGCAAGTTTCAAAAAGTCGGAGAGGAATGATATCATATCATGTTTACTAACCATAGTAAAGCTAGATATGTACACCCATACATATACACACAGGGTTGGGCAAAAGTAGGTTTACAGTTGAGAGTACACAAACAGTTTATTCTTGTATTATTATTTATTAATTATTGTATTTTCCAAAAGAACAACTATAGACTTACTTTTGCCTCTCTTCATATTTGCTAAGAGAGTAGAACTTAAATGTTCTCACCAACAAACAAACAAACAAAAACAAAGATAAATATGTGAAGTGATGGATGTATTAATTAACTAGATTGGGGGGAGTCCTTTTGCAGCATATACCTATATCAAATCACCATGAAGTACACTTTGACTATCTTACAATTTTATATGTCAATTATACCTGAATAAGCTGAAATTTTAAAAATATGTTAAATGACATTTAGTATCTATATATATAAAAGCCTAAGCAACCATCCGACCATTCGACTGTCCAACCGGTAGCTATGATGCGCAATGACCACCAGGGGGCAGACGCTCTTACCAGTAGCTATGATGCGCACTGACCACCGGGGAGCAGACACTCAATGCAGGAGCTGCCGAGCTGCGGTGATTTGGCAGCTGCGGTTCTCGGGTAACACACCCGGAACCAGAGAGGAGAGAGCCCGATTCTGGGGTCCATCACCTGAGAACCACCCTCTCGCAATCCGGGACCCCTTGGGGGATGTCGGAGAGCTGGTTTTGGCCCGATCCCCACAGGCCAGGCCGAGGGACCCCACCAGTGCATGAATCCATGCACTGGGCCTCTAGTAAAATATAAATAACATTGAATATCTAAAAATAAACAATGAAATATACCCAATTACCTCTGCTACTAAGAGAACTAAATAAACAGAGGTTATGGATTAGAGGAATAAATCCTTTAAATCTGTAAATTCTCCCAGTTAGTGCATAGACTCATTGTAATCTCAACCAAAATCCAAGGATATTTTTTGGTGGAAATTGCTAAGCTTATTTTAAATTGCACATAGAAATGCAAAGGGCAAGGGATAGCAATGATAATCATGTAGAAGAAAAAAGTAGAGGACCTGCACTATTTGTTCTCAAGCAAGTGATTTTGACAAAAGGTTAAATCAACCAAACAGGATAGTCCAGAAAAGCAGGCATATATAGTCATCTGGTTTAAAACAAGGACACCACAGTAGCACTTTTCAATAAATAGTGCAGTCAACTGGCTATCTATATAGGGGAAATATGAGTGTTGACTGCTTTTTTACACTACATGTAATCTATGGTGATAGAAGCAGGATAGTGCTTAAACTGAGGGTAGGAAGAGTAAATAATGACTTGGTGGGGACTCAAGGGAGGCTTCTTGAATGGAAATGCACTGCCTTGATCTAATTATACATACAGGTTCACTTTTTTAAGTCAATACTTATAACATGCATGCACTTTTCTGTATGCATGTCATACTACTGTTGAAAATTTTAATTTAAAGTGTGTGGGGAAACATACTCTTTATTCACTAGTGAAGGGAGTATAACTTGGTAGAACCTTTTTAGAGGGCAATTTGGTAACACTTACCAACTGAATAATTTTATTTCTAGGAGTCTATCATAAGGACATATTCACTAGTAATAAAGAAAGTAAAGAGAATATAAATAACTTTTTGAAGCATTTATGTTCCATGTACTGTTTTAAACAACTTAAATGTATTAGTGTATTTATTTTCAATTAATAAATAAATAGAGTAATTACTAATAATGAGGTTATCCCATTGTATAGAGGTGTAAATAGTGGCATTATTTGTAATAGTAAAAATTAAAAACATAAATAATCCCCAATAAGGAAATAAATATTGGTTCATTCATATCTAAAATATATATATATATATATATATATATATATATATATTCATAATTTAATAACAAAATAAAAACAAGTAATTACTTTAGAGCACATTTTTAAATATATTTTTATTGATTTCAGGGATGGAAGGGAGAGGGAGAGATAGAAACATCAATCATGAGAGAGAATCATGGATTAGCTGCCTCCTGCACACCCCCCACTGGGGACTGAGCCCAAAACCCGGGCATGTGCCCTTGACCGGAATCGAACCCAGAACCCTTCAGTCTGCAGGCCTATGCCCTACCCCCTGAGCCAAACTGGCCAGGGCTAGAGCACATTTTTGTAAAATACTAAAAATAAACACACACACACACACACACACACACTTAGACATAAACCAGGAAGGACATAAACTGCTAAGTTTGGTTATTTCTGGAAGGTGGAACTGTGGAAAGAACTTGTGCTTTGAGTTTATACATTTCACTATTTATGTTTTACAGAATGTTTTACAATGAACATGTATGTATTATATTCATGACTAGGAAAGCCATTCCCTATCAAAAGCAATAATAATAATAATACATCTTAATTTGTCCATTCTTGAGCTCAGTCAAAACTCAAAGAAATATGGAATACATCCAGGAAATAGCTTATCTTGAAATACATCTAATAAGGATTAAATGAAATATATCTTAAAAATCCCTTCACTTTTTCCCCGGCAAATCTTAAAATCTGTAAGTCCTTTTCCTCTTAATACCAGCCAAGTCCAAAAAACTGTGTATGGTATTGAATATTTTTATATCTTCTTTATAAGCAAACTATGTCTATATTTCTTACCTCTTTGTTTTGGTAATACTGAATGGAAACTTTAATTCACAAGGTCTAAAAGTAGGACTTTGCGAAACAACCCAAGTGTAAAAACCATTAGTGGCAGCAGCATTTGCTAAATACTGACATCTGACTGTGTGATAGATCAAGTTTAGCAGCTTTGGGGTATCTAATTCTAAAAATGAAGGTATATGGAACAAGAATAAAAAGTTCTTGGCACCTAGGTCAATAGAACTTCTTCTGACAGAGCTGTTGTTTTTCAGACTTACCTAAGTAAAAGGAATGTTTTGAAGAGTTGGATTTCAAAATAAGTGGGCCAAACTGTAGGACATAAACACTGCATTTATATGAACACAAAGAATTTAGGGAAATCCATAGCCAGGAGAAATCTGTTTTAAAACAAAATGTTTAAAATCCCTCTTCATTATGGCCTTCTGATTAAACAATTCATCAAGAAGACAGATTGCAAGCCCTTTAGTATTCATGCCTAAAAGGTCAGAAAATTCTGGCAAGAAGGAGAAGAAAAAGAACAAGAAAAAAAAGAAAGAAATGAAAACAAACAGGGGACTTGAAGGAACTGTGAGCATCCAAACCCTGGCATGAGATTTGGCAACAGGTGAATTTTCTTTGGAGGGTATTAATTTTGTAAGTCAAAGCTATTAAAACCCAACTTCCCGTTTCAGGTCTGGAAGGCATAATGCACAGGTCTCTTGCTCCAGCCCTCCCTAGGGACTGTACTTTATCCAACTAATCCCACTCCCTTCACTGGCTCATATTTTAAGTGCAAAATCTACTGGCCAACACCATTCATTTAGTCTTGCCACATACTGTGCGGAAGTCAATGTCAAAGTTAATCTGGCCTTCCCGGTAAGTATACATGGCTCTCTAAATGCACAAAACTATGGTTCCCAAAAATGTCTCATGATACTGTTAAATCTCAGAGAAATGTTCAATACTCTTTGCCTCAAGACTCAGAAACAGATGAATTGCCATTCATTTATGACAGTTATTCAACACCCTTTATTTTCACTTTACTAGTTCAAGATGTCTGACTACAACAATCCTTTGACAATACAATCAATCCATCATATTTCCTTAATATATAGATAGATATAGATATAGATATAGATATAGATATAGATATAGATATAGATATAGATATAGATATAGATATAGATATAGATATAGATATAGATATAGATATAGATATAGATATATATTCTCCCACTCTCTCTTTTTAAAAAATATATTTTTATTGATTTCAGAGAGGAAGGGAAAGGGCGTGAGAGATAGAAACATCAATGACGAGAGAGAATTATCAATTGGTTGCCTCCTGCACACCCCACACTGGGGATCAAGCCTGCAACCTGGGCATGTGCTCTGACCTGGAATCAAACCCTGACCTCCTGGTTCATAGGTTGACAACCACTGAGCTCCCACTCTCTCTCTTAAAGGATTGTTTCCTTTTTCTTCTTAAACCTCAATTCCTCCTATATTCTCCCATTGGTCCTATTACAAGAGATAAGCTATGAGCCCTTCTGCTTGTGTCCAGTCCTTATCTCTTTTTGCCTAAGTCTCCTATCTCCTTCACTTTTCCCCATCCTAATCACTATTTTTCAAAAACAAACATGCTAATCCTTTCATCTTTCAAAACGCTCCCTTAATACCTCTTACCTCTCCAGCCACTGCCTTATTCTCTTCTCTCTGTCACAAAACTCTCTATACTTACTGCCTCCAAATCACCCCTCCCATTCTCTTAGTCTTATTTCAAGGAAGAACTCCTCCCCCGCCTTGCCACAGAACCTGCTGGGGTCAAGAGCACCAAAAACCTCCACATTGCTTAATCTGATGCTTATTCTTCAATCCTCATTTAATTGGTCAGTTTTCAACATCTGACACAATCAATCACTGGGAACACTTTCCTCACCAGACATCTAAGACAAGGCAACTCTTCTGATTTTTTTTTTTTTTTTTTGGTACCTAACTGTCCAGTTCTCAGTCTCCTTTTCTGACTCCATCACCCTCCCAGCTAGCAGTTCCCAAGGACTCAGTCGTGGTGTTACCAGACAGGAGACCTGGCCCTGAGTGGGTTTGCCTAGGGCCAGCCTGTAGTGTGTGGGTTCTTGACTTTGTGAAGGAAAAATTTCACAACATGAGTCCAAGTGACTAAGAGAGTACGTTTATTAAAGCTGGGGACAGTGAAATAAGGAAGGGCTTAGCATAGAAATAGCAACAGGAGAGACCTAGGGGGGGCTGCCTTAACTCACTGGGAAGTCAGAGGAAAGGGGGCCTTGGAGAGAGGTGCAGGGGGGCTGCCACTGTCCATTGCTCCCCTGTTTGCGAGTCTGGAATCTCATGGGGTCCCTTAGAGTTTAGGAGATGCGTGCCTGTGGGGGAAGGAGAGGGGAGGGAGGGGAAAAGGGAATGGCATGGGCGTGCTCCCCCAAAGGGAGAATAAGCTCTGGGTCCTTGGTCTTGAGGTCTCTCTCTCTCTCTCTCTCTCTCTCTCTCTCTCTGTCGGGAATCTTAGGGGAGTCTCAGGGGAGGGTTTCAGCAGAATATTCATCAGTTTTCTAGGTGAGCACTTTCAAGGGGGTCATCAGTCACTGAAGCTGGTCCTGATGAGGCCTTGATGTTATCTCTAGGGAGGTGACCTGTGTCTGCTGTAAATTGAGTGTTTGTTCAGCTATCTGTCTGTTTCCCCATTTCACTTGTCCTGGCTTACTGGCTTGTCTCACTTGGTTCTCTTCCCTGTGTTTACTCATTCTCTAGCTAATCTCATCCAGGCTCATAACTCATCTAGTTAAACATCATCTATTTACTGAGCTTTCCCAGATTTGTATTCCCTGCCCCCTGCCCTGACCCATCCAGCTGCCTGCTTGACACCTCCAGGAGGATGTCTAACAGGCATCACACACTTAACTGTTACAAACTGAGCTCCTTCCCACCCTGCTGCAAGCTGCCCCGCCCCCCAATGGTTTTTCCTACCTCAGTATGGCAACCTGATCTGCCCACTGGCTCAGGCCAATAAATCCTAAAGTCTTCCTTGACTCCTCTCTCACTGCACCCCCCCCCCCCAGCCCCCAATGTTGAACCATCAGAAAGCCCTATTGTCTCTAGCTCCGAAGTATATGCAGTAGTTACCACCTCCCCGGCCATTACCCTGCTCCACACCACTATCGCTTTCATGGGGCTTTTTACAACAGACACCTAACTGGTCTTCCTGCTTCCACACCTGTCCCTTCACTCACTCTATTCTCAACACAGCTGACAGACTGATCTTTTAGAACATGTTGGGCCATGCCACTCCTCTGCTCAAAACCTTGAATTGGCTCTTTATGTCACTCAAAGTGAATGGCAAAGTCCTTACTATGATCTCCAAGCGCTACCCTGTCATGCTTCTTCAACATCCCAGTTTCCTCTCTGACCTCTCCTATTATGTCACCTGTCCCTGATTCTTCTCTAGTCACAATTACCTAACTCAGTCGTTGGCAAACTGTGGCTCGCGAGCCACATGAGGCTCTTTGGCCCCTTGAGTGTGGCTCTTCCACAAAATACCACGTGCGGGCGCGCACGTACAGTGCGATTGAAACTTCGTGGCCTATGCGCAGAAGTTGGTTTTCGGCTCTCAAAAGAAATTTCAATCGTTGTACTGTTGGTATTTGGCTCTGTTGACTAATGAGTTTGCCGACCACTGACCTAACTCATTGTTTCTGAAGCAAGCTGGGCTCACTCTCACCTCAGGGTCTTTGCACTTGCTATTCCCTCTCCCAAGAATATACTCTTTATCTAAGATAGGAACATGGCTCACGACCTCACCTCCTTCAAGTCTTCACTCAGTAAGACTTTCCCTGAATCCCTCAGTTGAAAATGCAGCCCCCCACATTCCCTCTCTCCTCTTCCCAACTGTTCTCTTCATTTACCAGCATATAACATTTTTTTTATATTTTATAATCAATGTTAAGTTCTGTGAAGACACTGATATTTGGCTTTTTTTTTTTTTCATTGCCGTATCCCCAGCATTTGAACTAGTGCCTGGGACACAGTTAGTGTATAATAAATGAATTGAATGAATAAATTCAGTCAGCTTACTGCCAGGAGATGCGTCAGTGTAATATATGTATTTATGAAGAGCAAGAAAGATGATCTGCAAGTAGAGGAAAGTAGATAAGACAGAAAGAAAAAGATGAAGGTGTGGGAACAGGGGGAGATGGGCTAATGAGGAAGCTGAGGTAGGACCGACTATTAACAAGATATTCTGAGCTGTTGGGGTTTCCCCACATCATACAGGTACTGTCCGTCTGTATCTCCTGAACACTTGAGACTTGAAGTTCCTAGGCAGGTATGGCCTAGCTCCATAGCTGGAGAACTACACTCCAACCCCGGAGTCCCTTGGACTACAGCTGAGTTTTCAGGGCTGAGGATCTTGGGAGCAGATCCAAGTGACAGGAGCAGTCCTGAACCAGGGCCTGGAGAGGGACGGGCTAAGCTAACGCTTATGAAGGAACCCAGGCCCAGGTGTTTGTGAAAGACAGAGATGGATCCCAGCTTCTGATTCCCACAACTCCCAATGGCACTAGATAGAGAGGTTTGCATCCTGTTCTACTGCTCATGAACTAATGATGTTATATATGTCTGTCACTTCACTGCTCTGAACCTGCAGTTGTAAAATGGAAATGATAAAAGAACATATCTCATAGAAGTATGGTAAGAATTAAATGGGATGACATATGTACAGGACACAGCACAGTGCTTGGCACATAGTAAACACTCCAAACATGGTAGCTTTTAAAAATTATTTCATACCTCATCTATATAATATGTAAGATTTAAGGGAAAAATTCTTTAATTTTACCATCCTTTTAAGAAAACAAAAATTTAAAACAAAACATCTCCTCCATTATCTGAATAACCTGGTTACGAACTCATGTAAAGAATGCTCTGAAATATTTTGAGTACCAGGAGATTCTTTAAAAACTTAATAAAAGGCCTTCATAAAGATCTCCCTAGACTGTAGAGCAGGGCTGAGTAAGAAATTATTTTTCTTCTACATTATGGTCATTACCAAATAACCTGACTTACTAAAAGAATAGATTCTGGAGATTGCCTTACATCAGTGGTCAGCAAACTGTGGCTCTCGAGCCACATGCAGCTCTTTGGCTCCTTGCATGTGGCTCTTCCACAAAATACCACAGCCTGGGCAAGTCTATTTTGAAGAAGTGGCGTTAGAAGAAGTTTAAGTTTAAAAAATTTGGCTCTCAAAAGAAATTTCAAACGTTGTACTGTTGATATTTGGCTCTGTTGACTAATGAGTTTGCCGACCATTGTCTTAGATGAAGGTGGAGAAGGCACTCAGAGGCTCAGAGCGGTGGTTAATTACCTACCAACGTGGGAATACTAAGTACTTTACCAACCTGAATAACTGTGTTCTAGTACCTACCAACTGACTATCAGTCTTGCTAATCTTGCCTTATATCCACAGGGAATGGCTGATAACAAAAGGAAGTGAATTTAGAACTCTCAGAACTCACCTCCCATTTGCAACCTAATGCTGACCTTCGCCTATGCTTTCTTTTAAAAAAAAAAAGTAGTTAATTAATTTTTATTAAGTGTATTGGGTTGACATTGGTTAATAGGATCATAGAGGTTTCAAGTGTACAGTTCTATGTTATAGAGTCTGTATACAATTTGCCCACCACTCAAGGTCAAATCATCTTCCATCACCATATAATAGGCCCACTTTACTCCCCACCCCCTTCCCTCTAGCAACCACCGCACTGCTATTTGTGTCCATGAGTTTCAGTTTTATATCCCACATCATATGGTTCTTAGCTTTTTCTGACTGACTTATTTCACTTTGCATAATATTCTCAAGATCCATCCATGTTGTTGCAAATGGCAGTATTTTGTCTTTTCTTATGTCTGAGTAATCCCTTTGTTCTTATAAGGAGATCCTTACATTATAAAACCTGAGACCCATTCCCATTGCTACAAAAGTACATGAATTTTGAAAAATAAATACAAGCTTAAAATTATTACTCACAAGTACTCATACACAAAGCACGTTCTTTGTGAGTTATACCTGTCAGATTATTAACCTGAGATGAAAGACTTTCTGCATTTAGTAGGTGTCAAATTTTCCCTACATGGACAATTTACTGAGAATAGTTACATTTTACTAGTTTCTAAATAAAAACAAAAGGATGACTCCTGTCAAACAAATCCCCTAAAACATATTTGACCTTGGGTAAGACATTTACATTCCCTGGGGCTCAGTTTCTTCCTCTGAAAATTGAAGGAGTGGGACTAGGCAATTTCTGAAGAGGTAATTTTCTTTTTCCATCTATTTTATTTATTTATTTTTTGTTAATCCTCACCTGAGGATATTTTTTCCATTGCCTTTTTTTTTTTAAGCCAATGTTCTCCATCAGCAATGAATCATGGGGACTTCCAGTGCTGGAATCCCCACTATATCTGCTTGACCATTTCTGTTGACAGGAAATTTACTACCTTCTGAGGCTATCCAATCAATCGTACTCCCCACAGTTATTTTCATTAGAATGTTCTTCCATCTATTAAGGTGAAATCTCTCTCTAAAATTTTCACACGTAGATCATGAAACGCAATATTCTATGTAATTCACTCCCTCTGTATCAGGATTACTACATTGAATTGGATGGCTTCCTTATCAAGCCTTAAAATAAAGTACATGTAAGTCATGTCACCTATGAATACTGCTGTAGCTGAAGAGCAGGAAGTTATTTCCTGAGTCAGGCAATTTGGACCTACAGCCTATATACTTATATGTTCTACTTTCCACATTGGGCTTCAATCCAACAAGCACAACAACAACAGAGATGTTCTGAAGCCTACGCATGTTAATTACAATACAGATTAAACATACATAGGAATACCTGCATTTTCATGTGGATTTTGTATTGACAGACTTTAAAAATGGTAAGTAAAAGATGTATGGCATATGCATATATCATAAAGAATGATATTCAAATATTTAGAAAGCACTGTCAGGTTGATTCAAACATAGCATTCCCACAGAGACTTAGTAATAATATATTTGAAACTTTATCACGTTAAAAAATGTGAGAGGTCTTACAAACCAGGCTTTAAACTAATGAGTTCTGTTCAGTTAAACTCTGTAAAGAATAACATATTCATTTTTGTTTACTTTTATTTGCCACAATTTTAGGCATCTACAACACTCCTATAAATGTTGAAATCCAAATCCTTCTTCATTTTAATCATAAACGTATCATTTTTTAGGAGTTCAGATTTGTCTAATTCCTCTATACTTTCAGTTCAACATTAGATTACAATTTCTTATGAAGTCAGAAATAGCAGAACAATGCATTGAATATTTTTATTTCAGGAAAGTACAAACTGAGCACAGCAACATGCAGAGCTAAGCATTTAATCATCTTTTTACAAATTATTCATAAAGTCAAGAGTTGTATTTGTATTCACAAAGGTTACTGGGAACAGACCTCAGCACTTCTGTGTTTCAGAATAACCTTGATGTACAAGATGAAGAAATTCAAGCCTTTATGAGCACCTAACCAGGCAAGAGGTACTACCCTAGGCAAAGCAGCAAAATAAACCTTGCTGTGAGCACTGTTTCCGTTTCCTCATTTGTAAAATAGAAGTAAAACCACCACACTCTTCTGTCTGATAAGGTGTTTGTAGCCACCAGAGGAGAAAAAGCATGTGGAAGAACATGAAACCCCTAGAAAGTACCCTATAGGCAATAAGATGTTAGGATAGTTGCAATTATTGTTGCTATCCATATGAGTGAAATTCTTATTTCAATATGAACCTAAGTGCCTGAATCCCATATTTTTTTAAAAAACAACAACAATTCAAGCTAGAATTTTCTTAGGACAAACTTTCTCAAGACATTTTAGAACTTCCTGCTTATTTTACTTCTAGCCAAAAGCACTACAAAACAGCCACTCTCGTCATTCTTTCACACCTCTGTTTCCAATCCTGGCCAGACTCTCAAATACGAAAAAAGATGTGTTAAGACAGTCAGGGGAAAAGTTCAGTGGATGCTACTGAGCCTCTAAAACAAACTTTGAAACAAAAGTGATGGCAGTTATTTTTTGGTAGTTAGTTTGTGGTTCTTCCGTCGACTGAGATGGTCAATCTGCTCTAATTTTTAGAATCTTAAAGAATAAACATTTTAATTGCCTACCATGCTTTCCTTATATTTGTAATTCTAATTTCCAGGACTGAAATCCTATTCCTGCCTAAGACAATGGAATGTATAGGATCATTCAAACCCTGCCATACTTGCCCTAGCCGGTTTGGCTCAGTGGATAGAGCACTGGTCCACAGACTGAGGGTCCCAGATTCCATTCCAGTTAAGGGCACGTACCTTGGTTGCAGGTTCCCTGGCCCTGGTCGGGGTGCGTGCAGGAGGCAACCAATCGATGTGTCTCTCTCACATCAATGTTTCTCTCTGTCTCTCCTCTTCCTTCCACTCTCTCTAGAAATCAATGGAAAAATATCCTCAGATGGGGATTAACACACACACACACACACACACACACACACACACACATACACACGCACACACAAAACCCTGCCAGACTCAAAAACAAGTTCAAAACTATATCTCTAATATTCAGTGACTTTAGTAATAGAAGCACTTGACAATAGTATTTATTTTTCTCTAACACCTACTCTAATAAGTACTCACAAGAGACTCAGGAGAGTATGGGAAGGGAAAAAGGGCCATCCTGTTCTAATGGAATAAACTCAATGTTCAATGATTTCCCTCTAGTTCGCACTAAGTTCATGAAGGAGTAAAGGGGTTCATGTCAAACTTCTTCAGCGAAAGAGGGAAGGGCTTTAAAGACGGACAAAGGGTAGAATGGGACATAACACGAGGATAAAGAGAATTGTTTGTTGGTGGAAAATCTCCACAAGCAAAATAGAAACTAATATTCTGGTAGATTAATTTTAGATGTTTTGATGATATCATTCTTTGAAGGGCCATTAGAAATCAGTAAGTTATTTAAAGGAAAAGGTGAGCCCTAGCTGGTTTGGCTCAGGGGATAGAGCTTTGGCCTGCAGACTGAAGGGTCCCGGGTTGCTAGCTTGATCCCCCGTAGGGGACGTGCAGGAGGCAGCCAATCGATGATTCTCTCTCAACATTGATGCTTCTATCTCTCTCTCTTCCTCTCCCTTCCTCTCTAAAATCAATGAAAATGTAAAAATAAATAAATAATAAAATAAAGATAAATGAAAAGGTTAGAAGGGCTTAGAGGGCCTACATCCCCACAATTTCCAGGAAACATAAAGCACAGACCTAGCCTAGTACACTTCCAAGCATATAATTAAAAGAAGAAAGCTCCAATGCGTTGCTAGTCATAGAAGCCAGGACTCCTGTGCTTTATTTTTTTACCTAAAAGAGGAAAAACAACAACAGTGAAACTAAAACCACCAAGTTCAATTCCATGGGCCAAATCCTAAAAATAGGTCAGACTCAGCTTTCTTACGGAAAGAAATACAAAGTAAGAAAGAAAGAAAGAAAAAAAACAGGAGATCTGAACTGCTTTTCAAAGTCGTCTGAATTTAATGCCAAGTCCACAAGGCTGCTTGGTCCTCAGGCACCTCTTGTGAACTGTGCTAGGCTTTATATAGTCACCAGTGACTAAGTTCATGATGCTGGGATGTGACTGGGGGGTGGGGGGAGGGGGAAGGTTATTAAAAAGCACACAAGCTACGTTCTGTATACTATTGTTGAAACACACAATTTCAATTATTACAGAGATTTATGTTGAAGTAGTTTTTCTAATGGATCAATTTAGACAATTTTCTTAAAGATCCTACATCTATTGAGATCAAGAGAGGAAGATGAAAAGTTTCATGTTCTACATGCATTTGCCTTCTAGATTCACCTTTCAGCAAATATTTATTATCTACAACCATGCCATGTGCTATGCTGAATCCAAATATAAGTAAGAAAACCTTCATGCACTAGTGCCGTGGTAGGCAAACTGCGGCTCATGAGCCACATGTGGCTCTTTGGCCCCTTGAGTGTGGCTCTTCCACAAAATACCACGGCCTATGCGAGTCTATTTTGAAGAAGTGGCGTTAGAAGAAGCTTAAGTTTAAAAAATTTGGCTCTCAAAAGAAATTTCAAACGTTGTACTGTTGATATTTGGCTCTGTTGACTAATGAGTTTGCCGACCACTGCACTAGTGGAAAGAGCTTAACATAGTTTATGCAGCATGCCTATCACAGAATAGGCCCTCAATACCTGTGAGCTACTGCAATGATGACAGCACCAACGAAGACTCTTCTCCATACAAAACATCCCAAAATTTCTGTGCTTTCGTTTTTCCCAAATACATTGTGCTATTAATTTCGTTTTTACTAACAAAAAGCTTTCTTCCTGCCAGGGGAAAAAGGTCAGGCAAATGTATAAAAACACACAATACAGCAAGAAATGTGACTGGAGAGATAAAAATAAAGTATTATGATTGCTCCAAATAAGGCGTCAAAGTCAGGAAAAGGCTGTCTTCTTGCGGGAGTTAATATTTGATCTGGCTTTTGAAAGATGGGATGCAGTTCAATAAGAGAGTTCAACTGGATTACAGAATATATAAAGGGTGTTGTCAGGCAATATAGTGGCTAGTCTTGAATGCTAAGCTAAGAGCTTAAATTTTAGATGTTATTCACCAAGGAAGATGAAGCCAGTAAAAGTATTTAAAGAGAGGAGTAAAATATACAGATACATGATTACATACATGCATCCATATGTATATGTTTGTATATATATGTTTAAAAAGTAAATAGGAAAAAAATCAGTATATAATAAAGTCCTTAAATAAAAAATGAAACATATTAACAAAAATAAATAACCCAATAGAAAAAAAATGAGCAAAAGGATGAACAAACACAAATGGTCAATAAACATAAAAAATCAACTCTAGCCCTGGCCAGGTTGCTCAGTGGTTATAGCACCAGCCTGCAGACAGAAGTCTCAGGTTCCATTCCAGGTCAAGGGTCCATTCCAGGTCAAGGGCTCCTACCTAGGTTCGATCCCTGCCCCCTCCTCGCCCCCCCCCGCTTGGGCATGGGTAGGAGGCAACTAGTCAATGTGTCTCTCTCACATTGATGTCTCTCTCTCTCACTCTCTCTCTCTCTCTCTCCTCCCTCCCTTTCATTCTCTCTAAAAAAATCAATGGAAAAAATATCTTTGGGTGAGGATTTTTTTTAAATCAACTCTAGCAATAGTCAAGTAACTTCAAATTAAGATAATATTATACTGATTTTAACAAAAATTAAGACAAATAAAACAAGATATGGACCAATGGGGATTCATACACATTGCTTGTGGGAATATAAAATTGTGCAGTGGAAAGTAACTTGGTATTATTTTGAAAAGTTGATCATTTGCTATGACCTAACAACCTAAAAAAATCTTTTTTATAAGAAATGAACTAGAACGTTGAGAGAAGCATATTTCATAATAACAAAATAAAAAATATCTAGGAAACCAAATATCCACTTACAAAAGAAAAGCCTAATTTTGACATATTCTCAAAGTTAATATTACATCGCAATAAAAATAAATAACCTACCACTGATATTAATATGTATCACCTTATCAACAATGTCAGGTAGAAAATACTGGTATATACATTATGAAACCATTTTAATCAATTTAAAAAAACAAGAAAGTATATAATGGCCATATGTTAAAACTATTTTTTAAGAGAATCATTACTTTAAAAATTCAGCATAGAGGTTACCACTGGGGAGGAGCTGGATAAGTAAAGAATACAAAAGTATGGTGTTTTTCTAACTCTTTTCTTTTTAATTGAGTTTATTGGGGTTGCATTGGCTAACAAAACCATGCAGGTCTCAAGTGTACAACTCAACAAAACATTGTCTGCACACAGCATTGTGCACCCATCGCCCAAAGTAAAGTCTCTTTCCGTCCCCGTTATTGACCCCTTTGTATTACTTTGAAAATGTGTTTCATAAATTATTCATAATACATGTAATTTTATATGTATAAAATAATATATTAAAATGTAGAAGGATTGGACATTGAGGAGATCTTGGAAAGAGATAACAGCAGAAGAGCAGGAAGTATATCTTGCTGCCATGTTTTCAGCTGAGTAAATACTCACTTGATTAAATGTATTTCTTTTGTAAGTCCCAACTACAATAACATTTATTTTTTTAAATGTATTTTTTATTGATTTTCAGAGAGGAAGGGAGAGGGAGAGAGGGATAGAAACATCAATGATGAGAACCATTGATCGGCTGCCTCCTGCACACCCCCCACTGGGGATCGAGCCGGCAACCCAGGCATGTGCCCTTGACCGGAATCAAACCCAGGACCCCTCAGTTCCCAGGCAGATGCTCTATCCACTGAGCTAAACCAACCAGGGCATACAATAACATTTAAATTATTAGGTAATAATATGTCCTTTAGAATTACCATACATTTTGGAGTAATATCATTTTAAAAAGTCATATTTTTGTTAAAAATGATTTTCTGAGTATTCATAAGCTAGTAATTTGTATAAAACACATTTTTGATGAAGTAATTTTTATTTTAATTTTATGTAAAAATATCCTGGCACTTACAACTTAGTACTTAAACTCATACTTTAAATAGTCCCTCCCCTTTGGTTTATAACTAGTTCGATAGTATATAGTAACTATTGTTGCGACAAAAAAAAATTTTACAATTTATCATTCCCAGATAAGGTTTCTAAGGTATAGCCTCTCTTTCCATAATATCTTGTCTCAATTGATATGTGCTTTTTGTTTTTAAATGTGGCTTATTTTGAAAGAAATGCTTTCAGAAGAAAACCATGTATGATTAATGCTAACTTGCAAAGATACCCTAAAATTCTGTGGTCTTCTGAACATCACATGTTTAAAAAAAGCTATTTGAGATCATATTGTAGATTTTCCAAAAAAGGCCACAGAGGCTTTTCCTAGTGATGTTATAGAGTTCATCTTGAAAGCAGCTGGGAATATTTAAGGAAATAGTCACAATTTGGAATGTAATTGGATTCTTAGTCATTAGGGTAAAGAACACACCAGAAAACAATCAATATGCCAGGCTTTCTCAGACCCAGGGTGGAAAGTGAATAGTAAATCCAGAAAATAATTCCAGAGGAAAAAAAAATGCCTTATTTGTTTCTTCTACTTACCAAGTATGTTTTAAATTCTAATGGGTCAGCTTCTCCAATGAGTTTACTGGTTCAGTTTATTGGAATGCTAAAAAATATAAGTGATTAAGAGCAGGGAAATGCCCATGTGGAGTATGGTTGGGATCCTTCCTACTCACGTGTGGTCTGCGGACCACATGGGAGCTTGGGGGAAATGCAGAATCTTGGGCCCACCCAGACTTCCTGAGTCAGAATCTTCATTTCCACAAGACCTCCACGTAATTTATGTGCACATTAAATTGAAGGACTCACTGGTGTAGATTAAGTTTATTTTAAATAAAGTTACATAAAAGTCATCTGCTCTTCTTGAGGTCATTAAATTCCACCGAAATGCATATGAATATAACAGGAAGCCTAGAAGGAATTGTTGCTATTTTCTTTTAATTGTTCTTCTAACTTAAAAAAAATAATTCTACTTTTTTTTTCTGGATATCTGTTTTTGGGAACTGGGAAAGCAGGAATTTCCCTTGGGATGAAGGACACATGTGAGATCTTCGAGGACAGTTACTAAACGAATTATTATTCTGTTAAAAATCCTTTTCTGTTTTTCTTTTTCATTTTTATATTTTTTAAAAAAGAACAAAACAAACCCAGTTATCCCAGTAGATACTAACTTTTTAATTTCTGAAGGTTAAGAAGAATTGGGAAGTACCCAGGTAATATGTTGCCATTAGAGTTTACAGATAACCCTTAGAATACTTAGCCTTTCCCTAGTTTCCATATGTCATTCATCAGCAAGGCCTGTCAGTCCTAGCTCCACTGTATTTCTCTGGTTGTTCTCCCTTTCCTCTGAAACCCTTCTCACCCAAATCGCCATCATCTCTCTCCTGGGCCAGTGCATTAGGCTCCTAACTGGTCTCCCTAAGTCACCTCTTGCCTCTCTCTAATCCTTCCCGAAGGGAGATCAGAGGGACCTTTGTAAAGGTAAATCAGACCATCACCTTCCTGACTTAAGGCCTCCCACTGGCTCCTGTACAATGGCCTGATGTCCCAGCATGCAAAGGCCCCAGCTGCCCTCACCACAGAGTATCTCCCTGTTCTCCCTAAGGTGCAACCACACCAGCCTCAAGCCCCCATTCCTGGCCCCTTTCCTGACTCTGGGTCTCTGCACCTGCTCTTCTCACCCCACCCCCAGCACATATACTCTGGCTCTTTCCACATCTGGCTCATTCTTATCCTTCCCCTCAAACTGTTTAGTCCACATTAATAATAAAAATATGCTCTATTCTAATATATAAAGACCAAACTGTTGTGCCCATTCAGCTCAACCTTTAAAATGGCTTTTCTTCTGCCCTAGCTGGTTTGGCTCAGTGGATAGAGCATCTGCCTGTGGACCAAAGGGTCCTGGATTTGATTCCGGTCAAGGGCACGTACCTTGGTTGCAGGCTCCTCCCTGGCCCAGGCCCTGGTCAGGTCATGTGCAGGAGGCAACCAATCGATGTGTTTCTCTCACATCGATGTTTCTCTCTGTTTTTCCCTCTCTCTTCCACTCTCCCTAAAAATCAATGGGGAAGAAAAAAAAAATGCTTTTCTTCTAATGTAAGGATGGTTCCCAGCACACAAACACAGCAGTTACGTTACGAGATCTTTGAAGGAAGGACCTGTTTAGTCAACTGGCACACAGTGGGTACTCAATAAAGACGAATGAATAAATCAGGTTTAATCCATTTTATTCTAAAACTAGAGGCCTGATGCATGAAATTTGTGCAAGGGCCTTGGCCCCGGCCCCCGCCTGCTGCCGCCATGGCCGCTGCTGCAGCTGGGGGGCCTCTGCCGCCTCTGCCTCAGCCCCCACCCGCTGCGGCTTTGTCCGGAAGGAAGGATGTCCAGAAGGACGTCCGGTCTAATTAGCATATTACCCTTTTATTATTATAGATAGAAACACTACCACATGCTTGGTACAAAATAAAAGTGTCTTAGTAAGACAGTAACTACTATTAGGAAATATTTACAAATTGTCTGTTAAGAATAAGTAGAACCTCTGGTGATGGCGCCAGTTGTTGAGCACTGACCGTGATCCAGTTATTTTACATTTGTTACCTTATTTAAACCTTAAAAAAAAAAAAAGGCCTTACAAGGCAAATACTATTAGAATACACATTGTACAGACAGGGGAACTAAGGCTCAGAGTTACATAATTTGCCTAGGTCACAACACTGCTAATGGTAGAGCAAGACTTTGACCTCAAACAATCTGTCGCTCACATTTACCCCTTTAACCACTGTGTTACCCTATCTTCAATTTTTTAAACCACTTTTCAACTTACAGTATGTAGCCTTGGAAAGTCAATAAGGGGGAAAAAGCAATAGGCAGACTTCTACTTCCTAAAAGGAGATATGAGACATAATGAAAGTGCTTGTAATGGCACATATTGAAGCCAAGATGGTGGTTTTTAATAAAACTGAGAAAGGGTGGATTGCTTTCCCACAGAAATTGTGGAAACACAGACGCTGTCCAACCTTAGAAATGTAAAATTGTTCATGTTTTTGATCTCTGGACCAAAGGAAAAACTACAAATTCCACTGTTTGGAACATTTAATGGAAGAGTTTAAAAGGAAACCATTATTATAATCATGGTACTCACCAGCATTATGAGAATCCAAGCTCTGTCAACATTTTCTTTATAAATTCACTATTAGGACTTTCTAACTCATCCAGTATTATTCAGCTAGAGCTTTAAAATCTGAAACGTAAGATCTTAAATTGTGGGTGATATTATTCCAAGAATTAAGGAGGAAAATGGATATCATGTGATACAGATACAATAGAAAAATGTTTGGCTGATGCTGCATTTTAACAGGTATTAGCTGCTTTTTACTTTTTTCCCCCCCCTTGCTTTGGAAGGAGGGTTGATCTGGGATGGAAGGTTGTATTGTCATCTAACCATAAGCAAGATTTTAAAATCTCAGTATGTTATATACAGTTTGATAAACTTAAAAACAAACAAACAAAAAGAAAAAAACACAAGCTGCTGAATCCACTTTCTGAATCTGCACAAAGGCTTGGAATCTCATAAAGAGAGATTACTTTTAAGAACTTTGGCGCTTTGCTTTTACCATAAAAAAATGAAAGAACAGTCATTTCTAATCCTGTCCAGTACATTCCAGCTAAATGGAAGCAAGAAGACACAGAATAAAAGGAACTATTCAGTCATTTCAGAACTTCAACAAACACTGAATTAAATTCCTTTCTCCATAAGGGTTAAAGCTACAGGGATCTGTTATCTATACCCAATGTTGCTGGACATTATTATTTTTTCATCCTCCTTTCTTGAGACGATTTACCTTTAATATGAAATCAAAGATAAAAAAGAAATGTAGCAAACTGTATCATGTGAAGGCAACTGAAATAAACTTTTGTAACAACTCAATCTGGAATTGTAGTTCATGTCACCATTTATCACACTCACAGATCAGAATAAACAGTTTGTAGGATCCCATTAGATCAGTGGTTCTCAACCTTTCTAATGCCGCGACCCTTTAATACATTTGCTCATATTGTGGTGACCCCCAACCATAAAATTATTTTCCTTGCTACTTCATAACTGTAATGTTGCTACTGTTATGAATCGTAATGTAAATATCTGTGTTTTCCGATGGTCTACAGCAGCGGTTCTCAACCTGTGTGTCGTGACCTACAAGTTGAGAACCGCTAGCAGGGTCGCCTAAGATCATCTAAGGCAGTTATGAAGTAGCAAGGAAAATAATTTTATGGTTGGGGGTCACCACAACATGAGGAACTGTATTAAAGGGTCGCGGCATTAGAAAGGTTGAGAACCACTGCATTAGATGCTAAGCCAGAAGAGAACAAATGGAACAATGCAATACATTCAATTCATCATGGCCAATCTACAGTTATGAAATGTGAAGAGACCTAGAAAGACCAGAGCCCTCCCTGATGCTATAAAGTAACAAAGTGAGATGCCCAAGCCCATCCTACTTGACTAGACTCACATAACTGTAATCTTATGCAGCTTCTTTTGCTAATATTTCTAATTATATTTTTTACCTTGATGGATCTTAAAAAAAAGATATAGTCTACATAAAGTTCCAACTTTTAATTCCTCCTGCCTCCTAGGATTACTAAAAACTAGTTGGTTGATTATTAGAGTACAACATAATTTAGATTTATTTTTCTGGTAGGGCCCAATATTCCCCACCAAAAAAAGTCATCGGACTATTTTACCTAACCTAGAATTCTTGCTTCTGGATTTATTTTACCTAGTAAATTTCTGCATCATATATTCACTTAATGAATAATGTCTTATAATAATAGACCCATTTTAAATAAACTGTCCAATAAGTAAGTAAAGTCTTGAAACTATGAAAACTATAGCTCTTTCCACTATTATGCTTCAAATCTTATGATTCATACAAGGTTCTGATGTACCTTTTGGCTACAAGTACATCCTAATATTACTTTTTTTTTAAATGGTTTAAAAGTAAACTCATGTGTCAGCATAATCTAAATATGGAAGGCATCATCTTATAAGTAGAAATGGTGCTAAAATTCTGAAATTAAAAGGTTTACTGTAAGTAAGAAGCCAAAAGTTCAGACACTCAACCAAAGTTGATCCAAACCTCTTGGGTTGGAAATATCACAAAAGCGGGCTTTTCCACGAAATGGCCTGTATTTCCTGTTTTTAGCTAAGCTGGAAGTGCAATAGGAACAATACTTATTATGGCATGTCACTGCTTCTACTTTTGGTCTGAAAACACCAAGCAGAGTCTATGAGTGTGACGAATCAAAAGAAAAAAAGTTGAGTGGAGAGGTGTTCTGGGCTAAGAAAGGGAGAGTTAATGGGAACAGAATTTCCTCACTTGACCACCAGTTAACCATAGCTTGGATGCCCAATGTGCTATGAGTCACAAGCAACTTGCTCCAAAATAACACAAGAACAACTTGGGTTAGATCGTTCCTGAATATACTGTTAATAATATTTCCAGAAAAAAACAAGCAGAAACAGTTATTCAATGGGTCAAATGGTACTCAGGTAACTTTCTTTTTACAGAACAATCTGGAAATGAGATAGCATAAACAACTTGCTAGACAGTCTGATAATGTTATTCAACACATTCATTTAGGAAGTTTTAGCAAAAATCACAGCTCTCATGAACAGGGTTGATAATAACTCTTCACAGGAAGAGTGTGAAATTGCTAAAGACAGAACACACACTGAATTTTCGAAAGCAAAGTCTCAGAAGTTTTGTGGATTGTGGGTATGAAGGTATACTTTGCATTTTCCAAAAGGCCACTAAATGCTGCTGTCTCTAACTTAATTTCCTAACTGATAAACTCAAACTACTAATATTCAACCAGTTCATTAATGTATTTATTGGGTCTTTACAATACTGACTGTACATACTCAATTAAGAAAGAAAATTTTGGAGCTGTTGCTCTTTTCTACTTGACTGCTCTGCGATAAAGGACGGGGTGTAAAGTTGGACAAGGCACAATATCTCAGCACCCTCTTCTAGAACCTGGAAATAGTATCTGCCCCTAAGAAATCAATCCTCAAAGACGAAGAAAACAATCCTATGTAATAAAAGCCTAATATGCTAAGTGTCCAGTCATCCAATCATCCATTCAACCAGTCAAAGCATAATATGCTAATTATATGCTAAAGCCACTCAACCACTCTCTATGACATGCACTGATTACCAGGGGGAAGATGCTCTGACTGGCAGGCTAGCTTGCTGCTGGGGTCTGGCCAATCAGGACTGAGCGAGACAGGTCAGACACGCCCTGAAGCCCTCCCGCGGTCCTTTCCTGGCTGGCCAACTTCCCGCATCCCTCCCCAGCCCTGATCGTGCACCGGCGGGGTCCCTCGGCCTGGCCTGTACCCTCTCGCAATCGGGGACCCATCGGGGGATGTCAGAGAGCCGGTTTCAGCCTGATCCCACAGGCCAGGCCAAGGGACCCCACTGGTGCACAAACTCGTGCACCGGGCCTCTAGTAATAATAATAATAATCTATAATAATAAAAGCATAATATGCTAATTAGACTGGATGTCCTTCCAGACCACCTTCCATACAAAGCCATGGTGGCAGGGGCCAAGGCAGAGGAGGCAGAGGCGGCAGAGACCTCTGGCTGCTGCGGCGGGCGGGGGCCAAGACAGAGGCAGCGGGGGCTGAGCCCCTTGCACGAATTTTGTGATTGGGCCTCTAGTAATAATAATAATAATAATAATAATAATAATAATAATACACAGGAGAAAAAGAAAACAAGTGTTTAAGATCTGCAGCCAGGGCAAGTCAGTCATAGTATACAATGTTGACACTAACCTATAAAGGGAGTTTGTGAGACCCTGCACAAAAGAGTGAAAAGTAAGAACACAAGGAAATGAGACACAGAACAACCTGCTCATCCCTTTGTGGAGGTCTGTCAGTCCTAGCACAAGGAGCAGGCCAAGTAGCCGGTGGTAGGGTGGCACCCTGGCCCTCTAGGGTCTGGTGGTGCAGCAACCCAGTCTTGGCTAAGCAGAAGAGCAGAGGATGCACAGCTCAAACTAGCCCTGGGGCAAGTTCTCCACCAAGACCAGGCTATGAAGCCAAGAAGGGCAAGGGTGAGTAAGGAGCTGTGCCAGAATCACAGGCAGAAAGATGAGGAAAGGGCCTTGGTGGGGGGGAGTAAGGGTGATAGGCCTAGATGTGCTTTCGGTGGGTGCAGTGAATGAGGACCTGCCCTCTAGTCTGAGGCAAAACCCAGCTCTGCTGCGTGCTGTTTGGCTTTGCTCTGTTTCCACGGTTTGACAGTCTCCATTTTGCCGCAGCTCCTGCCTCTCCTCTTTGTTTATACCCCCTGACACTTCCTATGTGTGTTACTTGTGTGAGCCCAGGAGTTTGTAGTCCAGGTCTCAGTAATACTGAATATGAAAACAGTTCATCAAGTGCACATACAGTGGGTTATTATTCATTTCTATGGCTGGGTTAATAATTTAGTCATGTTAGTTAACGGTTAAAAACAGAGAGAGATAAAGTAATAATGGGCCTCTTGTTTGGTGGCAGTCGGCTTCCTTCCTGGAGCCATTCTGTTGGCGGGCTCTGAGACAGGCGTGAGCTGCGCCGTGGAACCACATTCAGGGGACGGTAAAGCCTGGAATAGTGTTGCTGGACTTTAAGTGAACAGACTATGTATGTTTGTTAAACTTCGAGTCCATAACAAAAAGGCTGTGTTTGATCTCTTGAGAAGGGCTTGCCTAGCTGAGGTAATTCTGACACAAAGGAAACTCAAAACTATAGAGAAGCAAAACAAATACATACGGAGTGGCTCTCCTAATTTATAAATTGCAGAACAATGAAACCCTTATAGTGAGTTATTTACTGGGGCAAAGACCATGTCTCATTGGGTTTTATTTCCCAGCATCTAAGCATAATGTCTGGCATATGGTAGGGGTTCTATAAACATTCAGTGAACTGAACTGAACTGAGTTGCTTCATATCCCCACCACTGGTCTCCTTTCATCCGGTTAACAACTGTACTTGACCTTGGCTCAGCCACGACTTCCTCCCTGACCCCCTGACTTGATCAACTCCCCTTAATATTTATACTTATACTGTTATGCACATACCTTCAAAGAATCTATCATAGCTATAATTTTGTATTTGCTTACAAGACTCTGATATAACAATACAAATCATAAACAATTAATTCTGAGGGGTAAGAGCTGTGCCTTTTTGTTTTCCACTCATGCAGTAAATATTGTTTTTGTTGGCACTCGGTAAATATTTGTTAAAGTAGTGAACCAAGAACCCATAATTTTCATGGTTTCCTCTCATTCTAATAATACTCACAAGTCCTCAAAAAATATGAAATAAATTGTCTAGAACAAACTCACATAAGAGTCAGAGATGGGAAAGTTAAGTTTGTGGTGTGGGCCATCCAAGTTAGGAAGAATTTTGATAAAGCGAAAGAAAAATGCAAATATCTTCCATGGGCTTAGAAATTCGGTCTCCATCCTGGAGTATACCATACAAATGTTTATGAAGATATGTTTAATTCTTTTACAGGCATCTCAGGTGTTTTATTGTTTAAAAGAAGAATAAAAAAGCAAAGTCAATTAAGTTGAACCATAAAAGGTCAAAAATTCTCAAATATTGTCAATTTCATATGGCCTAACCTAGCAGACTATGACTAATCTGTCAGACCATGACTAACCTGGCAGACTATGTATATTTGTTTACATAGGTTAGTCACAGGTAAACAATTTTTCCACGGTATTATCCTCTAAACCTTAGGAGTAAAAAAACAAATAAAATAAAAAACTTCTCCCATCCAAATTACAATACTATAGAATATGAGATGTGGTGAATGACAAAGTTATTTTCTGGTTAAAGAAAAAGAAAGAGCAGAAACTGAAACTTAGTCATGTTTAACCTAATATCTAAACATTTATAATAAACCAATATATCCACTATTATTTCAGTCAACTACTTAATGAGTAAAAAAATTCCAGAAGGATTAAGACCAAAAAAAAAAAAAATCCAAGAGGACTGTTGCTTTAATTTATATTGGATCATATTTATGAAGCAACTCGTGTGTGTCAGGCAGCATACTAGTACTTGGCACAAAAGATGCAGCTATAGTCCCAGCTCTCAACTTACAAGCTCAGCCCACATGGCATGGCTCAGTGGTTGAGTGTCGACTTATGAACCAGGAGGTCAGGGTTTGATTCCCACATGCCCAGGTTGCAGGCTCAATCTCCAATGTGGGACTGCATGAGGCAGCCGATCAATGACTCTCTCTCATCATTGATGTTTCCATTTCTCTCTCTCTTCTCTCTGAAATCAATAGAAAAATATATTTTTAAAAAGAAGAACTTACAAGCAATGAAAGAGTCCCCAGTCTGTATCCACACCCTTCACAGCTGCTCTTCCTCCCATTCCATGGGGGAAACTCCTGGCCTCAGGCAGGTTCAGAGTAGATGCTCTCCTCCTGCTAAAGGGAATAACTTCTGTTCACTTGGCCAGAATTCTTAAGGGAAAGTGCTATGTACCAAGTCAGGTTTCAATAAATATTTTCAGAAAAAATTAATTAATCACCCAACTGATATAAGAAGGAGATCTATCTGTAAATGAAGAATTGGACAAGAACACCTACGGCTTGCTTTCAACAAAGGTCACGCTTTCTGACCTGGCCCTGACCGTCTAAGTTCAAGTGTATTTCTTTTTTTTTAACTTTTTTATTCCTCACCTGAGGATATGTTTTTCATTGATTCTAGAAAGAGAAGAATGGAGAGAGAGAGAGAGAGAGAGAGAGAGAGAGAGAGAGAGAGAGAGAAAAGCATCCATCAGTTGCTTCCCATACCCTCCCCAACTGGGGATCCAACCCAGATAAAGAAGACATTTTTATGACTGGGTTAAGTCAGCCTTACCCAAAAGTAAAAGGTCACTTTTCTTCTTTAACTATGTAATATGTGCAGCAGATACTCTGGCTCTGAGAAGGCAGAAGAATCTCAGGTCTGTCACTGTGTGACTTTGAAAAAATGATAGTCTCTTTGTGTCCCTGTTTTTTTATTTATAAAATATTGATAATCATACAGTAATTTTGTGAGGATTAAGTGTGGCAATACATGTAAAGCACTTGGCACAATATCTAGTGTATAGTAAGTGCGTAGCCAATGTTGGTATTATGATTAATATTATCATATTACTTGTAGTAGTAGTATTTCTCTTTCCATGTACTTTTTTATTGGTGAAATCAAGGACCTAGTTAGATTGAAGAGCTCAAAAAAAGTAAAAAAAAAAAGTCTAAGTGCCTTCATTCAATCATTCTACACATATTTATTGAGATTCTGCAAAGTATCTGGACTGACCAACTGACAGAATCAAATGGGTGACTTTCTGGGGTATTGGAAGGGAGAGGGTAGAATTGTGGAAAAACAAGTGAAGTATAAGTTAGTGGGACCAAACTAAGGTCCAAGCCCCGAGGACAGTTAGTGTAAATAAAAGGGGTCAGGTATAGAAGTGAATGTCAATGTCATTGGGCAGCATTAAGTCTTGAAAAATCACATAGACTTTTAACAGGAAGAGAGCCCAAGCTTGAAGAACTTTCTTACCCAGGACTGGACCTTACTTAACCTAGAATGCTAAAGAACAATTCCCCATCTTAAATGAGCATAAATCTCATCAGAGATGATTTAGTGTGTTTTTGTTCAGCATCATAAAAAATCAAAAGATAGAAATCAGTTACGTTGGCAAGAATTATCATCCAAAAGTAAACTGGAGGTCTATTCAGAAATGGAAGTCTAGTACTGAGCTAAGGATGAAAATCAAGCCCAGTGAGGAATGGTGAGGATAATTTCCTAATATTTTGAGCAATAAAATGGGAAAGTAAAAGCAGCTCTTCAGACTGTCGACCTATATCCCAAGTTGCTCAAGGCTGGCCTTACAGGGAGTGAAGTCAGCAGTGGAAGAGCAGCAGTGAATTATCTGAAAGCCCCCAAATTCGTTGAAGTGTCATTATTTGCTGATTGCTTTCCACCAACTTCATATCTGGTGTCCACAGACAGTGGTTCATTGTGAAATGCCAGAATCATCCTGCTAGAAATACACAAGACTCAGGAAACTGCATATGCATTGACTCAAAATGTCCTGTGGTTTTGTTGTTGATTTTGTTTTTCACTAGACCAGAGATTGGGCAAAGGGGAGATGCCTTGTGACCTGTCAGAACTGTGAAGACAATTTGCAAGCTAACACTTAAGTTATAACACTGTCATACTTTTATGGATGCTGGAGGAAGACATGACATACCAGGATCAGAGACAACTGACTTTATTACTCTCAGCAGTAGTGGTAGCCAGAATTTTCTTGCACTAGTTTCTGAAGTACCAATTTTCATAGGGCACAAAGAAAGAGGGCCAGATGTCTCCTGCATAAACATTATAAGAGAGGGATCCTGAGCTTAAGGAACCTGAATCTTTTAGGGCAATCTTTATTGGGCAATAAGCAAGCCTGTCCCTTTCTCTGGAGGGATATACTATCTCCATCTTCCAAGATTGTTCACTCCACAGATATTCTTAAAATGATTGAATGGAATAAAGTCAGTTAGTCCCTCTTCTAACAAGACATAGAGAAACGAGACCCATTCTGAGAACTGTCTCTCAATATGACCTTGACCCTAAAGCACTATGTAGAACATGCTTTAGTGCCTGGTGTCCTATTGGTGGGCATCTTAAATAACTGGATCTACAAAGCCCTTTCTGGTTTAGGATGTCATCTAATCTGGACAAACCACAATTGCACATCCCTAAGAACATTCTCCTGAGCTTGCAAACCACATACAGGTATTCATTTCATCTTTTTTAAGGTCAGTACAAATCCCTAAAATTTTTGTTGTCTACCATTTCCCCTAAGAATTTGGGGATTAATACTGTAAAAGGCTTCTGCAACGTGGAACATCTCTCCTCCACTACCGCTAGAACAGTTTTTAACAGTATACCTATACCTAATATGGGATTTAAGGCTGTCAGAGTCCTACTTTATACTCTAAAAACATTTTAATAATAATGCTCCCTGCATCCACTACCAGTCCATCCAAACCTTCTAAGTAAAGGTGTCAATACTGAATAGTAATAAAGGCATGAGTCTTGGCTTTAATGCTTACTAGCTATTGTCTTGGGTCAGTCACTTATTCCTCTACCTTAGTCTCCTCACTGTGACTTAAGGATAATAACACTCACTCTTCCTACCTCACACAATTTTTTTAAAAGTCACATCTGTGAAAGCAATTTATAATCAAGAAAAAATCATCCCCTCAGAAACTGGGTCATCACAGTGCATTAGCAAAGTTGTGGGGTAATCAGTCATTTGCAATTGGATTCATGTGTTTTTGGGTGTCCAGGGGAAACCTCTTTGCCATCAAAATCTGGGGTGCGGGGGTGACTGGGGTGAAAGGGTAGGGAGGGAGAAAACATAATGTTATTTCTAGGTCTGAAGCCATTCCCAGATACATAAAAAAGCCAATATTGTATAATACCAAACATTGGCTTTTGGTTAATTTTAGTTGAAAATCAGTGAATAGGGAAAAGATAAAATGTGCTCTCCACTTTTCATTAACATCTTTATAAAGCTGCCTTCTATATATTTATCTTTTCCTAAGGCACCAATAAGACTATAGTCAGAGTATATATTATTTTTCCCCAACAGTGTCAGGGTGAATCTACAGGCAGTGCATGGAAGTCTCGAGAAAAATAGTTTAAAACCCATAAAAGATGCATGGCAGTTGGGGAAGCAGTTCTCATGCTGCAAATTACAAAGATTTGGATAAAAAATTCTGCTCTCTGCCTAACTTTCCAGAAATGGAATACCTTATAGACTTTTAATGTAGTAAAAAGGTAAGGAACATAAGCACTGGACAGATAAAAAATGGGAAGCAAGAAAACAGGAGAAAGTGGAGGGGGCAGAGATCTGCTAATGATCCAAATTGTTTTGAAATGAAAACCAAAATAAGAATAAGAAAGAACTAAAACACAGAACTAGTAATCCATTCTCATGGCACTGCATTATTTCCTATAGGAAGAAAACTTGGTCCAGATTATTCCTACTCCCCAGAATTTTACTCTGTTCAGTCACTGTCAAATTTTGACAATAATGCCATTTACAGGAAACAGATTTTCCATTAACATTAAAGTTAAAAGTATCTCTCAATTCCTTAAGTTCCGTTGAAATCTAAATGATTTGCATCAGCAATGGAATTAGGTGTGTCTAAGTATGTTTCCAATAGCATCCAATAGTCCAGAAGAAAGCAATTCATAGAGCTCCTAACTGTGAAATCTCTTTCTGGAGAACAGTGACTTCCGAAGTCGGTATGTGTACTACCTGTCTTTTATGCTCTGTTCTGTTTTCTCTTCTATCCCAGCTTATTTTGACCTGTTTTCTGGTTTATTAAACCCTGGTGTATTCATCTGGCTGTTCAAAACATCCAAAGTTCTTAACGTTAAATATCGTATTTTTCAGTTCAAGGGTATCCATTTGATTAATTTAAACAGATTCCAATCTTCTGTTGAAGTTACCCATCTTTTCATCTCTTTTGTACATCATTTTCTTGATCTTATCAATCAGTTATTTTAAAGTCCCTATTGGATAATTGTAATATCTGAATTGCCTATGGGTTTATTATTGTCTTTTTCCTCTTGGGTTTTGGTTATTTTTTCCTGTTTTATAGCATGCCTTGTAATTTTTTATTGAATGATGAATAGGATGGAGGCTCTGAATGTTATCTTTCTTCTAAAAAAATTAAAATTTTTCTGACATTTAGAAAAAAAAATTCTGGTAGATCATCTGATCCTATCTAGGCTCAATGTAGCGCTCTGTTAGGGCTTGTCTATTTCAGCTTTCCCAGGGTAAGGCACCTACTCCTGGGCTTGACAGACAGTGTCTCCATTGAAAGCCTGCGCTTGTTTACCAATGCCTCTCTACCTTGGCAGTGCCTGGATTCCTCTTTCTTTCTCCCCAGCATTATGTGACTACAAATATCCCAGGTCAGTTATCTGGCCACCCAGATGTCCTTTTGTGCCAGGTGTTGGACGGTCTTTGTCCTTCCTGCGAGCAGATTAGTACTTGAGCAGAATTTATTTGCAGATATTTGGGCCATTTTGTGGGTTCCTCCTCTGCAGAAATTTGTCCCTCTTGTCCTAGCCACTTTGCCCAACATTCTGTCTTCTTTCTCTTTGGTTCAATAACAATGACACTCTTCTTGATGCATCATTCACCTGTGTTATGATTTAGAAAATGCTCTCCTCATAGGAAAAGCCAAGGAGAATTTAAGTTCAGCTTATAAACTCTTCCCCTCTAAAGGATCATACCCCCTCTTATGTCCTATGTTGGTTACTTTCCAAAGCCTTCAATGTACTGTCTTACCGATTCTGTTGAGCTTTACAGTCATTTACTGCAGAAGGATTTGTCCAATACAAGCGATTCCATTACGGAAACGGAACCTTCAATACAAACTTTATTATACAGAATGCTTAAAGAATGAGGTGAGATTTCAGACAGAAACAAGCACAGACACATGCACCATGACACAGGCATCAAATACCCTCCTTAAGGTTGGTATATAATTATTGCTTGACATAGAATAAGGTTAGGCAGTGGTCACTGTATGATGGACAGCCCACTATGACAGAAACAGCCTGATTTACTGTCGCAGACAAGGATAGGCACAATTTAACATCAAGATGGCAGACAAATAGGTATGCACTCATAGTGGGGAGGCTAGGTGACCCTCAAAACCCTGAACTCTTAACATGAACAAGGCTTCAAGATGGCAAGGAATCCCGGAAGGAGACCTAGCATAGCCGCATGGGTCTCTGGTGCTCCAATTAATTTTCCCTGCCAAAGGAAGTCTTTACTTTGTCTAGACAATGGCTAATCAATCAAGCCCAGTCATTGAGAGGAAACACTCAAGGCTGAAAGCAATTTTGACTAGTTATAGTAAACAGTGACCTTCGCCATCAGTAATTACATAAGGAGACATATTTCTATCAGGACATCTACAATCCACCACCTCCACACCACCCCTTCAGGTTCCACTGAATTAGACTGAAAGTGATAGACCCCTTTCTCCTCAGCATTATTCAACCTCTCAGTGACCTAGCCATCCAAAAGAGGTCAGGGACAGCCAGCCCACAGGATTTGTGACTCACAACAATAAGTAAATTATCTTCTTAATAAAAATCATTTACAAAAAAATAGGGATTTTTTGCTTTAAATATATCAAAATAAAAAATCAATTACCCTGCTTTTCTGTAAATATACATGTTATATTTACCATGGAAAGAGCATTATATAACAGTTAAATTTTAATGTTTAAAGAATCAACATTTTAAACACAAATTTTACTTTCTAGCTAAGCAGCTGCAAGAGGCACAGTACTTATTTATGTGTCTATTTTTATATCTCTCTTATATTTAAGAGGAAAAGATGGAGTTTTATCAATGTGATATTCCTAGGGCTTAGCATGATGCCCAGCACATAGTAGATGATCAAGAGGTACATAATTAATTAATTGATTAAACTTTGAGATGGGATTGTACTGGTCAAACGGCATGCCCATCATGCTGATATCAAGTTAAATGGACCTGCTCATCAGATACAACTCTATAATAAAGGCGGAGAAGAGAAAGGAATCTGGATTGTTAAAGGTTCTAAATTATAGATTCTTTACTACGATAGACATAGGGTGTAATCGAAAGAGCTGCAGAAGAAATAATATTTGTTCCAGGACTGGCTCTACCATTGTTTGTCTGGGAGGGAGTATCTAAGCAAGGCACACACTGCCTACAGAGTCAGTGTCCTCACCTGTACAAGGAGAGGTGTGTGTACCTGCTCTGCAGAGCCTGGGTTCCACAGGGGTGCTAGGCCCAGCTCTACTCCCCTCCCTCGCAACAAGCACAGAAGCTCCTCTTGGCTTCTGTAGAAGATTACACTCGAGCAATAAGGGGCCGTGGTTAGAAGTTCGAAACGCACAAGACCACATGATCCCAAAGATGTTTTCCAACTCCATGAGTCCCTAATACTATGAATATGTTTAACCAGATTAGGAAAACAAAAGCTGTCAACTTTTATAATCAGAACCAAAAATGAAACTACTTTCATGGTGCTTGGTTTTTGGTAGATTTTCTAAGACAAATTCCCAAGACTCTGATCAGTTTTAAACTCTCATACTTAATAAATATTTAATGCATGTCTTAAATTTATTTACCCCAAATTCATCACAATGCTTATTTTCTGAGAACTAAGGCCACTTCAAAAAGGACTTCTTAGTTTATTTAATAAATTTTTTAGCATAAAGCCTGAGTTTCAAAGCAAAATAACTTAATTTAGTAACTAAGCTGCTAATTAACCTGGCTTATGAAGTTTTTACTAATTGAAAACGCTGTCCTCCTGTTTCTCACTTAATGGCCCTTACCGTGAGCTAACACCATTTTTAAGAGAGATCATGGGAGCACTGAGAAGCGCTCTCCAGAGAGTAAACTCCCACTTGATCCACAATTATTTTAGTATTTTAAATTGGGATAGCAAAGCTTTCATCTTCCTGGATAACATTAATTATTAAAGTAACATAATAATATCTAACATTTACTATATGCATCAACACTATTCTAAACACTTTAAATAAACTACGCTTCACCGAGTTCTCACAACAACCCCATGTTTTAAAGGGAAACACTACTCTCACTCTGAGAGGCAGAACCAGCTTCACCCAGGCGGTCTGACTCCAGAGCCCAGGTTTGGAACCACAGGGCCACATGCCGCATCAGCATCCACTGAGGGACATCCATGTCGTGGGAATGAAATAAACCAGGATGTTGAAAATTACTAAAAACAACAGTCCTAAATTAGAATTCATTTTACTCTTTTCCATTTATTTTTATTTTCCTCAGAATATATTTTCCCCATAAATTAAATAAATAAATTTAAATAAAATAGATAAGTTGATTAATTAAATAAAATAGAATGCAGTAATGAGGAGGAAAAAATAAACAAAATAAAGAACTAAAGTCAGGAAACCAGCATTTACCAGTTCTGCCACTAACTGGCTACATGGCTTTAGACAAGTCTTTAAATATATAATCTAAGACTTAAGGAAAAAAAAAAACAATTCTAATTTTGCTTGCATAAAAATTCATAAGGAAGTCATGTCAATTGTGTTATTAATGACCAAAACCAGTGTAATAATTTTATTATTAAAGGAATAACTGCAAATAGCAGTCATGCTTTAATTTCTATTATATCATCCTACAATGAGCTTAAAAAACTATTCTAAGTTTAAGAATGGTTTCCTATGGTTCATGGCACTTTTCCTATAGATAAAATTGACAGCATTTCCTGTATGATTCTTCCTCATTACTCTGCAACTTTCTGAAGTTGAACCACATGGAATAAACTCTAGAGAAGCCACATTTAGAAGAAATGGTAATTAGCATACGCTGCTTAAAGTTTATTCATCTTATAGGACAAATGCCTTGCCTTCTGTTTTTATGGGGGAGGGGAGGACATAAAATTAAGACACATATTTTTGTATATATTTATGTCAAATAAAAATCTAGTTTACAAATGGAAATACTAAATGGTAAGGTGCGATCAATATGTGATCATATGTTTGAATTTCCACAGCTATTGCTCCTTTCATTCATTCTTACCTTTTTCATTGTGGGAAGTCAGGCTCTTTAGGTCACTTCTTCATCCTGTTACCTGAAACCAAAGAAAATAGTGTTATTTTCATGACAAGCTAAAAAGAAAACTCCTATTTCTAAATTTGTTATCTGTGTATTCAAAGTGGCATTGCATTTACCTCACTCAAGACTTGCCCTTATAACAATATCTGCTAACATCTATATATGTAGAGCTTTTATAACCATTTAGGTCAACTCAGCTTTAATCAACTCAGTGAAATGTGTGGGTTAAATATGTCTAACTTTTTCTTTGAGGGTGGGGAATGGAGATAGAAATTTGCCCTCACTTTGCATTTGATTTTTTTAATTTGGGGTTAAACATATGCATCAAGAATTAGTCTACAAATCAAATGAGTATAATATTAAAAGAAAAAAGCCACCAATTTTAGTTTATTTTGATTTAATGTTCTAAGTCTCTCTCTCCTCTCTCTCTCTCTCTCTCTCTCTCTCTCTCTCGTATATATATATAATCACAAAACACTGACTCTATATCATTTTACCCATTCATCTTCTAAGTCAATTGTTGGTTCTTTCGATTGATAATAACAATCACCCACCTTCATAACAATCAGGCAGATATAAAAGTTTCCACTTGGCTCTCAATGAAAGTGATTTAAAGTCACTTTTTTATTTATGTTGGGTTTTTCAAGACAGTTTATATTAACTGAAACTTGGAATAAATATTATGCCTTCATTAACAAATATATTTTAATTAGGCTTTATAAATTTATGGGGGGGGGAGCTCAGTCTGAAATTAATGAGGTGATAGGCTTTTATCCTGGTATACATTGGACAACTTTATAATTTCTTCCAAGTATACTATACTAGGAAAATTGTTCATTTTTCTTATTATACAAATCAATCAAACAAAATGTATGCTCTATGGATGCAATGGTTATTTAAAAAATTTAATTTAATTTAAAAGCTCCTGAATTTGGGCTTTCACATTCATATTTACATGTAAGTCCAACTTACTGTAATGATCATAAATCTAAAAGGGTGATTTTTTTTTCTTTTTAAGAATAACATACATTAGTCACTTATCTAACAATGGATAAGCATTTAAACTCTATAGAAAGCATTATGCTTTGTTCTTAATATACCATATTATCTGACATACACTGAGTGGCCAGATTATTATGATCTATGAATGCATAATAATCTGGCCACTCAGTGTATATCCTATATAATAAAAGGCTAATATGCAAATTGTCCCCTCGACCAGGAGTTCGACCAGCAGGCAGGCCGGCCAACTGCCCATGTCCCCTCCCCCAGGCCAGGCTGGCCGGACCCCACCCATGCATGAATTCATGCACCGGGCCTCTAATATATATGTATATATATACTGAGTGGCCAGATTATTATGCGTTCAGAGATCATAATAATCTGGCCACTCAGTGTATATTGATAGGTTACTCCTCTTTACATTATAAAAGGTGATGCGGTATCTGGTAAAACCTATGGAATTTGGGGAGCTAGAGAGGCCTGGTGGGAATCTTGGCTTTGCCACATATTGGCTTTGCAACATATTGGTAGCCTCCCACCACCTCTCTTCCCCTTATCTGTAAAAAGAGAGTAAATTTCATAAACTTGCAGGGTTGTGTGAGGATCTGCATTAACCTACATAATCAGTCTAGCATAGGTCCTCAATAATGGCAGCCACTATTGTTATTAGTAATATATTGTAAGTGAGGGTCCTGTACAAACACCTGTACTGTGGCAACTCCCCTCTTCCTCCAGAGCATACGGATGGTCACAGGGAAGCAGTATGTATGAAGAAGCAGGACCACCCACCAGTCACCTGCCCCACCCGAGCTGTTCACTGACTGGGAGGATGATGTGGTGGAAAGACTGGTGGTGGCAGAGTTAGAGGAACTCCCTTCGCTTTATGTGAATTATAGCAGTTGGAAGACGAGTGGCTTTATTTCTTCCATAAAGCAGAATCTGAACTGAATGATCTCTAAGGCTCCTGCTGCCCTGCTCTCCCATTCAATGCACACCGTAAAGTTTTAACAGAAACACTAGATGCACAGTAAATCTGTGCCGCAATAAAAAAAAAAAAATGTATGTCTTCTCACAATTTGAAGAGTTTATTAATGGTAATACACACCTCATTTTATATTTATATTGTCTTTTTATGACTTTTCAATTTTTATTTCTTGTTCAATCATCTTTTGTCTCCCAACTGTTATAATCCTTAGTAGAGTTTGTTGTTGGTGTTTTTTGTTGTTGTTTTTTTCAGTTAGTTTTCTGAACACAATATTTAAAAGCCAAATTTCCGGCCCAGAGCCAGATATCTGACAACACCATCATTAGGATTATATTTGTTCCACAAACATTTACTCAACAAACTTTCATCAAGCGACACCTATAAACAAGGAATTAGGCTTGGTACTAGGGACATAAAGGTGAATGACTCAATTCTGCTCTTATGGAGCTCTGTCTGGTAAGGAACAAAGTTAAATCACCATACAGTTAGACAAAGGATAAGTACCCAACCCAGTCTGGATTGCCAAAAAAGTAAGTGACATGTGAGCTGAGAGTTGAAGAATGAGTAAGAGTTGGCTAGCCTATACAAAGGCATGAAACTCTTGCTAAAATCACTATGAGACTAATAGTCCTCACATTAGACACAGTGTTCAGTGAATGCACCCATTACTGAGTGATTCAATGTAAGAATTTGTCAGATAGCTTGGCCAAGTAATATTCACTTTAGCCATTTTTGTTCCCCAATAATATAAACACTTTTATACTTTATAGTTATTGAACGTCCACTGTGTGTAAAACATCCTAGTAGGAGTCATGGAGAGGCAGAGAAAGAAAAAATATATAATCTCTGTCCTAAAGAAAGATGCGTTAATTCAACAAATATTCATTGTGCTTTCCGTCTTTTTCCATATGCCTGGCACTTTGCAATTTGCAGAGAAAAAACAACAGATACAGTTTATTAAAGCAAGCGGAGAACAGAAGCATAACAATGATTTCAGCATTACTAATTCTTAGTTTTGAGGCTATCTTAATTTTACCCTCTAAATCTACAAATGTCTTTTAGCATTCTCTAAGCCCTGCAAACCATTATAAAGTAAAATGTATATGTTCTGAAAGAATAGAGGACTAAAAATTATAAGTGATGTATTCAATATTATAGTCAAGAAAAAGCTTAGGATCCTGGTTCCTACACTGCAATCCCTTACCCAAACTTTCCAATTCATCCCTTTGTTGGTTTGGATCAAAGCAGTCCATTTACTCTCTTCCATATATGCCACAGCATTCGCAAAGTCAAGACGGTTCATACCTTTACTTCTAAATTTTAAGGTTTAAAATGCTCTTGCTGCTCCTCTGTTCCTTGTCCTTTAATTAAGCTTATGGCCATAAAATTCATACTGATTACTTCTCCCTCCTCTTCACTCACAAAACACTTAGCACTATATCCCTCCATACCATCCAACCCATTGACAGTTGACAAAGAGCTCTAGAGCCTCATAGTGTGTAGCTCTATCACAATCTGTGCTTCAAAGTTCCTCAAAAGTTCTAATTCCAGGGTCATGAATGTTACATCACACCAATTCCCCAGAGTTTTCAATGTCTCGAGGTTCCCAACTGTGAGAATAACGGTTTAATGCAAAATCCATATATAACGTTCTGTAGATAGATCACCACCTCCTTGTAAGCAAGAATGAGGTAGCATTTACTATCCCATTGTTTAGCACCCTATTAAAAATATAGCCAAAGCTCAAAATATTTGTGAACTATTTATTTCATTGAGAGGGAGACAACAACAAATGACTGACTTTTAATTTAGGGCATCTGAATAGATGTATTAGTCTGGAAGAGTTTCACACTAAAATCTTATGTTTAAGGTTAGGCAACTTGGACAATTGTATTACCTTTTAAAATTACAACTTTTCCTAAACACCTACTAATGTTACTATCCAATTTTCTAGAGAATTATTTACTTAAATAAATTATTGCCTTGAATAACATAAACACTGTTTTCTCTAATATTCTGAAAAATATAAACTTACCAGATATGAATGCATGAGCCTCAGAAATTTTATTTATAATCAATAAGTACAAAATGCTTACCTATGAATTGATATAAATATAATACCATATAAATCACCATAGTTCCTAAGACCTTAGTAATTATGCAACTTGAGCTAAATATAGAATATTTTAAAGTTCAAGCTAGTTCTCAAACTTTACATAAATAATTCATTCAATGGTGGATTTGTTTGTACTTGATGCTGTGAAAGGTTATTCACAAATACTCAACTTCCAAGAAATACCTTAAATTACTTAAAAACTTTTTCTAAAAGGAAGCAATTTTCCAGTTAGCTCCCCTATGATCTTTGATATCTTTACATCAAAGGGATTTCTATGCCATCACCATTCCAAAATTTTAGAACGCCTTTGCCCCAGATGCCATAAAAATGTTGTCGTTTTCTATGTGTTCCATTATGTTTTTTTTAAATAAAAAGACTCTCACAGAGGTGAAGTCTGCATCAGCTAGGACATTTTATGGTACAATATTCAGAAACCATTGATAAAAAGGGACATAGTAACTCATGAAATTGACAAGCTTTATTTAGTACCAAGAAGCCAGGCTTTCTCTCTGTCTCCATTTTGTATTTCACTGGAACTCCAAACATTGGTCTCCCAGCCACTACAGGTGCTCCATTGTTGGTCCCAAAATGTCCATAGCATCCCAAACCCACCTCCCTCCACTTTTTTATTCAAGTAGCCTACCCTGATCACCTGGGGTTCCAAAGCCATATATATATATTCCAATATGTGTGTTCAGTTAGACAGTAAAATAAACTGTGAGGTCAAGACCAATGTGTGTTTTTTTTTAAATGAAATGTAACAGATTTTAAAATACCAAAGGTACACACACATAAGCATTGTTTCTCTATTTGTTTCATTGTCTGTGTGTATGTGTGCCCATATATGTACTAGACCCGTAGTCAGCAAACTGCGGCTCGCGAGCCACATGCGGCTTTTTGGCCCCTTGAGTGTGGCTCTTCCACAAAATACCACAGCCTGGGCGAGTCTATTTTGAAGAAGTGGCATTAGAAGAAGTTTAAGTTTAGAAAATTTGGCTCTCAAAAGAAATTTCAATTGTTGTACTATTGATATTTGGCTCTGCTGACTAATGAGTTTGCCGACCACTGTACTACTAGACCAAATGCGAAACAAGTTCCTACCAAGTCAAAGTTCATTTAGTGTAAACATACCTTACAGCTCCTCTAAGTGCTGAGTGAGAAAATGAGCATGTTATAAAGGTATGAAATGGCATGATAAAATTGTGAGTTACTGAAACTGACTAGAGCAAAATAGGAGGCAAGAATGGTGGGTAGTGAGAGATCAGACTGAAGAAGACAGGAGCCAGACAAGGGGCCTTATCTTAGGGGCAATGGACACCCTGTGAAGGCTTTAAGTAGGCGAGTAAGCATTTTGCATTGACAGATTCTTCAGGCAACAGAGAAGGGAATAAGTTGAAGAGGGCAAATCATGTGGTCAGATTACCAAGTAATCACATGAACCTTTGAATTGCTCTATCCGGCTTCCCTAGGACTTTTGTTGTACCACACTTTCTCCAATGAAGCAGAGGAAATAACCACATTTTAGGCTATCCTATATAATAAAAGCCTAATATGAAAATTGTCCCTCAGGCAGTCATTCAACCGGATTTGACCGGGAGACTGAGTCCGACCGCTCACTATGATGTGCACCGACCACCAGGGGGTGGTGCGGAACATGGCGGCATCAAGACACGGCGCTGGCAGCAGGTGGTAGTGGAGGCACTGCCGCACTTCAATTGCTAGCCAGGTCTACGGACCACGTCTGTGCACAAATTTCATCCACCTGGCCTCTACTTAATATTATAAAATTTTTGCAGCTATCTATTATATAAAAAGCCTGTGGTCATCACGCCATCATGCCGTTAACTACCGATGAGCAGGAGGCTGTGTGCGCGGGGTGGACGGGGCTGTGTGCCCGGCGAGGCTCACGTGGGTGGGCGGGGGGCTTGACTCTGGAGCACTGGACCAGAGGGTGGGTGGGTTTCTGGGTCCCACTGAGCCACAGGACCCTGGGTCCTGGGTCTCATACGATTTTGCACACTGGGCCCCTAGTTAAGTATAATTTTATTATTCAAAGAGATATTTCATTTTCCACTTGTCCAGTTGTCTATATTTTGGAGTTGTCTTGTCTAGCTATTGAATTTCATAAGGTTAAATGTCCCCATATGTACACATGGGTTCAGTACCATCCATGGTGTGAAGCTGTATCACATTCCTATATTCAAGCCATTCTCATCCTTGTTTTATATATATTAGCACTTACTCACCTTTTCTCTGTCCTTCATGATTTTAATGGGAAAATTATAAACTTAATTTTCTTCCCTCTCCTACAGCGCCAATATTGGTCATGTACGCGTGCGCACACACACACACACACACACACACACACAAACTCACTTCTCCATGTCACACAGAGACATTTTCCAGGCACTGTTTTTTGCAACAATCACAAAATTATTAAATCAAAGGTTGAACAGTGGTCCAATTTATTATTTCATCATCAAGATTTGTACTTAATGTAATCTGCTTAGATGTTTTAGATAAGGTATTCTTAATAATAATTGGTATCAAATTCCTATATTCTTTGCATCTTTCAGGAAATTACACTACCTCTTGTGACAATGTGATAGCAAAAAAACAAACAAAAAACAACAACAAAATGGGATCCTTAGAAACAGAATCACAATTCATAACGCATTCACAAGTGGCATAACAATAGTATGTGTCTTTCTAGAAAAATATTGTCAACAGAAACTGTCACAACATTCTTCTCTTTTCATGTAATCTGCATAATGCATGACCTAGGAACCTCCTGGGCTAAAGGCTAATATTTGGCAATGTGCTAAGGGAGAAATTTAGTATCTGAATGTATTTAGAGATGAACTAAAAGGAAAGTTTTATGTACTTTTAACAAACATTTATTACTCAATTACTCTGTGACATGCAATGTGCCCAATTTAGGATATTTAATCCTCACAAATAGTCACAACAATCTTCTGTGGTGACTGCCATAGTTAAGAGGAGTGAAGTGAGGCTTAGAAAGATTAAGTAGTTTCCTCAATGTTAGGTAATTTAAAAAATGGCTAAATAATGAAATAAGGGAAAAGAAAAGACCTCTCCTGAAATAGGAAGGGAAATACAATGGCCATCAAATTATATATTCAAATAAATTTTATATTGTCTATTAACAAATAGGACATTCAAAATCAAGGTAACAAAAAGTTGGCCTCACTCAATCCAAAATGGTGGCTAATTTTATTAAATGCTTTGAACTATAGAATGAACCTATTTTAAAGTAATAACATTTCATAGTAGGATATCAAACTAGAATTGTTAAAAATCTCATTTAATTAAATATGAATCCAGTTTATTTTGTCAGACTTTATTTTTGAGCTCTTAAAAATAAATGTAAATACCAAAAAGGTATTTTTTTATGATCTATTAGTATCTTTTTTCCCCCTTTGCTTTTCTAGCCTAGCTTGATTGAATACTGAGCTGTCTGAAATAGTAAAACGGTAGTGTTTTTCTACTACCACCACTGCCAGGAAAAATAAGGAACCCCAAGCAAAGGGACCCTCAGCAGTGCTTCTCGGAAGGATGTCGATGCATTTGGTCACCTGCCCTCCGTAAAGTCTAAGACTTCCCCTAGCCCTTGGCACTTATTGTAGACCAAATGGCTTCCTGAATTGCTATTTCTGCTCAATATAAGGTCATTTTCCCTTCTTGGAAAGTTGGATGTGATGTGTGAGAAACATAGGAGTTTGGAGCCCCTGAGCCCTCTGGAGATTAAGACCAGGCTTCAGTGAGTAAGAAGAGAACATCAGAGAGGCATAAGTGGTACCACCACACTGTGGGGCCTCCCTCGGTCAGCTCCTGCAGAAGCTGGCCAAGAAAAATCGGCTTGACTGGTGAGAGAGGAGCCTGCCCGTAAAGTAGTCACAGCCAACAGGAGATCCATTTGGCTGTGGCAGTGCCCAGCTCTACTGCAAAGTAAAATTGGTTCAAAGTCTATCTGCAGCTGGACGGGAAGTTTGCTTACTTCCCTACAGAGCTGAAAGCAAGCAGCCAGAGTCTCAGGAAGCAACCATATATGGAAACAGCAGGGCAAAATACATGAGCAAGAAGAATCAACAGAGAGCAGTCAGAAAGGATGAAACACCACAAAAGATTCATTTGATCAAAATCCGCTTTCACCATCTGTACGTGAGAAATGGCTTCATGGTGAAATCTTTCCAGACATTAGCAAGTTTATGATTAGACGAAACTTTATTCTGAAGTTGTTAACTTTCACACACATGCATGGATCTATAAGAAAGCTCCCTCATTATAAACCTGCCATTCCTAGACAACACTCTTAATCTCTGCCATGTGTAGGTCTGACATAGATCTCATTCCAACAACAATATGAAACTAGTCATGATTCAAATCAAATCATTCCAAGGCAAAATGAGAGAGGAGAAAGCTGTAAGCCTAAAATACAAACTATATTCTGTCTGAGGAAGGTGCATTTGCACTGAAGATGAAGTTCATAAAATAGGCACTATGTCAATAACATGTGGGGACATGGCTATTAAGGGATACTAGTGAAAAAAGATCTATGTGTATAGTAGACATTGCTTCAATGCTGAGGGCCTGTCTGAGACTGTCATGATTTTTATTCAAGAATAGCTTATCAGTGAATGATGCAAGTACTCAAGAAGACTTTTATGATGTCTGTGGTTGGTCCCAGTCTCAGCCTAAACAAGATCGCCCTGAGTTAGAGACTGAGCGTTTTCAGTGTGGGCTGAAGCTGATGTCACAGTAGTACACACCCTGATATTAAGCCTCCCAAAGCACACCCATCATCTTGATTCACTTTTCCTTTTTTAGCTACACCAGTTCATTAACGGATAAGAAGCAACACATCTGTCGACAAAGCAAAATCACAAAAATCTTAATAAAAGAATCTTTGTCTGAGTCCAAGGTTCTCTCCTAATACTGATCAGTAAACATTATCTTTCTACTTCATGCTCGTCTCAGACAACAACATAATACCGACTGCCAATTTAGCCCACAGTGTTTGATGTGCCTTCCAGGGTGTGCTCTTTAAGAATATCCTATCTAATAAAAGAGTAATATGCAAATTGACCATCACTCCAACACACAAGATGGCCACCCCCATGTGGTCAAAGATGGTTGCCCCCATGTGGACACAAGATGGCTGCCACAAGATGGCCAGCAGGGGAGGGCAGTTGTGAGGGACCAGGCCTGCAAGGGAGGGCAGTTGGGGGCAATCAGGCCTGCAGGGGAGGGCAGTTAGGGGTACTGGGCCAGCAGGGGAGGACAGTTGGGAGGGCACCCAGGCCTGCAGGGGAGGGCAGTTGGGGTGACCAGGCCGGCAGGGGAGGGCAGTTGGGGGTGACCAGGCTGGCAGGGGAGGGCAGTTAGTGGCGACCAGGCCATCAGGGGAGGGCAGTTAGCAGCGACCAGGCCGTCAGTGGAGGGCAGTTGGGGCAACCAGGCTGACAAAGGAGGGAAGTTAGGGGTGACTGGGTCAGCAGGGGAGGACAGTTGGGGGGACCAGGCCAGCAGGGGAGGGCAGTTAGGGGAAATCGGGCCAGTAGGGCAGCAGTTAGGTGTCGATCAGGCTGGCAGGGGAGTGATTAGGGTGATCAGGCTGGCAGGCAGAAGGAGTTAGGGGCAATCAGGAAGGCAGGCAGGTGAGCAGTTGGGAGCCAGCAGTCCTGGATTGTAAGAGGGGTGTCCGACTGCCCATTTAGGCCCGATCCCGGTAGGATCGGGCCTAAACGGAGGTGGGATCAGGCCTAAACGGGCAGTCGGACATCCCTCGAGGGGTCCCAGAGTGGAGAGGGTGCAGGCTGGGCTAAGGGAGACCCCACCTGCCCCGTGCACAAATTTCGTGCACCAGGCCTCTAGTCTTAGATAACTATCTTAAGAACAGAGATTGCTACACTGTATATAAAATGTGAAAAAAAAAGAAGCACTGAAGTTTGGAAGAGAGGCAAGGGTGTTCCCTTTAGAAGAACTGAATTAAAACTCACATCTCTACTCTACCTCTAATCAAGCTTGTGTTGTTACTTAGCCTTCTTGGACCTCAATATTCTCATCTGCAAATGGGGAGAATAATACCTCACAGGGTTGCTATGAAGCTGAAGTGAGATTGTGTTTTCAAAAGAGTTTTGAAAAAGATTTCTACATAAACAGAAAGGGATACAGCCTTATATCCATTTCGGTTACCCAGACAGAGCTCTAAGAAGCATTCTTGTTAAATTGATCATACAAAGTTGGTATTGTGCATTCTAATGTCAAATTAAACAATGCATTATAATTTGTATCTGGTAGAAGAGATACACAATGGGTTATTGCCTTGTAGAACATTAACCAGTTTTGTGTCAAACTATCAATCTTATTCTAATACTAGAAGCCTGGTGCACGTGGGGTCCCTCGGCCTGACCTGTGGGATAGGGCCGAAACCGGCTCTCCGACATCCCCCGAGGGGTCCCAGATTGCAAGAGGGTGCAGGCCAGGCCAAGGGACCCCACTGGTGTACGATAGGGGCTGGGAAGAGACACGGGAGATTGGCCAGCCGGGAAGGGACACCAGGAGGGCTCCAGGGCGTGTCTGGCCCATCTAGGTCAGTCTCGATTGGCCAGACCCCAGCAGCAAGCTAACCTACTGGTTGGACCATCTGCACCCTGATGGTCAGTGCACATCATAGTGAGCAGTTGAGCGGCCTTAGCAAATTACACTTTGATTGGTTGAAGGGCCGACTGGTCGACCAGACACTTAGCATATTAGGCTTTTATTATATAGGATTCTTTTTTTTCAAGTTGCCTATAAATAGTTCCTCAAAATGTCTTATTGAAACCATTTTATATTCTGCTGGTGTCTTCATTAATTAATGAGTTGAATAAATTTTGTACGTGTTCATTTAAAAAATTAAACAATGCATTAGTTCACTTTTACTTTAAATCTGATGATGTCAAGAGTTTAAATAGAGTGTGCTTTTCTTCTTCATAAATGGTGTAAGCTCCAATCCAGAAGGAAACACATCTTCTCAAACAGCCCTATCCATTTTCTGATTTTAATAAATCATTCCCATAGGCACCGTCATTTAAAAATTCACAAGTAGGAAAATATTTTAGAAACTCTTTGGACAATTTGAACAACTTAGTTTGCAGCATTCTAGAATGTACTGGCTGCCAGTTTCCACTTAAGTTGAAAATTTACTTGTCACTGTCATGATACTACAGTTTACATTACAAAATGAAATAAAATTAAAGTGCTAAAAAAATAGGTAGAGTGTAAAATGTCTGTGGCATTATGTTAAACAAAAGGACACCATCTTGGTTCCTGAGAAATAAATAATCTAAAGAAAACATCATCTATACAGGCAATAACAAATTTTTAGCTGTTTTTTTTAATATTTACACACCATTTCTTACTTAAGGATTAGTGGCACATGCTTTCACTGAAGAAAAAAGAACTATTTTGAACCCTCCATTCCCTCCAAAATGGAATGAAAACTATAAAACAGAAGTGAAGGGAGTAGATGCTATCATGTGACCAAAGCTGGGTATAGAATTTCTTTTTATGTATCCTGAAAACTATGATTAAAAGAGAAATATATTGTCATATTTCTTTTATACAGGTAACATGTAAGGGACATTAGAGGCATAAGACAAAAAGTTTCCTTTGTTAAATATCTCTACCAATTATGAGCATCTAATCTACAAACTGAAGAAATAGGATTTGATTTTTCTCAGAGTTTTAACACTAAAATTCCTGCAAAGATGAATGGTGTTATAAAGACTGTGATGGGCTTTTATAGCCAAAGCTGAGTTGGATTCAGTCTTAAGGGTAAGGAAGAGTGACTGAATAACAGAAGAAATGGGTAAATTTAAAATCCAACTACATTATGTAAACATACTTTCATAAATATGATCTCCTTGGGCTGAAAAGTAACCATGACCAGGTGGGTAATTTGGGGCTCAGAGAGGATTACTGCCTTCCCTGAGCTTACATGACAGGTAAATGGCAGGTATGGTAGCCAACCAGTCCTCTGGGCCCTAGCGAATGGTTTTTTAAACTGTTCCAGGGAGCCCTGAAGTTGTGAGAAGGGACTCGGCCTTCTGGGCAGGAGGTGGGAACACATTTCCAAGGATGAACCAATGGCATCTGGCTTGCTTTGTCTCCACCTCCACCCCTCCAGCAGAATCTCTAGGGACACATTCAGGTACATATTATACTAGTCCTTTCAAAATATTTATCCCTTACCTTACTCTCACTCTTTAAAATAAGTTATCTGTTTCAATTCTCTCTTCCTCTTAAGCCTATTGATTTGTTTCACCAAATTACACATTTGAAAGAATGGTTATCTCCACTCTTTTTCATTCCTACTCACTAACACTTAAGTATCACCAAAAAGGCTCTTCACATTTAGGCTGATAAAACCAAGATTGTAAAGACTCCTGGTTGCTAAATTGTAATAAATTTGAGTTCCTGATCTATCAGGAAAAGTAGTAGAGACACATCTCCATCAGTAGTAGCATCCATGTTCTACAGCACCATCTCAGGGTAATGCAGACTAGAGGCAATACAGGATTCTTTTTTTTTCTTCACAACAGAATTCTAACTAAACTAATAGAATAAATTAAACTATACCACCTTCTTAAACCATATATAATAATAAACTCTAAATGGATTAAAGATATAAATGTAAGACTCAAAACCATAAAACTCCTAGAAGAAAACATAAGCAGGAAAATCACTGACTTTTCTCTTAGCAATAGTTTTCCTGATATATCTCCTCAGGCAGGGAAAACAACAGAAAAAATAAACAAGTGTGATTATATCACACTAAAAAAATTTTTGCACAGCAAAAAAAAAAAAAAATCAATGAAATGAAATAACCTACTAAATGGGAGAAGATATTCGCCAATTATATATCCAATAAGGAGTTAATATGCAAAATTTATCAAGAACTCATACAACTCAACACCAAAAAAAAACCAAACCAAACCTGAATAAACACTTCTTCAAAGAGAACATATAAATGTCCAATAGACATATGAAAAGAAGTTCAATGTCACTAATCATCAGAGAAATGCAAATTAAAACCATAATGAGATAACACCTCACACCTGTCAGAATGACTATTATCAATAAGTCAACAAATGACAAGTGTTGGCAGGAATGTGGAGAAAAGGGAACCCTTGTGCACTGTTTGTGAGAATGCAGATTGGTACAGCCACTGTGGAAAACAGTATGGAGGCTCATCAAAAAATTAAAAATGGGACTGCGTTATGACCCAGCAATTCTACTTCTGGGTATATATCTGAAGAAACCCAAAACACTGATTCAAAAGAATATATGCACCCCTATGTTCATTGCAGCATTACTTACAATAACCAAGCTATGGAAGCAACCCAAGTGCCCATCAATAAACAAGTAGATGAAAAAGCTGTCGTATACATGTACAATGGAATATTACTTGGCCATAAAAAAGAATAAAACCCTTATCATTAGTGACAGCATGGAGCGACCTAGAGGGCATTATGCTGAGTGAAATTAAGTCAGCAAAAAAAAGACAAATACCATATGTTTCACTTATATGTGGAATCTAAAGAACAAAATAAATGAGCAAACGAAACAGAACAAACTCATAGATACTAAGAACAGACTGATGGTTGCCAGAGGGGAGGGGTATTAAGGGGGTGGGTAAAAACGGTGAAGGAATTGATGGGTAGAGATTTGTAGTTGTAAAATAACCACGGGCGTGTAAAGTACAGTATAGGGAATATGGTTAATAATATTGTAATAACTATGTATGGTACCAGGTGGGTACTGGAAGTATTGGGGGGGGGGGCACTTTGTAAAGTACATAATTGTCTAACCACTATGCTGTACACCTAAAACTAATACAAAATAATATTGAATGTAAACTGTAATTAAAAAATAAAAATTTAAAATATAAGTGAGACAAGCAGTAAACTGAAGGAAATATCATATTTAAAAAATATATATATTATCCGTTCTCAATCCTCTAGCCTCTACTCCATCTACAAGTAAATGAACAGGCAAACATAAAATCCAGACCACATGAAACAACTTCGACTACCTTCTGACAAATACCTTTGCATCAGAAAATATGCTAAGAAAGTCACAGAACTAATTATAAGGAGGAAAAGCATGAAGGAAATGAATGTAATTTAGATAGTAAACATCTGTGCTTCGTTCCCACCTCTGAACTCCCAAAGAGTACACCCTCTCTTTAACCTTCATCTTAAGCAAATATAAGGCAATGTAAACCAAGCCAGGTCCCTGAAGTCTTCCAGATAATATTTATTAGAATTTTCAAAAAGCCTTCTGGCACATTCATTTACATGATTGAATTTGAGGCATGCTAGAAACATCAGAAGCCCACTCCCAAGCCGCCATCATGACAAATCGCTCACTGTCCAGATGCCCTTTTACGGCCAGACTTCCTATAAATCTGACCGTTCAGTGTATGCATTGCGTATGTGTCTTGGCTCTGAGTCACATTCCTCCGGTATGTTTCCTTGGGAGCTTTGATTTCCGCTTTGAGGGCTGGCACAGACTCCTACTTGCTCTTATAAGAAAATGTCCAGGATTCTAAGTTGAAAATGTGCAAAATTCCTTCTTTAAGTACACAAACACTCCAAGTCTGGCCACTTTCCTGTAGTCCTGCCAGGTTTTCTCTATGTCTGATACCTGATCAAGTAACCTTTTTTTTTTTTTTTTTAGGGGGCAACAACAACAAAAAACATAGGAGAAGGAATATAGTACATCCACAGCTGAACATCTTACAAGACTTAACTAAACGACCTGTACAAATGATGCCCACGTAGACACACACATACCTTATATAGCTCTGTAAACAGGGTTCAGTGGCCAGCTTAGTGAATTCCTCATTTCACCAGGGGGGAAAAATGCTCTCTAAAAAGCATTTGCTAGAAAAACACTTGCTTACAAGACAAAATTAGTGCGTCTTAACCGTTTTGTACACAAATTCAAAGACCTTTTTCTCCCAATGCTGGACCTGCTGTCAATCAAAAGGGTTGGGATAAGTCAGAGTTGGACAAAGTTATAAGAAGCCACTATATCCACTCTACCGCCCAGGCACACACAAACATTTGCTGAGTCATTTATAATAGTGCAAGAATTCAGATCCCCATGGCATGAGTTAGGGACTGAGTGTCAGCCCTTCCTTTTGAATTTCCTGGCACATATGATCCGTATCACAATATAAACATACTTTTGAGTCTGTGAATGTCTTGGGTGTCACCTCTCTCTCTCTCTCTCTTTCTCTCTTTCTCTCTCTCTCTCTCTCTCTCTCTCTCTCTCTCTCTCTCTCTCTTAATAACAATCTTTTACTTTAAACCCTTCAAAAGAGTTTTGATCATACACCTTATAATGCACAGGGTATTTTTCTATCCTGAGATTCTATGTTCTGTATATTTCAATATGCTTATTTTCTCTTAGCCATTATTAAAACCACCAATTTGGAGCTGCGATGGACATTTACGACTTTGAGGGACCATGTGAATTTTATAGTAAAAAAATAAAATGTACAATGTCATGGTATTTTTACCATCACAGCAGAATGGTAATATATTTCTTATGTTTGTGGAGAAAGAGAAAATAAAGGAAGACTAAATAATAATAATAAGGTAGCAAGTCCCTGAAAATTAATCTAATTAACCATCATTAAACCCTATGAAATAAAACATTCTCATTTTTATCATCATTTTATAAATGGAAACTTGGGAATATGGCTCCTACTGGTGACTTCCCTAAGATTTGTGAATGGCCGTTCCCAGAATACAACCCAGGTCAAACAAATGGAACCCAGTCCAGCAATGTATCACCTCCATGAATGAAAGTCTTCACTCTGTTTCACACGAAGCTGTTGATGGTGGCTCTCAGACGCTCCAGAAGATTCAAAAATCCCCGGCCTTTCTCTCAGCTCCCTCACCCTGCAAAGCTGAGAGAGCTCACCGCTGAGCCCACATCCCACCTTAGGTGAGGTTAGAGCTTCACATCCCTACCCTTCCCCATTTACCACACCTTTCCAACTATTAGTGGTAGATGTAATTGGGGGTTTAGGTCTTGAAAGATTTCGCTGTGGCTTCCCACATATTTTGGACTTTTAAAATCATCCACAAGGGAAGAAGCAGTTGGGGGCCAAGTCGCCTTTAATACACATGTGGCTATTAACCTAACTTGGAATGTTCCTTCTTTAAATAGGAACGTTTAGGCCTCTTCTCTTTGAGGAATGCTTGGAAAGAACGTTAAATAACAATGATGAAAATTCCTCCTGAGCTTCAGAGGCCCCTTTTGCTGGCCATTCACACTGTTGACACGCAACTACACTGTACAACATGTGGATTGCTTAACAAGGTAATTATGCACAGATGATGCGGTCTCTGCTGAAGTCGGAGTGGTTATTTTTTTTTCCCCCCTTGGCTATTTTTCAACAGAATGAATTGAAACTTTAAAAAGATATATATGAAAAAAATATGGCCAGCTTACACGGGCTGTTTTCAACTTCTAAAGCTACAGTGTTGTTTCTGAAAGTTTGTCTTTGCATCAGAAACAGCTATGGGTATCTTAAACCAATAAAACGAAGCATCAACAGGTCATTGGTACCACCACTGTCGAATGATGTGGCATTACCGTAGACAACACTGGGATGGCACTGGACTCGCTCTCTTTACACAACATGGTGACTGGAGCTATTAACAAACAATAAAAACACGACTAAACTATAGATGCCAAACGCAAGCACAGTTCATTAACTCAGTCCTTGGTGAAGCTCACTAGCAAAATTAAGAAGTGGAGATAGGCTTAGGCTTTGTTGGCCATATTTGAAAACTGTACACAAGCAGAGGGAATAAAAACTGTTCTTTCCCTGACCTGATCTCATCCCATTAGAATGCATGCTCCTTAGGTAATAAGAAGTTACAATCACTATTCACGGATGGGTGGAGAGTCACTAAAATCTATTATTCACTGACACTCTCAATTCATAGCCAGGCAAATGGAGGACAGTGTTCTTCCTATATAAACAGATATTTTACTGCAAAACAAGCCAAGTATAATCCACATTTGAATATTATAGGTTTGAGTGTAAGAAAAATCACTCATTCAAAGACCCACAATGGTATTTTCAACACAAGTAAACCCCAAGCATCTCACTGGCGCGCTCCTGATTCCCCTCTCTTCCCACTCCTGTGCTCTCACCCCAACATCCAGAGCCTCTACCTACCCAATACATAATCTGCTCTGACATAACAATAAGACCATTTTCTGGAAATATTGATGCCCACTCATCTGCTTTCCCTCCCTACACCCCAATAATAAAAATGCTACATGAGTTAAGAAAAAAACCAAGCCAGAGTGCTGGAAACCTCCCCCAGAAAGCTGCACACATACACACACAGACCTCTGGCTTTGTTCTCTTTCTTGTCTGGCCATGGGCATACAAACCATTATCCCAAGACCCTAAAGATCAAAGTCCTCCTGTCCAGTATGGCATTCGGGGTTCTGCAGGCAGGTTTCTTGGGGATTTCCACTTAAAAAGCAACTAACGCCTCGTCTGCTCTCTGAAGAGTATCAAAGGCAGACAGCCTCTAAAATTAAAATCATTACAAGATTAATAAAGAGGAAACCCTTTCGAATTTTTCAGGAATCCCTGCTGTTAGCCTCTTTAGCCACCTACATCCTAAGAAGGATTTGTTAGGGGGCAGAACAGGCACAGCTGTTCGAAAGAGAAGTGAGTGGTATAAAAATAATAATAATTGCTGATGTGTTTTTAAATGATATAAATCAGGAGTGGTGCGAAGAAGCAAGTGGGGGGGGGGGGGGAATCCTATTTGGTGCTGAAAACACTGAGCCTTTTTTTTTCTTCTTCTTCTTTTTTTTGGAGAGCTGGAGTGTGCCAGCTTTTTCAGACGGGAGGAATGCTGAGTGTCAAGGGGTCAGGATCAATCCGGTGTGAGTTGATGAGGCAGGAAGGTGGGGAGGAATGCTAGGAATGTCCCTGTTTGTGTGGGACTCCATTCAGCTCATTGGCAAGCCGGGGCCGCCTGGAGCGTATAAAAGCCGGGGCCGCCCGCCCCAGCCTCACACAACAACTCTTCCCCAGCGAGAGGAGGCAGCCAGTGCAACTCCAGCCAACCACAGGCGACCGACCGCCTCCAGCCCGACGGCAGCCGCCCGGCCGACACCTCCAGAAACGACAGCCCGGCAGCCAGGCCTCCACCTCCGGCCCGAGCCCTCACGCCACCAGCGCCCCGCCGACCGCGCCGCGCCGCGCCCTCCCCGCCGCACACTCCGACCCTCCGTCCGCTGCGCTCCGACCATGTCCTCCGCCGGCCTGGGTCCCGTCCCTTTCGCCTTCGTGCTCCTGATCGCCCTCTGCAGCCGGGTAAGCGCCGGGAGACCCCCACGGCCGGCGCTGGCGGGGAGGGATTCGGTGGGAAGGGGAAGGGGAAGGGGGAGGGGGAGGGGAAGGGGAGGGCTGGCGGCGCGGGGGGCGTGCGCCCGGCTGACCGCCTCTCCTCCCGCAGCCCGCCTCCGGCCAGGACTGCAGCGGCCAGTGCCAGTGCGCGGGCCCGGCTCCGCGCTGCCCCGCCGGCGTCAGCCTGGTGCTGGACGGCTGCGGCTGCTGCCGCGTGTGCGCCAAGCAGCTGGGCGAGCTGTGCACCGAGCGCGACCCCTGCGACCCGCACAAGGGCCTCTTCTGTGACTTTGGCTCCCCGGCCAACCGCAAGATCGGCGTGTGCACCGGTAAGACCTGCAGCCCCGCCCAGGCCCCTAGCCCCCAGATACCACCACCGCCCTCCGAGGTGCCGGGACACTTAGGGACCCGCCACCTCCTCCCTCACGCCCACCTTCCAGCCAGAAAATGTGCCTCTGGAGTCCCTTCCTCTGGCTGTTTCCAGCCCCCCCTGCCCTCCCCACCCCTCCCCAGCCCTGCTCCCAACTGGCATGCCCAGCGCGCCTACAGGACCGGGGACCTATGCCTGACCCTAGTAACCCCCCCTTTTTTCCTTCCTCTTCTTCAGCCAAAGATGGTGCCCCCTGCGTCTTCGGAGGGACGGTGTACAGGAGTGGAGAGTCCTTCCAGAGCAGCTGCAAATACCAGTGCACTTGCCTGGACGGGGCCGTGGGCTGCGTGCCCCTGTGCAGCATGGACGTGCGCCTGCCCAGCCCTGACTGCCCCTTCCCGCGAAGGGTCAAGCTCCCCGGGAAATGCTGTGAGGAGTGGGTGTGCGATCAGCCCAAGGACCACACCATGGTTGGCCCTGCCCTTGCCGGTGAGTTGAATCTTCTGAGTTAGTGTCGCAATTCTCCCCCAGGGACGGAGTCCTCGCTTTGCCAAGGGAAAGGGGGGAAATGTCTTATCCTGGCATCTTACCTTGTGTTTGTGTGCTCTGCTCTCCCAGCCTACCGACTGGAAGACACGTTTGGCCCAGACCCAACTATGATTCGAGCCAACTGCCTGGTCCAGACCACAGAGTGGAGTGCCTGTTCCAAGACCTGTGGGATGGGCATCTCCACCCGGGTTACCAACGACAACGCCTTCTGCAGGCTGGAGAAGCAGAGCCGCCTCTGCATGGTCAGGCCTTGCGAAGTGGACCTGGAAGAGAACATTAAGGTACCTGCTCTGCTCCTAGTAACTGATTTTCATGCAATGATAGTAGATAGGACCAAAGTTAGGTCTCCTACCACCCTGGTTATTATAGGCCTGTTCTGTTTCAAAAATATCTAACTATTGTGCTATGTCGCTGGAATGAGATGTTGTGTAATCGGAACCACCAGCTTTCCACTATAAAATCTTCCACAGTGGTAGTTAATTCAAGACATCCCAAGAGAGGCTATGCCTATTTTTGGAAAACTGGCAAATGAGACTCCAACTTCCTCTCCCCAAAATATAAACAGAAGTCAGACAACATAAGCCTAGAACACACAGAGGTTTGGAGAAAGCCGCTCCCCTGGTAGAGTCATTGATTTTTCTCTTCTCCCTTGTCTTCCTTAGAAGGGCAAAAAGTGCATCCGTACCCCCAAAATCTCCAAGCCTGTCAAGTTTGAGTTTTCGGGCTGCACCAGCGTGAAGACATACCGGGCTAAGTTCTGCGGAGTGTGCACGGATGGCCGATGCTGCACCCCTCACAGAACCACCACCCTTCCCGTGGAGTTCAAGTGCCCTGACGGTGAGGTCATGAAGAGGAGCATGATGTTCATCAAGACCTGTGCCTGCCATTACAACTGTCCCGGAGACAATGACATCTTTGAGTCAACCTACTACAGGAAGATGTATGGAGACATGGCATAAAGCCAGAGAGAGTGAGAGACGTTAACTCGTTTTAGCTGTAACTTGAACTGATTCACATCTCATTTTTGTGTAAACATGATTTCAGTAGCACAAGTTATTTAAATCGGTTTTGCTAACTGGGGAAAAGGAAAATTCCCTCTGAATTCAAAATATTGTGCCATGTGACATTCAAATAGTCTTATCAACCCCAGACACTGGTTTGAAGAAAGTAAGACTTGACAGTGGGACTACATTAGCACATAGCACCAGAATGTATACTAAGGTGTGGCTTTAGGGGCAGTGGGAGGGCTTGAAATCTTAAAGTAGCAATGTGCCTGCTATTTGCAGTGTTATTGAGAAGGAAAACCTTAGCATGCTCATTGGCCTGCCCGTAGCTCCAGCCTGTAGCTGACAGCTAGGATGTGTGTTCTGCCATCATGAGTCTGAGTCAAGTTCTTCTGTAAGTCAGAACAGCAGATTCAGCTCTGACATTCTGATTCGAATGACAGTATTCAGGAATCAGAATCTTGTCTATTAGACTGGACAGCTTGTGGCAAGCTAATTTGCCTGTAACAAGCCAGATTTTTTTATTGATACTGTAAATATTGTGTATATATATATATTTGTACAGTTATCTAAGTTAATTTAAAGTTGTTTGTGCCTTTTTGTTTATGTTGTTAATGCTTTGATATTTGAAATGTTAGCCTCAATTCTGAACACCATAAATAAGACGTAAAGTTTGTCTGATAATTCAAAGCATGACGTGGATATTCAAATGGAAATTCTGCTCAGTTAGAGTGACAGTCCATCAAAACAGATTGTTTGCTGAAGGTGACCCAGTGATGCCCTTGGAAGTCTGATTTGTAGGTTGAAATGTGACAGCCTCACTTTGAATGAACAAGTGGCTTTTATTGAAATAAGAGTGGCTCTGTAGAGCGGATCAATTTTCCACCTGGAAGCATTTGTTTCTACTTTGACTATGACTGTTTTTTGGACAGTTTATTTGTTGAGAGTGTGACCAAAAGTTACATGTTTGCACCTTTCTAGTTGAAAATAAAGTATATATTTTTTCTATAAAGAGCTTGGCTATTCATTTATTCTCCAATTTCTGAGTTTTCTTGCATATAAATGGGAAGCTTTTGTTTATCTTAAAACTATTCTATAATTTTCTAAATATCTTACATACTAATAAATTGGTGAATCACTTCAATAGACTTTACATAAATGTATTTTACAGTGAATCAAGTGTCAAACTTGAAGGGATATACACTATATTGAGAACACGGGCATTTTTTTATCTTCCCGGTACTTCATAAACACAAATTCAATTCTCTTTAGATTACTTCAGTCTCCAGGAGGCCCTGTTGTATTACTCGTGGTCCTCTTTACGTTTAATGCCTCTGGCTACGGTAGGCATTTAATTTCCAACCCTTCACATCACAGACTGTGCCTTGCACAAAGGAAATGTTTAATTATTTTTTTAATTTTTATGCTCTAAGTATATCTATTTCTGAACTTGAATATCTTACCGTTAAATCTGAAAAGTATAAAATTAAATCTGCATTAAAATGGAGCAATGTAATAAATCTTACTTTATATAATTGCTTTTAGTTGCCAAGATAATCAAAAATAAATGATGGCATAAGTAGAAAAGAAAGGATAAGCAAATCTTTGATTCATTAACATTAATAGAAATTTGTCTTAAAAGCAACCCCTCCATTTCCCTAAGTTGGCTTTTTCAGATCTCAAGAGTAATCGCTTACCTAGTGGTTTGTTAAGTGACATGAAATTGTTCAAGAAGCTTGGTTTGGAAATTACGTGTGGCCCATCCAGGCCTCTACTAAAAACAGTGAAATGAAGTAAGTGGCAAACAGAAATACTGCAAGCACAACTAGAAGCCTTATTTTTTCCAGATCAGAATAGCTGTAGATTCTAGGGGGGCAGGGGACTAGAAAATAGTTGCAGACAGACTAACCCATCTCAGAGTAATTGGCAATGTTGTAGTGCCTGTGTCATTTCAAGAGACAAAAATACATCTGAAAATAAAGGCTAGTTCTACAAACAGTGCTCATGCCACAAACCAAAGGGAAAACTTCCCATGTTCAAAATGTGAAAAGTATTTCTGGTCAAAACATTGGACTTTTAGGATACACCCACAAACATATATAGCAATGCTGTCAGCAGCTAAATCCCACTTCCCCAAACAAATCCACAAACACACACACAGAGTACATTGTATTTAGTTCACGTTTTCTTTCTGTCAATTGACTCCTAGCTGCGAAGATGAAGAGCCATGGTAAATTAGCCAGATTGTTTTCAAAGGAATTTGAGAATTCTGGGAAGATATAAGTAGAGCCGAAACCAGTTTGGCTCAGTGGATAGAGTGTCAGTCTGCGGACTGGAAGGTCCCAGGTTCGATTCTGGTCAAGGGCATGTACATTGGTTGCGGGCACGTCCCCCGGTGGGGGGTGTGCAGGAAGCAGCTGGTCGATGTCTCTCTCTCATCGATGTTTCTAGCTCTCTATCCCTCTCCCTTCCTCTCTGTGAAAAATCAATAAAATATATTTTTTAAAAAATAAAAGATATAAGTAGAAATAGGAGTATAGATTTTAGATTTTCCAAATCTCCACATAAAAAATAGAGTAGCTAGATTGCAAAATCATAACCTCATGAGCAATATTTATTTAAAAACTAGGTGGCAAGGTATCCCATAAACCCTCAAATATGAATGGGATAAAATCATCAACCCCCACAAGACCTATACTATGTGAGCACATGTGAAGGAAAAAGCAAAGGGATGCGTATACGAGGGTATGTGATGCTTCTGAGAACAGGAATGCTCCAAAACAGCCAACAGTGAAATAGAGGATATGATTTGAGAACAGCTACTGAAACTGGTAGGGGTTTTGCCCACTCTACAGACCAAGGCTCTTTCCCAAGAAAGGATTCCGCACTCTTGGGAGCAGAATCAAAATTCAGCAGATCAGAGACAACAAAGACATTGAAAAAGAAGGTCCAGATAAGAATGAGGAGAGAAACAGAGATTCAAAATATCAGGAAGAAAACAGCCATATTTTTTAAAATGCACAAAAACAAAAGAGGAAGCTCTGTGGAGTTAGAAAAGTTATCTAAACTAAGCCTCTTTCCTGAACAAAGTTCAAGAAAACAAATTTCACATAAAAAAATAGAAAAATAAAATTATCAAAGCCAAATCCCAAACAAAGCAATCATATGGAAAAGAAAAAAGTAAAGGACAGAAAAACATCCCTACAGATAATAAAACCATGTCAGAAATACAAGTCCAGAAAACATGTCAAAACTATAACCGGCTATTTAAAAAAAATTTAAGAAAATGACAGTAGACATAAATGATAAAAAGAAACAACTAATAACAAAATAGTGACATAAAGCAGAGTTAATAAAACAGAAATATGATGATAAAACTCAAGAAGGAATTAGAATTTTAAAAAGTCAAAGTAGAAGAAATACAAGAGTGAATAAATACAACAGATAATTTCTTAAGAAGAATAGATTATGAGAAGGATAAAATTTATAAATAAAAAAAAAAGGAATGTAACTGTTTCAAGAAAAAGTAATAAGTATTGCAGATAGGCAAAGAAGATCCAACATATAGATATAGGAGTGCCTGAGAAATTAAAAAAATATATATAAATCAAGAAAACTTTATTGAAATAAAAAATGATTTGAGACCTAACTGGTTTGGCTCAGTAGATAGAGCGTCAGCCTGTGGACTGAAAGGTCCCAGGTTCGATTCTGGTCAAGGGCATGTACCTTGGTTGCAGGCACATCCCCAGTAGGGGGTGTGCAGGAGGCAGCTGATCAATGTTTCTCTCCCATCGATGTTTCTAACTCTCTATCCCTCTCCCTTCTTCTCTGTAAAAAATCAATAAAAAATATATTAAAAAAAAATGATTTGAAAACACATATTGATAAAGCATGTCATGTACCTAATAAAATCAATCAACACTAAGACATACTTTAGTAAAATTACTGAAATATAAGGAAAAAGGAAAAAACTTCAGGACATCTAGGCAAAAAGAACATGAGCCTTTTAAGTAAAAGAAAATTAACTCATCATCAGTGTTTTGACAGCAACACTTTATATCAGAAAAATTAGAATAACATATTTAAGATACTCAAGGAAAGAAAATGTGTGCCCAATTAATTTTTATCCTCCAAAAATGACATCCAATAATAAATGACACAGCCCTAGCTGGTTTGGCTCAGTGGATAGAACATTGGCCTGCGAACTGAAGGGTCCCAGGTTTGATTCCAGTCAAGGGCACATGCCTGGGTTGCAGGCTTGATTCCCAGTGGGGGCATGCAGGAGGCAGCCGATCAATGATTCTCTTTCATCACTGATGTTTCTCTCTCTCTCTCTTCCTCTCCCTTCCTCTCTGAAATTAATAAAAATATGTTAAAAAAAAGAAAAAATAAACACATTTAAAAATAAAAAGAATAAAAGACACAAATAGTAAAAAACATACAAGAACGCGGGCAGATTTTTTTCTTTGAGCTCTTTCTCAGGAACCTACTAGAAAAGAAGCCCAGACAACAAAATGTCTGAGACTTATTAACATAAGAACTGGTGGTAAACATTTAATATAGTTTATCTTTAGAACCACAACTAAATAAAGATTAAAGATGTGAAAGTATAGTAAACAGTGGCTATATGTTCTGACAGTGTAGACCACAACCATAAAAGGTGGGGGAGAGAATAGTGATAGCATATGATCCTCCCAAAATATTTAATTATTTTTCTTGGTATTGATGGTATTATTAATACTGACATTCTGAGACTGTCAAGTATGGAATGTGTGATAAACTAAATGAGCCATTATAGATCTTCTAATTCTGTCCCTAGTGTTGGTAAGTACTAGAATTCTTAGTGAGGAAGCCAGAAAATACAAATGTATGTAAAAATAGTTAAGCAAAATTCTGTAGTCCTGAATTTGAACTAAATGCCAGCATGAATTTATGATGCATTTTATCTTTAACACACACACATGCATACATATATTTTTTCCTTCATCTGCTCACTGAAAAGGCTTAGATACAATGTCAACCCAAGAGTAATAAATATCCCTAGGCCCAGATTGTACTCTTGAAATATTACTTTCCACTAAGAGAAATTAGAGCTTCTTGGAGAATGGCTGATTCCAGGTCTACCAAGAAATGTGTAAGATAAATACACTTACGCTTGAAATATCTTTTCATATTGTATAATAATGAAGTTAGCAAGGACCACTAAGATTATATCAAAAGGACTCAGGAGGCAAATTGAAGAGAACCTTATTAATGATGGGGAAATTTGAGCTTCAATAAGGATAAGAATAAAAATTGTGTGTATTAAGAGTATCAACTATCCTTAAATTCATTAGTTCATAATGATAGTTAAAGAGAAAACCTAGTTGGTCATCTGAGAATGGTAAGAAACCTATCCATTATACTCAAAATGTAATCTTTCTATGATCACTTTACTATCGTATTTTTGGTACTCTGCACATCTCACAGTGCCTCAGAACAGATTGACCCAATCTGTACCAACTCCAGTCTAAACCAGTGATGACTTTTAACAGAAATAAATTCCTTCGTTAATAGTGTTCATCTCATGATGATTTGTAGAAAAGAATTTCATATTCTTTTTTTATAATTTTTTGTAGTTTTTTAAATATTCCATGTACTATTTTATAAATCAGAAAAAAAGATAGTTGAACTATTTTATCTCCTCATTAAAAAATATCAGAGAATATGCCAAAAAAAGTTAGAGTTTTTCATTATTTCAGATTTAGATAAACAGTTCACAATACATAAATCAATAAATGGCTTAGCTATTTAAACCTATTCCTTAAGTAGCCATGTGCCTGGATACATGTGCAACACACATATAACTTCTAAAGAATTTCTGTATTCATGGATATTCAGTATATGCTTTTATCTCATTTTCCCTGCTATAAATTAAATCATGAAAGATTTTCCTATATAAGTTCATAATAACTGTTCTTTATCTCATGAATCATACTGATTACATATTGACTGTTGCTAAGACTATGAGTAAAATAAACACATAAAATATACCTTTAAAATACTAATTCAGATTCCAATTCTAAATATAGGACCCAAAGCAATACACATGGAGACTATGTCCTATGTTAGATGTTAAAAAGACAGTCAAAGATGAGTTTTAAGAAATATAGAGTATCATTGATTAATTGGAATTTACATCTCAAGAATACAAACCATATTAAGACTTGCTTGGGTCAAAAAATTCTAATACAATTTTTGTCAGGACACTTAACATACGTAATTTAGAGAAATAGAAAGAACTTTAGAAAACTGTATGACAGTATCCACTAAAGCTAAACCTAAAAAAAATGAATAAAATGCATATACAAGATTCTCAAAGTAGCTTTATACATTGAAAACAACCCAAGTGTATATCAATAGAATAAATAGAATATAGAATAGTCATGCAAAGGAATAATATACATCAATACAAAGAACAACTGACATTATGCTGAATAAAAGAAGCCCAGATTATTACCTATATTTCTGACCAACCTGCTATAAATCAGAGGTTCCCATAACCATGGCTCTTAGAGCTCTTAGAAACAGGGCAAAGACCAAATGTATATTTCTTATTATAAATCCTAATACCCCAGAGTAGAAACTCAAAGCTGGAAGTACCTATAGAAAGAAAGTATCTTACAGAGGCATTGCCTTCCCCTTTAAACATCAGATAGACTCACACCAATTCCTACTGAAATCTCAGAAGGCAGGTTGACCTTTGACCACGTTCATGTTTTATTAGCTTATCAGCAGGCACATTCATCAAAACATACTTCCAAAATGAAAGTAATAAGTAGAAGTCAAAAACTATATATTTGATGTACATTTAATTGGACTCAATAAACATCATGTAATTATAGAACACAACAAGATTTGAAGGTGTCTGGAGTCCCATGTGGAAAATAACCTCTCACTACATAAAGTTTCACTTCAGCAATGAGAGTTATCAACACATTACATTATGTTTATGCACATTACATTATGTTTATGTACATTTCAACAGGATACAGGCAGGCAAAAAGTTAGAAAAAACTACTTTTATTAAAAACAAAAACTACTCTGATTTGTGCTGCCTTTACCTAATTAAAATAAACAAAACCGAAAAACTAGAGGCACCAGTTAATGAAGCATTCTGGGGCAGGACAGAAGGAGCCAAGAGAAGAGAGGAGGAGGTGATAATTCCAATAAATTTTATTCATATGTGAATACATAAAAGTTTCAAACCAAACCCAGCCATCTGATTTTAAAATAATAATAATTACTCTGCATACATTCACTTTCATACAAGAAACCATGATTCATGAAAGTTAGTTAAGGTATCTGGGTTCTTCCCCTAAGGAGGCTGTGCTATAAACACTGTAGTGAAGACAAAGGGAATAATAATAAGGTCAGTGAATCTAATTGGATGAGGAACATCTTGTACTCATTATCTTGTATTTTCAAGTGACCTTCAGGCTATCATCATTTTTATAAAAATAATATACAAAGTACACAAAGCACCCAAATCTAACTGCTGATGTGATGGGTGTTATAAAAAGCAGTTAGAATTGAAGAAATACATATTTATCACAAACCATATGTAATTCAAGATTTAGTAGAGTAATTTGAATTGGGAAATTGTGATAAATGTTTGAATTTATACATTGTCGTTCACCGCTAAGAATTTTTCAATCCAAGTCATAGTGATTTATTCTGTTTGGGACTGAAGTCTTTAAATATTGAAACTCTTAACATTACAAAAAAGATAAACTATTATTCTTTTCATCTTTTTCCAATGTTCTTTTATATCATTCCAGAGGAATTTTTAAAAAATTAGAATAGACCTAACTCATTATTTTTCTCCCTAGACTGAATTCCTCTCTAGCTAAATTTTTTCTGATCTGTGTTCAGTATTTGTTATATCTTCTCTAGTGCACTATTATGAAATATTGAAAATGGCATTATATCTGAGGGCTTAGGAAATATTTTCTACACAACTGCTTTTTTAAAAAAATTCTACTTATTTGTTTTAAAATTTTACCCATAATTTGAGGTGAAGAATCCCAGTGCAGATTATTTCCTGTCATTCATAATTTTAAACTTGGGGTTATTAGGTCTGGAGCCTAGATGCCTTGATATAAGGATGAGAGAGAAGGAACACATGTGGGGCATGAGCCAAACACTACAGTTCCCTAGATATGGGGAGGGAGTTATGGCTCTCATAGTGTGACCTTTGAGAGATAAAGACAGGAACTCTGCCAGGGCTCTGGGAAAGTCAGTTCATTTTTCTGCCTTGGTAAACAGAAAAAAACAAAACAAAAAAAGTGGGAAGGGCAACAGGAATGGAATCCTGAATAATATTATATACACTAGATGCCCGTTGCACAAAGATTCGTGCAGTAGGCCTTCCTTCCCCTGGCTGCCGGCACCAGTTTTCCTCGGGCACCCGGGACCCAGGCTGCAGTGGAGCCAAGCCTTCAGCCTTCAGGCTTGGCTCTGGCCACAGCAGAGCCTTCAGTCTTCAGTCCTCAGTCTTCAGTCTTTGCTCTGTACCTGTGTATGCAAATTAACCCGCCATCTTTTGGGTTAATTTGCATACTCACTCCTGAGTGGCTGGTGGGTATTGCGGAGGTATGGTCAATTTGCATCTCTCTCTTTTATTAGTGTAGATTCTTGGATCACTCAAACAGGATTTGGTGGCTTTCAATCTTTTGGGTATGAAGTCTTTGTACATTTTCTGCGTACATTATGGTAGTCTTTCTTTCTGTCACACTGTTTCAAGCATGGTTGTTTAGTGACCTCTCCGACACACAGATTGCTCAGCTAACTGAAGTACATAGAGGACCCTGCAATGAGAAACACTTATCAGTCTTTCAAGCCAGAAGCCCAGCATCTCTGTCTATGGGACTTTTCTTCCAGAGGCATGTGGAGTAGTAGCTAATGGAGACATAAAGGACTTAGAAAGACAGTGTGGCATTGTAAGTGCCACAAAGGGCTTATAGGGAGCCTATTGAGAGCTGGCCTAGAGGAGTGGTGCTGGAGGTCTAATGTTCTCATTAGCCACTGAGGGAAACCAGAAGCTTTTTTGAGATTTTGGGATTGAAGGCCTTTAAAATTAAACCTTTTAGAATTTAAGGGGATCCCACAGAAATAGAAGTCAGGAGCTGCTGGCAATCACTTGGAGCAGTGTCCACCTGCAGGATGACCTGCTGGGAAGTGTTGCTGCTGGTTAGGGTCTTTGACAATGTGAGTGGCCACTGGAAGCTGCTGCTATGGAAACTCATGCTAACACTGTTGGAAGTAGTGGCCAATTGAAGCTGTCATTGCCAAGAGCAACAACCAAGAGACTACTGGGAGATGTTGACTGGAAGTACCATTGGGCGTATCTAAAAGAGAGCCAGGTCTGGGTCATGTACTTGAAGAGATTTGGGGGGAGGAAGGTTGTTTGCTTTGTTTAAACATGCTTCAGTGAACTATCCTTGGTGTTAGGGAAAAAGAGAAATATTGTTGGTTTTATTATGCTCCACACTAAAAGAACATCATAATTTCCTTCAAAACCAGCTTCTCCTAATAATCCTGAATTTCTGGTAATAATACTATTAATCTACTTGTTACCCAGATAGAATGCCACTTCCCTTTCACTCATATTTAAACGTTTTAACTTCAGTTTAGAAATTCACTCACAGAGAAAGTAGTCCCTCACCCAATCATGAGCGTGCAGGGCACGTTTTGTGAGTTTTGCCTCCAGGAGCTCTGTGAAAATTGGAGACAAATCCCCTTTTGCTTCATGCTGGGGGAAGAGGAAAGTGACCATTTTATTTATTAATTATTATTCCCTTTGCGGTTTACTTATTTATTTATTTATTTATTTTAATTTTAATTTTAAAATTACAGTTGACATTCAATATTATATTAGTTTCAGGTATGAAGCATAGTGGTTAGACATTTATATAACTTACAAAATGATCCCCCTGGTAATTCAGTACCCACCTGAATTTTAGTTGATTTTTAAAGAGAGAGAGAGGGAGAACAAAACATCAGCTGCCTCTATAGGGAATCAAGCCACAACCCAGGCATGTGCCCTGACTGGGAATCACACCAGCAACCTTTTCATGCATGGGATGATGCTCAACCAACTGAGCCACACCGGCCAGAGTCAAAAAGTAACCATTTTTAAATACACCAGAACACTCTGTTCTTAACAAGGCCAACCCTCAGAAAAAAATTATTTTACCAGAACCTAACTTATTGGTATTTTGTCAGAGCCTCTGTGGAGGAAAGAAATTCCTAACTCTAGCTCCCCCTAACTATACGTTCACACTTAAAGTGGGGAAAAACTGAGAGGGCACAGGTTCAGCCCTGAACCATCACTCATGATAGTGGGATGGAATGTGCAGACTGGTTCAACCCAGGTGATCCTTGGAGTCCATGAGTAGAGTCAGCTTTACCCAAAGCACCTGGGCTGAAAGCTAGGGGGACGATGGTTATACCAATGGATCCACAAACTTGTCCTATAAAAGGCCCAATAGTAAATATTTTAGCTATTGCGGGCCATACAGTCTCTGCATATTCACCTCTGCATTGTAGCTCAAAATCAGCCACGGACATTTTATCAGGGAATGGGCACAGTTTTACACAAATAATTCTTTGTTTACAAAATCAGGAGGCAGGCCAGATTTTGCCCACAGGCTGTAGTTTGCCAATCCCTGAACTAAGGAGAAATTGAGTACAATTTTCAGGATGGCTGTCAGGCAACCAAAATAAAAACAACAGATGTGTACATGCATAGTACAATATGGTTATGCCTGCTTCTTTAGCCCTTTTCCCTTTTTATAGTAAGAATCACAACAGATGACTTTCAGATGTATGGGTTTTGTTTGTTTGTTGTTGTTTTTCTCTAAATTCACCTGGCTTTAAATTAAAATGGTCTACTGAGTGTTCAGGTGGCTCTTGTAAACACTTAGAATCCAGAAACAACGATGACAGCCTTCAGGGTAACAGCTTGTGGGCAATAGATTTGCCTTTAGAGACAACATTTTCATATGCTAAAATATATAATCATTTCCCCCCTTGACCCTCTCCCAATAATCTGCTTCTTCCCTGGTCCTTCTCATGCCAGGTAATGCCACTGCTTTTCATTTAATCAATGAGGCTGTCATCCTTTTTTCTTTCTTTCTCACGACCCCACAGCCAACTAGTCAGCAAGTTCTACACCCAAGTTGCCACAACTCCAGTCCTTGTCACCATTGTCCCTTTCCTGGATTTCTCTAATAGCCTCGCCATGGGTCACCTGCCTTCTGCTTGCTCTTCTGTCCTTTCTCTACTCAGCAGCCATGGTGATCTTTCTAAAATATACATCCTCCCATGGCTTCCCATTATGTTTAGAATAAAATTTAAACTCCTTAGCATAGTTCACAAGACTCCCATGATCTATCTAGACATTCTCAATCTTCCTAGCCTCATCTCCTAACACTCTCCCCTTTTTAGCTTTATTCCATCAGCATTGCCTTCTGGCCACTCCTTATGTGCTCTAAACTCGGTCTGGACTTATGATTTTTGGACTTTCTATTCTCTCTATCTAGGCAGATCTTTTCCTACTAATTTTTAAGAAAGTTGAATCCAAGAGAACAGGGTGTTGTTGCTCTTCTTCTCCACCATATCTGTAGGGTATAGAATAGTACTTGACATGTAGTCAATATATATTTGCTGAATGAAGGAATGAATGAGGCCAATGTGGAAAGTCAAATGAGGGCAGGTTTCTGGACAATGGGAGAATGCAGAAATGTTCAGATTAGTAGAATAATTCCAAGATTCCAAAAGAGAGACAATTTCTGTTAAATTTTCACTGTCTAACCAGATGGCTACACCATGAAAATTTTAAAGTAGCATTTACTCAATGAATAAAGATAATCCAGAAACAATAGGAACAAAAACTCTTAGTAGTTGCTACTTTGCTATAAGTGATGAAATGTTATGTTCTTCTGAGTCAAGGAACTTCATTTTTCTAGAGCTCAGAGAAGAAAAAAAAAACACACAGATTCACATCATGGAAAAATAAGTGGTGTGCTAAATTAAGCCATTGGGAAATGAGTTGATTTAATTAATGCTGATTTTTCTATGAAGTGCAGAAAGAACCTTGCAAAGAATTACTAACACCAGCAAAATTGGCAACAAAAAATATTTCACGCTTGTAATTGAAAAATGAAAAATGCCTACATCAATAAATCCCAGAAGATGTCATTAGAGACACATAACCATTCAAATATCTCCATGACTTTACTCTCAGCATTCTGACATGGAGCCTTGTGGCCTTGTGAAATGGGTGGCAGAGGGAATTACCTTTAATATTAACTTTCTAATTCTGTTAAAGTGCTAATTACTATAAAGCATTCACAACACTATTTATGCTGGTTAATGCAAAAGTCCACTTTTTCCGAGTTAGATCCATAAAAGAACAATGAGAAAAACCCTCTTACCTGGGGGAGCTTTCCTTCTGAATACCTGTATTAGTCAGCCTTCCAGTGGTGATAAACCAGTCCCAAATCTCAGTATAACAATAAACATTTCTTTTTTGCACAATTCTTTTTTTTAAAATATATTTTATTGATTTTTTACAGAGAGGAAGGGAGAGGGATAGAGAGTTAGAAACATCGATGAGAGAGAAACATCGATCAGCTGCCTCCTGCACACTCCCTACTGGGGATGTGCCCGCAACCAAGGTACATGCCCTTGACTGGAATCAAACCTGGGACCCTTGAGTCCGCAGGCTGACGCTCTATCCACTGAGCCAAACCGGCTAGGGCTTTTTTGCACAATTCTATGTTGGCAGCTGTACATCATTGCTGTGGCTTAGCTCCATGTCCCTTCTCATATCAGGAACCAGACTAAAAAAAAGCAGCCCCATTTGGGACACAACATCATTATTGAGGCAGAGGGGAAAGAGTAAAAGGCAGAGCCAAATCACACAACGGCCCTTAAATCTGTTGCTTGAACGTGGCATTAGCACTTTCATTGGCTGAAGCAAGTTGCATGGCCAAGCTAACATGGTTGCAGGAAGTGTATTTTGCCCATAGGGTGACTCTGCAAGTCACATGGCAATGGAGGGGCAATGGAAGTTATAATTATTCTACAAGGAAAGGAATGAGTCTGTGGGAATAATAGTGTAATCTCCCACAAGCACAATCATCTTAAGTGTATCCTTTCCCCCCTCAATAGACTACACTGAATTTTATATGATTTGAGGTTCTGAAGCCTCCTGTAGTTTTTAACTCCTTAGTTAAGTCCTTGATTCTGAGTTCAATTCTGTGCCTCTGTTCAAGTCTGTTCTCCTAAGGAGTACAAGGTTTAATCCATCTTCCCTCTTATCTAGACCATACTACCAACCTACTAGGTATCACATCCTTTTGTCATCTTCTGTAATCCTCCCAGGAATCTTTGCATATTCAGAATGGAGTGTCTGAGAGGCTAATGAAGTTGCCAAATTTCTTACTTCTAGAAATTAATATGTCCAGGATATGCATTCTATTGACTTTCTGATACCTCAATACCTACTATGTGGACTTGCCTTATTTAGGGATGGGAAAGGCCAGGTATGGGCTGGGTAGAAAGGGGTTTACAGGGTTATTTTAAGACCTTGGTAGGCACTGAGTTCTTTTACTATGGAGGCTCTACTCTGAATCATATAAAACATATATAAAAAAACAACAACAAACTTCATCCCACACTAAATAAATTTTTGGCTGTAAATTTTTTGAAAGGATGTTTATAATTTTACTTTCAAAATTATTTGGTTCTCTGCAGGATTTGATTTATGGTTGGCTATCATTTATCAACTATTACCATGTGTACTTAAGACATGTTTCAAAGTACGAAATTCCAACTTTCAAAATTATATTCACATGCAATGAAATTTGTATAAATACTAAATTTGACAATGAATACAGTTGATATAGTGTTATATTTGTAGGTTTTAATTAAGCATTCACTACTTTCAATTCTCTACTTTTCTTACATTATTTGGAGCCCATACTTATTTTTTTCAGGACTCCAGCATTTTTGTGGGCCTCTGAAGAGCTCATAAGCTCCAGACTTTGTATCTATGCTGCCCAATGAATTAAATAGCCCTGAAGATGCTTTATCCCAGAACTATCTATTCTGGGTGAGGAAAAAACACATCCTCAAAACATGGAGCCCAGAGAAACGAAAATAACAAGTCAGGTATTGTCCAAAGGTCAAAGAGTAGAATCTATGTGTGAGACTCCAGGGCAAGTGGGACATTTGAGATTAAGCCTGAAAATAAAATTGAATGGGAGGAAGGGTGGGACAGTGTGCTTAAGCAGCAAGATCACTTCAGGCATTGGTGCCTCTATGGCCACTGTGGAGGTTGGAGCTGCTGAAAAACTGGCCTTTAAGTATAACACATTTTTTTATGGTTGATCTTGGCCAAAGATCACTTTCTAGCTCCAAATGACTACTTCCCTAGTCTCTAGCACTCCTTGCTGATGCCATTCTTGCCCTCTCCAGTTTTCTGAGAGATCCTTGTAGCTCCCCCGGGAGATACTTTTTTCTCTTGTGTGGCCCCAGGATCCTTCCCTTGGACATTTGGCTGTCCTGCACTTTCAATGAAGAGTCACTGACTCCAATCTCAGGAAAGCCTATATCCTTTCTGATGTGTTTCTCTCTTGATTTGACATCTCTAATGGAAATTGTTCTTCTGCGGGAGAACTATATTTCTGCTCCCAAGATTCAGTGATTTCCATGTCCAGCTCTCTCTCCATTACACTTACTCTATTCCTCTTAGAGTCATGCGCCTTGATGATTAAAGGATTTGTTTGGCTGTGATGGAGCATCTCAACCCTCTGACTTCTTCCATTTCCCATTGAATTCATGTTTCCAGGCTGAAGAGGACCACTAGGTTTCCAATTGATTTTGAAGCAGAGATGATTGACATACCATCAGTAAAATTGTTTCCATAGCTTCTCTTTAATGATAAAAATCAGCTGTCTCTTTACCTAATCTCAGCAAAAGAACTTCTAGACTCTAATTCCTGTTTATTTTTTGTTTAATAAAAATATAATAAAAATATTTTTCAAATTTAATAACGATGCCTTGATGAGGTCCAAAATTATGAGCCTGACCCCAGGCCTAATCTCATGAAATGTGAAGACATTTTGTCAAGCAATCTTTTATGGAGATGTCTGTTCATGGTAGAGCTTTTCTAGAGAGAAGTAATATCAGAGGAAACATGGCTGCCTGCCCCAATCCCAGGCAGATTTGGAGGGAGGTTAATGAGATGCAAGATAGCACATCATGAGTAAGGCTGATGGTGGGACAACCTAGAGCTGAGGATGTTCTGAATGGCCTGACCCCCCAGGCCAGACTTTAGTTAAGGTGTCTGAGTGACCTTACAGTATCACTGAAACCTCTGGTGGCTATGTGAGTGATGTCCCCTGAAGTTATGTAGTTTGTACACTGTGGGCCTGACAAAGGGAACTGAGCCTGGTAGCTGAGAAATGGTGTTAAGAGTAGGACAATCTAGCAGAGGACAGAGCCTCAGCTGACCTGGATGTCAGAACAGGAAGAGCCATCCTCCGAGGTCTAGAAGTAATCATGCAGTTTGAGACTTCATGAAAATAACTACTGCTGTATCTTCTAGAATGTAGCCACGTGCCACGTGCCATTATTGATACTTGAAATGTGTCTAGTGTAACTGAGAAACTAATTTTGAAACTTTATTTAGTTGTAATTAATTTAGTTTTAAAGTTGATAATCAATTCAGTTATTGGAAAATTTTCATGTGTGATTGGAATAATGGTATATAAATGTAATTTTCAGCTATAAATTATATGAAATTTAAACACACAAAATATTTCCTACAAAAATTAGTGTCCAAATTGAGATGGGCTATAAATGTAAAATACACACTGATTTCAAACACTAAATATGGAAAATTTAAAATATATCAATAATTTTATATTTATTTCATGATGATATAATAAATTTGTATTGGATTAAATAAAATCATCATTAATGTATTTTGTTATATAGATTAATATATTGTTAAAACATTCATAAATTGATTTATTTTATTGAGTAAAATATATCTCAATATAAATATGTTAAACATTTATATACTTTATGTAAAATATATAATTATATAAATTTAAAATAAGTAATTTTAAAATATATTAATATACCATTATAATTAATTTTACCTGTTTCTTTTTACTTTTTAAATCTGACTTCTAGAAATTTTAAAATTACATATGTGATTTAAATTTTTAGTAAACAGTGCTGCTCTCTTACATATTCATGTATATCCTCTAGATTTTTAAATAATATAATTTTAATGGTCAAATACCATACAAATAACTTAACCTTTTCCTACTTCTCAACACACCAAGAACATTATATAAATAGATATTCATCCGGGTTTATAAGGATTAAAATAAATCAGATCCTTGTTTGTTGGGATAAGCTGCTTACAGAGCAAATTATGTAACTTGAATCTCCATTTTTTAATTAAATTTTTTCCTAAAATATCGAAGGCAGAAAGCTAGCAAGTGGGGAACTCTGGACCATTCAATGTGTTTCCAGGAATCTGAGTAGAGACTTAGATGAAAGGAGTGTGTATGTATGAGGTAAACCTTTCATACTGCATTTGCCCTGGTTGCAGTAACAATAACAGACTATTGTCTGTCAATAGTATCTATGAGCTATTCTCTCATACAGGTTTATGATCAAGCAATAATACTATTTTTAGGAGGTGACTCTATATTGTTGACAAATCAGGTAGTAGCCACAGACTGCCTCTAAGCAACCAATACAAAACAGATTGATGGACTTGCTGCATTTAAAGTCTTATAAGAGAACAGGGAGTAATGAAGACTGAAAATAGATTTTTTATAAGAAAACTTAAATGTCAACTTTTGAAGTTCAAGTTAAATATAGCAAATCTGGACTTCTCATACATAAGGGATAATTATTTTGTACGTATGCCTACATATACTGGCATAGAAAGAAAGGCTAAATTACTTCACAAATTTCCAGATCCCAAAGCAATAGTTAATGGTCTCAATATTCCTTGCACAGTAAAAATTGTCCAGGGACAATATTCACTATTGATGCTACTTCTCAGAGAAGTATTACGGCACTGTATAAAAATCATGAGTTTCTAGTGCTTCGAAGATTGGTATTTAAATCCTGGATGCGCATTTACTGGTTGTGTGACCTTAGAATATACTTTAACTTTCCTAAACCTCAGTTGAAAGGAAGCAATATACTATTGAATATACTATTGAAAGGAAGCAATGGTATATGCGTTGTATGTCAATGAGAATTTCAAATTTAGTATTGCATTCAATAGATCCTTTAAGCATTTATTATGTGCTAGCCCATAATAGTAATATAAAATAAACCATCAGTAAATATTCTCTTTTTCTTCCTTTCCACCTTAGGTTACTTAAACATCTAACCTGGGTACATTAGAGAATATGGAAGTAAGAGAACAGAGATAAGAAAAAAATAGAAATAAAGCACAACAGGCTAATAAAACTATATATAGTTTTGGGGTTTTGTTTTTTTTCTCATTTCACTTGCCTGTAATAATTTATTTTTAAAAGACATTTCAGAGGGAGTTTACTGAAATATATCATTTACTCTTTCCTTTAATTACACCGACATTGGTGGTCATCTCAACATAACTGGAAATTGACTAACTGGAAATTGACGATTATTATTCCCACATTTTTAACCTTCATCTGTAGGGTTGCTATATGAAGACCTGAGTCTCTACATTCAAGAGTTAAATAACAAAACACAACTGAAGTATATATACTTATTTTGGAGGCTTTATTACACATCATGTCAAACATTAAAATGCATGCGTATTTCCAATTAAACATATTAGGTGGATATTTATAAAAACTGAGGTTAGTTGACTAACTACATTGTTCTCTATTATAGATAGTTGATGAACTATTAATTTTGATTTAGTTTGGTACTTTCTTCCTTTGACTTGGAGATAACATTTTGTTTTTCAAATTACAAACCTTTTTTTGTAGGCTCTCATAATCTTGTGTCCCTGGGAAAGCACTCTATCTAGATTACTTAGTAGATAAAAGGCTGAATGTATTGTATGGCAAGGTTTCTCAGACTTTAGGGAATCATCAGAATCCCCGCAAGGTTTGTTAAAGCAAAGATTGCTGGTCCCCACCCCTAGAATCTTTGACTCAGGAGGTCTGGGGTAGGATCTGAGAACTTGCATTTCTAACAAGTTCTCTGGTGATTCTCATACTCCTGGTCCATGGACAACACTTTGAGAGCCACAAATGTGTTTGCAACTACTAGAATCCAGAGGATCAAAAACATACCATTCGTGAGGGGAACTACACTTAAATAAGTCAGGGTGCAGGTGAATATACAGAAGATATTTGGTTTTTACCTCAAACTGCTTACTGTGCAGTAAGAGTTAGTGTCTGGAAGACATGGTGTTGGTGGGGAGAACAGTGGAGTTCCAGTTTTCCATTCATTTGCAGAATTCTCCCGGGAAAGTCACTTCCCTTCTCTCTGGGCTTCAGGGCTGCCAGCACAGAATAGGTTTTGAGTATCAATGAATTATGAGATGCTAAGCCACTATATCAATGAAAGTTATTATGTTTATTAAGTGAGAAGTCAAATAAATGGGGAGCTTAATAACCTTGGAAGAAATATATGCAGTCTAAACACTAATGCAAACTAAGAGGGGCAGGGAGGATTGGGTGAGAAAGAGCCGGTTTGGCAGACTCCTTGGCTGAGGCTAAAAGACCCTCAGTACCATCTACTGTGTCAGAGCTTTAGAAAACAGCTGCTGAAAATCTAGGAGTGAACTAAAAGAGCCACAGCCTAACTACCTAACTACCCAAGCCAGGGTTCCAGCAAATTGTAGCAATAAACAACTGGCCCCTGGACTCTTCAGGGACTCATGCTCAACCGTGACACCACATGACAATGACTGACAATAGTGCTGAGGGACAGACAGGTTCTCTCTGTCTGGGACTTGGAAGAGGTCTGATTCCCTTTGTATCCATATCCCTAGGGGTTACTGAATAATTTTCTGGAGAGGGGAGGCCTCAGAAGAGAGACTCTATACTCGTTTAATGAAGGCAGTTAGATTTAAAGTGATTACACAGAAAAATAAAGAAAAGTGACCCATATGTGTACACTGAAATTGGTGATTTGAGTCATGCCTGGAATATAGTGTTTCTGCCGTGAGAAGAACCATCCAGGTCTCAGTCTTCTGTATTTACACCTGTAGAGATACAGATAAATCAGATAAGGAGCAGCTGTCACAGGTCTCACCCTGTTGTATGTGTCTATGGATGCTAAGGACTGCTTGAATGTTGTTAGGCATTAAGAATTTGCTGGATAGATTTCTGTTTCTGGGCAGTAGATAGCATTCTCCCACTAAAAACCTAGAAATTCTGGGTAAATATAGCCAACATTCTTTAAAATGCATTATTGAACTCTCAAGAAAATATGGCAGTTCCATAGGGCCTTCAAAGCAAAAGAAATTTAAAACTACAGCTATGAATGCAAATAACATGGAGGCTACCTGGGAGGGAAGAGGATTTTCAGTCCTAGTAACCAAGCATCTGAGGTCTTAATACCCACATGAGCACAGAATATGAAGTCCTGAAGCCAGAAGGTAGAGATGAATGTAAGACCACCAACCCATGCCCCTGCCCCAGTAAAGCCAGAACACTTGCTGTCTCAAACCGCCAGTGAAAGGGTAAACTAGAAAAAATTCACTCACTAACTCAGGAGAAACAGTGTGGGTTGCCTGGATATTAAAAACATTTCCTCTAGGATATATAGCCATAAGCAGTTTGAGGTTTGAAATAGCATTACTTATGTAGTCTGGGAACCCCCAAAGCTGGGAAATTAATGTAAAAGTTAGTCCCAAGATGCTAAAGCAAATTAGAAACATTTTTAGAAGGCGAAGTCCCAAGCTAGGCTGTGGAGCATTTCCATAGATGAAGATGAGTTCACAATTCAAAATTATAAAACAAATATTAAAATAATCTTTCACAAGGAAACATTGGGGTAGACACACACACACACCACACACACACACAAGAATTTTAGACCCCCAAAAATTAACAGAAAGGAGGAACAGAATATCAGTTAGGGACAGAGGTGGGGGTAAGAAGTAGGTCTCTGCTCTTGGCACATGGTATCTGATGATGGTGGTTCCCCTGAGCTCTGTGTTGAGAGGATCTGAGGCCATATCCACGCTTATGGAAGAGCCTAATTGTCATGTACAGTGTTGTCTTCCTATTGGCAAAGTTTGTTTATTTTCTCTCTCTGGATCAGGAATGCCGAGAACTATCAGGCAGTTAATGATAAAACAGTTTGTAAAAGAAAGAAGTAGCACTGAAATGTTAAGTCCTCTATCATGTCTTCCCCAACCTACTCCCTTTATCTGTTCCCATTGCACTTTGTACAGTCATTTATTATTATAACTTATCAGGGGCTAAGATTAGAGCTTTACAAGTCTGCCTCCAGCACTAGGCAGTGAGCTCTTTGGAGGAAAGTAGAATGATGTTTTGTTCAAGTAGCCCTAGGGCCTATCAAAGCACTTGGCACATAGCATGGGTTTAATAAAAGTGTGTACAACTGAACTAAAGGATAGGAGTAAGTGAGAGAATTTAAAATCAGAAGATAGTATCGCCGAAACCGGTTTGACTCAGTGGATAGAGCGTTGGCCTGCAGACTCAAGGGTCCCGGGTTCGATTCCGGTCAAGGGCATGTACCTTGGTTGCGGGCACATCCCCAGTAGGGGGTGTGCAGGAGGCAGCTGGTCAATGCTTCTCTCTCATCGATGTTTCTAACTCTCTATCCCTCTCCTTTCCTCTCTGTAAAAAAATCAATAAAATATTAAAAAAAAGAAGATAGTATCATTTTTAATATAAGCAAGCACTTCATTCTTTATGTTGTCTTTTCAGACAAATGAAAACCATTCACTTTATCCAAAGCACTAAACAAAAAAATTGACATCTCCTCCAGCATCTGTCACTGTTCTTGGCACATGACGGGTGCTCAGCAAATTCGGATAGATCAGCATTTCTGAAACAAAGCTTCTTTAACTCTTGGCGAAGCGACCTGTCATCCTGGAATCCTAGAACCCGTGGCCTGAGTAGTGGTACCAGCTGGTTGGGAGCATCAAAGACAGCCATCAGCCCCCAGAAGACAGTCCCGGTGGGGCACAGGAAGTGAACTAATGAATGAGTTAGCAGCAGAACTGCCTCAGATGCCTTCTGAAAGCCACTATTTTTACTCTTCACAAGATATTTTCCACTTCAAAATTGTTGCCCTTTTCGCCTTGATATATCCTTTACTTCTCAATTAAGTTTCAGGCTTTCTTTCTTCCAGTTTCAAACCAAAATTCCCTCCCCAGAGATATCTCTCCAAACATGGTTTTATGGGGAAGGCTAACAGACCTGGACTGTAGAGTGTTAACGGCTCCTTTGATATGGATGGGAGCACAAACAGCCCTCTCACCTCCAGGGAGTGCTGCCAAACAGGCAACCACTTTAAATAGACAGAACTCAAGCCCTCCTCCCCCTTCATTATACCCCACATCCGAAATCTCTATCCATCATTCACACTCCTGTTTGGTCTGGACAAGGGAGTAACTTTGGCGAGGTTCTCAGAATATTCTTCATGAACTCCGGCATTCCTCTTTGCGGTCTAGTCAACCACAGTGGATTATTTCAGTTTCCCCTTTTAACGGAATTTTAGGAGTTAGTGGACAAGTTTAAAGACTCATGCTGTTGAGAGATCAGATTACTTGGAGTACAGCAGAATGGAAAGGACAAAGATAAAAAGCTCCCCAGAAGAAATAGCATTTGAGCAAGACCTGGAGGGAAATGGGGGAAGACAGTTCATGGGGACAGGGAAGAACACACACAAAGATGGAGAAGAAGATGGGAGGTGCCCATGGGGCACACCAAGAGTCATGGTCTGACCAAAATGTAATAAATATAACAAGATGAATGGAGATGAGAAATTAAAAAATGATGTTAATACATTGGTTGGGATCAGATGGTGAATGTAAAAGAACTCCAAGTCCTTCTGTGGCAGTAACCAAAACCACAGCCATTTGAGTATCTACCATGTGCCAGGTTCTATCATAGCCACTGAGGTTACCAAGTCGTCTCAGACACAGGCCTCAAAGTCCCCTCTAGGAACTCACAGTCTAGCGTCTAGCCACTAGACTCTTGAGAAACACACATAATAAAATAAGGGCATTTTACCATGTGACTTAACAAAGTGCCTTAGAAGACAGAAGCACAGGGGAAGAAACAGCAGGGGTTGGGAGAGCAAGTTCAGGGTCACTGCAGGAGAAACTGAATTTGTTTGTTTTGTTTTTACATTTTGACCTCCTTCATCCATTTCCCCCACCCTCTACTTCTGGCAACTACCAATCTATTCTCTGTCTCTATGAGTTATTTTTTAAGATTCCATATAAAAGTAAGAATATACATTATTTGCCTTTCTCTCTCTGACTTATTTCACTTAGCATAATAACCTTAAGGACCATATTATTGCAAATGGCAATTTTTCCTTTTTTTATGGATAAATAATATTTATTGTGTATATCACATTTTCTTTATCCATTTAGCAATTAATGAGTAGTTAGATTGTTTTTCATGTCTTGGCTGTTGTAAATAATGCTGCAGAGAACATGGAAGTGCAAATGACTTTTTGAGATAGTGATTTCATTTCCTTTGGATATATATCCAAAAGTAGAATTGCTGGATCATATGGTAGTTCTTTTTTTAAATTTTGGAGAAACCTCCATACTATTTTCCACAGTGGCTGCACCAATTTACATTCTCACCAACAGTGCACAAGTGTTCCCTTTACTCCACATCCTCACCAACAATTGTTATCACTTGTCTTTTTACTGATAATCATACTACTAGGTGTGAGGTGACATATCACTGTGGTTTTTGTTTGCATTTCCCTGATGATTAGTCATGTTGAGTACCTTTTTGTATACCTGTTAGCCATTTGGATATCTGTTTTGGAAAAATTTCTAACCTTTTGCCTATTTTTAAATTGGATCATTATTATTATTTTGCTATTGAGTTGTATGAGTTCCTTATATATTTTAGATATTAACCCTTCATCAGATATGTGGTTTTCAAATATTTTCTCCCAGTCTGTAGGTTGCTTTTTCATTTTGTTGATTCTTTCTTTTGTTGTGCAGAAGCTTTTTAGTTTGATATAGTTCCACTTGCTTATTTTTGCTTTTGCTGTTTTGTCTTTTAGGTGTCATATTAAAAAAAAATCATTGCCAAGACTAATGTTAAGAAGTTTTTTTCTATATATTTTCTTCTAGGAGTTTTATGATTTTGGATCTTATGTTTAAGTCTTTAATCTATATTGAGTTAATTTTTGTGGGTGGTGTAAGGTAGGCATCTAGTTTCATTTATTTGCATGTGAATATTCCATTTTCCCAGCACCATTTGTTGAAGAGACTGTCTCTTCTCTATTGCGTATTCTTTGCTCCCTTGACAAATATTGGTTAAACATGGGAGGAAGTCAATTTCAACTGGGCTTTGGAGAGTGAGATAATCTGAGGTTTATGGATGGGATGTATGAGCAAGACAAGAGGCATTGTTAAAGGCCAAAGCAAGTGTATTTGGATCAGTGGAGTACTGGTAAATATTTAACAACCAGCAGGAGTTAATGGAAGGTCTTGGTTTGTAGCAATAGAAGATTTCTATTGTAAATGCTTTTGTGATAGCCAATTTCAAACTACCAAAGCAAAGTCAAGCAGCTTGCAAAATCTCTGGCAAATTATCAATGGGCTCATATGAGCCCATAAAGGCTGCTGTATCCAGCACACCACTGCCTGGTGTGAACATGCCGAATTTGAGATGACTCTCAGACATCGAGGTGACCAGAGAGAATTACAGGTGGGTTGTTCCCATGAAAGGGTGAGCCAAAGCAGGGTCTTGGAAGGCCCAATGGTCTGATTTATTTGGGCAGAATGGCACTGACAAGTTAAGTTCCAGGCCCCCAAAGCAGCTCTGCTGTGAATCTGTTTTAGGCTTAAAAAGGCAGGTACCACTTCATCAGTTTAAAGGCACCAAGTAAGACAGTATTTCAGGTGATATGCAAATTAAAAACTAACTTCAGATGAGCATGATGACCAACATGCTCTTGGAATTATCTTTTCCAAACAGCCCGAAGTAAACTCCCAAGGATTTCCACTGATGCCTGTTACAGTATTTCCCATAATCCTTTACTGCCATCTGCTGGGTGAAGCGATGCAACACTCAAGGACAAATTGCAGCTCGAGAACCACTTGAACTCTAAGTAGCTAGGCTGTTAGTCTTCTGCTGTCACTGTTGTTATTAAAGCAGAGCCATGAAAATATACCCAACCAATTTTTGTCAAAAGTCTAAAAGTGATGCAATAAAGGAAGGATAGCCTTTTCAACATGTGGTGTGGGATATTCAACTGGATATTCATGGACAAAACTATAAACCCTGCCCTAAACCTCGCATTTTGTGCAAAAATTAATCCAAAATTTTGGGTCATAGAAAACGGAAAATGTAAAACTATAAAACTTTTAGATGAAATCGCCAAAGAAAATATTCAGGATCTAAAGCTTGGTGAAGAGTTCTTAAACATGGCACTAAAAGCATAATTCATAAAAGAAAAAGAATGGATACATTAGACTTAATCAAATTAAAACACTTGTTCTTCACAAGACCCTGCTGAGAATGTAACTACAAGGAACAGACCAGGAGAGAATATTTGCCAACCATGTATCTGATAAAGAACACCTACCTAGAATTTTTAAAGAATCCTCAAAATGCAAAACAAACAAACAAACAAACCCAAACTGTTTAATTAGTAAAAAGGCCAAAAAAAATGAAAAGGTATATCACCAAAGGGCATATAGATGGCAAATAAGCACATGCAAACAGCATTATCAAATAGGGAGATGCAGTAAGATCATCCCTCCCCATCACACACCCATCAAAACAACAAAAATTATATATAATGACAACCCAGAATGCTGGGGGAAATTAGGAAAACCTGGGTCTTTCATACATTATGGATGGTGACGTAAAATGACACAACCACTCTGAATAATAGTTTGGAAGTCTCTCAAAAAAATGAAACATACACTTACTAGACAACCCAGCATTCATCCTCCTGGGCATTTATCCAGAGAAATACAAACTTAGCTCCACACAAAAACCTGCACATGATTGTATATAGCAGTTTTATATACTGAAAAGAGCTAAAAACTGGAAATAACAAAAACACCCTACAAGAGGTGAATGTTTAAACAAACTATGTACATCTATAACAAGAATACAGCTCAGCAATTTAAAAAAGAGGAATAACAAACTGCGGTATATGCAACAACTTGGAAAGACCTCAAGGACACTGTACTGTGGGGGGAAAAAAGCTAATTATCAACAACTCGCATACCATACGATTCCATTTCTATAACACCCTTGATATGGGGATGGTGGAGGGAGGAAGTGGATGTGACCATCCAGGGGTAGCACTGGAGGTCTTTGTAGTGATGATGTACTTTCTTTTTACCCATTTTGACTTCCTGTTTTGAAGATGCAATCACTAGGAAAGCGGGGTGAAGAATACATAGGACAATCTGCACTATCTATGCAACTTCCTGTGAATCTGTAATTATTTCAAAATAGAAAAAAGGAGTGCTCTTTGACAATTAATATACTTGTGTGCCCAGATATGATCAAATTAGCTCTTCATAGTGACTTCTAAGGGTAGGAATCCAGTTTACTAGTCATACTTCTGCTGAACCCCTTTACTACCTCCTCTAAGCCTCAATTCTTGTACTCTAGTACATGGATGAATTCTGTCACACTTAGAACTTTTTATTGCATCTGATTTAATAATTTACATGTCTAAGTCTGTTTGATGTCAAACACGAGTCCATACCAATGTCATTTTTAAAATATATAGTTTTATTGATTTCAGAGAAGAAGGGAGAGGGAGAGAGACAGAAACATCTATGATGAGAGAGAATCATTGATCAGCTGCCTCCTGCACACCCCTTATTGGGGATTGAGCCCACAAACCGGGCATGTGCCCTGACAGGGAATCAAACCATGACCTCCTGGTTCATAGGTCGATGCTCAACCACTGAGCCACACTGGTTGGGCAACATCATCATTTTTGAAACGTGTGTTTAGCAAATGTGTATTAGGGGTTAAATAAAGGTTGGTGAGTGAGTGAGCTATATACAAATTAACTGTTCATTAATTTTAAGAAATAGAAGAATGAATGAGTAAATAATTTCATAAAATAGCTATGGGAGTTTAGTGTTCCTACAGGAAATATTTTAGAGACTGAAAGCACCTTATCTTACAGAAACAGGCAGTCCTCATTTCCCAAAGCTGAACAATTTCAAGATGGCCAGCAGGGGGAGAACTATTCCTTAGTTTATAGTTGAAATCTAACTATCTGTGGCTACAGGAGTTTCCTATGTTTAATTTTATCCAAGGCTTTCATTTATAGAACTAACAATGTTTCTAAAATGACGGGTTTTTCTTATTCTTACTGCAGTTATATTCAACTTGCAAATTCCCATCTACCATCGGACTTACCATCTATCCTGTCAATATGACCTCCCCCTCCTCAATTATTTTTAAATTGCGATAAAAACAAACACACACACAAAAAAATTTTTTTTAATTACCATCTTAACCATTTTTAAGTATACAAATTAGTAGTGGTGAGTATATTCTCATTGTTATGATAAGTTGTAAAAAAGAAGGATCTCTTACCCTTTGAGACAACATGGAGGGACCCAGAGAGTATTATACTAAGTGAAATAAGCCAGTCAGAGAAAGACAATTATCACATGATCTCACTCATATGTGGAATCTAATGAATAAAATAAACTGACGAACAAATAGAGCCAGAGACGTTGAAGCATGCAACAGACTGGCATATTTCAGAGGGAAAGGGGAGAGGGGAGAGATTAACCAAAAGAACTTATATGCATAAAGGCATAACCCATGGATACAGACAATAGTGTGGTGAAGGGCTGGGGAGGGGGCAGGAGTCGGGTAAAGAGGGCCAATGGGGAGGGGGCAAGGAAGGGGACCTCTGTAATACTTTCAATAATAAAGATAAATTTTTTAAAAAAGAAAATACAATATAAAACAATAGAAGGAGATTTAAAGGGGGGATAGCAGGCCCAAAGAAATAATAATATAGAAATAAATTACAAATAACAAAGAATAAAATAAACATTGATGAAAAATGGAATCAGGGGTGGTACACGGATGCTTGAGATAATCACAGTGATTGAAAATGTAGAAGAAAACGTTGAATGCAATAATCCAGAAGCAAATAAGGTAAATGGGGTGTTAACAATAGGAGGATGCATGGGATGATTATCACTTTCCTCCTTTTACTTTACAGTATATATTTTTAAATTTCCAAAATAAAAATGAAATGTGTCAATTAGAAAATCATTGTTAGTTTTTATTTTTTGAATATATTTTTATTGATCTCAGAGAGGAAGGGAAAGGGAGAATGAGATAGAAACATCAACGATGAAAGAGAATCATTGATCAGTTGCTTCCTGCATGTCCCCACTGGGGATTGAGCCCACAACCTGGCATGTGCCCTTGACCGGAATTGACCCCAGGACTCTTCAGTCCACAGGCTGATGCTCTATCCATTGAGCCCAACCAGCTAGGGCCATTGTTAGTTTTTAAAAGAGAGGTTATTAGGAAGGTTTGGGGGAGGTGGTTGTAAAGCAACTTACCGGAGTCTTAAAAAGAGGGAGAGGTTGGTGAGAAAATGGTCAGGAAATGGAAACCAGTCTCTTATCTGTCCTGTCCCACAGTGAAAGGAGAAAACTGAGAGCCGGGGGACAGAAACAACTGGGTGAATACTGTAGGAAAATGCAGGGACAAGTACATAGTCAAAGCAAAGAGATGGATGCAGTACAGAGGTCAGAATCACAGGTGTGTGTGTGTGTGTGTGTGTGTGTGTGTGTGTGTGTGTGTGTGTGTGTGTGAAAGAGAGAGAGAGAGAGAGAGAGAGAGAGAGAGAGAGAGAGAGAGAAAGAGAGAGTTAATAATTAATGAAACAAAGCCATGGAGGAAGTGAGGAGTCAGGTCTGGGGGAAAAAAAAAAAAAGAATCGCACCTCCTCTGTGAAAGACCAGAAGGAATGTGAGCAGGTGCAAAAACAGAAACACTGAAAGTGGAAAGGTAGATGATAAAAGACAAAGTCTTGTTCAGTATGGCACAGTGGTCGGCAAACCACGGCTCACGAGCCACATGCAGCTCTTTGGCCCCTTGAATGTGGCTCTTCCATAAAATACCACAGCCTGGGAGAGTCTATTTTGAAGAAGTGGTGTTAGAAGTTTAAGTTTAAAAAATGTGGCTCTCAAAAGAAATTTCAATCGTTGTACTGTTGATATTTGGCTCTGTTGACTAATGAGTTTGCCGACCACTGGTATGGCAGAATTCAGGTCAGCATGGGCTTTTTGGAATTGTGTTAACATTGCCATAGTGAACAGCACTGCAGTGAGGGAATATCTCTTATTCACTACTCTCTGTTTGGGCAAATAGAGAGGGTGTATGTGGTTATCAGTACCCAAACTGATACTTTATGAAGTTAAACATTGCTTTTGCCTAAATGAACTTTCTGAATTCACTTTTTTTCCAGATTATAAAATTAATGCATTATAGAGAAAGTGAGGATCACCCCAAATCCCACCACACAGATATAATCATGGTTAATATTTTAGCGAATTTACTGCCAAGAGAAGAGTGTGGAAAAACTAAAGAGGAGAGTTACAGAAGAAGAGGAGGGAAAGGGAATTCTATTTTTCTTTTCACCAAATGGATAAATGATCATATGCTATTTTAGAAACCATCGTTTTCAATTCCTATATTGTGCATATCTTTGTTATCACAGTAATATTACTGAAAGGTACATGAAAATTTGAGTTTTTTCACTGTCAACTGTCATCAGACATCTGATGGATGGAATGATTTCACTCACCTCTAATACTCCTTGTTCAATACATCTCCACCAATGCTAGATTCCATTGCCCTGGATTTCAAAGGGAGGAGGAAGAGGTGGGGAAATCTCTCTCCTCTTTGGTAAAGCAAAGTTGCCTGAAATGTGTTTATTTCAGATGTTTCCCCTGCTTATACCCTTCCGGCTGACGTGCCTTTCCCCACAGCAGAAGGTTATCTGGAGTTGATGAACGTGAGAACTAAGATGCTCCTGTGCGTCTCCATCCTTGTCAGCGACAGTTTACAGCAGCAGCTTGTTGCTGGGAAACACTGTGTGCTTTGTAAAGAGGTTTTCATTTGAGATGTCAAAACTCTGAATAGGTCATTCTTTCCCGTTCGGTTCAGTAGGCAGCATACTTTCCACAGGATGCAGGCAGTGCAACAACTGTGAATGGCCCTTGAACGGCATTACTTGATCTCTATGAACTATTTTTTAAAATTCTGCCTTGTGCTCTAGGAAGATATCTGTAAATGAACTTCTTTTTAAACATATCCCATTTGCATCCCCATCTGGCACTTAAAAACTAGGGATGCAAAGAAGCATTAGTTTCTGTGTGATTGCTCTAGTTGCCTTCCTGTCACCTGCGATTCCTTAGCTGTTTTAAATGGATGTTTTGGTAAGATCATGTCATTGGTTTTTACTCATCTCAACAGTGGTTTTTAGTTGACCAACTACTCTCTGCCGGGCATTGTGCTAGAAATAGGGATAGAAAGATGATTTCTCTTATCAATGACAGATGACTTTGGAGACAAGGCAATAAACACATGAAAAGGAATCTACAGATTTGAGAAACATATTCTAAATGCCAGATGAGAGTTACCACCACTGGGGGGAAATATCCCACAGTATTGGATTGTAGTCCCTGTGAAACAGCTGTCTTCACATCGCATCAAAGTTACAGTTTTGGGGAATAAGGCCAAAGGATACAGTCTTCGCAAATTTAACAGAAGAACACGGGCTGGAAAATGTTTAGATAGTGCAGCTTCTTGGAACTTCTCAATTTCCTCGTGAGGTTTGTGGTAAAGTGTTCTCTTTAGGATACAATCTTGCCAGGTCCCTGGAAGCCCCAAGTGGACGCTAACAATCCGTTTATACCTATAACCACACCATCCTGAGATTATTTTCTTTCCTTGTATGGTTTCAGACTGCCTCTAGTAAGCGCTGTATTTGGATCTAGCATCAAGGGTCTGGGTACTGTTGACGTAAGAAATATCCAAGCCTGTAGAGAATTTTATAAGATTTTATTTGAGCCAAATTAATGACATATGCTGGGGAGCAAGTTCTCAAATAATCAGGAAAATAACATGTTTGCAGCTTCTTTTATGCACTTGAAATTAAGGAAAGAAGGAGCAGAAGATTATAAGAAGGTGGGACGAAGAAATGTGGGATTGGATTACAGGTTAACAAGATTAAGTGCTCTCTGGAGGATTAATACTCCCTTTGAGGGGTATGTCAACGACGTGTTAATTCAGATGCATAAGAACAATGGAGAGGGCTAGTTTAAAATGTTTCACTAAAGAAGCTAACAAGATTATGTCCTCTTTTGAGGGTGGTTACACCTTCAAGGGGTCTGGAAAAGAGGGCTGCTTCTGGCATTTTAAGGGTGTTAACCCATAAGCACAAGGAAAATGGACAGGGCTTGCTTAAAAAACTTTTACTATAGAAGTTATATGCCTGAGGTGTGACTACCCACCATTACCTGCCCAATACAAGGTTATGATCAGATCATCTTGTAAGATTATTTTTGGTCACCAAACTTGTATATACCCCTTTCCATCCACAATGGGCAAGTTGAACTTAAATTTAATATAGCCTCTGGTGGCCCTAGCTGGTTTTGCTCAGTGGATAGAGCATCGGCCTGTGGACTGAAAGGTCCCAGGTTCAATTCCAGTCAAGGGCACATGCCTAGGTTGTGGGCTATGTTCCTGGTGGTGGGTGTGCAGAAGGCAGCCAATCAATGACTTTCATCATTGATATTTCTGTCTCTCTCCTTTTCCCTTCCTCTCTGAAAGCAATAAAAATATATTTAAAATAAAATAAAATAGCCTCTGATGGAAGGGACTTTTTTTATGTTGTTGTTTCCTTTTGGCATCCCATAGATACACAACCTATTCCAGAGATTTTTTTATTATTTTTTATTTCTAGTAGGCTAAAACGTACTTTATGCATCTATGGTTTCTGGTATGCATATGATTTCTAGTAAACATCTTTATTTTTTCTCCAATCACTATTTATGTACAATGGAGAGAATAGGTGCAAAAATTTCATGTTGAAAAAAATCTATGGAAGTTACAAGTTGGAAACTTTCCCTCTGGTTTCAGACCATTCTAAATACTGGAAGGATATTTATATATGCCTGTTGCTTGCTTTTACCTGGAAGTATGATTAAATGTAATTAAAATACCCAAAACAAGAATATAGGTCACAGATCAGAAATGGATGTTTACTCTGTGCCTGAAGTGAACTTTGGATCTTTTTTCTCCTCCCAACAATATAGCTGTGGTTTATTGTCTACAACCCTTGCCCTCATTATCAGTCCCTGGATAAACACCACCCCCCATATGTCCTGCCCCCACCTTCTAAACACACACACACACACACACACACACACACACACACACACACACACATTCTCTCTCTCTCTCTCTCTCTCTCTCTCTCTCTCTCTCTCTCTCTCTCCCACACAGGAAAGCAGCCAAGCTTCTGTATATACAACTTTTATTGGTACATCTCCATTTCTTAGCTTAGAGACTCTTATAGTCTGTAGATTATTTTTTCTACCTTACAATATAGACTGGCCAAAAATCCAGGAAGAATGTCTTTAGACTGTAGCCAAAATTTTTTACTTAATGCTCATGAAAGTGCCCACCCACCAATTCCTGTGATAGGCTTCAGCATGAAGTGTAATCATATTTAGTTTCAAAGTTCAAGTGCCATTTTCTATTATAGATAAGCATGTACTCACAGGACAGGGCAGGACAGTTATTGTAACAAATGAGAGAAAAATGTCCAAGGTGGTAAGAGCCTCTCCTGTAGGAGAAGGTGGTTCAGCTCCTTCCCTGTCTGTCTTATCTCCTTAAACAGAACCAGGCCAACTGGCCTAACAGCCCTCTACATATCTACTTACCCGCCTGGACCCCGGACATTCCACTTCTTCCCCTAAGATCTGCCCTCTTTCCTCTAATATTTGAACGTATTTTTAAGTCCCACCTGGTTGTTTGCCTGTTGTGCAATTGACTAGCTATGCAATTTTATATGGAAGTTACTTACCTCGTTTTAAGAAATACTGACCAGAGGCACAGCAGTAAAATTAGGAATAAAAATTTTGCTTAGCATTTGAGAAGCAAAGAATAGCCTTTATTGGAGAAAGTAGAAGTGTTTCCATATATGGTCATATGAATTCACCATTCAAATTGGGAAAGTGGTAACTAGTTACATGCTTTAAATTGATGAAATAGTGAAAGGAGGGATCTCTTTCAAGACACAACAAGAAAAAAAAATAATACTATGTAAGAGCAACTGGGGGGAGGTGGGGAAGCTAAGTAGAAAAAGATATGGATGCTGTTTCCTTTAATGAGTCAGCACAGAATTTATAGTCTGACATTTCCTTTAAGAACAGATTATTATAACAAAGCAAAAAATAAAATAAAATAGTTGTATATTATAAGTTGGTCACGGTGATACTTGTAAAAAATACTAGCAATAGCAGTAAATGGCAAAATGTCAAAAATATATCCATCCAGGGGAGGATACAATGTCTTTTTTTAATCCATTCACCCGAAGAGCTTCAGTTCATCCTTCAAGTCCCAGCCCCAATGTCACCACCTCTGGGAAGCCCCGCTGATACTGCCAAGCAGCACCTAGTGCTTCCTTTGTGCTCCCTGGCACCTTTCCCCTGGCTCCATTATAACATTTACCGCTTCTTAGGGATCATTTACACTTCTGCTGCCTCTTCTCTTTCTCCAAGATGCTAAGGATTTTAACTTTTCTTTGGGCTCCTGCTGTCTGGCAAAGGTGAGAGACATCTGTTCATTTCATTAAGATCTGCTAAGATGCTTCATGTAGAGGAAATCATGTGCCTGCATGTATTTTGAAGAATAGATAAAGATCAATGAGACACTTCTATGAAGAAGTAGATATCCTTCTGCTAAGTATAGATAAAAAGCTTGGTTATCTATGTATATAAAAGAGTAATATGCAAATCGACAGAATGGTGGAACAACCAGAACAACCACTCGGCCAGTCGCTATGAGGTGCACTGACCACCTCTCGGTCCCTCCCCCTGGCTGGCAGGCTCCGATCCCTCGATGGCGAATGGGGAACTGGGGGTGGGTGGCAGCGGCTGCCAGCAGCCAGGGAAGATCACAGGCCAGGCCTAGGGACTGTACCCGTGCACGAATTTCATGCACCAGGCCTCTAGTTATATATAAAACAGGAAGATTCTGAAAGGTAGAGAGCAGAGAGACAGACTAGAGTACTTGGGACCCAAGGAACAACACTGTGATGATTTTCTGAGTTTTCTTGTTAGCTCATATATTCCAGACATGGAAGTGACGAAGTCAGCAACCTGGAAAAGCTGAGTACAGACAAAAAGACACCCTAAAAGTGGCCCATGCTCTCTCTCTAGCCAAAGGAGCAGAAGAAGAGTAGCCTAGCAAGAGAAAAAAACAATAACTGCTCCCACTTCAGCCAAACACCACAGAAAAGGTCATGACCCCACTCAGGCAAAGACAGAATTGGGAGCCTAGACTTCCATCCTTGTCAGGCAGCGAATAGGTGCCCCAACTCTCCTGCCACGGTAATGATAGAGAAGGCTGAGTAGGGAACTGGTAATTTCCTTCCCACCTGGTGATAATAAACCTTCCCCTGCCACCCCAGCCCACAGTGTCAGTGGAGACCACATGGGGACAGTTCAGGGAGCCCTGCACATCCCAACCACGGAGGCATCAATGGAGGTCAAGTAGGGAGCTGAAGTCCTACCATGTCCAGTAGCAACAAGGGTACCCACTCATCCGAAGTATCAATGGAGACTGAGTAGGGGACACACCTATCAATAATGAGGCAGTGACCCCAACCCCCCTGCTAGGGCATTAGAGAAACTCAGCTAAAACAGAAGGTTTAAAGAAAGTTCATAGTCATATGACATAATACCTAAAATATCCAGATTTCAATTGAAAATCAATATCACACTGTAAAACAGGACAACCATTTTGAATGAAAAAAGACAATAGATGCCAACATAAAGGTGACAGAGATGTCAGGATTATCTGACAAGGATTTCATAGCAGCCTTTATAAAAATGCTTCAATGAGCAATTATAAACATTCTTAAAACAAATGAAAAAATACAAAGTCTCAGCAAAGAAATAAAAGATACAAAGAACTAAATAAAAATTTTAGAAATAATAATATAACTGAAATATTTTTTTAAATGAACTCAACAGCATAATGGATTAGACAGAGAAAAGAATCAGTGAACTTAAAGATAGAAATTACTCAATTTGAACAATAGAGAGAAAATAAAACATTTTTGAATTAAAAAATAATGTGCTGAGCGTCAGGGATCTGTGGAATGAAAACAAAAACTTATGAAACTTTCTAAATTATTAAATAATTTTCAGATGCAAATTGTATTATCTAAAGGCCTCTGTGACCCCAAGGCTGTTGGAGAATAAATATCATCTGAAGGACAAATACAAATCTTTGGTGCACTAATAGAACACCTAAATTAGACCCAGGGAACCTAAAAGTGAATGTAGCCTTTGAAGATTCACAGGTTGGCACTAAAGGATGTAGTCTATGCAGTGGATAAATCAAGTTCATTTATCGTGACCACCACGTAGATATGAAGTGATGATAACATGTTCTCTTCAAATCTATGGAACTTCAAATAAACAGCTCAGTGCAGTATAGCTCTGCTGTTGGTGGAGTCATTTTTATGTACAGAGGAAAACATTCCTACCATCTCGATGACAAATGCCACCTTGCATGTGTTGACAGGTTCTCTGAAGTTTCACCAAGATAAGACATTTTTAACAGTCTAAACATACCACTTTTAGAGCTGTTTTCAACCTATGTTAATAACCAGTGAGCAGGATGGGAATATTTTTCTTTTTCGGAACAAATATAGAGTAAACTTTATAAAGATTGACATATCAATTCACAGATCTTCCTCAAGGTTTAACTTGTTAAAGCCTTTAAACCTGGAGAAGCCCAATCATAATTAAAAAACCAACAACACAGGATTACATATGTTGCCTTTTGAGAACCTCAGAAAAATTTTGTTTCCATTAACTTTTTTTATTAAAACTAAAATAAATGAAATTTCAAAATCACTTTTAAAAAAATCAAGAATCGTTTTTAAATTCTTGTGAAGATACTAACGTAACATGGATTAGTCCAATCCTATTCATACGCCTGCTGTTGCCAGCTCCATCAAAGTTTATTCATGATAATAAGAGTCAAATATCTGGTATCCAGACAATGTTCACAGGCTACTTCTGCCTTTAAGAGAAGTAGAAGAGCAGTTTTAGGTTTGGTCTGTCTTTATTTCCACATTTGAATTGTTACACATTCAAACATGTGCAAGACTCGATAGGAACACTTTCCTAACTGCTATGCCGAGGCCACGCGTTTCCCTGAGATGGTCGTATCACAGAGGAGTCCCAGTTCTAACTGTGGTCGACAGTCTCCAAACAATGCAATCGTGTGAACAGAGGACTGTGTAAAATAGAAGGCTCTTTCAAAAAGATTTATGGTCTGTTTTTGGAATAAAAAATGTATGTCAGTCTTCTTGGTTAAAAGTTAGCAAATGTGTTTTCAACTTTAAAATGTCTGAAATTGGCTCTTTTCTTTCTTGATAGAAGCTCAGTCCAGTGATGTGTTCAACATCTGTGATCCGAGCTCTGTGTAATTTCAACAACTCTTCAACCCATGAGGATTCATGCTTCCCATGCTGTGAGGGTAGAAAATAAAGAAGAAAAGTCACTGGAAAACAGTTAGTGTACTTTCCCTACCAGCCTTCCATGTCCCCCATTTTAACCAGCTTTGACACTTTGGTTCCCAAATGGCAGATGCCACAAGATTTGTTAGAATAATCCCTGTTCTTGAGTAATTTACCATTTAATATATACGATGCATGTTTGTTTAATCAGATGTATCAATTTTGGGAAAAGACAAGTATACCTGGATTAGATGCTCATTTATTGCATTGGTGCAAGAAATTTCAATGGTGTAGGGTTAAAAAATGTTGGAAAACAGAAGCAACATGGGACGGTAGAAAGAATGTGGGAATTAGCTTAAAGAAACTTGGATTCAAATTCTGGTTCTGGCATCACCTTATCAGGTAAACTAAGGCGAGTTATTTAACATCTGAATACATCCTGATTCTCTTAACTTGCACCTTTCCTAGAGGGTTGTTTAGAGGATCCAATGTAATGATGGGTGCAAATGCACAATACAAACACTAGTTCTTGTCAGAATCAGTTATGTACATATTTGCAATGAAGAAAAGGTTGAGGGAAGTGGTAAAACACAATCATTTCTGGTGAGGTAGTAAAGTCTCAGCTAATATGAGATCAGTAAAGAATTAAAGACATATGCTCTGCTCTGGCACATGGAAGCAGAGCTGGTAGCTGAAGCAGGTAATAGAGGTGGCAATTGCACATCTATGTATTAGTGTAAATCCTTCTGAAAAAAAGCTCCTGGAGGACAGATGAAGAAAGTATCCAAGGGTTGGTGGGATATGACTGTGTTTTAAGGACATCTCTCAATAAGGTTCACATACCCTTAGGACATTATTATTGAAAACTAGAGGCCCAGTGCACAAATTGAAGGCATCTCTCAGCCCAGCCTGCACCCTCTCGCAATCCAGGACCCCTCAGGGGATGTCCGACTGCTGGTGGGATCAGGCCTAAACGGGCAGTCGGACATCCCTCTCACAATCCAGGACCGCTGGCTCCTAACCGCTCGCCTGCCTGCCTGCCTGATCACCCCTAACCGCTCACTTGCCGGTCTCATCACCCCTAACCACCTCTGCCTGCCTGCCTGATCGCCTCTAATCACTCTGCTTGCCTGCCTGCCTGATCACCCCTAACTGCTCGCCTGCCTGCCTCATCACCCCTAACCACTTACCTGCCTGCCTCATCACCCCTAACAACTCTGCCTGCCTGATCGCCCCTAACCATTCTGCCTGCCTGCCTCATCACCCCTAACCGCTCGCCTGCCTGCCTGATTGCCCCTAACCACCTCTGCCTTGGCTCCCACCAACGCAGCTTCATCCAAAAGGACATCCAGAATGACGTCCAGAAGGTCATTCGGCTGTCCGGTCTAGTTAGCATATTATGCTTTTATTATTATAGATGATAAATATAGACTTTTCACATAAAAGGGAAATAGACTAATAATTTCCATTTTCTCATTAGCCTCTAATCATCCACTACTCAATACTGCTCAGCCTGCTTCTCTGCAAATGTCTTCCTTCTGGCTCTCAAGGTAACAGCTCTGACTCAGTAGACTACTTGGCCAGTAGATATTTTCCATCTGTTCCAATGTTTACAGGAATATATAAAAAGTACACATAAGGCATCTGTTCTCCTAGGCCAATATCCAGCCAATCCTTAGTCACTGCTTGTTTATATTTAAGATATCGGTACAATAGCTTTTGGAAAAGTAGAGATGGAAAAGGAAGTCAACACCTAATGCATGGCATTTAATATCATTTTGGTCAATGTGATGTAAGCATAAGTCTGTTGATGACTTTTTTTTTTTTTTTTTTTTTTTTTTGGTGTAGGGTCCAGCATTCAGACACAACACCTAGAGAAGTAGAAACCATCTTTAGCCCACATAGGCCACATGCTAAGAACAGTGGCACAGAAAGACAGGAAGGTCTGGGTCCCTAATGGTGCAGCTGAGCTGTGCATTGTCCCAAGACTGTCCACCTCTGGACTGTCTATTATATCAGGAACCTCGTATTTGCTCAGTCACTGTAACTGGGTTCTCTGTTATTTGTTGCAGAACACAACACTAACTGATACCTTTAATGACTATTTAATCTCTCAAGGAAGAGAAAGCAATGAACAAGGAAATGTTTGGTATGTGTCCAACAGCAGCCACAACACTGACCAGTTAGTAGAGTTAGATGCCCAACATAAATCCAAATAGCTAGCATCCTGTTATTCTGTACTTAATTCTGAAGAATGAGGGGAAAAAATAACTTAATGAGAAATGTGTTCTAAAAGGACTGGTCAATTGGTTCTGAAAGTTTATCAGAGAAACAATTAAAACGAGACATATCCTCATTCATTTTAATGAAGGATATAGAGCAGTGGTTCTCAACCTTTCTAATGCCGCGACCCTTTAATACAGTTCCTCATGTTGTGGTGACCCCCAACCATAAAATTATTTTCGTTGCTACTTCATAACTGTAATTTTGCTACTGTTATGAATCGTTGGGCATCTAACTCTACTAACTGGGTTACTCTACTAATATCTGTGTTTTCCGATGGTCTTAGGCGACCCTGCTAGCGGTTCTCAACCTGTGGGTCGCAACCCACAGGTTGAAAACCGCTGCTGTAGAGCCTAAGACCATCGGAAAGCACAGATATTTACATTACGATTCATAACAGTAGCAAAATTACAGTTATGAAGTAGCAAGGAAAATAATTTTATGGTTGGGGGTCACCACAACATGAGGAACTGTATTAAAGGGTCGCGGCATTAGAAAGGTTGAGAACCACTGATATAGAGAAAGACCACTAGGTCAGGGATGGCAAATGGGCCACTGTACTATACTCATGGGCCCAGCACAGAGCACTGTCTGTTTTATTCACTGCTATGTCCTTAGTTCCTAGAGTACCTGGCAACAAATATTTATTAAAGGAAAGAATAACTGGACCAAAGAAGGCTTAAAAGAATAAGTGAAGGGGTAAATGAATGAGTGACACAGCACTCTCTCCAGCCAGGCTCAGACTGGGCCTTGAGATCTTTTTGACCACAGGACTCCACATGTCAAAACCAATCCATTGAGACTGGTAGAAAAGCCAAATATATTTGCCAATCTAGGTCTAGACTTACTTTGTATAAATTCAATGGCAAATGAAAAAAAAAAAAGGAAGAAAGAAAGAAAAGAAAAAACCAACTAGGATATCTTAGAAGTACTCTGAAAAAAACATTTTGACTCACCATAAGGAAAAGCTTCAAAATTGCTAAAATTTTAATGAAATCTTGATGCTCAAAGACTACAGTTTAGATTTTTTAAATTTTGAGCAAATAAAAGAACATAAAACAATTATTTCCAAACATTCAAATGACAACAGAATAAGAAAAGATAATTAGGAACAAACATGATTTTTATAATAAAGTGATATATAGAAAATTAATTTGAAATGTCTAACCAGGTCCCTCTGAAGATATGTCTGTTTAGAGGATCAAATTTAAAATCATCCTATAATTTCAAAGTATATTCAAGTTATGTTCTCTCCCACAATAATGTTAGATATAAGACACACACGGATATATTTTCAATGTTTAAAGTAAATTAATAAAGGCTACTTACCACACAGCTTTCACTGTTATCAGTCCTGTGAGGCAAAATGAAAGCTAATGTATCTAAATTTTCACACTGTGAGGGCGTCTGGGATATATTTTTACAACTTGTTAGCACAATGAAGAAGTGGGTTGGTATCAGAATTTCTTGATTACGGATGAGTCTGCTGTTTCTGTAAAACAAGACAATATTCTCTTTAAGAAAGAAATAACAATCTTCCTTGTAACGAATATTTCAGTAAAGCATTTTTCATACAATATTTCTAAAAATCAAATTCAGTCAAATAAGTAAATATATTATAAGAAGTCAGTAATCATAATACTTCAACCTATTCTGCCAGGTTGAGAGAGTAAGAACTAGAAGACAGTCAGATAAACTCAACCCAAATAATTTTTATTTTCTATAGAAATTTATTGAATTTGGAATTTTTAAAATTCTACCATAACACACTGGAATTGAGACACAAATATTTTTTAATACCTACAACTAAGATACTAAAGCAATAGTCTTTTAAACTCTGTGTAGTTGTGGACAGACAGTGGACAGAGAGAGAGAACTGGGTTGAGATTTTTTAATTCCGGCTCCTTCAGAGACGCCACATTGCTGTGAATTCTCTGTTTTAACTGGATTTTTTTTTTGCTGTACCAGTAACTTATATTTTTCATTGCAGCATATTCTCAAAGATATTCCAAGTAACACCTTTGCCTCATCTTAATTATGTTTCCTTTGGTCAGGAAGCTAGGTTTGTTTTGTTTTGTTTCGTTTTTTCAGCATCTTTCAAAATTTAAGGTAGTGGTATCATTGTTTTCAAATACAATTTTATGTAGAAGCAGCCTATCTAATAATAGACAAATATGCAAATTGGCCATACCTCCGACACACCCACAAGCCACGCCCATAAGCCACACCCAACATCCAATCAGAGCGAGCATGCAAATTAACCCAAACCAAGATGGCTACAGCCACAGAGAGCAAGGTTTCCTAGGTAACAGAGGAAGCCAAGCTTTCCACCTGCCCTTGCCAGGCCTAAGCCTCCACTCAAGCTAAAAAATTTCAATTATAGAAGGTAAACAAATTCAAACAAATGGCAGCAGAATGGAGCTTGAGAGAGCAGGCCAGTGTTGCCGGCGGCAACAGGGGAAGCACAGCTTTCTGCACACCCTGGCCAGGCCCACCCGCTTAAGGCAACAAAGTTTCAATTATAACCCCAACACAAATGGCTGCCGGCCTCGGAGGGAGACCCAGGCTTGGCTCCACTCCAGGCTACAAAGTTTCAATTATAGAAGGAAAATAAATTCCAGATACCAGGGCCTCTGCTTGGGTTGCCAGGGGGCGTGGCCAGCCTGCAAACCACCACAGGCCCCTCACTGAGGCCAACCCACGCCCCAAGGGAACCCCCACCTGATCCGGGATGCCCTTCAGGGCAAACCAGCTGGCCCCCACCCCTGTACCAGGCCTCTATCCTATCTAATAAAAGAGTAATATGCAGATTGATCATCACTGCAACACACAATATAGCTGCCCCCATGTGGTCAAAGATCCTGCTCCCATGTGGACACAAGATGGCCACCACAAGATGGCCAGCAGGAGAGGGCAGTTGGGAGGCACCTGGCCTGCAAGGGAGAGCAGTTGAGAGGGGCCAAGCCTGCAAGGGAGGGCAGTTGGAGGTGATCAACCCTGCAGGAGAGGGCAGATAGGGGTGACCAGGCTGGCAGAGAAGGGAAGTTGGGGGCAAACAGGCTGGCAGTGGAGTGGTTAGGGGGTGATCAGGCTGGCAGGCAGAAGCGGTTAGGGGCAATCAGGAAGGCAGGCAGGCAAGCAGTTGGGAGCCAGCAGTCCTGGATTGTGAGAGGGATGTCCGACTGCCCATTTAGGCCCGATCCCGGGATCGGGCCTAAACGGGCAGTCGGACATCTCTTGAGGGGTCCCAGATTGGAGAGGGTACAGGCTGGGCTGAGGGACAACCCCTCTCCGTGCACGAATTTCGTGCACCGGGCTTCTAGTAATATATAAAACACATTAAACCAGAGAACTCTGGCCCAACTGGTGTGGCTCAGTGGTTGAGCTTCGACCTATGAGCTAGGAGGTCACCATTAGATTCCCAGTCAGGGCACATGCCTAGGTTGCAGGCTCGATCCCCAGTAGGGGACATGCAGGAGGCAGCCAATCAATGCTTCTCTCTCATTATTGATGTTTCTATCTCTCTCTCCCTCTCCCTTCCTCTCTGAAATCAATACAAACATATTAAACAAACAAACAAACAAACCAGAGAGCTCTGGTTAAAGCTGTGAATGGGAAAGGTATGAAGTTGTTTTCTTTACCCATTTTATTGCTGTGACCTATGAGGCAGTTACAGGGAACCTTGATGCCTCAAAGGATATTAGTAAGAAATTGTGATTTTATAAATTAATATGTGTATAAACAGTAATCCCTAAATCAGCCTGCAAGAGACACTCTTAGAAAGGACCTCAATCTCAGCAGAGTGTTCAGTCCCTTTTTCTCATAGCCTTAATAGCAAAATTAGTCCATAAAATCTTCAAATTACTGTTTTAATAAAGATCAACCCATCTCTAAAATGTTCTCCACCTCTCCTTTATAGAAACAGCCTCGCTGATGTTTCTTCCAGATGATCACTCTATCCTTCCCCTCCAGCCAGAGTTGGGTAAAAGCTATGACATTCACCCCGGCCTACAGCTTTATTACCCTGTTGATTCCTAGACTCAGGATGCCTCTAGCTGCACCATATGGTTCTTTATCTTCTAACTGGAAGTATGTTAATTAAGATAATATCCTAGCTACTCACAGAGATTTTAAACACTGATGTTCTCTTCTTAGTATGAAATCTGAGCTCAAGAATTACTCATCCGAGCTCAGTGGTGGAGGAACACTTCTTCCAGCTAAAAAATGTTGTACTGCCCGGAGCCAGTGTAACTCAGTGGCTGAGCATCAGCACGGGAACCAGGAAATCACGGTTTGATTCCAGGTCAGGGCACATGCCCAGGTTGCGGGCTCGATTCCCAGTACAGAGAGTGCAGGAGGCAGCCAATCAATGATTCTCTCTCATCATTGATGTTTCTCTCTCTCTCTCTCTCCTTTCCTCTCTGAAATCAGCAAAAATATTTTTTTAAATGTTTTACTGACCACTGAGCAAAACATTAAAACTAATCAGATATTTCAAGGGCTTCCAGTGTAATCAGACACGTCACGAACATAAATCTGAATCGTAAAGGTTCTGCTGACTCATCCAGAAGATAATCCCCCTCGACAGCTGTTGTTAAGAGTTAATAAAATATGTTCTTACTGTTTCAGAGTCTCTGCAGCATCGTAATGCCCATCGTAGTCAGAGTCAAACACAGGACCACTGACAACATTGACGCCGTTTCTTTCTTCAGCATACCTCGGCAGCAGGGTGCCGTGAAAGTAGCGCCATATCACTGAAACAAGGACAGTGCAGTTTCAAAACAAACAAGGAGCCATGCTGTCATGTAAAACAGATCCAACACTATGATGCAAAACTAGCATTTGTAGTAATTACAGATAAAAGTCAAGTTTGGCTTCAGTCTTAGTGTGGGGCCAAAAATTTACTGTTCCACTTTGGCCTTTGGAAAGACTAATACACAAATGTTGCATCCAACTCTATGTCAGCCTTCCCTGGACCTGGGCAGCATCATGAACTTGTAGTCACATGTCATCACTAAGCATTAAAAAGAAATGACCAACAGGAACAAGACAGGTTATTCAGATTTATTCTCAATATCTGAATATTCCCTTTGAAATATTCACAAATATTCTAGATGTAAATTAGAATAAATATCTATTTGTATGCTCTGTATTTTGAATTCCCTATGTCACTTGAAGTACATTTATTCTTGTAAGAGTCAAATGCTGCAATAATCAATCATGATATAAAATCTATTCATTTTGAGATTTAAAAAAAAATTATCAGGAACTTCCAAAGAGTGACACAGACTGAAAGTTAATAGACAATGTTAGCTTGGTAACTTAGAAAAAAACATTACATACTTTTTATCACCAAAAACGTTTATAAACATTTAAGGAGAGAGCAGAATAATTATATTGGGATATACCATAATTCTAATACTGATAAAATTTTTTGTATATTAGAATTCTCAATATCAAACAAACCAATAAGAATGTATTTGATATTTAGTAATTTCATTTAGAGCAGGTGTTATCACATAAATTATAGTTATTATAATATATATGTATATATATATACACAGAAATCCATTGAAATTATGAAATGTAGAGTTAAAAATTTTTACCTTGAAAACTTGGGTACATTGGTACTATGTTAGTGGTAAGCAATGCTTCAGAATATATTTTATTTGAACCTTTGTTTAGTTCTACAAAGAGAATAAAAAGAACAACTATTTCATTCTTCACAAATAACACTGGAAATTTCTCATAGGATGTATTTAAAAAAATAAGCTGAGTATTATCCCAAACCCATAAAACTTTCCCAGGTAGTGGTTCAAGAGAGAAATTCAATGCATTTGGTTAAGTCCCTCAACAAAAATAAAAATATTCAGATATGTTCTTCTTCAAAGAAAAAAACTTTAATAAGAAGGGCCCCAAATTAAACATTTTCATATTTTACCTTATTTGTCTTATATTTTAACTAAAGCATATTGTGTTGACAATCTTCTGTCCTTAAACTCTTTCACGGTGAAAAGAAAAAACACAATATCTGGCTTCAGAACAACATCTACTACCAGAAAAAACATCACAGGATGTCTGCCTGGAAATGCTGTACAAGGCTTCTTTGTATGGATTCTCAGCTGGGACCTGGTCTATTTTTATAATGCAATGGCCAGGTTCTGACTTCAGACACTTACTCCGGGGACTGGCCAGGGTATTAAGGGTATTTGAACACCAAGAGCCTTCTGATTTTTGCCTCTTTAGGGCAGCCTCAAAATGTGTTCTCATTCGCATAGAAATCTGCCACTTTTAAAAACAGAACATTTAACTTAACAAGAAAAAAAGCCACTCCCTAAGGCCTATGTATTGGTGAGAGAGCAAGAGCATTTAGGCTCTACCTTTACCTAATTCTTTGACAAATTACATTTTTGTTTTCAAACAACAAAATGATATCTCCTTCCAAAAAATTCAGATGCATTTTTCTGACCTCACAGATTTCTCAAATTCTGGTTAAAAGAAATGCAGAAAAGTGAAGAACGCCCTACCTACAGTATCTGCACTAAATCAACTATCCTTTCAATCAAAAATAAAGTTTTCTAAATTTTACATTTGAGACCTAATTTTAAAATTTTCCCTAGTAGTTGTCTTTCTCACTCACAATTTTCATCCATCAGTAAATATGATAATGTACATTGTCCCACAAGAAAAAAAAAAAAGGAAGAGAGAAAGAGGATGGGGGAAGAGGAGGTCAGGGAAGAAGAAACTTACGTGGCGGAGAGAGAAACCCATAACTTATTTTAGCATTATTTTTATAAAATGAACATTTATGGACAGGACTAAGGGAAATTCGAAGATCCTCATAAAGGCAGTTGGAAAAGTCTTCTGTAGAGAAACTGTCCTGAAAATCAAAATGAAAAGCACCATCAGGTATCAGGTATGTAAAAGGGAAGGAGATTACTTTGTAAGTAGTTGAAAGTGAACTACAACATAAAATTACGGAGCTCTCGCTGTCCCTGTCTTTCATCAGTTTTCCATGTCCTACTATGGTATTCATCTCTTTTCTATCTGAAGTGCAAAACTCTTTACAAATTAGGACATTAATCATTTGTCATTTATGTGCAAATAGTTCCCTCTAATGGTGTGCTAATTTTGTTGATAATAGGTGTTTGTTTTTTACTCAAATTCAAACTTTTATATAGGGAATTGCTGATTTGTAGAAATTCGAGACTACCTTCCAAACTCAGTTACACAACCAAGAGTTTGGGGGTGGGCGAGTGTAAAAAAGCCGCTGCACAGCAATGTAATGTGAAAACCTCGGGAGTAGAGATGACTCAGAAGTTTTGCAGCTTTGGTTACATAAGAAAGCTGATAATTTAAACAATCAAAACACCACAGTTGAGGTATTAAACAACAATAGATGGATGGGGGCCGACAAAACTGTGTGGAATGCTACACAGAACAAAGTCAAGTTTAAAAAAATGTGAAGAGTGTTTACTGTGTTTGAATATAGTCTTCAAAATGTATGTATTTTTAATTCAAGTTTAAGGTAGAAATTTTATGTAAATATCTGAATGTGTGTGTACTATATATTTTTAAACAGAAATTATATATATAGGTATGTATATATGTATACACACACACACACACACACACACACACATACCCTTATATTTTTATTTATCAATCTTACTGATATCAACAATAGTTTTATTTTTTAAGTTCAACTTATCTAAGCTCTCTATCTTTTAAGGACATCGCACAGCTTGCCAGATACTTTCAGTTTCTGAAAAGCTGGTCAGTCTAGTTTAAAACTTCCATCCCAAGTAAGATCTAAATCTCATCTCCACCCTTGTTGTCTCTTTCAAAGCCCATCTCTTATTTTTCTTTCCACCACAGCCCCCAGGAGTGAGCAGGAATGGTGGTCTTATTCTTGGACATTTTCCCTCACTCCTCTCAAGGCCTAACTCCTCTGGTTTGTGGGGGTGAACAGGACCCCCAGTCTTTCCCTAGTTTGGTTCAGGGGTCCTCCTGTGGATGGGTGGTATATGCAGGGAGGCAACTGAGCCTTCTCCATCTGTGAGAATCTGCTAAGAGTTGAGCAGTTGAGGGAAATCTGTGTACCCACATACTATGCATTTAGAGATGAATAATTGTGACTGACTGTAAAAATGATTTCTTAAAATTATAAAGTAAAATCATAAAGTATTTAAACCAAAGCAAGAGAGAAGCCTTTACTGCACATCCCTCGTTTCACAGAAAAAGAAATATTCTCCAAGTCTCAATGTCACGAGCTAGTTACTGGCAGAGCTGGAACCTAATTTTTCTGACTCCAGTTCAGTGACCTAATTTGAGAAGTGATTATAGAGCCAAGATTAACAATGAGAAATAATGCTCTCAATGGTTTGCTTAATGATAACTTGAAATAACCACACAGAACTAAAAGCGTGGCAAATACTTGCATTTCTGTTCACGGTGTAGGATGACCAGAGGGGCATCTGGATGTCGTGGCTGTAACCACTCACGAACTGGTGCTGGTAGAGCAGACAGACAGTGCTGCTCTTCTGGAGAACTCTGGGTCTTCCGTAGGGTAAGGTGCCACGCTTAATAACCTTCTCTTGGGTCACAGGAGGAAAACAAAACCACCTTTTAAATGTACTTAGAGTGCATTACATGATAGTATATATGATACACTCATCTAATTCTTTCCCCTACTTAAATATTGAAACAATATTTTTTTAACAAAAAACTAATTAAAAGAGCAGCACCATAAACAATTATGGAAACAAAGGGGATTCACTGCACTTTTTGTCCATGAAGATTCTAAAGAGCAATGTAATATGAAGATATCACAATAAACACGAAACTGCTAGAAATTTCAGCAATTAGGACTTAAATTCCATTGCTAAAATTCTTTAACATTATTTCAATTACTTATTATTCAGGATGTACTCCAGAAAGAAAATGCATGTACTTAGAAAGCAAAAGTACAGACCTGAAATTATGAGACTAGACTGAATGAATCAATAATAGTACATACTGTTTATTGCCCTTTTCCCAAGTGTCATGTGCTTTGTAGAGTTCTTTGTAGACACCATCTAATTTAATTATTAAATAGCCCTATAAATTAAGGTTATATAACCATTTACATGTGAGAAAACAGCAGCTTATAGGAAGTAAATACTTTTTTCCATGGACATAGAATTTCTAAGCTCATGTTCAAACCCAGTTCTACCCAATTCCAACGTGTCATTCTTTACCACAACACTTTAACACCTTGGGACCACCAAAGGTTTCTCTAACCTGAACATTTATAGAATTTTATACAGATAAGTTCAAGTAAAGAATCGTGCAGAATTCACCTTTTATCCCAGCAGGAAAATAATGTGAGACAAGTAACTTAATCTATTAGAGACTCTGTCAAGTGTATCAGACACTGTATATTGAAGTGTCACTGAACATCCAGTCACAACTAACAAATTTCATCAGATGTCTGCATAGTCTTAATTTTCATTCACAGGTTATGAAGAAATAAATTTAGATAGTGATTCAATTTATACTCTCTTGTAATTAACTAAGAACCCAGTGAGATAGACATTTAACATGTATTTTAAATGGAAATTGCAAGATTTATTATCCTATATAATAAAAGGGTAATATGCGAATAGGCCAGATGGCAGAACAACCAAACAACCAATCAAAACGTAATATGCTAATGACATGCTAAGGCTGCTCAACTGCTCGCTATGACATGCACTGAACACCAGGGGGCAGACAGTCAACTGGTCAACCAGTCACTATGACGTGCACTGACTACCAGGGGGCAGATGCTCCGGCCAGTAGGTTAGCTTGCTGCTGGGGTCCGGCCGATGAGAGGTCTGAATGAGATGGGCTGGACACGCCCCAACTGTGCACCAGTGGGGTCCCTCAGCCTGGCCTGCACCCTCTCACAATCTGGGACCCCTCAGGGGGTGTCGGAGGGCCGGTTTCAGCACGATCCCACAGGCTACTCCCCTTGGGAGGGCACCAGACGCAGGGCTCATGGCTGGCGAGTGCTGCTGTGGCAGTGTGAGCCTCTCCCGATCCGGACTGATTGGGCACCAGCCTGCAGCAGGCACAGGGATGAGTGGAAGCAGCAGGTAGGAGCTGCAGGCGGTATTGGACTGTGGGTTTCAGCCCGATCCCTGCAGGCCACCAGAGGAACCCCATCTGTGCACAAATTCATGCACCGGGCCTCTAGTAAACCTATAAAAATCTTCAAAATCTCAAAACATCTTTACTATGTTCATAAAGAGTGATTCAGTTTCCACTAAATATACTGCATACTGTTTCCACTATAAATATCCCTTCTTTCCTTATGACTAACAGTCTAGACTGTCAAGCAAAGAAATCTCTATGTTTTATATCAGGTGGTCCTCCACTACTCCCTTTATTTTATAGGATATTCTAAAAATTGCCACCAAACAAGTTCTCTGTGGTTCACACTATTGAGAAAAAGCCTGCTTCCCTGTTCCAAGTTGAAGAGTAAACATGCCTTACCTTCTGCCATGGTCAGGTTCAACTGCGTCTGAAAATCCATGACTGGAAACATCTATAAAGTTAATAATACTATTTTTAAGGAATGACAGACATGTTTTAATTCTGTAACAAACAACATCTATAGATTAATTATTCCATTGTGGAACAAACATACAATTTAAAACCATCTTGTACAAGTCAAAATTATTTTTTTTATGTTGAGGATAAAGGGATAAGGATGACAGTTGCAAAAAGGCAAAATTGTTAGCACAAGCACACTATTAATTGAAAGATAAGAATATAATTGCTACTTTAAAATTCTTAGCCCTACTCCTCAGTCTTTCTAAAAGCCTAAAACAAAATCGAAAGAACAAATTCAACTACTCCCCAACTTTCAATCTTTAGGGATCTTATCAGTTTTGCTCATAACCTGTCACATATTTTCATCCTTTTACGACAACTATATATTAAAGTTGGAGAAAACTGGAACAGTGTCATATATCCATTTTGTACCCCAAAAAGAGATATTTTCCCCCTAAATTTAAAATAGGTGGGGATGTACTTTATAAAAGGAATATGGTGACTGGTTTATAATCAAGACCTCACTGCTGGGATAACAGGACTCAGCTTAACTTCCCCCAAAACTGCAAGTCAAGTCACAACACCCAGGGATAAAAATAGAGGCAAAAATAAGGTAGAGGAAAAATAAATAATAAAAAGTCTGCATGTGTCACTAGAATTAGAAATAAATATTATTTTTACTCTCACTCATAAATTTTAATTTGATTATTAAGTCTTTCCACAGCACATGCTATGCAGAAAGTGCTATGAAAACATACACACTGGGCTCAACCTCTCAGCAACACTTACCGAGGGATCACACGAGCAGCCAAGGTTATCGCTGGGGGTCCTTGTGAAGGGGCACTGCACCGGGGGGCGGACTTCTTTGGGATGCTTTGGGGTGTAAACAGGATTCTTTAAAAGGCGGTTAAGACTTCCATGAGTTCCATTATTAGGAGCAGGTGTCAAATTCAGTAAATCTGCATAATTCCAAACATGGTAAAGATTACTTAAAAGTTTCGAAATCAAATAAATAGTAGACTTATACTATTATTTATATTATTTAAAACCCTATCTATATGAATCCTTAATTCTTTACCTAAAATAGAACTCTAAAACTCTCTTGGGATTTAGAGTATTTTTAACTATGCTAGTTTTTATGGAACTACTGAGGTATATGCTGTACTTCTCTATAAACTTTTCTGAATTTTAATGTTTGTAATAACTATAGTTAGCATATGTGAATGCTTATTATATGCCAATCACCGTGCTAATATATTTTTCTTACTTAATCCTCCAAACATTTTAATAAGTTATTGTCAATATTTGACAAATGAGTAATCAGAGCCTTTTGCTCAATGTCTCAAAGCTACTAAAATAATAGACCTAGGATTCAAAACTAGCTTGGTCCAAGTTAAGATTCATGCTCTTAATAATGGTAATAGCACACACTTACATAATAAAGCACTTACTATATGCCAGGCACTGTTTTAAGTGCTTTAAGATCTAGTAATTCATTTATGTAAATCAGCTCCTATTGAAAGAATTATACTTAAGACATATTTAAGGTTTTGTAAATGTCCAGTATCATTATCAGAAAAAGGAAGTAATATTTAAGATGTAATATTCCACCCATAAAGTACTATTTTGGGTACAGAGTTCCCTGGCTGGTTTTGCTCAGTGTTTAAAGTGTCAGTCAGTCCGAAGACCAAAGGGACATGGGATCAATTCCTGGTCAAGGGAGTGTGCATAGTTGCAGGTTCGATCCCGGGCCCAGTCCCAGTTGGGGCCAACTTGGAGGGCAAAGCCCTCCCAGAACAATTATAGCCAAAGGCTATGGTTGTAAGCTTGACCTTATAGTCCAACCTTGTAGTCCTAGGTAGCTGAGGGATGTGGGCTGCGGGAGGTGCAGCCAGTGCTGCCAAAACAAAGCTTGATGGAGTTCAGAGAATGGCAACAACAAGAAAGAAGCAGATTTGAAACTCACAAGAACATTGTAAACATCTTGCCCTTGTTTTGCTTTGTGTGATCTGACTGTAAAATAAAGATCCTGCTTACAGGCAGGGTCACTGTTTCCTCATCCAGGCACAGTGATCCACCTGGCCCCAACTGTATTCTCTTGTCTGTTTTCTTTAATCCTTCACTGCCCCTCCTCAAGTTTAACACTGGCCGTACTGGATGCAGTTCACACACTGATCTGATTCAATGGTCATATAATTGAGCCCTGGCACAAAGTACCAGGCACTGAGGATGTACAGACCTCCCTACTCTGAGTGTTGTACTTCACCAATGTGCAGCTTAGTGGAAAAATCAGATAAGTAATCAGATGGTATGTTGGGCACATTTTTTTCAATGACTCGGGATCAGGAAGGAAAAAGGGAGAAATGTGAGGGTCTATCTTGCCTCATCATAATCTCCACAAAGGTGCCCATCAAGTAACTTTTTTTTTAAAATATATTTTATTGATTTTTTACAGAGAGGGAGAGGGATAGAGAGCCAGAAACATTGATGAGAGAGAAACATTGATTAGCTGCCTCCCACACATCCCCCACTGGGGATGTGCCCACAACCAAGGCACATGCCCTTGACCGGAATCGAACCCAGGACCCCCCAGTCCGCAGGCTGACGCTCTATCCACTGAGCCAAACCAGTCAGGCAAGTAACTTATTTTTGATAATCCTATTTCAGCTCTGTTTTCAGAAGGGATGAAAGCTGCCTGTTTACTTACCACACATTAAGTTATAGACTTCAATATTTTCAAAGGAATCAACTTCAAGGCCGTGCTTGAATCCAGGTCCATAGCCAATAAAGAGGGCCTAGATTGGCCAGGAAAGTAGCAGTTTATGAATTCCAGTTATGTATATAGTTGGTCAAATGTAAAGTACAGCATAGGGAGTATAGTCAATAATCCTATCTAATAAAGAGGGAATGTGCTAATTGACCTCACACCATCGCAAATATGGCAACACCCACAGCCAATAAGAAGGGAATATGCTAATTGACTGTCCCACCCTCAAATATGGCAGCACCCACAGCCAATAAGGAGGGAATATGCTAATTGACAGCCATGCCCTCAAAGATGGTGGTGCCCACAGCCACAAGATGGCAGCGCCCAGTCCCCTCAGTCCCACAGGGGTGGCAGGAGCACAGCAAGGCCAGGCCTGCCTCCAGGCAGGCCCGGCCGCTCCGCACACCTGCCTCCGGAGTCCCTCAGTTCCCTCAGCCCCCCAGCTGCCCAGGGCCGGCCCGAGGTGCAGGCAAGCCTCGGATGGCGGCTGCCAGCCACCCAGGGCCGCCTGAGGCTCAGGTAATCAGGGCCGGCCAAGGCTTGCGCTGCCGGCAGTGGCAGCAGCAGAGGTGTGATGGGGCATTGCCTTCTCCTGATAACCGGGTCCTCTCCCACCCCTGAGGCTCCCGGACTGTGAGAAGGGGCAGGCCAGGCTGTGGGACCCCCCTATCCAGTGCATGAATTTTCATGCACTGGGCCTCTAGTATTATAATAACTGTGTATGGTCCCAGTTGGGTACTAGACTTACTGAGGACTCACTTAGTAAGTTACATAAATGTCTAACAGCTATGCTGTGACACCTGAAACTAATTATAATATTGAATGTCAACTGTAAATGAAAAACAATTAAAAAAATTTAAAGTGAATTTATATTATTTACATTGTACATATATAAACTGATTCTGTTAAGAGGAAAAATACTATGCCCAATGGACTTGGTGGGAATTTTTTTAACCCCTGTTGCACAGATAATCTCAGGACACCTAGAATAGTTTTCTTAACTTTACTGTAATTCCTGACTTGACATTCAGAACAATATTACGATGAAATCTAATTTCATGTATGAAATGGAATATAAACCTCACCCTGCCCATCCCATACAGTGTTGCAGGGATCAAATTAGATAATTATTGTGAGTATATTTTTAAAAATTTTAAGTGCAAAAAAATTTAAGGTATTATTTTTATTTAGAACATAAGTATGATGTCTTCTCAAATATTAACAAATTTTCTTTCATTTACTGTGGAGCAATATTGTTAGTGGAGCATAATATATACAAAATAATTATTGGAAATTTAGTAGGAGATATATGTCACATGTTCATGAAATATGAATATAAATTTTAACAAAAATATATTACTTTAATTAATACCAAAGAAAAACAGCTATATGAAAGTATATTTCAGTATTTCTCATTCAAGACTTATGTCAGTGTTTTTAAGTCTAAAACTTTATATACCAGTTTTTCTTCAGATATAACTATTATTTTTAAAAAATATAATAGGTATACTCACTTGCATATTTGAAAATAGGTTGTCAGAGCCATGAAATCCACCTCCACAATATTTCCTTTCTGAAGGATTCCTAATTTTTACATAATATGAATTAACAATGTAAAGTCAATTCATAAAGCAAAATTGATAACCATGGCATTATTATCATTAATAAAGAATAAGTATTTTTTTAAACAAACCAAGAAAAGGTAAATAAAATCACTTGGCTTTGAAAGCATTAAAAACCACCTTTATCTTTTATTTTGTAGACAAATCAACTATAAGCTATAGGATATAGAGAAAAAAAAACCCACTATCATTGAGACAGAACTGGTTTTGAACCCTGATTGTGATAATAATTAGCTGTGACTCTGGAAATTTACTTATCTACTCTTGGTTTCAATTTTGTCATGTTAGGTTGTTTGTAACAATTAAATGGTTTAACCTAAAGAAATGCTTGAAACATAATAGATGTTCACTAAATATTAATTCTCCCTTAAGAGTAAGAACCATCTTGTCTTTCATATTTCCGAACACTGCAAGTGCAGGTCTCTAGAGACAGTGCAATTCTGTTGACTAAATTCCTCATCCCTAGCTTTCTGCCACCATCAAAAGAGTTAATGGTCAAGTTTTGAGATGTTAATCATATTAATGATCCAAATAATTTGCTGAACACACCAATAAACTGAGGTTTATTGATAGATGAGTATAACAAGAATGAAAAAATAACTGTGTATAATGATGAAGCTAATTGGTCATTATAAGGTAAAGAGCTTTTGCCAATTATCTGCTGGACTTTGAAGACATTATTAGGCATAACTGTAATGTGCAGAAGAGATACAATGGCAAGTGGCAATACAAATCTGGAGCATAAGAAATAATCACTGTGGAGTAAGTGGACAGAGCAGTGGTTCTTAGCTGTAGGTGATCCCCCCTTGCTCGGGGACATTTGGCAATGTGTGGTGACAATCTGGGTTGTTACAACTATAGAAAGAGTACTTTTTCATCTAGTGAGCAGAAGTCAGGAATGGTTTCAAACACCCCACAATACACAAGACAGCTCCCCACAATATTATCTAAAATGTCAAGAGGCCAAGGTTGAGAAACCCTAGAATAGAGTCTAGAGAATCATATTTGTGCAGTTTTCATATTGAATTACTAATAGATCAGGCTAAGTTTACCTAGGAGGCTATCAAACTTACAATGCAAGTTGCCACTGAGGGTCCAAATAGAATGTCAAGGGCTCAATCCTGTCACTTTTGGCAAAATGCAACCGCTTGGGTAAGAACTGTTTTAGGTAAGGTTTGAAGTGCTGGTTTGGCTCCCGGCACTAAAATCATAGAAGGCAAAGAAAAAACATTTATTTGCAGATTTTCTTAAGTGTAAACTTCTTTTAAAAGTGCTTTCTAACTCCATATGAATTTTTTCCTCACAAATATTTTACCAGCATGCCCAATAAGTCACATGTAGAAAAATAAATGAGTTCTTACTATTTGTATAATGTACAAGTTAAATATTCCCAGCTATTAAATATTCTTATTTTTACATGAAACCATAATCACTGCTTAGATGTCCCAGGATACTTAGACTGTGTCACAAGATTATATTTGAGTTACTACTGATGATCCTATTTTCAAACACTCGTATAGCTATAATTGTAAGAGTTTTCTCCAAAAGTGAAAATTTTTGCTCTCGCTGGTTTGGCTCAGTGGATAGAGCATCAGCCTGCAGACTGAAGGGTCCTGGGTTCAATTCTGGTCAAGAACACATGCCCAGGTTTTAGGCTGGATCTCCAGTAGGGGACATGTAAGAGGCAGCCAATCAATGATTCGCTCTCATTATTGATGTTTCTATATTTCTCTCCCTCTCCTTTCCTCTCTGAAATCAATAAAAATATTTTTTAAAGGAATTTTTTAAAAAGTGAAAATTTTCTATCAAGTAAAATAAAATAGTCTAGATAATTTAGTACCAGGACAAAAACTTACTTAAAAATAGGCATTAAAAAGACTGGTAGAAAATATATTGTGATGCTAATGGTGGTACAACTGTAGGTTTTTTTCCTTCTACTGTTTTCAATTATGCTTTTCTTATACTGTCACATAAATTTAACAATATCAATAAACAAATTCTTAAAACTTCCAAACCTAAATTATTGGGACAAGTCCTTGAAGATCTTTAAAATCTACAATGCATTTAAATGTTGGCCCAGTTACTCAAAAATTCTAATCCTATAATCACAACAAATATTGAACATTTTCTAAATATATATTATACAAAACTAACAGTAATTAGATAATAGAACAATAAAGATACTCACAGAAAGATTTCTGACAATGCCTTCATAATTAACTGAAGGGGGACAAAGATAAAAAATTAATTATTGATAGTATGCTATAATTAGAAATAAAAATAATACAAATATATAGACTTTCAGATTCAAGGCCTATATTTCTAACAGCTCATTTAAATCATTATATATTAGCCATTGACAGAAATAAGATAGGTGTTAGGAATCCCCACCCAAGCCAATGAAATTATGTTACACTGTCAAATGAAAAGGCAAGTTACAGAACATCCACCTAACCATCCATCTATCCATCCAATTGTCTCCATCTGACCATCTATCCAACTGCCTGTGCATCTGTCTACCCACCCATTAATCCATCCATCTATCCGTTCATGCAGTCAAATACTCATGCTTCCATCTACTACAGCTAGTATGATTTCACTGAATAAAAATAAAAATAAAAATGAATGTGTTTTATATACCCATAGAAAATATCTGAGGAGACACATCCCAAACTTAACAGTGTTCATCTCTAAAGACAGCAACTGAGCTGTAAATTAGGGGAGCTTAAGGTGGGAAACTGTTACTTTTAGCTTAATATACTTTGTTAGTCACTGATAATTCCAGAATTTCAAAATAAGAGGGATAGAGAGAAACGCAGAAAAAAAGAATAAATAGAATAGTTTTGGAACTGTGTTTGCATAGCAAGCCCAGTTACCTACCTAGTGCACCTTGTTTTATAAATCAATTCCAGACTAGCTTTCTAATTAGTTAGACTTTACATAATTTTGACAAAATTATCCAGATAAAAGAATATGTATATATATATATATATATATATATATATATATATATATATATATATATATATCGTTTTTGCTTTAATTTGGGAAACTTGAGGGCCTGAGCTAAGAGTGTGGCTAAAGCTTAGCCATCCCATCCTAAACATTTCTGGGACTGCCATTCCTCTAACAGTTTTATAAGAGGTTTTATAGCTATTGTATGTTACTCTTATACATTTAAAAAATACTAATTAGGGGCCCTGGCCAGGTAGCTCAGTTGGTTAGAGTGTCATCCTGATACACCAAGGTTGGGGTTTGATCCCTGGTCAGCACACATACAAGAATCAACCAATGAATGCATAAATAAGAGGAACCACAACTTGATGTTTCTCCCTCTATCTCTTTCTCTCCCTCCCCCCACTCAAGTCAATAAATAAAAAATACTAATTAAAATTTGTTATGCATATAGAGTCTATGCTTTGGGTCACTATGTTAATATATTTACATAACCATTTTCCTGCAGCAAAATCTATTTTTTCATCATAAATATTCAACAGTACCTATTAGCACATATAGCACTGCAGTGCCCAAACCTAACTCATTTTTTGTGTGTGGTTATTTGATGTTTATACCATCATTGTATATGTGGTCCCAATTTTGATAACTGTCAGATGAGCTTTCTTCTCCTTCCATTTTAGAAGTAATTCTAAAAAAAGATAAATAAAATTGCCCTAAGTATCTGAAAGTTACCAAGATGGTAATCAAAAAGAGGAGTATACATAAAAATTCTTTAGGAAAATTGTCCTCTAATCATTTCCTTAAGAATTTTGTCCTCTAATTTTAGAAAAAAATTGATAGCCTTACTATTGTGAATTTTCCTATGTATAACAATAATATTTTACAACTTGTAAAACAAACAAAGAGAAAAGAGGGGTATAACAGAGGTGCAAACAATTATGAAATAGGCTTGACTTTCAAAAGAATAAACATTTAAAAATATTTCTTGGTAGTCTGGGTGGTCAAGAGAGAAGGTACAATTTCTTCTTCTCTGTTTACAAAATACACTTTTATTGCTTTTTTAAATGGTTTTTAAAAAAGTCACTTCTGAGGACAGAAACCAGTTGCTTATAGAATTAATCACCTCTGCCAACATTCTTCCTCATAATAGAATATTATTCTATAACCTGAGTAAATTATTTTAATGGAATGTCATTAATTAAAGTTGAATAAATGTTGCTAAACTTTTCTCTTAAGTTTTTTTTGTACAAGTAATCTTGAGCCTAATACAATCAAAACACACAATACAACATGAAATTGTATTAAGCTCATTGAATAATATTCTAAGCCATGAATACTATGGTGGTCAGACCTATCCTCACATTCAGTCCCCTGAGGGGAAGATTTGCACTGGAGATTATCTAATCATGAAAAGGAAATTAACTTCAATTGATTCTCTTTTTATTTGTTGTTAATCCTCACCCTAGTATATTTTTCCATTGATTTTTAGGGAGATTGGAAGAAAGAGGGAAAGACAGAGAGAAACATTGATGTGAGAGAAACATTAATGGGTTGCCTCCTGCACAAGCCCTGACCAGGGTATAGGTTCGGAAGGAGCCTGCAACCAAGGTACATGCCCTTGACTGGAATTGAACCCGGGACCCTTTGGTCTGCAGGCTGACACTATCCACTAAGCCAAACCAACTAGGACTGATTCTCTTTAGTTTAGACATATCATGATTTAGAGGAATGTATTCTAGATATACTCATATTCAAGGTCAGCATAGAGCTATACTTACATGAATAGTATTTATCTGGGACATCAGAGGGTCTCAATCGAGCTGCAGGTCCATATACAACTTTAATATTTTTAACATCCCCCAGATATTTATTCAGATATACATATTTCTTACAACTGCCTTGTTCCATGCCTAGGTAAAAAAAAAAAAAATCCAAAACATGTTGCAACTTGAATGAAAAATTTAACATGTAGAACAAAATGTCTTTCACTTCTTGAATTTAATTCAATAAACATGTACTCAGTACTCATGTTAAATATCTAATAGGTAAGACACAGAATCCTAACTATATCTACCATTTTACTTTTTTAAAAAAATCTTTACCCTTTCCTTTATCCAAAATTAGTTTAATGTTTCTTCTTATGTATGTACTACTAGAGGCCCTGTGCACGGGTCCCTCGGCCTGGCCTGCGAGGATCAAGCTGAAACCACTCTCTGACATCCCCTGAGGAGCCCTGGATTGTGAGAGGGCAGTTCTTGGGTGACACACCCATAATCGGGCTCCCTCCTCTCTGGTTCTGGGGGTGTCACCCAAGAACCGCAGCTGCCAAGTCACCGCAGCTCAGCAGCTCCTGCATTGAAGATCTACTCGCTGGTGGTCAGTGCGCATCATAGCTACTAGTCAGAGTGTCTGCCCCCTGGTGGTCATTGCACCTCATAGCTACCAGTCTAACAGTCAGATGGTCGCTTAGGCTTTTATATATATAAACAATATCTTTATGTCTTTATGAGAGTGAGGAGGAATATCACATTTTTAGAATAAATATGAAAGCCTCATTATTTCCCCCAAATCACCTAGGATATTAACTGTAAGTATAAAATTCTTATTCTCATTCCAGGCCTAGAGTTTCCTTAGGATATGACTTTTTAGGACTGTTTCTAGAAATAATTTTCAGTAATTACTTCTGAAGCAAACAATAATAACAACAAGAAAAAAAACAATAAAAAGAACTTGTTTTCTATTTTCTTGTATCCACACCACTTCTACAGTCCCAAGGCTATTTAAAAACATGTATTATAAAGATCACAGTAAGTAAAAGTGAAATTAAAATAGTGCCAAAATTAATATATACTGCCTCCAAAGTCAAACTTTTTGCTGGGTGGAGGGGGTCAACTGGGGGGAGGGGGGGAGGGGACATCTGTAATAATTTCAACAATAAAGATAATTTTTTAAAAAGTCGAACTTATCATGCTAAAACAAATAGAAAAGGTACATAATAATCTGTTCGAATTAAATCAAAATTGTTAGAGTAGATTTACCAAAATTTAATATAAAAGAATTTTTTTAACTATCCAAATTCCTGGTGTAAGTTTTCCCCAAATCAGGACATGGGTATAAGTATTTTTATTGATAGGCTCTTAGACCTCTGTGAATTCTGTGTTTCATTTGTACTTTATATTTAATATTATGTTTTCCTAAAGGCTTTCCACATGAAACTATGTTTTTTAAAAAAGAATTAACTATAACAATAAGAGGAAATAATGAAACAATAATCAATCAAGTAAATTTTTGGGGGGGAGGCGCCATTTAACTTGAAGGGTAAATGATGCAAATTCAGATTACCATGATCTGAAATGAGGATGAGGTTCAGGCACCGATGCAAATTCAGCTCTTTGAGACCATCCATCAGCATGCCGACCATGTTGTCAACCCTCTGCAATGCTTTGATGATCTAAGAAAGAGAAGCAATCTTATGTGATATATGCCACACTAATGGCTGTTCCTATATAAAGCTATCTGTGTTTAAAGAAAAACGGGAGGGAGGGAGGGAGGGAGGGAGGGAGGGAGGGAGGGAGGGAGGGAGGGAGGAGGGAGGGAGGGAGGGAGGAAGGGAGGGAGGGAGAAAGGGAGGGAGGGTTCGGTGGATACAAATACTATGATGAACTGATTCACCTTTAGCCTAAGACAAGTCAGGTAACACAGGAAGGGCATGAAATAACTGCTGACAATTACCAGTGAAAGAGCCCAAATTCCACACATGCTTAATCCTAAATCTTGGGAATGGTGTTAGCTGAGCTGATTCGCTCTCCCTCCCTGGGTTCAAATGTTTCCTATGCTCCATGATACAAAATGATATGGCCACCCAGAAACTGAAAGCAGTATTTGAGGTTTTAAAGCACTGCACCAATTACAAACACAGCCGGGAGTGGGCTCAGTTCCTAAGGGGGTCAGGTCAAATAAGACGCTACGTTTATTAGAGAGAGAGGGAAACAGCCTTCGTCCATGAGCTGTTTCCCGATCTCTCACTTCCTAATAACTGTTCAATGAAAGCTCTCTATACTTTGGATAAAATCACCACTCCTCTGATGCCCCAGCTCTGTTGTAAACATGGTCTATGATGGTCAGAGATATAGTTCCTAAGGTGGAGAGTTCATAGGAGGCTTCTTCTGCTATTTGACATATTACCCTACATTTTCCTAGAAAAGTGGAGTCTTACCCATTTACAAAATGTTTAAAGAGCACTAACTTTTAGGCCAACAATGGGGGATATGGAGTGGATAAAGGCTTTGGAATTGAAAATATTGAATTTAATTCATCAGTTCAATTTAGCACAGTAAACATATAAAAAAAAATCCGCCCAACTCTTATTTTGATTAAAGTGCATTCTGTGGTTTAGTAAAATTGAGCTTAATACTCACTCTTTCCAGAAAGCATGGAATCTTACAGAACAGTCTAGAAACCAACTTCAAATCAAGGTTCATTCAGCTACCCATTACCAGGTTTAAGGAAGTAACCACTGATAAGAGGTACTTACTTCACTGCTGACTGGTCCATAGGCATGACCTGAAGAATCTGGTTCTTCTAAATACAGAGTGTAAAAGTGTGGTCTAAATCAAACAGTATCAAAATGTAATATTTTATGAACACATTGTACAACAGAATGAAAAGAATAATTCAACAATCGACAGTGAACAAAAAGTATACAACACTGGGGTAACGTTTCTAAACTGGCTGGGAAATAATTTGCAGGTTGCAAATTCTTCCAAATGTGACTGTAATAGCTCAACAAAGAATTCATTTGGATATCAAACCTCAGAGCCAATATCAAAGTTTTCTTGCAGTCTACTTTAAAATATTGTGTAATTTCTATAAGACAAAGGAGTATTTACGATACATACCTTTCATCTATAGGAAGCTGTAGCCATTTAAGAACACCTAAAATTCTTTCTTCATATGGTACTGAACTAAAATTAAGAATAAACAAGATGAAACAAATCTGGGACCACTGTTTAGGTTTAAAATATAAATGTTTTTCTTCACAAAATTGCATTAAGAAAGATTAAAACAATCTCATGCATCAATTGTGTCTGAAGCCATGTAAGAGTTTTATTTGGAAACTTAAAATTGTTTTCCCAAATAAAGGAACAAAAGTTAACCCACTGTACGCCGTAAGCATCTGTAGATGCAAGCGGCGGACCTTCCCCACAGGCCAAGCACGTCTATAAAAAACAAATGTTTGTCCTAAGTGGCAGCCCTGACCAACTTTAAAATCATTTTTTGTAAGAATTTTCAATTGAAAATATTCAAGAACACCTGAATTGTGAGTAATACATTTATCTTTATAATATTCATTGCAAATTGATTTTTTAAATTAAATTCAAAATATCGTGGCACGTGGGGATGGTTTTCGTTTTGGACGCGTGGCAGTTAACTGTTTAAGTTTTACACATATGAAAGTTGTCATTGGGCTTAAAAATATGCTTCCTAATCTCTACTTGAGGTATTTCTCCTATCCCTGAGAATAGCAATTGCTGCCACGTGAAAAACCCATGTGTCAGTACACTCTTCCAAGGCACCTCGTGAAGACTCACTTATTGATGACTCAGCAAAAGGAGGAAGTAGGCAGCTGATGAACAGATAGTTCCCCGGGCAACATTGCCTCAGCAGAATTCACTACACCTTCCTCCAGGCACAGGATTTTGTTTACAAAACTCCACCAAAGTGTGTGCTTGCCCAACCCCATTACAGTTGCATGAGTTGTATTTTCTATTAGATTTGGAAAAGCCAGAGAACATATATCACTAATCTTTGAATCCCCCGTGCCTGGTATAGTGAATCGTAATAAAATCTCAATTACCATCCACGGAATGAAAATAATCTTCTATTACATAAAAGCCTAATGACCCTTACAGCGGAACGACCAGAACAACCGGTCGCTGTGACATGCACTGACCACCAGGGGGCAGACGCTCAATGCAGGTGCTGCTCCCTGGTGGTCAGTGCCCTCCCACAGGAGGAGTGCCGCTCAGCCAGAAGCTGGGCTCACGGCTGGCTAGCACAGCGGCGGTAGCAGGAGCCTCTCCCGCCTCCACAGCAGCGCTAAGAAGCGGCTAGCCAAGTGGTAAGGAGCAAGCAGGCAGGCAGTTAGGAGCAAGCAGGTGGGCTATGTAAGGAGTGAGCAGGCAGGCAGTTAGGAGCGAGCAGGTGGGTGGTTAGGAGTGAGGGGTCCCAGATTGTGAGAGGGCACAGGCCAGACTGAGGGACCCTCTGCCCCTGAATGAATTTCATGCAAGAGGCCTCTAGTGGTAAATAATAAGGTGGGAAGAGGCACTGCACTATGCTCAAGTAAACCACAGAGAGCTAACAATGACATAAGATCACCAAAGAAGCCCGACTGGTGTGGCTCAGTGGTTGAGCATTGACCTATGAACCAGGAGGTCACAGTTTGATTGGTTCAATTTCGGTCAGGGCACATGCCTGGAACCCTGTAGGGGATGTGCAGGAGGCAGCCAATCAATGATTCTCTCTCATCATTGATGTTTCTATCTCTTTCTCCTTTCCCTTCCTCTGAAATCAATATTTATTTATTTATTTATTTATTTTAAAAGCTATTCTATGTTATAGTCCTAGAAAAAGTACATCTATACATACCCATTATATATTTTATAGATGTCTGGGAAAATTCCATTAATTTCCACATCTGAGCCTGGCCAAAAATATGTGGCAGTCTTCAGACCTTGATATTTCGCTGTGAGCCAAATCTGGAAAAGATTACAAAGGAAAGTTAGGAGATTATGTAAATATTGATTTCTTAGGAAAACATGTGTTCATGCAACACCAATGCATTCTTCTCAAGTGCTAGGATGTTTGCAAGGTTAATAAAATCCAGCAGTTAGATTTAAAAATAATAATGTAATATGACTCTGAACAGCAACAAAAATAAATAAAGTAGAGACTAAATTAACCTAAAAAATATGGGCATAAGTCAGTTGGCAACTACTGCAACTTTTAGAGCCATACCCCTACTTAACAGGTTCCCCTTGAAAAAAGAAAAATTCACAAATATGCATGTCCAATTTATCAACATCTTAACTTATATAACCAATATTTATTAAGCATTTATTATTGCCAATTACAGTTCTAAATAGTAGTCCAATAATTATCCTAGATTATTAATTTAAATAACCCTCAAAAAACCCTTTGTGCTACTTAACAGTATTATCTACAGTACAGATATGAGAAAACTAAGGCACAGAAAAAATAATTTGCCCAAAGTCACAGAGCTTTAATATCAGAGCTAAAATTTGAATTTTATAACCTGTAAATTACACATCATGCTCTTTTTCCAAGAGGATTACTAAGACTATCCAAATAGACCCTATAGAAATATTGTAACAATTTTTAAAAATAGATAGGATACATCTAAATTACAGTCAGAGAGAATCTTCTAAGTTTTCATATGCAAAAGAAGTCAAAGTTTACCTCCTTCAGAAATAGTTAGCTTGGTGTAGATCAAAATATTACTTCCCATTCACCTACTGCCATATGCTACTAATACAAGAAGATAGGGTCAAGCAGAAAGAAAAATGGCTCAGAATAACCCGAGCCCAATTCTGAAATAAATTCCTACTCTCATTACACAATGACACAAACTGCATTTAGGATTATCAGCATCCATCTACAAAGGGATGGCCATAGACACAGTAAATGAAGCAGGTTATTAAGCGTGCCAGGGAATCTGGTATTTTACTCTGACTGTAAGAGATGAGAACAATAAAAGAAACTGCTTTAGTCGCTAAAACAAACAACTTACCGGTTCTCCTTTGTACCACTCAGGATTAAATTTCTCTTTACTTTTAAGTGCAAAGGAAGCATTCATTTTTGGATCGTACATTTTATTGTCAATTATGCCATGGGATTCTGGATAAAGACCCTAAAAAATATAAAATGCAGGTTTTATGCGAGCAATGAGTATTTTCATCAAAGAAAAAGAGGTTACTGAAGCTATAAGAAACTTAACACAGTTTGAGGGAAAAACAAAACAGTGAGTATTATCAAAACACAACCAACCACTCAAAATGTTATGTAGTATTTGTGTTTTTCATTATGTAAAAGGAGGTAATAAGTTAGCAATGCTATGGATGAAGGGCTATATAAATAGGCAGCCTCCCAAACTGTGAAAAAAGGACTATGCTATCTTTTTGCATTGCCGAGGAAGGCATTTCTGCAGAACAAACTTTTTTTGGTTGGGATCCATACAAGCTAAAGTATTAATTTTCAGGGTTCCAGGCCAAATGAATTCTACTTTTCATTTTCCTGGATTCAAATTAAATCTGGAAACTTGGACTGAAACAAGAACAGGACTGTAATCCTATCCAGAGTAAGGCAGAGTGATTTGCTCAAATTCATCCATCAAGATGATTGATGGGCCATGGACACAGACAGCAGAGTGGTGGAGGCCAGGGGAGGGGTGGCGGGGGCTGGGTGGAGGTGGGCAAAGTGTGTGTGGGAGTGGTAGGGAACATCTGTAATAGTGTCAACAATTTAAAAAAAAAAAAAAAGATGATTGGAAAGATAAGTTGCAAACACACCAGTGTGAGATAGTTTGGGGGCTTAAATAAAGTAAGATACCAAACTAGTCAGAAAAAAACAGGACCTAAGAATCAGAGATCTTAAAACTAAAAGGAACCAAGAAAGCATTTATGGAGGTCTTTGGCCACCTATTTTCAGATGAGAAAATTGAGACTCGGAAGGTAAAGAAAGTGACCTTCCCAAGGCCAGGGCTAGTTAGTAGCAGAGCAAAGACCGACCAGAATCTAGGTTTCTTGGTTTAACTATACTTTGGAAAAGAAGTTATTTTTTTTTTCTGATCTGATATCTAATTAATCTCTCAAAAAATCCTACATTTACATCTCACGTCTGTGAACACATAAAAGTTGAAATGCAGAACTTACCGTGACAATGCTGTAGTGATTGGGGAAAGTTTTTGAAGGATATACTGGTCTCATGTTTCTAGCATACGTCCCACAATTTTCTACAAAGGAAAAAAATTAAAGATTGTTATTAAATACAACTGACAATCTGTTTACCTTATTTAGCTGTGGTACCACAGCAGTCTATAAAATCGTATAAAAACATTAACCCATGAGGAGTTTATAATCCTATACAAATTCAGGGTGAATTATAAAGCAAAATTATTAACTCAAATTCAATGTTAAAAGAGAGTTAATTTTTCTCCTAGTCAAAAATATTAAACAAAATAATTAAGCCAATGAAGTAATTATCCTATATTAATCAATAACATTAAGTTCCAGATGGACCATTTATAATAACGATGCTTGCTAGATCTTTGTGACTATTTAGTGGTCACATACCTATATTGCAAGAGGTAATACAAAAAAAAACACCAAAAAAACAAGACAATAGCAACAACAACAACAAAACTGAACTAGTAGCTAAATCTGTATAAAATTAAAACTAGGGTGAAACAGTAGCTGGGGTGACAGTGTCCCAACCCATAGATTCAGAACTAGCTCACATTGGACAAACTCAATGCTGCTGGGGGAAAAAAAAAAAAAAGGCAGATTCTGTTTTCAAGTCAGAGAAAGCGCAGAAGTCAGATTGTTCCTGAATCAGCTCCTTCTGCATCTGCTACTGAGGAAGGAACATATAACTAATGATTCTAGCATTTTAATACCTCATTGCCTCAAAATATTCCCTAGATTGGCATGTGTCTATCTCACTGCCTTCCAAACACTTCATAATGACAGACCACATTCCCCAGTTATCTCAAGCTAGACAGGCTAATTGTGTATTGGTAGCTTTTAAACTTCACATATCGGTACCTACAGCTACTTAATTCTGAGCTCAGGATGCCATGTTTGATGCCATCAAAACAAACCTTCCTCTCACTGGCAACAAAAGGCCAGATGCAAGCGTGAAGGCCCATGGTCCTGGCTGGTGAGAACAGGGCCTTCCTTGACTATGCAGGCTCTTCACTAAGGAATTTTTATGTCAAATGGTATTTCTAAAAACTATTTTCTTCCAATAAGAAATAAAAAACAAATTTTAGAAGTATTTAAAAGGCAGCTTAAAGTAATTACAATATTAAACACTAGTTCCTTATCATCAAGTTCAACCACTCCATATCAGAGAAGTTTAGTAAAACAGTCAAGTTCAAACTGCCAGTACTTTTCCAAAAAAAGACTGTGTCCTTCGACTATCTCATTGAAATCGTGATACTCCAATAGTAAACTCTGAAGTTACTCACTTAGTCTGCTAATAACAGGAAGAAGTCCACCCCAGGTGTGTAAATATTCTGCCCTGAAACCATCCAACGAAAATAAGAGGGTAGGAGGTGTTTCAAACCTGGGCAATAGGAAAAAAGAACATGTTTAAAGAAAGAAGACACACATCCAATGAGGATTTTCCACTGAGGTCGCTGTGTAATCTAGAGTTAACCAGCAAACTCGGTGAGCAACCTCATGAAGGATACTTTATAAGCATTTATATTCATATACATGCTTTTACATTTTATTACATATCTATCTATTATCAAACAGTATTTATTAAGCACTCATACCATTGAGTCACCATACAGAGAATATCACTCATGGTTTCTTTTATTCTACGAGCTAACCAAATGCTACTAAAATGCAATATTTTCCCAATATGCATCATAATAAATGTTAACACAAACTATTTTCTAAATTATGTTTTTGTTTCCATTAATTTTTTTCCCTGAAAAACCACTTTCTGATATTGTCTATACTTAAATCTAATAGATGGCACCTAATATCACATAAATTATATTCAATAGTTTTTAGCTTTAATATATTTAAAAGATATTAATATTTAACAGAGAAGTTTAAGAGGTATTTACTGCATTTAAATATATAAACAACAAAGAAATGATCTAAAGCTAGGAATGAACAATGACAGCACACACACAGTCTGTGGTGTGGAAATCTAAACAGGGAAGCAAAGAAGGAAAAACACACACACACATCCAATGATATACTCAGGAAAAGAGAACAACTATGGACAACTGTTACGTGACTACACCAAAACAGGCATGGTTCAGGAATTTTGCAGCTTCCGATGCTATCTGGGAGATGGCAGGCGAGTTATATATCATTGGATAACCGTGAAAAAAACTTTCCACTGAAAATGTACTCAGTAATTCAAACTTTGAGAGCTAATGTTTACCTCACCTTGCTTTTTTCAACTCTATCTCCTCCCCAGCTTACTCTCATATACAAACACAAATAGAAAAAGGAAGAGATGTGTATGTAATTTACATAACTTACACTAACTAGTGTTAATACCACACTCTGTTGGGTGACTCTGCAGAATCAGCTGCATACAGTCTCAATGGTCTGTATCTTTATAAAGTTATTTATACTCAATCAACAGCAAACATAAAGACAGTTTCCTGAACCACCAGGTAAATATACTGGCAAATCAATTTCCAGTATAATAAAATGTGTTTTAAATTATAATCTTCTTGTAAAGAAAGAAGGCACGTTTTTCCACTAAAAGAAAAAAAAAAGAAAAACTACCTCAACATTATAATTGAAAAATAATGATCAATGTTTAGAAGAAAAGAAAAAATTCAAAATTCACCAAGTTGAAAATTTCCTGTATATCTGGGACTTAAAAGGAAGCTTAAGGTACATGAGAAGTGTCCTTTTAAAAAAAGTCTCTTCTTTTGGAACTTTTTGGTTTGAGTTTAGCTTTTTCTATTGCTGTTACTATTGTTTTGAACAACAAAAATATATTCTCCCATTCCAAAGAAAAAAATACATATTTTATAAATCAAAAATAAGTTATATACATAAAAAATAAACTAAAATACAGGCACAACATTTTTAATAGTTTAGAAAAATCATCATTTTAAAGAGGTAAAAGTATATTTCATGAAATGAATAACTCAAGCCCAGCTGGTATGGCTCAGTGGTTGAGCATCGACCTACAAACCAGGAGGTCATGGTTTGATTCCCGTTCAGGACACATGCCCGAGTTGTGCGATTGATCCCTAGTGTGGGGCATGCAGGAGATAGCTGATGAATGATTCTCTCTCATCATTGATGTTTCTATCTCTCTCTCCCTCTCTCTTACTTTTTGAAATCAATAAAAATATATTTTAAAAAAAGAAATGAATAACTCAAATTATATGGGGTAGATCTCAAGTGGAGCAAAGCTAAATGTATCTCACATCTTTTATAAAATTTCCATTCCCTGAATTCCACAGGGAAATTTTTTTTTTGATGGCCTAGTATATATAAAATACTCTAAGTGCCAAATACCCTAAGGACAAAAAGAACAAATATGAATTGTAAAAACTATGTAACATCCTCTCACAGACATGTTGCTTATCCCCCAAATTTATAAATGAACTAAATGCAAAAATATAAAAAAAGAAGCTGTAAAGTAATTTGCTACAAGTGCAACTCTAAAAACTCCATATGAAAGTAAAGGAGCCCTTCCTTCTAAGAAGGAAGATACAAATATTTCCACCCAGCACTCACGAATACTAAATACTACATATTCATGACTTCTCTTTTTTCCACTACATTCCAGAGTGCAGGTCACAACACTTTATACCATCTCTATTCTCCCAGTGCCAAATATGAGGCCTGAAATTCATGTTTAATAAACCAATGAATAATAATTATTTTATATTTTCAATTTGGAAAGAAAAAAAATTGTATTTCTAAGAAAGAAAAAATGGGTATCTCAGAATATCATCTTACCCTGATGGACACTGTGGCTCATTAATGCTCTCACACGTTTCTTCTACCCAACTTTTCTCACCTAAAATATTTTGAAGAAATAAAACAAGATGAACACACTTAATAGCAATAACAATATGATGCTTGTGAGACACATTAAGACAGATTCTAAAAACAAAATGTGTTAACATTTACATAGGTAACATGGGGCATGGTTCTAGGAAAATATAATGAAAAGAGGGAGGTAATCTGTTTCAAAATAAAAATGTTTCCAAAGAGTTAGTTGATATCACGAAAAAAGTGAATGTATCATTGCAGGACTAAAATATAATATTACATTTGTGAGATCTTGAAGGCATCTTTTCCATTTTTAAATTGTTCATATTTTCAGCCAAAATTTACAACCCTCCTTCTATCCCACCCAACAAAATCTTCTGGTATTAAATCTATGATGTCAGTTCCTCTCAAACAGAGCTAGATAGTGCCAGAGAATTTCAAAGAATCCTGTAACAGCTAGACAAGACATCCTAATAACATCAGTTTACATACTAACCTATAATCTTTTGCAGTAATTTCACATCCACTCTCTCAATGCATGGCAGACTTTTTTTTAAATATAAAAGTGTGAGATGCTGTCTATTTGCTAAGAACTCATAATCTAACTATGGAGAGAAAGTAAACACATGAGACAACAATCACTGACAAAAGAGAATATGCAACTGAGTTTGAAATGAGTGACACAAGCAATATATGAGAGAGTAGGTCAGAAATGAAGTAGACAGGATGGAAACTCCTCTTCCTGTGTTTTAACATAAGCTTCCTTTTAATGATCTAAAATACAACCTACTGAAGTCTAAGAACCTAATGTTTAAAAAAAAAAAAAAAACACGTAATCTTAATAATATACCTTAGGAAGTTGAGTTTTCAATATTTTTCCACTGTACCTTTCACAAAATGAACAGATTATCCTAAATGCCTAAGTCATTTCCAGTAGGAATTTAGGCAATGTATAGTAATTTCCGCCCCCCCCCCCCCCCCGACATGATGTTACTTTTGGTGCAATGCTATATTCTTGCTGCATTTTCCTTTTCTTAATTTGAGGAAGAGATCACTGCCTTCCTGAGACCCTCTGACCTGGCTCTGTGCTATGGATTCTCAGACAACCTGCCACAGCTACCTGGCTATACTTTTAGGAAATTAGGAGACAGAATCATCTCATGTTCATATGAAACGAGCCTCATGATTCCTAAGAGAGGTAAAGGCCATCATAAAGGACAAATTTACTTTTATGCAGTGAGGAATATAGAGATATTGTTCATCCTTTGAGCAGAGTCCCTGAAATTCATGAGCCAACTCCCTCACCTCTATCTCAGAATGTTGTGACCAGGCTCATATTTACAGAGCTATGTCAAGCTATAGTGGGCCCAACAGTACACCTATCATTTAAGCTCCTCCTATTACTCACGTCATAAATTCAGCCTCTAAGTTGCTGCTATCGTTTTAATTGAATTTATTGGGGTGGCATGGAAGTCATTATCCTCGTGTTTTTACAAGGGAACCTGGGACACAGGAGTCAGCCGGGATGATCTTTCCACAATTCGGCATTAAATATAAAGCTAATGTCAAAACAACAGGAGGGGGTGGTAGCTGGTGAATGAATGAATATAGACAAAACACGGTTCGCCCTCTGCAGATAATCATTATTAATCTGGGTGTGGGTACCATGTTCACAATACACTTTCTTTTTACTCATGTATATGCTCGAAATTTTCTCTAATAAAATGTTTAAAAAATATTTTTTCAGCTAGTATGGTTGGCCAACAAACATGACTCCTAATGTGAAAAAATAAAACGTGTGCAAAACCCAGCGAAGACCTAGGAAGACGTCAGGCTGTAGAGACGGCTGAGTGCGTGGGAAGCTGACCTCGACACACAGGGCTGTAGTTGATGCAGCAGTCACCATGCTCCTGGCAGTCATCCGAGCAGGAGCAAAGGCTTCGGGACAGCCTTTTCTCGCCACACCTGAACTTGCTGCAAGTCCATATGTGCTCTAGGAATAAATATCAACAACAATTTCAGGGTCCGACCCGAACACAGAGCTGTTGTCTTCTGGAGCCGGACCCGTAAGAGACAACAAACCGGTCCCTAACTTTCAGTCAGTCACAGATCCTGCCATCGCAATGTCAGTCAGAACGAACAGGGAATATGCAGCAGCAGTTGTTGTTATTTCACTAAAACCCCAGAATCTCATCATTCTAAAATGTGGACAAGCAGTTCTTACGATGGAATTCATAGGAAGGTCTCGGCTTTTTCCACCAGCCATTTGCAGGGTTCTCAAACTTGAATCTAAATCTGGCTCACTCCCACTTAAATATTATTCCATGTCAGATGTAGAAAAGTCAACATCAAACTGAGAAAATTTTCCATGTCCTGAAGGTTTTATTTTAAAGTTTACGTGGACATCCAAGAACTCTTGCTTTAATAAAATAGTCATATATGTTCCTTTGAACTTAGTTTAAATGCAGATTAGGTTGTACATTAAAAATCGGCACAGTGTTGCTGGCCATATAGTGTTTAATGGCCAAAATATGTGGAATTGTTTACTCTAAAGAAATATCAAAGCCAAATTTTTAAAAATCTCAAATGAGTTAGGTAATCGCATACCTAAAACACGCAGAACCATCCTGTGGTTTTACTAATGCCTATGACTGCCTTTTCCCCAGCACATTTTTACCTGGTTCTATACAGGTCTCCTGGTAATCGAGGCAGCAGTTTCCAAGTTCAACGCAAGCAACATCACAGCGACAGTTCCCAAAGGTTCTTTCAAAACAGCGACCTTTGCAACTTTTAACTGAAAATATTGAATAACGAGTTAGATGGTTCTAATCATTAGAGAATTACAAAGCAAGCACCAACTGACACACCTAAGTGCATCTACTCTGTACAATTCAAATACTACTTTAGAAATCACAGATGGGATAATAAAGTTACCTAAGAATCTTTCAAAAATACCCACGGAAACTGATACAAATAGAAGGTAACCTGTGTACAGAGTTCATGATTTTCTCTCTTGCCATAGAAAAAAAGAGAAGTTTTTTCTTTTGCTTATTACAACCCTACTGTGTTTGATAAGACTTAAATGCTTTATGGGATGGTAAAGAAAAGTCAGAATAGGGGCTTGTTCTGAAGGTTGGCTTAAACAGCCATGAAGTTCTCTAAAATTTCAAAATGTGAGAAAAGATGTTTAAAGTGATTATCTATGAATCTTTCAGAGAGAGAATACCTGACTTACCTTACTCTCTGTCTTAGCGTAAAGAAGTAATGGGATTATGCAGAACACATTCTGCAGACTGCCCACCCCCTCAATCACCATCACCTTGAACCCCATTTCACCTTCAGATCCAGCCTAGCTCCCTCTAAGAAGCTCTCCCAAACTGCCCAGTCTCAGTCCACTTTGCTTTCTTAAATTTTATAAAATCTTATCCTTCCTCTCAGCCACTTAATTTGTAACTGTATTATTTGATTAGCATCCCAGTCTCACACTAGACTACAAACTTCTTAAGAACAAAGACCACACCTAAATTTTGCCCAGCACAATGTATCCCTTGTACCTACAAGACACATGACTATTATTGGTACTAATAAATTTTTCCTAAATAGATAAATGGAGGATATGGAAGAAAATACTTTTCACTAAAAACAATTTTACATTGAAACTCTTTACTAGATATCTAGAACAACCTAGGATTTTATTGGATTTCTGAAAAATAAGGATGATGAGAAAAATATATGCATGTAAGACAATGGAAGTCCAACAGAAGAAAGGAATAATCCTAGCTCTTGACTTGAATGGTCTCCTGACCCAGCAAGACACTGCCACAGAACTTACCTCGTATAACCCTGGGATTTTAGGCAATTTTAAGGACATAAAATGACAATAGTTTTTAGAGTCAGAAGTGCTTATTTTCCTGACACAGGGGAAAAGCTATTAGAATAATAGGTATTATTTGAAGCTCATTAATATGCACCTAAAAATTTTTTAAAATATTGTGCACACTATGTCAGGTTTAAAACTGCTATTTTTGCATGTCAAACTGAACTCAAGGTAAATTACTGCATGCCAAAAAAACTACACAGTGAACACTAAAGGCAGCAGCTTCTTAATTTTTGCTCTGAATATAGGCACACCTCCTTTTATTGTGCTTCGCTTTATTGCACTTCACTGATGCTGTATTTTTTTTACCAAGTGAAGGCAAGACCCTTAACCAGCAAAAAGATTACAACTTGCTTTATTGCCACACTGGCTCTATTGCTGTGGTCTGGAACCAAACCTGCAAGGTCTCTAAGTTATGCCTGTAAGATTGTTGACTAAATTACTACATTTCATTCATTTCAACAATAAATAATAGCTTCATAATCACTAAATTTTTTAATGACTAATATTACAATTACAGAATCGTTTGACAGGAAAAGAATTTTCAAAGTTGAATTCTCTAGAAAGACCATCAATGACTTTTACAAGGGGAAAACAAGCCTACCTCACAGGCAAAATAATGACTCCTACAATGAACTGTGATTCGGTTTTATGATTTATAGTGAACCAATGCTGGATAATTTCTACAATCGATACACACACACACACACACACACACACACACACACACACGTATTAGCTTAAAAATATCACAAATGATTGAAACCACTAAGTCCACAATTTTAAGAGCCATGAGAACAGATAAAGGTATGTTTATGGTTGCCCAGGGATGCTGGCTGGTCACCTGGTAACCTCTGGGCTGCCTTTGCAACTCGCGGCTGGAGGAGAAAGGAGTGCCTGGGCGAAGGCAGGGATCGGTTTCAGGAGCCTGATGCCAGAACCTGTGGGCCATGCCTGCTTGTTTGTTCCTTTGTTCTTAATTTACTTTTGGTTGTTTTGGGAGTTTTCTGTTTGTTTGGTTGGTTGGTTTTTCTATCATAGCCCCTCTTTATTGTTTTAGGATGAAATTTTGCAAGTAAGTAAAATATGGATAAGATAAAAGAGTTTTAAGGTGGCTCAAACCAGCACCAAATACGCAATATCATGGAGCAGCCATAGGATTAGAACATAACACTTATCACATTCTGAAGAAGGCTGAATATCAACACACATACACAGTACTAGTTACCTTCTTTGGCACAGCTTGGTTTCAACCCAAATATACAGCCAAGGATTATTGTTAAGACACAGACTGACAATACCTGTGGGGAGATAAAAAGAAAATTATATAGCTTCAAAACTCTTTATTTCTTCAAATGTTTTGTTTCTTTAAATGTTTCTAAACTTGCTGATGCTATTCTGTTTCCTGATCAAAGTACAGGTCAAACAATCGTGTTCACTTTGTGACAATTCAAACTGCACTTCTGCATTATGAACTTTTCTGTATGTATGTTACACTTCAACAAAAAGACGACTTATGTCCAGCCAGCATGGCCTAGTGGTTGAGCGTGAACCTATGAACCAGAAGGTCACGGTTCAATTCCCGATCAGGGCACATGCCTGGGTTGTGAGCTCAATCCCCAGTAGGGGGCGTGCAGGAGGAAGACAATCAATGATCCTCTCTCATCTTTGATGGTTCTATCTCTCTCTCCCTCTCCCTTCCTCTCTGAAATCAATAAAAATATATTTTTAAAAAACACCAAAAAAAAAAAAGACTACTTAAAAGCAATAAATCTATGCCATCCAAAGTTATTGTTGCTAGAAATTTTCCAGTTGATATAAATTAATCCAATTATAGAACTTACAACAAGTAACAGAGAAAAAGAGGAAAATCTAGTTAGTAACTCAATTTCCTATTTGAAAGGCAACAGGAGCATTAGCTGCCTCCTTTAACAGTTGAACTACACACACCTAAACCATACCTTCATGTGCATTCTGGCACCTTGTGGGAACAAGCACTGGACAGGGTTAGGGGACTACATCTCTGGTCCAAATGTTACCACAATTTGGTTGTACGATTTGGGGCAAGTCACTTAACGCATTCTAGACAGCAGTTTATTCACCTGTAAAATTAAAGGGTTGGACTACACGGAATCCCTAGAAATATTTCCGGTTCTAACATCTTGGTACTTCCTCATTCTCTACTCTCCTGGCCTTTGACATTTTAAAATAAGTGGATACATCATACAACATCAAAGAACAACAGAACTTTTATTCGTGAGTCAGAAGAAAAATAAAGAAGAACTCGTAAAACAATTCTTAATATTTTTAGTGGGATGGAGTTTCCTTGACAGCTCTGTGGGATGCCACTTTACAGGACAATCCAACAAAATATTCATTGAATACCAACTGTGTGTAAGAACTATGTTGCACATTGAAGGAAAGAATAAGAGATTCCTCGGGGAGCTTCTATTTTTGTGGGAGGAGGTAAATATAACAGCATAAATGGATCATACTTGGTAGCCTCTACAAAGCAGTTGCAGAGGTCTGTAGTTGTTTAAAGGAGAAAGTTTGGGGTGGTTGGGGAGAGGGAGATCAGAAAGTGTGTCACAGAGAAAGCCTTTTGCGGGGCAATGATGGTCCGGGACTGCAGGCAGAGTAGAGGGAAGCAGAGAGGACAGAGCAGAGCAAACATCTAGGAGGAAGGCCAGCTTAAGGAGACACTCAAAGAAAGGAAGGCATATGAAAGGCAGCAGATGAACAATGAGCAGTCTGCTTTGGCTGGAACAAAGAAAATGCACAGGGAAATGGATGTGGATGCAGGGAGAAGGCATGGAAAGGTGGAGTGGTATTTCCCAAAAGCCAAAATGAAGAGGTGGTAGAGAAAGGAAGGATGAATGAATGGGCCAGGGTGAATGGTGGGTAGTGGCTTTTATGAACACATTTCTTCAAATAAAACTTAAGTATTGATCTTATGTCAATATCTAGGCTAGGTACTGGCTACTCAGTAATAACACAGACATGTCCTCAAGATGCCTATTCTTAGATGATTGCAAGAACTAAGAAGAGAAGAATGGTAAGTAAACTGAAGTAGTCAGTCTAACTTATTTTTTAAAAAATGGGAGTAAAGGGAAGGAGAACAAGAGTATCATGGGTCTAAAATGCAACAGGGTTTAGGCCAGCCCCGCCCTTTTTTAGGAAATCAAAAATCTACTTACGTCCATTAAAATAGGAAACAATCAGAGGAAGAGCTTGAACAAATAGCTGAAAACAGCAGAGACAGAACAAGGTATCAGAAAGAGTACTAATGGATTCTCCTGAACCTTTGATGGTGGTATAAATTGACACAACAGTACAGAAGCATCATTTTAAAGCATCTATCAAAAATATTAAAAACTCTCTTACTGTCAATTATAAATCTACTAGAGGCCCAGTGCATGATTGAATCATGCACGTGTAGGGTCCCCTACACGCTTTCGCTTTCAATCACGGGGGAGCTGGGTGCCTGTCCGCTGGTGCACCAGGCCTTTCAGAAGCCTCCGGCGCGGTGAAGGCTTCTGAAAGGCCTGGTGCCTGAGCGGACAGGCACCCAGCTCCCACGCTTTTGCTTTTGATCGCTGGTGGACCAGGCCTTTCAGAAGCCTCCAGCGCAACGGAGGCTTCTGAAAGGCCTGGTGCCTGAGTGGACAGTCACCAAGCTCCCACACTTTTGCTTTTGATCACGGGGGAGCTGGGTGTCTGTCCGCTGGTGCACCAGGCCTTTCAGAAGCCTCCGCCCCGCCGGAGGCTTCTGAAAGGCCTGGTGCACCAGCGGACAGGCACCCAGCTCCCCTGCTTTTGATGGTCCGCGGTGGGACGTGAGCTTGCTGCCCAGAGGCCCCTTCTGTGCCGCAGCACAGCCATGGTGCAGACACTGAGCTCAAGCCGCCGCTGGCGACGTGAGCTCAGCATCCCGCCGGCCCAATCGGCCACCCCGGCCACCCCGAGTCCCGCCCCCCCCCCCCCCGCGCCTCCTGGCCAATCGCGGGCATAGCGAAGGTACGGTCAATTTGCATATTTGTCTATTATTAGGTAGGATAGGAAAATGAAGAAAATAGTAAAACTAACCTGTATTTAATACACTGTAAGTTAAAATGTGGAGAATTAAGGTTTTATTTCTTTGTAATAAACTTTTCAAGAATAGTTTGAACAGTGTTTTGTCTTCTCATCATGTAACTTATAATACAGAGTGAGAATTTTTCTAAGTTTTTGTGAATTGTCATATTCCTTTCTAAGTTCAGATCAGTTTCCAATGCTTTGACCTTTGCCCTTTTACTACCGTGAAATGTCTCCAAGAGTTCCTTAACTATGAAATTTTTGGGCCAGTGTCACTTCCTCTAAGGCATCTTCACCCTTTTCATCACAACCATGCTCCTTATTTGTCAGTAAATTCGCTACCACCAAGTTCCTCTGGCTGGGTATCTAAGGCCTATTAAACAGCAGCAGTGTTAACATTCCACAGTAGCTCTTTCTTCCATCACCCCATTTACATTCATGTGAAATTCACTTCCAGCATTATCACTTTTATTTTCTTAACCACTGGCTTAAAACATACATGATATATGCAGACTTTTACCCTCTTGCTGAGCTGCAGAAGAGGTACACTGATTTTTTTGAATCACCTCTTCTTCGCTAAATTATGTTACTTAGATTTACCTTTTATAAGATAATACATAGCATGTAATTGAAACAAAAGTACAACAACAAAAGCAATCATTTCTCGTCTATAATCCCACCCATAAAAGATGAAATTTAGATTGCCTACTACTCCATTACACAACACCCAATCAGAGTAGTTTTCAGTAGGGAATTTCTCATCAACAATTTTGAGGACTTTGAAATCTAATTCAACTTGAATTATCCTCTCAATGTAGTTTAATTCTACAACACAATAGCACAATTTCTTTACAGAGTAAAATTATGACTTCAAAACTTTATCTCCATTTCTAATTTATGATAGCTTTCAAAATATATCCTTTTTATCTCTGTCTTTCCAACCCACACTCAACCTCATCAAATTAGATTTAAGAAATATTAATGACTGCCTGTACTGTGATAACTGTCTTAAGCAGAATGTCCTTTATCCTCACAATTGTGTCAGCTTTGGCAAATATGGGAATAGTGAGATTGTTTATTATCTCATTAACAGATCTCAATTAAGAGGCAAAGAAATCATTATAGCAGTATCTATCAACTTATGGCTTAGCATAGATTGAAGACTACAGTGACAGCAGAAAAGGTGCTGAAATAAAAGTCATGTAAGAGTTATTTTATGAAGTTTTAAGTGCGCACACACACATACACACAAGACAACAAACTCCAAATATCTATGGTCTTAGTGGACAAACCACTGCTTATGAAAGTAACTAAAGGGCCAATCAGAGGCTAATGACAACATAGCAGAGGGCAGCCCTCTGGTGAGTTCCTTTGGCTCTAACACAGATCCAGACAGAGGCAGAGCTTGTCACTACATGATGAAGCCCAGTCGATAATGCTCTTGGAAGACCCTCTATTACACACAAGTTAAGACCACAAGCCATACAACTTTTCCTCAGAGAGACTCCTATTTCTGTGGATAAAAAGAATATCTTCTCTGTGGATACCAGAATAGCACTTTCCACAAACATTAAAGGGAAAAAGTGAGATAGTAATTCCACAAAAATAAGCTTCAAAGACACAGAAATTTTGTTTGGCTTTCCAAGAATCTACCATCAACATGTTTTTTTGGCCGAAACCGGTTTGGCTCAGTGGATAGAGCGTCGGTCTGTGGACTGAAAGGTCCCAGGTTCGATTCTGGTCAAGGGCATGTACAGTGGTTGCGGGCACATCCCCAGTAGGGGGTGTGCAGGAGGCAGCTGGTCGATGTTTCTCTCTCATCGATGTTTCTAGCTCTCTATCCCTCTCCCTTCCTCTCTGTAAAAAAATTAATAAAATATATTTTTTTTTAAAAAAGAACATTTTTTTTGCAGTAATGATTAATAGAATTGCTGGATGTATGCCGTAATTTCAAACAGTACTTGCTTCTAATTCATGTCAGAAACAGTGCCATGAATCTGGTGCCGTTTTTTAAATGGTAAATGCTTCTCATATTTAGTAAGTGGGGAAATCAGCAGCAGCAGGCTGAGGTCTAAAAGACTCCACCAAAGTGGATTCTAATTATGAGTAAAGAGAATTATATTCACATTTTTAAAAACCACATGCTTTTCTTTGGGATCTTTATGCTCTTTTTCTCATGTTTTTAAAAAGAAAACTGAAGAAAAATACAGTTAGAAGGAGGTAGAGCAGTTTTGTAAGGCACAAAATAGAAATCCTTAAATTATTATTATTTTAAATACTGTCTCTCCATCAGCCTGCAGACAGAAGGGTCTTGGGTCAGATTCCAGTCAAAGACACATGCCAGGGTTGTGGGCTCGACTCCCGGTAGGGGGCGTGCAAGAGGCAGCCAATCAATGATTCTCTCTCCCTCTCCCTTCCTCTCTGAAATCAATAAAAATATATATTTTAAAAATACTGGCTCTCTTAAATGCCCCCATGTGTTACTCAGAGGCTCTGGGCTTTTAACCATTTCCTAAGTGAGAAAGACAGATAATAGCTGATACATATTTTTTAAAATTTAGGTATGAGACTATGTACATGAAAGATAAGAGAGGACAATGTCTCCAATCTCATATAAATTTGCTAGGCGTCTCTGGTAATAGTGCAGTTAAAAACAATTATTTTGAATAAGCACAGTCCACATTTGGTTGAACTAGTCTCTGGGGAAGATAAAACATGAGATTCTTCTCCAAACTAAAATTCATATCCAGAAAGTTTTTCTTGGCACCTTTGATATTTAAGCAAATAGTCATTTTATCATTTCCTTCATTTTCAATGAATTATCCCGGTAAATAAACATTTAAAGAAAAATCACAAAGAAAGTTCATATCAGTAGCCTATGGGAGCTGGTAATGATCATTGAAAAATATTTTTTTAGGAGGACAGGTTAAAATAAAATATCAAATTGCCCTGGCTGGTGTGGCTCAGCTGGTTGAGTGTTGTCCCTGCTCTGAAAGGTTGCTGGTTCAATTCTGGGTCAGGGCACATGCCCAGGTTGTGGGCTCCATCCCCAGTAGGGGGCATGCAGGAGGCAGCAGATCAATGTTTTTATCTCATATACGTGTTTCTCTCCCTCTCCTTTCCTCTTTCTCTAAAATCAATAAAAACATTTTTTTAAAAAATATCAAATTAAAAGGCTGGCCTAAAAATGAATCCTAGTACTTTACCATAAACTGTAAGAAAATGGTTAAAATTCTAGCCTTTTTTAAAATTAAAAACATAAGTATGGCAAAATTGTGGTCCTGATCACAGAAAGACCAACAACTATTATACCTGTATATCCAAAATTAAGATGTGCAACATGGAGGGACCTGGAGGGTAATATGCTAAGCAAAATAAGCCAGTCAGAGAAAGGTAAGTGTCACATGATCTCACTCATATGTGGAATCTAATGAACAAAATAAACTGATAAACAAAATAGATCCAGAGATATAGAAGCAGGGAACAGACTGTGGAATCTCAGAGGAAGGTGGGGATGGGTGGGTAGGTGGGAAGAGATCAACCAAAGACCTTGTATGCATATAATCCCTATAGACAATAGGGTGGTGAAGGCCTGGGGCAAGGGCCGAGGAAGGGCGAGAAGGGGTCAGTGGGGATAAAAGGGGACATATGTAAAACTTTCAACATTAAAGATTTTTTTTAAAAAGTGTGCATTACATTTGGAGCTTAGTGGTATTGAGAGAGCCATGTCATCTATAGTCCCTTCACTGGACTAGACTGAACATTCTCTATACTCCTTAGTAAATCTGAGATATCTATGAGTCTACTTCTCCCTGGCAATTGATCCTACTTTTATTTGGTTCCCTCCTGACCCCACATCCTGAGCTATATCCTTCATATTAGACATTTTTCCTGGGACTCTGCAAGGCCTCCAGAAAATTGATTTATCTAGGACAGTGATGCCCTTTTCCCATCATGTTGATGTATCTTTGTTTCAAAAAGTACCAAGCATTTTCAAGGGAAAGACTATCCAGCACTTGTAACTTTTGCCTGAGTGAGCAAATCACTTCTCCCAGTTCTCACCTAGTACTTTCACAGACCATTTTCTCTTTGAAGTTCAAGGTCAAAGGGTAAAACATCAGTAGAGACTCAGCTTGGATGGCATCCTTCACCCCATGACTTGTGCATCCTCACTAAATCTGGAGACGCAAGCACCGAATCAACAAGGTCAGTAACAGAAACTAGAGAGCACAAAGCAAATCACTTAGGAAGGCTGGGGAAACTCCGCACACACAGCCTCGTAACACAGTGTTTCTCTTTACACCCACAAATGGGGAATGCCACAGTGATCACAGTATTCACAAATACCAGCACTCTCGTTTGGTCTCATGGCTTATGTAACCGTCTTTTGTCTCCAGGGGGACTGTTAGTACAGCAAAATACATTCTCATGGCCTTTATATAATCTTTTGATTTACTAAAACTCTTAAGAAAGACAATCTATTGAGAATAAAGATCTTGAGGGAAGTGTAGTATACTGCTTTTCTATCTCTTGCCTTACAACAAAATAAAATGACAGATGGGGTAGATATCACTAGAAGAAATTATGGGGAAATATTTTTTATAATTTTAGGGTGGTGAACACCTTTACAAGCATCGTGCAAAGTTCAGAAATTATAGTGGAAAATCTGATACATTCGAATCCCTAAAAATCCAGAGATTTCTGTAAAGCCAAAAAAAACAAAATCTATCACAAACAAAATTGGGGTGGAAGAAACTAAGATATATCGTTTTCAACATATGACAAAGGTTATGTCCATGATAGATAATAAATGTATAAAAATCAAGTAGGAAAAGATAACCCACAGTTTTATAATACCAAAAATAATAAATCAGATGTTTAAATAAATAAAACAGATAAAAATATAGGATATTTACCTTCACTAAAAATCAAAGAACTATAAATCAGAGTCCTTTTTTTTACCCAATGAAATTGGAAAATGTTTTTTAAAATTACAATTTCAATGATGACAAGAATGTGAAATAAAACAGGCATTTTCACTGTCTTTGTTGAAATATCAATTCCTTTCCAAAAGGTCATTTATATGACTACACCTAAATTTAGCATGTGCATACCTCCACTCCTGCAACTCCAATTCTATTCATATATCAGATAGAAATTTTCACAGAAGCACATAAAGATATACATAGATATTTTTAAAATATATTTTATTGATTTTTTACAGTTAGGAAGGAAGAGGGATAGAGAGTTAGAAACATCGATGACATTGATGAACTGCCTCTTGCACACCCCCTACTAGGGATGTGCCCGCAACCAAGGTACATGCTCTTAGACCGGAATCGAATCTGGGACCTTCAGTCTGTAGGCCAACGCTCTATCTGCTGAGCCAAACCGGTTAGAGCTATACATAGATATTTATTAGCATTGTTTGGATAGCAATAATGTGAAAACAACCCAAATTTCTGTTTAAAAAATTGAGTAAATGTAATGCAATAATAAACCCAAACAATATAAAATACTATCTAATTATTTTTAAATTATGTAGATCCATCACTGGAACACTTGCTCTTAAAGCCTTCAGCCCCCCATCAGCAGTCTACTCTGAAGGTATCATGCTATGAGTAAGCCCAAACTGTCCATACCTAGAGACCACTTGGGGAAGTCCTAAAACTACAGAAAGTGAGAGAGTGATACCTTGCCAGCTCCTAGATGTTCCATCCCCTGCTGCCTGCAACTCCAGCCACCATCTATCTGACTGCAATTGCAAGAGAGTCTCTGAGCCACATCTTCCCAGCCACGCCTTTCCAGAATTTCCAACCCATCAAAAATTGTGAGAGGTTTTGGAATCTACAGAGCTGATGACCAGATGCTGAACAGAGGTCAATTTATCACGTTGGTAGACCTAACCAACATGACTCCCTGCCCACATGAGGGAACACACTTGCTCTTCTCCTTGTCCCAGATTATATGCCTAAATCACTCGTAAGGTGAAACAACCCATGAAGAAATCTAAGGATTGGCTCTGATGAAAGCGCACAGGGGGCCAGCTTCACTCAGCGGTTCTTCATCACTTCATTGGAGGAAAAATGACTACAGGTTGTCTCATTGCCACAACATCCCTTGTTTGGCTTTCAGCTCTTCCAACACCTTTGTAACTTGTTTTTTCTATTGAATGCTCCTGATTCAATTACCAAGTATATTCTTTGTTTTTCTGATTGGACCCTGGCCAGTACAGTAAATAATCAGACATCACACACACACACACACACACACACACACACACACACCATACTCTAAGCTAAATTTAATATAGGCAAAGAACTTTCCATTTTGAGGATTCACTTGTTTTAGGTTTTTTTAAATTGATTTTAGAGAGCGGAAAGGAGAGGGAGAGAGAGGAGAGAGAGAGACAGACATGAGAGAGAAACATCGGTTGCCTCCCCCATATGCCCCGACCATGGATTGAATCTGCCACCTCTTGGTGTACAGGACAGCACTCCAACCAAATGAGCCACACCAGCCAGGGCAGGTTCGCTTTTTTTAATTCTCAACCTCTTAGATGCAAAAAATATTTTAACTGCATCTTGCTTCATATGAATTTCAAGGAAGAGAAAGAAAAACAGCATGACCAAAATAATCCTGAAAACAGTTTGGTTCTTCTAAAGCTATGATCAAGAAAGATATGACTCATTAAGTAAAAGTAGTATTAAATGATTTAGAAAAAAACAGTTTAGTTAAGCTCATGAAATGGAAAAGTAGTTTATTTAGGACACAGGACAGACCTTCCTACCCTCAGGCAGAGGAAAAAAACAGACTAAAAGGTAAAGCACCATGGGTTTTATCTAAAAGATGTTTTTCTTGCCTAGGCAGGGTTCCTGCCTTCACAGATAGCAGGTCAGAGATGAAACAAAAATGGGGGGAGGGGGGAGGGAAGGAGGGAAGAGGGGGGAATCATGCTCAGTTAAGTTTCTATGATTTATTTCTTTTTATTCTGAAATAAATTTTAGAACATAATGACTGGAGCTAGAAATTAAAACAAACAAACAAAAATTCAATAATTTCCAATTGCTCTTAAAACCAAAACCAAACTCTCTAAAATGGCCTGCAAGGCCCTGCCTGGACCTGTCCCCTGACCACCTTTCTGGTCTTCTCACCCATAACACACTTCTCTGTACACCAGCCCCCCTGGTCTTCTCCCTTTCTGGGATGGCCCATGCTCCCTGCTATCCCAGGGCCTTTGCACCTGCTGCTGCCTCCCCTCAGAATCATCTCCTGCTCACCTGTTACCTCCTCAGACCTCCATTACCAAGCCCTGTGTATAGCTTCTAAGAAGCATTGTCATAGCTGCAACATGAGACAATCTTTTGAGATTCTTTGATAAATATCAGGTCCTGGAAATCCTAATATATAAAAAGCCAGGGGCCATCACGATCTAGATGACCAGACAGACAACCGAACAGCAGGCTGCGTGGGGCGACCAGGCCAGCAGAGGGGGGGCAGTAAGGGGCGATCAGGCTGGCGGAGGGCGGGGGGGTAGTAAGGGGTGACCAGTCTGGTGGGGGGAACAGTTAGGGGCGATCAGGCAGGCAGGCAGGTGAGCAGTTGGGAGCCAGCAGTCCTGTACTGTGAGAGGGATGTCCAACTGCCGGTTATAATAACCAGCAGTTGGACATCGCCTGAGGGGTCCTGGATTGGAGAGGGTGCAGGCTGGGCTGAGAGGATCCCCATCCCGCCCCCCGGCCCCGTGCACAAATTTTGTGCACCAGGCCTCTAGTATATTCAATAATATGGTAATAACTTTGTACAGTGGCATATGGTTACTAGACTTATTGGAGTGATCACATCTAAGGTATATAAATGTCAAAGCACTATTTTATACACCTGAAACTAATATGCTATTGTATGTCAAATATACTTTAGTATACATAAATAAATAAATAACATCTGGCCCTGTGGGCATGGATCACAAGGACAGGGAATAAGTCTTTCCCCTCCCCTTGTCACCATTTAGCTCCCCCCTCTTCCCAAGAACTGCTCACACAGTAGGAACTATAAATATTTGTTCAATGAGTCACTAACCACAACAATAAACCCCAATCTAGTATCTACTATCTCTCAGGCACTTTTACAATTAGTTTACATATAATAATTCATTTAACCTCAACATAAACTTATGAGGTAGCTACTATAATTATCCCCATTTCACAGGTGAGGAAACTAAGGCACAGAGAATTGAAGGGACTTGCCCAAGTACAGAGAGCAGTTATTGACAGACAGGATTCACAGCCTGGCAGTCTGCCTCCAGAGTCTGGCCCTTAACCACTAAACTCTATGGCCTCGATCTGCTTGTGCGACAATGGATTAGTTCAGGGACAGGGGAGAGCTGCCCAGAGAGCAGCGAAGGAATGTTTCCTGTGGGAGGATAAATTGAGTTGGATCCCAGTGTGTTGCATAAGAAAAAGGGAAGTGAAAAGGTCATTCCTGGGGTAGAGAACAGAGTGTGTTAGGGAACAGTACAAGTCTGGGCCGAGGGTAATGGAAGGTGGTTTAGCAGAACTGGAGCATCTATAGGGCATGTGCTTCTTGAGCCCTGACTCTCTTAACTGATAAAGTGCAATGAGAGCAGGAGTTGACTGAAATATACTTGAGCCCTTTGAACTCCTAATTCCACATTATACATATAACACACATGTCCCATGTAAGATAAAGGACACAGAGTCCCACTGAGATGTGGGACCCAGACCAGACTCACTCACCAGCCAACAGGTTTGTTCCCTCCTACCTCACACACGTGTGTCAATTAAAAGAGATAAAGTGCCAAAACCGGTTTGGCTCAGTGGATAGAGCGTCGGCCTGCAGACTCAAGGGTTCCAGGTTCGATTCCGGTCAAGGGCATGTACCTTGGTTGCGGGCACATCCCCAGTAGGGGGTGTGCAAGAGGCAGCTGATCGATGTTTCTCTCTCATCAATGTTTCTAACTCTCTATCCCTCTCTCTTCCTCTCTGTAAAAAATCAATAAAAATATATATAAAAAAAAAACAAAAACAACAAAAAAAAACCCAGCTCTGTGTGTTGGGTTAAGATGCTTCATCCTTTAAAAAAAAAAAAGAGATAAAGTGCTAACATAGGGTCTGACAAAGAGTAAACTCAATGAAGGCATGTATGGATCCAACGAACATTTACATAACACTCACTGTGTGCTGGACCAACACTGCCTAATAAATGACCACACATGTATGTCACAGAGCTTCAGGAGTGCTGTGAACAGATGAAACTGCTCATGCTAAGCCCTCGAGTTACTCAAGCGATAAGAAATCGGGCTAAAGAGAATACTAAGTTGAGGAGTACACATTTCCCCACTCATGTGGCATCTCTGGGAGACTGAGTAGATTCATAATGAAGGGAAGTCATTATTTTAGGAAAACTAATAAGCCATACAAAAGAGACACAAGCAATGGCAATGGAGTTGAGACGTGAATAAATCAAAAATGTGTCCTAAAAGAATTATTGGGGACTGAGTATGCCTGAAGTACTAGTAGGGATGGTTTCAAAGTTTTTACCCCATGAACTAAGGTTAATGCAATAAAAGCCTCAAATCCTATTCCTGGAAGACACACTGGAAAGATTTCTAGCCAAAATAAACTCACAACTGCACATAAGTGAAAAAAGGAAATGGTACTGTATATGCAGTGTGATCCCATTTTTGTAAAAAAATAAATAAATAAGTGATCCATCGGGGAAAAACACACACAATATAAATAGCATATAATAAGACAGCACTTTTTATATTCTTCTTTATACTTTTTTTTTGCATTTTCTGAGCTTTCTGTGATATGTATTATTTTTATAACAAAGGCAAAATATTGTAAGCTCTCTATGCAAAGATTTTAGACCTGGAAAGAACCCACGTAAGGAAACCAAAAGTCAGAGGAGCAAAGCGACTGTTCAAAGGTCACCAGGTAAATAATTCCCGTGACTCCAAGTTTAGGACTCTTTACCCGACCGCTCTCTCTCAAAACCTTTGTCGGAATCATCCCAGAAAGATCAACACTCTTTTTTCCTTTGAAAGTTTCCACGAGATGACAAATGTAAAGCACTTTCATATGTCAACATGCTTTGCACTTACTTCCCTTGAGTTGATCAGTAAGATATTTAAAGAAATAGTGTACGATTATAGAGTTGTTTTGTACTTATTTCCCTGGTTAATCCAAAGATAGAAAAGACCAACACAGTCTATTCATAATGCTCCCAACCCACACTCTTTCCACTTGAATAAACTTCATTCACCTGTTTCCTCCTCTCCATAAGGTTCTATCTAAGTGATGCTGGGTGGTACTTATAGGAAGCCAGTGTGTTTGGCCCAAGTACAAGTATTATGGAACACACTCTGTGCCAAGGACATTTAACCTGATTCAACATCACTTGAAAAGCCCTGGGATCAGATTTCTTTGTTTTGGTTTTGCATCAAGTATATTGTTGACTGTGGAGAAGGTGCTGTCGTGGAAACTTTGAAGACCTCTATTGGTGGTGAGGTGTAAAGTGAAATCTACCTGATATCCTGATAGGGAAGTGGTTGAATTGGAAAGAATGTGGGAATGTTATCAGATCACAGCAAAGGCAGAAGATTGGCACAGCTGAGAGCAATAAAGAGCAATTAAAGGACAAGCCAGGAAGAGTAAGGAAGAGGCAATTGCAATACAAGAAAACAAATGAGAACACAGGTAGGATCCTGAGAAATAGCAACTGTACAGTGAAGGGAGTAGGAGACTATGTATCCAGAGTCCTGCGCACAGGAGAAGAGCAATGGGCTACTTTCATCAATGCACCTCTGAGCTCCAAGGAAGGAAAGGGGCAAAATGCAATCAGCAGCAGCAGCATCTGAACCCAACACCAGTATGGTTGAGATCAAGGAACATTTGGTGATGTTTTTAATTTTTTTTTATCATAGCATCATGTATGAAGTCAATGGCTGAACAAGGGTTGATTAGAAGTCCCAGCTAAAGAAATTCCAGTTGCTATGCCTCTGTACCAATCGCAGCCTATGGGTGCTGCTCCTCACACTTTCCCATGCAGACAAATCCCTGGGGATCGGTGGAAATGCAGACTCAGGTTAGGTCTGGGAGGAGGCCCAAGATTCTGAATTTCTTACAAGTTCCAAGGAGGGGTGCTGACAGACTGGCCTGCACCACACTTTGGGTAGCAAGGATGTAAAGTGGCTTCTGAGGAAGGAAAAAGAAAAAAAACAATCCCATCACACTGACGCTTAGCAATAACAAGAAAAACAACCACTTATTCAGGGTACACTATGTGCCACTTTGTATGTGATATCTATCTAATTCTCCTACAACACCTGAAATGGTTTTCTCACCTCTCTTTTGTGGTTGTGGAAGCTGATATTCAGGAAACTTATTTGCTTCCATTCAAACAGTGCCAGGATTTAAACCCAAGTCTGTCTGCCTTCAAGACCATTTGTCAATAAGCTACAGGGATGAGATTAAGAAGTTTATTAGTTCCGTGATTTTGGAAAGCCCCCCACATTTCTCTGAGCTGTGATTTTTTTATTTTTTTTTTCATCTCTGGCATGGGAATAATGGCAGAGCTGTGGTTTGGACCAAAGGAGGTACTAGATGTAGGAGAATTTTGAAATCTATAAAGAACCTTATTTAAATAAAGATACAATTGTTCTAACTAACTTTTTGAGAAAACATGCACCGAATACCCTCGTCTGAATAACCAGTTTGTCAGTTGTTCTTTCTACTAAAAATAATGGTCCATGAAAAGAAGCAGCTACATCAACTTACAACTCAGTCGCACAACTGCTTTCCCTCCAGAAAACAGCGGTACCTCGGTGTGCAGCAAATATGCTGTGTGCACACCTCCAATTTTGTCCTACAGAATACTGAACACGGGTAAATTAGGGTTGAAATTTAATAAAATCTGCTTCGTTATGGACATTTTTACTGCTTCATCTAGGACAGTGATGGGCAACCTTTTGAGCTTGGTGTGTCAAACTTCGCCAAAAAACTGAGCATAACTCGGGTAGTGTGTCACTTTGAGGAAAAAACTAACTCGAAGACTCTAGTCGCAAATGTTTCATCCTCAGGAGCAGCAAATATTTCATCCTCGGCATGCGGCCGCGTGTCATCAGAAATGGCTACGTGTGTCAGTGCTGACACGCGTGTCATAGGTTCGCCATCACTGATCTAGGACATTCTTATAAGCAAAATATACCTTTGTGTTGCAAGTGCATGACTACTTGTACAGTTGGTGCCATTGCCTCGATTTCCGCTAAGGGGCCAGCAGTTTTACAGGCACCAGTGTTTAATCCCCTCAGTGTAAATGTCAATATGGTGAAAAGGGCAAACAACATCTTACTAATGATGTTACAATCCTTTGGACTGCATGGTCCCCCTGAAAGGCCCCCAGCGATCCACAGGGAGCCTCTGAGAACTGCCACCTGAAATATTTTGGCTGAAACTCTACCTGTGTTATCTTATTTGTAAACATATTTATCCAGAACCACATAAAAGTACTCTGGAGAGCACGAGGCTCTATTTAAAAACAAAATCTCGTGGCCGTTGTATTTATTTTGCTGCACAGCAGCTTCACAGAAAAACCACTTGCGTTTCTTCTCAGTTTTCTCTCTCTCTGTGAGCGACCATACGCTCTGGATGCTCACTCACGTCAAAGAGCTTCTCAAGGGAAAGAACCCCGCTTCAGAGCAAGCTGCACTCTCAGGATTCCTCTCCTGAAAACCAAGATAAAATGATCGGCAAGGGTCCCCAGTCTCCCCTGTGAGAAAACGTCTGCCACCTAAATGTGTGTAAAGTCCTAAGATAGGATGAGAAAATGATCAACCCACAAATGAGAAACTCCCTCCCTCCAAAATGACTTTCTATCATCGCTATTATCCTAGTCTAGGACAGTTTAAATGTATTAAGAAGGAAACTCAAAATAAGAAGAAAGCCACTTTCCTGTATACCCTGGAAGCTCACAATAACCCAGGACCATTGACTTCACACAATGCACAGGGCAAATGGATGAGATGGCAGTAGCCATTAGTCCAGAATAAAAATTTGAGTTAAAAGTCCTTGCACTTATCATAGCTTACTTGGGTGCATTCTTGTCTTAGTCTGCTCAGCTACTGTAACAAAATACCAAAGACTCGGCGGCTTAAACAACAGAAATGCATTTTCTCACAGTTCTGGAGATTGGGAAGTCTAAGATCAAGACGCTGGCCAATTCGCTTCCTGGTGAGAGCTCTTCCCTGGCTTGCAGATGGCCGCCTCCTCGTGTCCTCACGTGGCCTTTCCTCATTGCATGCCCCGAAGAGGTAGCATACAGGGTAGCTCGCTCTCTCTTCTCACTCTTCTTATAAGGCCACTAATCCCACCAGGAGAGTCCCCCTCTCATGACCACATATAAACCCAATTATACCTCCCACAGGACCTACCTCCAAATACCATTGCATTGGGAGCAGGGCTTCAACATATGAATTGGGGTGAGGGGTAGACACAAACATTCAGTGCATTACAATTCCAAATATTCAAAGTCACAATGTCTGGGATTGGAGCCCAGGAATCCATGTCTTTAAGTTCCCAAGTGGTTCCTATGCACACTAATGTTTGAGAATCCTGACTGTAGCCCTGTGAGCCAGATAAGTTTCCTTATCTGTAAAGTAGGATTGTCACCATACTTGCCTATTTCAACGTTGTTGAGGTATTGAGGATCAATTAAGAATATATGGGAAGCCCTAGCCAGTTGGGCTCAGTGGAAAGAGCGTTGGCCTGGAGACTGAAGGGTCCCAGGTTCGATTCTAGTCAAGGGCGCATGCCTGGGTTGCAGCAGGCTCAACCCCCAGTGTGGGGCATGCGGGAGGCAGCCAATCAATGATCTTCTCTCATCCTTGATGTTTCTATCTTTCCTTCTCCCTTCCTCTCTGAAATAAGTAAAAATACATGGGTTTTTTTTTTTTGTTGTTTGTTTTGTTTTTTAAAAGATGTTTAAAAGGAAAAAAGAATACATGGTAAAATGCTTTCAAAAACTGCAAATTGCTATGTGAATGATTATAATCATCTATGCTTTTACTACTGACATCTCAATCAAATCTTATTCTAAAAACTACAAGTGAGTGAGGAAGCCCTAGCCCATTTGGGTCAGTGGATAGAGCATCGGTCTAAGGACTGAAAGGTCTTGGGTTTGGTTCCAGTCAAGGACACATACCTGGAATGCAGGAGGCAACCAATCGATGTGTCTCTCTAACATCATGTTTCTCTCCCTGTGTCTCTCCCATTCCCTTCCACTCTCTCTGAAAAAAAAAAAAAAAATCAATAGGAAAATATCCTCCGGTGAGGATTAACAAAAAAATAAATAAATAAGAAATAAAAGAAGAACACAATGAAAAATATATAGATGTTATTCTAACTCTTGTAATTCAATCTCAGATAACGAAAATACTCAGGAACTAGAGTGCTCTAGTTAATATTTAGCTGAATATTCTAGTCATTTCTTAAAATCCCTCTTAAATGTACTAGTACACTGTCTTTCCTTGGTAAACACATAACTTAGCTCTGATCTGATGCCAAAGGGTTTTCATGGAGGGTCTCCATTCTGATTATTGTTGCATAGGATTTAGGCTTAGAAGAATAATCTCTGTTCTGCTAAAAGCATTTTTGTTTATTTTTTGTTGTTTGGAGGATATTTCATGGTTGATAGAGGCATGTTTATTTTAAACAAAGGCAGAGCTCTAATTACAAGTTGTATTCCAAAAACTTATTTGTCCCTAAATTGTTTGGAACTTGAAATGCCCTTCCCCCTGGCCAAAAAAAATTATGAATCACAACTAAGTTCTCTGGCTTGTCCAACAAGCCAATAATATAGATAAAACACATTTGCTATGTCTTGAAAGTCCCAAATGTTTGCAATAGGATTATCAAAAACAAAATTAGGATATGATGGGGCAGGAAACAGCAAAACAGAATGTCCAGAGTTAACTGGAAAAGTAGAATAGAAGAGAAAAAGACACATGTTGAATGGGTATCTCTGAGAAAGAGACTTCATGGAGTAGAAAAAGCTAGCATATAAATGCTGAGAGAGAAAAAGACTAGAATGTGACTCAAATCAGAAGATAGGAAGTAATAGAAAGCAAGGCCGGAGGAAAGAGTTCCTTACAAGGACCCACAAAGACTGAATTTGGAGTGTGGCAGCAAAGTCACCCAAACAGAAAAGGCCTTGGTATAAGGGAAGGAAGTCATGTTTGTACCTGCAGGATGGCCTTACTGGCACATGCCCGATGGTCACATTGAGTTGTTTGTACCTGAGCAAATGCCCAATGGCTAGATCCTAATTCTGAATCCAAGTTATTGTAGGGGCCCCGCTTGTTCTCTTAAGGAGGCTGGCCTTAGTTGTAACTTTTATTTATAGCTCATTCACTGCCTTTTCCTTCTCCCTTTTATAGCAATAATTATATTACATTATTATATATTATTATATATTACAGTGATAATTATTATTATTCGCTAATAAAATGTTTGATCTTCTCCCTGAATTTACACCCAAGTGTCATCTCTATTAATGCATCTATGTTTGAGTTCCTGTCCTTCAACTGGCCATCTGAGTAAGTGGTTGCACATTTGGTCTTTCCATCTTGCCCTTTTCCAAGTCAAAGTGTCACTAGGTCTAAGTGAAAAAACACGGTGCATTCATTCATTCATTCATTCAACCAAAGGTTGACATTGAGTATAAGGCACTGTGTTAGGCCCAGTAGTAAACACAACAGTCTTGTTGAGTTCCCAGAAATCTTGGGCATATTTTTTTAGAAAATGTGAAACAAATACCACAAAGAGCAAACAGGAGACTTCTCTGGCCTCTAAGATGCTCTGGTTATCTTGAAATAAAATGCAAAACTATCGCTGGATTGATGCAATGTCAAGTCCAAGTAAGATTAAGAGCAAAGAACTATCTTGAATATTCTCCATGCAATATTCTAGAAATAAGATAATGTGTTACAAGAGGAAGGACAGAGAAGCTAACATTCACACCCAAATTTGATAAACAAGGCCAACTACTGCTACTTACAATGATGTAAGGTCATTTTGCAATAACATGCTAAACTATGGCTGGACAGATGTTAAATTTCATAAACCAAAGAGCAATGTCAATTCCAAGCCAGATTAAGAGCAGAGAATTATCTTGAACTAGAGGCCCAATGCACGAAGATTCGTGCAAGAATGGGCCTTCCTTCCCCTGGCTGCTGGCACCGCCTTCACTCTGGTGGGAGCGACCTTTCCGCCTCCCCACGCTGCCCAGAGGCCCAGAGCAGCTGGGGCGGCGGAATGCCTGTGTCGTCGCCATGGTGACGACACAAGTGTCCCGCCCCGCCCCCAGCCGCTCAGCACCTGTGTATGCAAATTAACCCGCCATCTTTGTTGGGTTAATTTGCATGCTCACTCCTGATTGGCTGGTGGGCTTTGTGAAGGTATGGTCAATTTGCATCTTACTCTTTTATTAGTGTAGATATTCTCCATGCTGTATTCTAGAGATAAGATAATGTATGGCAAGCGGAAGCAGAGAGAAACTAACAGAATTAATAACATCCACACCCAAGCCCTAGCTGGTTTGGCTCAGTGGATAGAGCGTCAGCCTGCAGACTAAAGGGTCCCGGGTTCAATTCAGTCAACATGCCCGGGTTGTGGGCTAAATCCCCAGTTAAGGGCATCATTGATGTTTCTCTCTCTCCCTCTCCCTTCCTCTCTGAAATCAATAAAAATATATTTTAAAAAAAGAAAGAATTCTTTCATTGAAAGGTGAAGTAGTCTTCACTCACCACCACTGAGACACACGGGTCTATGTATTCAAAAGTATAGCAGAAGGTCACAAACAAAAATAATGCTATAGAACAGCAAACTGGAGAATGAAGAAATGTACTTCCATGTGATTGAAAGTTATCTGACCCTTTAAAATTATCCCAGGCAACAAGGACATTTCAAATAAATATTTAAGTCCAACCTCAGTGGAAGTGGACATTTCAGTTCAAGTTAATTTGGAACCAAAGAAAGGTATTTAACATGCCTACTGAGGCATATAGAGAATACTACTTTCTATACAAGTAGAAAACTCTTGGAGTTTTCTGCAGAATGGCTTGGTGCCTAGGAATCAGCATTTCCAGGGCCTACGGCCAAAAGTCCCCAGAGCAGAGCCAGCTGGTCTCCCCCTGGGATCAAACGCAATTGGGGAGAAGCCAGGGCAGGGCAGGATCTTCCCCTCCCGCATACCTACTCCTCATTTAAGTTTATCTGAAATATCTTCAGAAAAATGCAACAGTCATGTTGTCACTGCAAGGCGATGCAGTGTTTATCCTGCTAGATAAAAACTGGCTGAGACCTCCCCAGTGGCTGGCCTCTCATAACCTCAACACCAGATGCAATGAGTCAACCCATTTCTCCAGCTTTGTGAGGAGTGTGCTCATGTTTAACCTGAAAAAGGAATCCCATAATTGCAGCTCCTTTCCAGAAGACATGTCCCAGAGCTCTTTGATGACAACTGTCACGTTCCTTTTGTAGACTTTTCCCTTTGGAACTGCATCGTTTGGAAAAGGTCTGAGGGGGAAGAAGGGGATTGAAGTAGGGAAGGGAAAGGTGAATGAGTAAATTAAGAGTTTCAAAAATACAGCAATGTGTTTTGGTGGATATTAATGCCCACAGTACTACATAGGAAGACATGGGACAAAAATTCTTTCCAATTCAATTTGTGTTAGAGCAAAAGACCCCACCTTGTGAGATTAAAATATACATATATATATTCAGGATTGTCCTACTTGTGGAAGTAAGTCCTAGCACACTTCCATGTCAAATACCAAGTTGCGTCATCAGAGCATAACGGAACGCGGTTTCACCAGGGGACTGCAGAGGCCAAAGACTGGAATGCATGTTCCAAAGGTACACCTTCACTGACACTGATTGTGGATCTCTGAGTAAATGAGCGGGAAAGATTTAGAAACTAAATTCAGCAACTGGAAATTTAGCAATCTTTCAAGAGTATGGGCATTTAGATATGATTTCACATTGGAGTTCACATACAGATTCATTGTATAATTACTCAGTACCTTGTAGAGTGCTAAATGCCGAAAGTACTGATACTAAATAATTTAGGTGATCTGGATGTAAAAGCTAAGGTCCCCCATTAACAAAAGCTAAAAAGATGACTCTAGACAACCACTGAATTCTCATCGATATCATGTGTTCTAGACTTAAACTGTGGTACATGATGCAAAAATTTATCTTGAGATAAAAATATATGTGATCTGGGACACTACTCTTTGAATCTTAGGATTTCTTTTTTTTTTAAATCCTCACCCTAGGATATATTTATTGTATTGATTTTAGAGAGAGAACGAGAGATTTCTTTCTTTTTATCTAGCAATATAAACACAAGCATCCCCTTGTGGGAGATAATCAGTGATAACATGACTGTTGCATTTTTCTGAAGATATTTCAGATAAACTTAAATGAGGAGTAGGTATGCGAGAAACATTGATGGGAGAGAGAAACATCGATTGGTTGCCTCCCCCACGTGCCCCAACCAGGGATGGAACTCTAAACCTGGGTGTGGGCCTGACTGGGAATTAAACCCGAGACCCTTCGGTGCACAGGAGGATGTTCCAACCAACTGTGCCACACTGGCCAGTATATGACATTATCTCTTTACTCTAGGAATGTTGGTTCCTCAAAATACATCTCCATGATACCCAAAGTATAGTGAAAATGTAAATTCCTATGAAAGGAAAAAAAGATTTCAAAATCAGAAAAGATATTCTCTACACAGCATTGTTCAATCATAATATGTAAGTGAGGATATAATTTAGGGTACACTATACACGGAAATCTGTTCTTTCCAAATAACACAATTTACTTCCACACATACATTGTTCCATTTGATCCTCACAATAATCCTATGCGTTGTGCAATGGGTTGATGTCCTCATTTTAACACAAAAGAAACTGAGTTTTGGGGAGAGAGAGGTTACACAAGGCCTCAGCAATTAATAACAGCCATAAAACCAGTAACATGTTTCTGACGCTCAATCCAGCCCTTCTCACCACAAATCGAGACTGAAAAACAACCCCTTCATTTCAAAAACCTGACAGTTGATCCTGCAACGACCATCATAAAATAGCAGAGGAATAATGAGGATTTCTGTCATCAACAAAAATCGTGTAATCTATGGTTAAAAAAGAGTGGACAGAGAATCATAAACATTTCTTTCCACTCACATGACATGCATATTGATGGGCTTTCTGCACAGCTGCAAGGGAATCCCTAAGCAGAGCCAAAAGAAGAAGTATTTTCTAAAGTTCCTGATAAAACTTGAGCTCTGATAAATCTTTTCCGAGTGGAATCCGTTAAAAGAATCAGAAAAGTCATGAACACTGCACCCAGGGCCGCCCAAAGCCCGCCCTAAGGGGTAAAACACCGTGGGTGGTTCCTAAGACCCACAGCTTTCTGGCTGGCCATTTCCCCCTCTAAACACCTAGTACTCTCTGAGGGTTGCAGGTGGTATTTCTAAAGATCACCTTTTTTTATTATTATTATTTTAACAGCCTGCTTTCATAAACAGACTCTTTTATAAGCATCCGTTAATACAACTGAGAGTGAACTATTCCCCCGGGGTAAAAAGGAGGCACCGAAGTAATAAGCAGGTATTCCGCCTGCAGAGCGGAGCGGGAAGGTGAAGATCTGAACGCAGGCTGCCTCTCTCCGGGCCCCGGGTGCTGACCGCGGGGGACCGCAGGAGCCGGGCGCCGCCCTCCCCGCCCGGGGCGCCGCGCGGGCCGCGGACCTACCAGCGACAGCACTTTATAGGTGTTGGGGTCCTTGACCGGCCGGGCGCGCGCCGCCTTCTCCAGCGGCTCCTCCCCCAGGTCCATCGGGGCCAGCAAAGACGCGGCCGTCTGCGGGTCCCCGGGCGCATCGGCGCCGTGGCCGTGGCTCGGGTCGCGGCCGTTCCCTGCCGGGCCCTCCCGGCGGCCGTGCCCGCCCTCGCCGCGGCTCCCACCCCCTGCAAAGCCGTCGCGATCCATAGTGGCCCCGGCGCTCCCGCCCCGCCGCCCGGCCGCGCCTTTAATAGGCTCCGCGGCGGCCCCGCCCCGCCCCGCCCGCGCGCCCGCCCCTCGCCGCCAGACCCCTGGCCACTCGCCCGCCGCCCAGCGCGAGAAGAGAGGGGAAAGCAACTCAACGCCCCGGATTATTTGGCTTCCTGTCTGATTTCGGCCACTCGGCCTGTGTGTTATTTTGGGTCCTTTACGTGGGCGTGTCTTTAACTTTCCCCAAAGCCTTCCCCGCCCCGCGCCCGGGCACCTTCCGAACACTTGCAGGAATCGCCCTGCGTGGCCTCGAGGCGCGGGCTGGACTGGAATTGCAGTGTGGTCTGCAGAGGGCATGAGATCATGGGGCCCCAAAATAGAGCAGGAGGAGAAGGATGCAGCGGCCAGGCTGCAAGGTGGGAGAGTGGAGCCGGACAGACCCGTGTTTCTGGATGCACATGCACAGAGACTACAGGGACCAGCGTGGGGCACTGCGACCTTGTTCTCCCACGTCAAAAGGAACAAGAATCCCTTCAAAGCCCTGCTGCCCACTACCTACCCTACTCAGGGAGGAGCATCCAACCTTGAAGATCTGGTTTTACAAAACACACACAAAAGGAATACTTAAGGGTGTGTGTGTGTGTGTGTGTGTGTGTGTGTGTGTGTGTGGTTCCTGGCCTTTTGTCCTTGACCTTGTTTTAAAATATTTACTTATTAGTTCTTTCACACTTTCTATATTGAAGGCTTCAAAGTATCTTGTTGCCTGCCCTGTCCTGAAGTTGACGCTGATACTTGGTAACTAATATCAAACGTTTAATTCAATCTGAAATACTTTCATAGTTTTTTGACCAGGACAGGAACAGTAGGCCATAATTCTTGGTGGGTGTTGATTCACCTTGGATTCTACAACTTTTACATTTCCTTGCTCATCAGTTAGAAAAACCACAAATGGGTAGTGAAGGGAGTCCTGCCTGTCAAGGGGAAACCAGTGACTTCCAACGGCTTTGCAATACTCGGGAATGCCTTCCCTGACTAAGGAGTTATACAATCCCAAACAATTCATGTTCAATGCATTCTAATTACACAAATGTTTCTAAAAATGAGAACCGGTGTTTAACAGACATAAAGCGTGTGTTGTCCCCTTTGAAGTAGTCAACTTGGGATGCTTTTCCTTTATATTGACTCATTCATTCATTCAATTCAAGCTATTGGCTTCCAACTATGCATACAACCACATCAAAGATGAATAAAAGTAAATCTTTCCCAAGTGGCTTTCAGTCTGGTCCAAGGGAGTGAAGGCAATAAACAAAAAATTAAAACCCAATTCATATATGCATTGTAGAAGCACAAATAGGATATTTCGAAAGCTTGGTGGAAAGAGTAAAGACAATCTGTCAAAGCATTATTGAGATTTTCTTTTTATTATTTGTTACTTTTGAGTCAGCCTACAAGCCACCCAAAAGAAACAAGTTTTCACCATGTCGTAGTCACACATATTTTTTTTACCCCAATCTTGGCTCCCAATTTTCCCTTAACTGGTTCCAGAAATCAGAGTCAAGGACAAAGATTTGCTCAAAGGTGACTGGTCAAATGAGTGTCAAAACTTCTAAAAGCAACTCAACGGAGATATTCCAAAGTGGCTTTGAACCTGACAAAACAAATGGAATACGTGTATTGTCTGCATCCCAAAACCATAAATCACTTAAAAGTCTTGTACTATTGGAAAAGTCAGCGTACAGTCTGAACTCAAACATCTAGGCATCCGCAGGAACGAAAAATAAGTGAGATAGCCTCCCTCCTTTCGGTGAACAATGTGCCCAGTTAAAGGGGGCAACATTTCCTCCTCAGTGAGTGGATTGTGTGCCCATTGTGGCAATAGATTTCTCAAGAGAAACAGGAAATTTAGATGTTTGTATGAATTCTCCAGATTGCAAAATTTTGTCTACAAAATTCAGAAAAACAATTTCTTTAAACACTTTAAAGTCCAAACAAAATGTAACACATCTGCAGGGTGGGCCTGGCACACAGGCCACCAGGATGTGGCCTCTGCCTTGCGCTCATGCCTTGCCTGTGCCAGTTGAGACTTTTATGGGCAACTATAAAAACCCAACTGCAATTCTAAAATCAGAGGAATAAAAACGAATCAAGTATGCCACTCATATTGTTTAGCTGTAGGCATCGCAATGCCTGTCATTTAGCCTTGCCTTGGTCTTATTTAGATTCTAAATGGTCTGTGGGACAGCTTTACACTCCAAAGTACAATGAGGTCATGAGACATAAAACTGCAACACAACTGGGTCCTCCGGCTAGTGCAAAGTGAAAAATGAATGTTTCACTCTTAGTCCTCAAACTCTCCGCTCTAATGATTGAGGGCTCTAATCTAGTGCAGCAGTGAAGATGGTAGTTTAAGCTTTTAGAAGACCTTAACTTTTACTATACAGATATATTTAAATATTTTTTCCCTTGGTGCTTTAGATATAGATGAGACCAAAACACCAAACAAACCCCATTTATCTATGTTTGAACTACGACTTCTCAAGGCTGAGAAACAACTCCTCAGCTTTTAGAAAATGAGAATGCTGTAGAGTAATTACTTTTGCAGCTGCTCCAGAGCTTCCCCGCTTCCCCCAATCCTCCGGTGAAACACCAAAGACATCCAGCCCAGTCTAAAACAGAAAAAACCGCAAGGCCCTTTCATCTTTATGAGACTTAGAAAAAAAAAACCACGTCTGTGACGTTCATTTATGTTTAAGATTTTTGCATGACATCTTAATTTCTCTTCCTTTTTTGTAAGCACAGAAATATGCCCTCTGGAAGAAGCTCGGATAACTATGTGACCTGGTACAGATTACAAGAACTCTCTGAGATTTGGTTTCCTCACTTATAGAATGCCATTACAGCCCCGCTAGCGTGGCTCAATGGTTGAGCGACAACCCATGAGTCAGGAGATCACGGTCTAATTCCTGTCAGGGCACTTGTCCAGGTTGTGGGCTCAAACCCCAGAAGGGGGCGAGCAGGAGGCAGCCGATCAATGATTCTCTCTCATTGATGTTCCTGTCTCTTTCCCTTCCTCTCTGAAATCATAAAAATATATTTTAATTGTAGTACAAATAATATCATAAAAGTACACTGCTATCGCTAAATGCAACAAAATGTTTAACATTTCCCAGCTTTACATAAAAGTTTAAATGTATTTTTTTTTATATTTTTGTCACCCAATTCTTGCCTTTAGGACAGAGAATATCCCTATCTTATTGTTCCATAAATTAAGCATGATTTATACATAATTTTTGGGAAGGTTTGAGCGCTGCTTTTGGATATGCATCTGCAGAGGGAGAGCCTGTGGGGGCAGGAAGGACTACTTGCCCCTCTGGGGCAAGTTGTTGTCTGAATGAGTGAAGTGAACCCAAAAGTGAAAGGTGCAGTTGAGAATACTAGAAACTGTAGAAAAATGGAAGATGCATAATACCCCCTCTAAAGGCACCTGCTACCAGTTCTTCACTTTTTGCTTGTCCACATTCTCTGCCTCTCCCCATTATCACTTGTACCTCATTTTGCACAAAATCTAGTGTTGCCAATAATCTGCATTTATGCCTCTCCTTTTGCTATTGTTTTCTATATGCTTCATGTCTTTTAATTTTTTTATGTGTCCTCTGTTTCTCCTTCACTTCTTTAAATTTGTTTTAGACCTATTTTTTATTATACCACTAGAGGCCCGGTGCATGAAATTCGTGCATGGGGTGGGGGGGGAAGGTCCCTCAGCCCGGACTGCACCCTCTCGCAATACAGGACCACTCGGTGGATGTCCAACTGCCGGTTTAGGCCTGATCCTGCTGCTGGATTGAGCCTAAACCAGCAGTCAGACATCCCTCTCGCAATCTGGGACTGCTGTCTCCTAACCACCCTGCCTGCCTGCCTGCCTGATCGCCCCTAACCCCTCTGCCTGCCTGCCTGATCGTCCCAACCACCTCTGCCTCAGCCCCCGCTGCCACGGCTTTGTCCTGAAGGACATCTGGAATGATGTCCAGAAGGTTGTTCAGCTGTCAGGTCTAATTAGCATATTATGCTTTTATTATTATAGATGTTACTAGTAATTTCTCTGTTGGATTTTAGCTTTTTTTTTTTTAAATGTGATTTTCTTACTAGTTGCTCTGGAGGTTATAATGCACATGTTTACCATCTACTTCAGATTAATACTGACTTAATTTTGGTAAAATATAACATTTTTCCTGTGATACATCTTCATTTTCTGTGGAGAAATAAAGCAGAGCCTTTGGGCTCTAGGACTCCAGGCCTGGGATACAAGAAGTTACCCTATTATAATTGACATTCAATAAATTGCACGTATGTAAAGGATAAAAGAAAAATAGACATTACCATATTAATATATTTAATTAGTTGCCATATAATTACCAAAGTAATATATTTAGCATGGAAAATAGATTTAAAATCTTTATACAGAATGCTAATACACCAGCCCTCTGAACAACCATTAAGTGATTACCTACTGTATACTGCACTAGAAACACTGGGGATAAAGAATAAAAGCAAGAATAATCCATCCTGTGGAATCACAGAGGGAAGGTGGGGAAGGGTGGGGTAGGTGGGAAGAGATCAACCAAAGAACTTGTATGCATATTAGTATATGCATAACCCCTGGACACAGCAATAGGGTGGTGAAGGCCTGGGGCAGTGGGGTGGCGGGGGGGGACAAGAAGAGGTCAGTGGGGGAAAGAGCGGGACATATGTAATACTTTCAACAATAAATATTTTTTAAAATACAATAAATAAACCTCTAATTCATAAAAAGAAAGAAATTAATGTATGATGAATAGAATAGTAATTATTCACAAGTCTCAAACTTTCCATGTGGATCTAAAATCAAGTAATTCTGAATTCTTGCTATCAATACATCTAGAATCAAAATTAAATTAACTTTATTGTAACAAAAATTAATTATCCAGTAATTCCCATATTATTGGGATTACTATACTTGTACTAAAGAAAAATGAAAGTCTTTAACTTATAAATTTCATTAAAGTGTTCAAATTAAAATGAAGAAAATCAAAGTTTCAAAAAATGTATGAATAATTAACTGTTTATGCTATATAGTTCTTGATTGTGGAAATTTTGATAACTGATAAAACTTATACTAAAAATTTAACTGTTTTTTAATAAAATTAAATAAAATCAGGGTGAATATACATTTTAATATATTCATGATTACTAAATAAAAAGATTATTTCACATTCTTTACATCTAAAACTATTGATTTATTCTTTGTTAACATACATTCACATATACACACACAGGTGTTTATCTTTACATACATACTAGAGGCCCGGTGCACGAAATTTGTGCACAGGTAGGGTCCTTAGGCCTCGCCGGCAATCAGGGCCAATTGGGGCCTTCTGGCTGCCGGCTGCAGCCTTCCTTCCCCAGCTGCCAGCTAGGCCAGGGACTTTCTTTATTGCACACCACCCCCTGGTGGTCAGCGCACATCATAGCAAGCGGTCGAACTCCTGATCAGTCGAACTCCCAAGGGAACAATTTGCATATTAGCCTTTTATTATATAGGATCTGTCTATTGCACAACAATAGAAAGCAATTAAACTATAGGAAACAACATACTTGAAGGAGCACATAACTTTCAGTTTCTAAAGCCATAGTCAGGTCTTCAATAAACTAAAATACTCAGCAAATTGATTTGATCTGGAATGGAAACTAACAATCATAACATTAACTATCATTTTCTGAGTGTATTGGTCATGGTTCTATGAACTTCAGTCGTTCATCAATTTGTTTTACCTCTTTACTCTTTCATTTACTTATTCACTTATTCATTAAATATTTATTGAATCATTAATATGGGCCAAGAATTATTCTAGGCTCAGTCTTCAAGGGTAAGAGAATATCATTCTTCTCCAGGAGTTTAACAATCTAGTGAAGGGAGCTGGATATTAATCAAATAAGTGCTGAGAATTATAATAACAAATGATAATAAATACTATGGTGAAAATGTATGGGAGGCTGGGATGAGTGTCTGAACCAATCTGTGGTAGGGGTAGGATGTGGTCAGAGAAGAATTCCCTGAAGAAATGAGGCTCAGGCCAAGATTTGAGATAAGTAGGGCTTAACTAGAGGAAGTGGAAATAAGACCACAGAGCCAGATGATTTTTAAACATGGCTTTTGTTGGTTGTGTAAGATCTGTATATAGGAAGAAATGAAATAGATTGACCATGAGTCATCAGCTGGAGACTATCAGTCCTTAATCCACCAATTTTATTCATTCTCTCTCATACATGAGAACAATTCAAGAACCTCTGCCCTTTCTCCCCAACTCAACATTGCCAGAAATAGTTTTGGTATCCAGAAAGTAGGGAACACTTGAATTAACAAGTTAAATTTTTTTCCAAAGGGATTATAATAATATACATTTGAAATGTAATTCAGGTCTAAACATTTTGAAAATAGGAAGAGAGACCATAAATTAGGTAAACTTACATTTGAACATAGGATCAAATATATATTTTGAAAATAAGGAGAGTCACATTAAATACAAAGGAGATTCAGAAAGAAGGCGAGTCACTGAACAATGTTAAGGACAGAAATCAGTAAGATGTTTTTATTTTTATTTAACTTGAGTTGTGAGACACTGTAAGAAATAAATGGCCACGCAGCCGGCCTGGTTCAGTGGTTGAGCATCGACCTATGACCCAGGAGGTCATGGTTGGATTCCTGGTCAGGGAACATGCCTGGGTTGTGGGTTCGATCCCCAATAGGGGGCGTGCAGGAGGAGGCTGATCAATGATTCTCATCATTGATGTTTCTATCTCTCTCCTCTTCTCCCTTCCTCTCTGAAATCAATAAAAAATATTTTTAAAAATAAAGAAAGAAATGGCCTATAGTATGTTATAATAGGAAATTGAATGTCTTGTGTTTTTTCTCCTCAATCATATAAAGTTAAACTTACAAAGACATTTCATGGGAATGAATGCTTGGCAAACAAAAAAATGCAACAAAAAGATTCATTTTGGTTATTTTTATACTTTCTTCAGAATAGACATGTTTGAACCTTATAAATATGGAGTTGTAAAATGTATCAAAATTTCATTTTAGTAAATTATCATGTGTCTTCCCAAGCAAGGGGATGTGGACACTGTGGGCCACAATGTTTAGGCCTTTGTCTGACTGTCCACAAGAAAGCAATTGGCTTCCCAGCCTGGAGCAGCGGCTGCCACAAGAACAGAATGAGCCACCCTGGTCTCTAGCAGCTGCTGTATTGTAAACACAAGTGAAGTCACCCCAAGTGGAGACAAAAAGGACTTTAGGGATTCACTCAGGCATGCTCTCCTGCTCTGGGGAGTAAGCCATGACTGGGCCTGGGAAACAGCTGCTGCTGACAGACCTATCAGGGGAGCAGCTGAGACATGGAGGTGCTCTTCCTGAGCAAAGGCTTAAAGCCAATGGTACCTCTCACAGGCACTGACACAAACGACTGTAGGCGCCTCATAGATTCTTGTCGTGGCGTGACTCTATTACACAGAGAAAATAAATGATGGCAAATGGTAAAATGATACTAGGTATCACCTTAGGGGCGTTTCCAGTGTGCGAGGCATTGAGCTGTGCCATTTGCAGATGCTCTGTGATCACTTCTCTTTGCTGTTCACACACCAGCAACAGCTAGAAAGCGGTGCCGCCACCACCCACAGGCAGAAGGCAGGTCTCATCAGCTCTGTTTACTGGCGAGGAGACGAAAAGTGTTCACCAGGCTCACAATATTCAGTTGTACCGAGGAACCACATTTTTAAACCAATTCCTTGTGGATGGAGTGGGGTATCAGGCTGTTTCTAATCCCATTACTTCAATGATACAATGAATACCTCTGCATGTACCATATTTCTCACATGTGTGACTACATTTGTAGGAAATGCTGGATTGTCACTTATTTTGGTTTCTACGGGTCCTGGCAAATGGCCCTCTACTTAGGATACATGAGTTGACTCTCCCACAAGCAATGCATGAGTGTTCCTGTCCCTAGTCCCATTGGTAACATGTTTTCAGGAGGTGACTCTCGGTGGGCTCCTGGATGGGGGCTGGCCACCAGAAAGACCAAGCGATGATTACAGGCTTGAAATATTCAGCCTGTGAGATAATAGTTAATATAATTTGTGGTCTCTGCCCCCGGTTGCTGGCACGGGGCTCCTCAAACCCTTGTAAATTCCTAAGTGATAAGAGCACTAGGAGCATCTCTTATTTTAATGAGGAGACTCCAGATGGGCTCCTGGATGGCTCCTGGGTGGGGGCTGGTCACAGAAAGACCAAACCATCATTTGAAGCTTGGAATGTCCAGCCCTGCCCTCCCCACTTCGCCAAAGAAAGGAGAGGGGCTGCGATGGAGTTAAAAATGGACCCTGCCTACATGTGGAAGCCTCCATACAAAATCCTACTGGGAAGGGGTTTGAAGAGCTTCCAGGTTGGTCAGCCCATCCATGTACTGGGAGGGTGACACACCCAACTCACAGAGACAGAAGCTCCTCCACTCATGACCCTCCCCCTAGGTACCTCGTCATCTGGTGCGGGGGCCTGATTCGGCGGGGATCTCCCTTTTCCGCGTCCAGCACAGAAAGAGAGATGAAACCGGTTCTTGGTAGAGGCAGCCGGGGATTGAGAAATAAAAGAAAGAAAGAGAGAAGACACAGAGATAGATTTAAAGCTGGGTCCCGGGTGGGTCGCTGCCCTCTTCTGCTGGAGAGACAGACGACCCTGAGCCACGCAGCACATTTATTTATATTCCAAAATACAAGGGGGTTTCACTGAAAAACTTAGGATCAAAGGAGTTTGGGTGGGCCCAGGTCCTATTCATTCCCTCATTCCCAGTACTAGGACTGGATTTAACGTATCAAGGCCTGGGTGGGCCCAGGTCCTATTCATTCCCTCATTCCCGGTACTAGGACTGGATTTAACGTATCAAGGCCTGGGTGGGCCCAGGTCCTATTCATTCCCTCATTCCGGCCCCTGGATAAAGGAGTCAGTACTGGTAACAGTCTCCGCCTTCTTGGGGAGGCTGTTTCCGAGAAGCGGCTCTGCCAGTATCTCGGACTCAGCTGACATCAGTTTAAAGAACATCCATGTGCATTCCCAGGGGGCCCTCCACAATCTGACTGTGAAGACATACAAGAAAGACCCTCATGGATGTTGGTATTATGTTTCTGCAAGGCAAGCGATGCCCATGATTGCTGGGAGTCACCGGCAGCTAGGAAGAGGCAGAGAAGGAGCCTCCTCTAGCCTTCAGAGAGAGCGTGGCTCCACTGACACCAACACCTTGACTTTGAACTTCCAGCTTCCCAGAACTGTGAGAGAATAAATTCCTGTTGTTTTAAGCCTCCCGGTTTATGGCACTTTGTTAAAGCAGCCTTAATAAATGAATACAGTTGTTTAGACCCTGTATCTTTGCTTCTGAGCATTAAAACTCACATAATCAGCCCTAGATGGTTTGGTTCAGTGGATAGAGCATTGGCCTGCGGACCAAAGGGTCCCAGATTCGTTTCTGGTCAAGGGCACATACCTCGGTTGCAGGCTCCTCCCCAGCTCAGGCCCTAGTCAGGGCTCATGCAGAAGGCAACCAATCGATGTGTTTCTATAACATCAATAGTTCTCTCTGTCTTTCCCTCTCTCTTTCACTCTCCCTAAAAATCAATGGAAAAATATCCTTGGGTGAGGATTAAAAACAAACAAACAAACAAAAACCTCACATAATCAGAAAATGGCTGGCACCGTTCATTCATGCTCTTCAATTTTAGCTGGATCTTTAACATCATTCAATTGTACTTGAAGACATTTCTGGTCTTCTTGTTTTTAACTATAACTGTGTTAATCTTTATCAACTTTCTTCAAACCACCCCAAAGGCCACCACTGCTCACTGCCATGTATAAACAGTAACTCTAATTGGGATTCTGACTTGTGTTTGCAGTAGTCCATTTTTATCTGCTGTGATCTATCTGGTTTATGTAGGGACCATTCATTTAATTTGTCAGTAAATTAATTGGGGACATGAAAGGGACCACCACCCAGGAGTCCTTTAGGTCCTTAGGAGCAGCACAAATTTCTGCCATTTCTGCTGGGGTGTGAAATTGTTTTAATATAAATTAGTATTTTGTCTGGAGGAAGGCAGTTCTAGAGCTTCTACTTGGCCTTTCCGTTATGGGATAGCTCTTCCCACACAGGCCACGGAGTCCAAATGAGCATCTGACAACTACCAAGTGTATCCACTTCAATTATACATTCAGGGACCTGAACACTCTGTTAATCCAGGGGTCCCCAAGAGCCAGACATGGGCCAGGACTTCATTCATTGCTTGGCCAACACAGGACCTTACTCTACTAGAGTAGCCCGGATGAGACTGCAGGTCCTTGACTCAAAATCAAGTCAGACCTTAGGTTCAGCAGTTCTCAAAATGTCTGGGTATAAATAGCTCTTTTCCCAGACTATGCTCACCTAGTAAATGGCTCTAGATTCCTTTGGGAAAGAGTCATCAATGCATCCATTTACTGTGGTGTTACAGTGGTCCATCCTCATGGGGACCCAGCCTCTCCTTCAGTCAATATCTTATGGGTCTGAAAACTGCTACAGTTCTGGAAACTAGGCTAGGGATTGTGACATCGTATTGGGCTCTGTGCCCTCACCCTCCCAATTAATCATTCTTTATTGTTTTAGTAGTTTACATTGAACAATACCCTTGTTGCCTGCCCAGCTACTTTGCCCTAGGAACAGCATGCTCCATTAACCATCTTCATACTCTTGGTGGCCCATCGCCAATCCTACCATGGTGTTCATTGTGATAATTGCACCCACCTTGCTTCAAAGAATTAAATGCCATCATCTGGCTTCATTTTTCTGTGGCTTTCAGGGAGTCCAGTTCTATAGAGCTGTTCCCATTCTTAGGAAAGAATGGCCTCCAGAAAAAAAGGTACATTGAGCTCTACACAACACTGGTGCACCCTCAGCAGTGCATTCTTTATGGGTTTAGTTAAATGCATTGTTCTGGTCTCTCCCACAGCGGGTGGGCTTTCTGGCCTCACAGAGTATGTTCACTCTAGCATGCCCACATCTATTAGCCTTTTGATTCCTTGCTCAACCTTTTATCATGGACTTCTGAAATTTCTACTTAAGTAAATGTGAGCCATCGTTTCCCCAAGTGTCCAAAGCCAGCCTAAGTCTAGCAATGTATTAGCACCATCTTCAGTGGGCCCTGCCAGTTTAAATCCCATGTCAAGAGAGGAGGTTCCTGTATCAATAAACTCTTATTTTACTACATTAATATTATATATTTCATCCCACCTGATTTGGCACACTCCAAAAAGTTCTCTTAGAAACTGCCAATATATGTTAGCATATATTGTAATGTCCCTTTTCTCCCCTACGAAGCCCAGCAGTTCCTCAGCTAGGTATCATTTCCCCTAGTTATTGGTCTGGCTGGCAGGTGTGGGGATAGGAGGGGGTGGTTACATCCTGAGGTGGGCATGCATGTATTGTTTTGTTTTCTTTTGCTAGGTCTCAGCATCATCTACAAGGTGAGAATACTAGTCTTTAAAAAGGAAGAATGAGTCCATTCTGCTTATTTGGGGCCCTGTTTTTCATCAGAGAGCAGGTAGTTTTTGAAGAATAGGAAGATAAATTCTTCTGAGAGAAGAGTCATGGACCCAAAGTAGAATACAGACACATCATATTAAAAGTTGTTGCCTAATTCTTCTGGTCATCTCTGGAAAGAATGTGAAACTATATTTTTGACCTTTTCAAGAAAATACAAGGAAGTTATTGCTGAGTCAGGATGCTTAAATTATTGCTTAGATACTTCACATAATTTTCTAGTTTTGTTTATATCATTCCTATGATGTTTTGAAAACATCCTAAGTATTTATGTGTCTATCTGTTTATATGGACTCTTAGGATGATCACAAAACCTATTAAAAAAGTTGTTTCACCCTAGCCGATTTGGCTCAGTGGATAGAGCACCTGCCTGCAGACTGAAGGGTCCCGGGTTCAATTCTAGTCAAGGGCACATGCTCAGGTTGCAGGCTCGATCCCCAGTAGGGGGCATGCAGGAGGCAGCCGATCAATGATTCTCTCTCATCATTGATGTTTCTATCTCTCCCTCCCTCTCCCTTCTTCTCTGAAATCAATAAAATATATTTAAAAAAATAAATGTTTCTCAAACTTCAGCATTTGGAAAATCTGTTTCCTAAAATATAATTACTCACTTCTTCCTTTCATAGCAGATACTTTATTGGGACATTTTTAAAATATGTTTTTATTGATTTTAGAGATAGAAAGGAAAGGAGAGGAGAGAGACACAGAAACATAGATGAGAGAGAAACATCATTGATCAGCTGCCTCCTGCATGCTCCCTACTGGAGATCAAGCCTGCAACCCAAGCATGTGCCCTGGCCAGGAATTGAACCCATTCATGGGCCAATGCTCAATGACTGAGCCATACCACCAGGATATTGGGAGAGTTTTATTTGAAGAGTGGGTGAAGAGAAGAGGTGGCAGGAAGGAAGTACATGCTTAGGTTGTACCAATATCAGTGAGTCCCAACTGGACTATACCCAATGTAATTTATTTGGGGATTGAGGCAGGAGATCTGTGGCTGTTTGTAAATAAAGGTAGTTGATGAAATATTTTGTGGTGAGAGAAGCTCTGGATTTGGTATACCTTTGCTAAAGTCCTAGTTTCTCTATTTAATAGTTGGATCACCCTAGCCAAGTCACTTAACTTCTTTCTCCTTTAGTTTCCACATTTTTAAAGCGAGGATAATAATGCTATGAGATCTTCCAATCTAAAGGGAAAAAAAAATGGCTGTTAAAGTATTAACTAATATTCTGGACATCAATGTCTTTGTAAATTTTTAAAGTCCCATTTGGGTTGTGACAATGTTCCTGTTGTAATTACTATGGAACAGTTGTAAACGGAAGGCAAACTGTTTATTCCTACAGTGTGAATTTGCCACTATGGGGTAGTACTTTGTTTCCTTTAAAATTCCTAAGATTTTTATTTTTTAGTGTTTCAAACTAAATATGTATTGGTAAAAATAACTTGTAAACATTGTATGTTTAAATTAATGTTCATTTCTCATTTCCTACCATGACTATTGAAAAACTTTTTTTTTTTTAACCTGGAAAAAAAATCTGCAGGTCTTAACCACAGAGAAGGCAAACAGGCTTTACTTAATTGCTCCAAAGGATATTCTTTGTATAAATTTGTAGATATGTCTGAGAATCAAAAGTCAATTTCTAAGTATGAAAAATTCTATACAAGAAGATGACCCTTTATTTCAAAGTAAAATTTGAGTTTAAAAAGAAAATCAGTGTCTTTTTTATATATGTTGAGGTAAACAGTTCTAACCTTTCTTTCCTTTCAGCCGTAATGATCTTCATTCCTAAAGAAATCACATAAGATTTGTTTGCTGATTAACATTATTTTGACTATATCCTGGCCTATTGCCACTTCTTTTGAGTCTGTTATTCCAAAGTGACATCAGATAATAAGCAGCATTCAAGTATCTATACTAATAAAAGGGTAATATGCAAATTGGTCAGGATGCCCTCACAGTAACAACTGAACAGCAGGCTGCGTGGGGAGATCAGGCCGGCAGGGGGGCAGTCAGGGGCGAACAGGCCAGTGGGGGGGGGGAGGGCAGTGAGGGGTGACCAGGCCAGCAGGGGGAGCAGTTGGTGGCAACCAGGCCAGTGGGGGGGGGGAGTGAGGGGCAACCAGGCCAGCAGAGAGGGGCAGTGAGGGGAGACCAGGCTGGCAGAGGGAACAGTTGGCAGCTGGGCTTAGAGGACCCCCCCCCCCCCAATGCACGAATCTCATGCACCGGGCCTCTAGTCCTTTCATAAGAAAGATTCTGGATAGTCAGTCCTTGATCCTCTTTCCCCACCCTTAGCATCTCCTGTTTCTTTCCTTCCAGAGATATGTTATTGTTATATGATATACATAACATAATTACATATAATAATAGAAAATTATATCATTACAATTTTCATGTGAAGTGAAGGTTTTGTTGATTTTAGATTACTCTTTGACTCATGGTAGAAAGAAGTCCTTGAAGGATATCATCCTGTTAAAGAAACAGCCCTTTAAAGTGATTCTCCTGCATAATAACAAGCTTACAATGGGAAATAATTAAGTTCATAAAAAATAATTATGTGGCTTGTGTAGCATCCCATGTTTTTAAATTTTTCACCAGTATTAGGACCAATCTGTCCACAAGTTTTAAATTTGGGAATCATCCAGTTTATTCCAAAAATATCAGGCAAACTGGAAGGGGAGAAAGAAAATAATGTTTATCAAGTTGAATTATTTCAGTTGGCTGTTCCCTTAATCAAAAGCACTGGGATAACTGCCAAATCCATTCCCTTGGGTGGCATGCCACACACTCCTCGTAGAACCAACATACCAGGAGCGCTTATAAAGGTGAGCCCTCTGCTCAGACAATTCAGGGAACTGGGAATTCCAGTGGTTCTATACACCTTACCCTCAAGCCCTATGGGGACTAGGACCCCTGATGAAATCACCCATCTTTTCAGATCCAAGATCTTCTGTGGGGTAGATTAGCTTTTCAGGGAGGCATGTGTGTTTCAGGGGGGAAAAACAGCCCCAAAAAATCAATATTATGAAGCAATTTTGTATTTGGAAAACCAAAGAAAAATGCTTATTTTGAAATTTTTTGTTGTTGTTCATTTGGTTTCCTAAGGGGGACATGGATTTCGAAACATTGAATGATGTTCATACTTTTTCATCCTTTCTGCTCCTGTGAGAATTTGCCTGATTTTCATGCCAGAGCCAGGACCTGTACTGAGAGTTGATGTCAGCAAGACCACCAGCTTCCCAGGGTGCAAAAGAGAGAAATCCAGCCCCCGTCAGCCCTCTGGCCCAGGGCACAGATGCCCTGTGTTTGTCCCACTCTTCTTTTCCTTGGTCAGCTTTCCTGCAGAAACTGTAAACCCAATGCCTGGGCCCCACGTGAAGCTGAAGCCATGTGCCTAGGGAGTGAGCTGATGGAGCTCTGGATGAGAGTTTGGATACCAGGAGGTGGCCATCCCAGACAGAGCAGTTTTCTTCCTTACCAGTCTCCTGAGAGAAAAGTAGGAGGGAAGAGAGAGGAGGGAAACCCAGTTCACATTTATCAGTATGGGTTTACTTAAGTGTTTTGCTAAGTAACCATAGAAAAATACATTGAAACCAGACTTCATTACTGCAACCGGAAAGAATTTCTCATGATTAATTGCTTCAGAGTCTTCAACTCCTAAAATATAGCTCTGTTACTGAGAATGCACTAAGAGTTCTCAGAAAACCCAGGGACAAAGTTAAAATCACATATGCTGGAAATATCAGGAAATATTAATGCATACATATAACCATGTAATCTTGATTATTTCTTATGGAGAAATAAAGATGGAAGTCAGTTTACCACACAGAGGAACCAACAAGAATTGACAAAAAGGCCCTAACTGGTTTGGCTCAGTGGATAGGGCGTCGGCCTGCAGACTGAAGGGTCCCAGGTTCGATTCTGGTCAAGGGCATGTACCTTGGTTGCAGGCACATCCCCAGTGGGGGGTGTGCAGGAGGCAGCTGATCAATGTTTCTCTCTCATCGATGTTTCTGACGCTCTATCCCTCTCCTTCCTCTCTGTAAAAAATCAATAAAATATATTTTTAAAAAAGAACTGACAAAAAGGATGATGAATTGGGTAGATTTCTATACCTAAGATTTACTGAATATTTCCATTTCTTCTCAATCAATGTTGATTCCAGAGGAGTAAAGTCTAAAGATTTTGTGGTCTCTATGTTCTCTAATTAAAAAAAAAAAAAAAAAAAAAAAAAAAAAAGCACCTATTGCACATAGATCAATCTTTTGAGAGTCCTGAGGATCCCCAGCCTCAGGAAGCACAGATCTGGCGTCAGATAAGAGTGGCCGAATCTCTTCTATGCACTCACCGACATAGACTCTGATGTCAGAAACCAAAGCCTCCAGATTCCAGCCAGCATCCCACCACCAACCAGCAGATGCTGAAAGGACATGATTACTACAATGGGAATGCCTTTGATTGGCTTAGTGCTTTGTTTACCTCTATACACAGTCCCTGACTTACGATAGTTCCACTTACTTTTGACTTTGCGGTGCTGCTAAAGCAATATACTTCGAATTTTGAATCTTGATCTTTTCTTGGGCTAGCAATATGAGGTATGATACTGTCTTGAGATGCTGGGCAGTAGCAGTGAGCCACAGTGCCCAGTCAGCCACGCCATCAAGAGGGTAAGCAACTGACACTCTATAGTGCATTGTGTGGCCAGCACTTTCTGGATATTGTGCTTCATGTGGTAAGTTCTATGGTGAAAAATGAGCAGAGAGGAGGAGGAAGTGTCTTAGGGAGAGGTGGTTGCAATTTTCGTCACGGTGGCCAGGAAAGGCCTCACAGAGAAGGTGACATTGAACTAGAGACCTGAAGGAGGTGAGAGATATCTGGGGGAAGAGTGTTACAGAAAGAGGGACCCAGCAAGTGCAGCTCTGAGGTTGGAGCTTGTCGGCGGGATGCCCAGGAGGCCCATCTGGCTGGAGCCCAGTTAGTGAAGGGTGATCAGAGCAGATGAGGTGAAAGAGGTAAAGAGGTGCGGCCTGGAGGTGAGAGGCAACCCCGACCACCCCCAAATCCCATTTCTATAATACTTCATCTGAATATTGTATTGTGTGTTTACCACCCCAAATGAAACATTTCTGAATCGAGCTTCTATCCCTTTAAGAACCATGCTTACCTTCAAATTCACCTTAGTTTATAGAGGCCGTCCTAAACAGCCACGTTCACGGAGAAAGGAATCCTTTCAGAAAGACCTCAGAGAAGATATGAAAAGGTTCTTTGAAAGTTATCACGTTTTGCAACTGACTTTCAATGCACTTGTTGCCAGCTGCAGTGATTGGTTTAAGTAGATTCAATGGTTTTTTTGTGGGGTTTTTTTGTATTTAATAGTTGATTTTTTCCTACTATTCTCAAATAACATGAACATTCTGAGCTTCCTGGTATTCCCTTTACAAGGAAACTGACATCATGAGAAGAAGCATTCTTTTCCCCCGGTAATGGTCCCAGCAGATGTCGGCCCATCTGAGGTTCTGTGGTTAAAGGACATAAATTTAAGAACGAGTCAAGAAAACAGACATCCAAAACATCACCTTCATGAGTAGTAGTGCTGTGTTAAATACTATGGTTTGGGGTTTTGGAGTAGAAAGAAGTACTTTTACTAAAGTTACTGCCTAGATGACTCTACTCAAGGGTGAGGGAGGGGTGGTCACATTCCCCAACTCAAAGAATTCTGGTCCTAAACTCAATCCAACCTGCCCTTCCGCTGCCTCTGAAACCAGAATCAAATCCTTAACTCCTTCTTAGCTCACGTTGACTTCTATCAAATACTTATTACATGCCAGCACTTAAGGACACAGTGAGATTTAATCCTCACAGTAACCTCTTGAAGTGCGTACTATTTTTATTCTCCTTTTACCAAGGCAGAGACGGGGGCTTAGAAATTCTGCTTAACAATTGTCTGCTATGTGGTAACTCAGGCCCAGGGCTGTGACTCTTTATTATTAGACTAAAATGCCTCTCCCAGGCACACTCCTTGCAGTGTAGGTCCATGGACTCCTGAATTTAATCTCAAGCATTCTAATGGAAAGGAGAATCCTGGGTAGGAAATGAGTTCGTGGCACCTAGAAGCTCTAACCACTAACAACAAAAAGAGCCCTCTGGCAGAACATGTTGGCAATTGCCAGATGGCAGGTGGTTTGGGGGGAATGGGTGAAAATGGTGAAGGGATTAAGAAGTATAAATTGGTAGTTACAGAATAGTCACAGGGATGTAAAGTACAGCATAAGGAACATAGTCAATAATATCATAATAACTATGTATAGGTGAGATGGGTACTAGACTTATTGAGGTGATCACTTTGTAAGTTGTATAAATGTCTAATGACTGGGTGGTACACCTGAAACCAATATGATATTGTAAACCAACTGTAGCTGAAAGATAAAAATTAAAAAGAACCTTCTGGCAGGAGAAACAGTGAGTATCAGGTGTGAGATCAGCTATTCTGGCTGGTTCCTGCACAGCCACGGCCTCGGCCTCAGCCGGGAAGAAGAGCTGGAGGGTAGCCGCACATGCACTGAGGAAAGAATCCAGTCTCTTTCTGTCCCTTTTCATTTCTATCTTTTCAGATTTCTGGGCTTGGAAATCTGCCAGCAAAGCCTGGGAACAGCCTTAGGAGACCTGTTGGCAAACTCCCCTAGGAGTTGTTAGCCAAAAGCGTGAAATCTTTGCCTTATCTTGGAGACTGGTCTGCTGGGAGTAACTCAAAGGTATTGTTTCAACCAAGATCACTAGTTGAGCAAGGGAGTCATTGTGGCTTAAGAGTTCACCTTTGATTACTAGGTCGAGATAAGAACTGTTCTCTCCCTTTTCCCCCTCTTGAGACCTTAGATAGTGAAGTACTTTTGACCTTGTGCACAGAGATCCTCTTTCCCACTGAGAATAACGTGGGGAGGAAGGCGCAGAGGCGGCAAGCAGCTAAAGGCCCATGAAACCACTTCTCAGCATTCATGTTTACAGCATCAGCCTTCACTTAACCCGCAGGCAAGTGGTTCTCACCAGCAATCAGGAGGAACCATGACATTCCTAAGGCCAGCCGTGGCCCTGAAAGGGTTCGGCCAGGCCAACCCAAAATATTGATTATTTGAAGCTAAAGGCACTGGCGTAATAGGAGTTGCAGGAAGGGCTCTCTGACCTCTCCCTTTATACCTAAAAACAGACCATAAAACTTCCCACTAGAAAGGTGCCCTCCCCGCACCAGGGACAGAACATTCTTATCACCAGAGACTTGTGTACAAACAAACCTATTAAAACAACCCCTAACTTCCACTAGTTTCCCCGGAGCATTTTCTCTTCACTGTCTCCCAGTTCACTGCCCCCAGGCCAACCCCCTTTGTCATACCTCCTCCCAACTTATCATTCTTTGTTTAAAAATAGATCTAGGCTGTAGGGCTTCTTCTGCTCATCGTTTTTTTCTTTTGAAGACTCCCACGTATGCATAAAATATCAAATAAAATGTGTATGCTTTTCTCCTGTTAATCTGTCTTTTGTCAGTTTAATTCTTAGGCTCAGCCACAGAACCTAAGAGATGAAATGAAGTTTATCTTTCCCTAGAGCCCTCTTGGAATGCATGGAAACTGTCTTTTTTTCCAAATAACTGATGACATAAACTAGCCAAAGTGATGACATGTCTCTTCAAAATATTTTTCTCCCTTTTTGTCCTTATGTATTCTATTCATGATCATTGAAGAAAATTTAGAAATATAGATAAACAAAAAGAAAAGAGATCAAATTAAAACCACTCAAAATACCACTACCCAGAGATAATTGCCATTAATAATTTCATACAGATTCTTCCAATGTTTTTCTATTCAAATATAAACATATAAAAGTTTCATATTTTTTTAAAAAGGGGGGGGGATCATATTCTACACACAGTATTATAACTTGCTTTTTACTTAACAATATGCCATGAAGATTTTTTATGTAAAAATTTCTCTTACCACCTATAGATTAAAATATATTAGCACCCCATCATTTATTAATCAGTTTAGTATTGTTGACTGTGTAGGTAGTTCCTTTTCACCATCACACTTAGCAACAACATTATGGAATCATACAAACATGTTCAAGCACTTGCCAATTTTTACCTCAAAATAAATTGTCAAAGCTGAAGCCAGCAGTTTATTAAGGTTTCTGAGACACCACCGTCTTCCAGAAAGATTATCCCACGCTGATTTCATAAGCAATGTTTGCAAGTATCATAAAGCCCCAAAATAATCCAAGGAAAATAATTACGGCTTTGTCAGGAGCCACCCCCCAGCTCTCACATATCACTAAAATAATGTGAATGATTGTCACTCTGTTGTCCACATCCCAAACGTGTAAAATGAGACAGGAGCAGAGTTAGATTATTATACCAGAACAATGCAGAGTCCCAGGGGCCTTTGCAGTGTGCAGTGAGAAAACAGAGCCAGCATTTGGTGTAAAACGCGAGTCTGCAGTAGCTGGCAAAAGCTCAGAGGTACAGAACTTACTTACTAATCTAATACTTAGATAGCACTTACTGTGCACCAGTTACTCTAAGTGCTTTATAAATCTCAAAGTATTTAATTCTCACAATAACCCTATAAAAAGGCAGATACCACTTTTATCCTTATTTCACATATGGAGAGTAAATAACTTGGAATTAGTTCTAGAGCCTGTGCGTCTAACCACAAAGCAATGTTGCCTACCAGGGAATAACTCTGATCCAACTTTGAACACCTGCAACTGCTCCCACATATGCAGGATAGTAAATACTCAATTTTCCAATCAAGCAGGCAGCACCATTCAACTGGTATTGTCACAGGAAAAAAAAAAAAGAATGAAAACTGAACTTTATGCACAAAGAGTCATGCAAGATAATTAAAAGGATTTTAGATAACAACGTGTTCCCTGTACCTGATTTAGCCCAGGTTTCATTTGCCATTTATTAATTTTAACTATTACTTTTCTTGGGCACATTCAACTTTTCCTTTAGTAAATTGGATCACTTAAGGCCTACTACTTTCTTTCTTTTTTTAATATACATATATTTTTTTCATTGATTTCAGAGAGGAAGGGAGAGGAGAGATAGATAGAAACAACAGTGATGAGAGAGAATCATTGATTGGCTGCCTCCTGCACACCCACACTGGGGATCAAGCCTGCAACCTGGGCATGTGCCCTGACCAGAAATTGAACTATGACAGCCTGGTTTGATGCTCAACCACTGAGCTACACCGGCTGGGCAAGGCCTTCTACTTTCCAAAGCCCTGTGACACACCATTTAATTTCCCAAATAACAAATTTTGGAGGTAATTAAGCTTAGAAAAACTAAATGGTTTGTTTATGGTTTATGGTCACTTGGGTGTATAGATAAGCGAGGCAGGACATGAACTTGTATCTTCTACTTCTCCACTCCTGTCATATCTCCTGGTCTCCATGAGCTGGCAACAGGCATCAAAACCAAGCAGAAATGTAAAGAAGTGCCCTGATATATTAAAACACATAGGTAGTTAGATTGATAGGTAAATATCTACACACACACATACACTATAATATTTCATAGATTTTGAATGCAACCGTCTGGTGAACTCACCTTCCAGAACTCAAGACCACCTGACCAATTGACTGATTGACTAACTCACCTCCAGTCAGCTTCCTCTTCCACACAACACAGCACTGATCCTCAAATTTCACCACATCTCAAGCTCTTTGGCTTCTTTTCTTCCCGCAGTTGACAGAGAAAGTTAAGGCCATCTTTTATTCATTTATTCATGTGTTCACTCATATGGGAGAACTTGCCCTAGCACCTTCTACACTACTTACATAAATACCCTTAGTCTCTCTCAACATGCACACATACTCACACATGCACACACACACACAAGCATGTATGCATGCATGTACACAGTTATACCCTGCAATTTTGTATTCCCTCTGGCTTCTATAGTATATAGCTGATATCTCAAATTTTTCTCTGATTTATTAAAATATTATGTTAAGATGTCTCCAGCATACACAGGGCCCCATATACTAACCACCTAGCTTTGACGAATCGTAATAGTTTACCTCAGTTTTTTCCTTTTATTAGAGGAATACATTATGAATACCATAGAAGCTCTTGGATACCTCTCTTTAACCCTTTTTCTTTCTCTCCCTCACTGAAGGTAACCATTGACATGACTATGTCATATATGGTTTACATTTTTTATTATTTATACATGTATGAACTATTTAATCCTTTGTACTTCTAAAATTTTTCCTTAATTGGAACACTGGAATATCATTCTCAGATTTTCCTTGTTATTTGAACATCGCTTTTCAGGTTTACTCATGAGGATACTGTGGCAGGCAGTCAGATAGGCATGAGCAGAGCAAGGACGATGGGCCAGGTGCAGAAGGTCACCAGGGCAAGAAAGCCCCGGATGCCTAGCCTTGGGCAAAACTGGAAAAACAAGCACCTTGCCCCCAGGATAACCTTTTCTCCTGCAGCATATTGTCGGTCATTTGGTTTAGAGCCCATGACCTTTCATATCGCTGGTCATGTGGCTCTCAGACCCTCCCCTGACCATTTCTTCTCTGGCATGTCGCTAGTCATATGAATTAGACCCCCTTAGAGGGGGAACAAACGAAGAGGCTGGCTAATAGCCCTGAAGCATTAAGCCCCCAGGACAATGAGGTTCTGACCTGCATCAAATATATCTAGGCATCAGTCATGTTTCAGCTTCAGGCACAGAAAAGCAGAAAAACCAGACAAGGGACATCTTGGCTGATGTCAGGAGTAGCTGCATTGATGAATGGCCCCGGCCCTGTGCCAACCAATCAGTAGACACCACAACCCTGAAAGGACACACCTGGAAAGCTGATGAATATTCTACTGGATTCTCCCCTGAGACCTACAGGTAACACACCGAAGACCAGGACGAGGAGGAGGACACATTGTGGCTCTCTATGGAGCACCCCTGTGCCTTTCCCCACCCCTCCCCCCAGGCATGTTTTCTTTCTCCTAAGCTCCAAGGGCTCTTCTTCTGCCTCTGGAACCTGTTTCCTGAGCCCATTTCTTCTATGGCTCACTCCTACCTCTGTGACTTCCTAAATATATTTTCTCTTAGAGTTTGAATCTCGTCTCTGAATTCTTTTTTAGCCAAAATTCAAGTACTGAGGCTGCTAAACCAAGGTCTCCGGACATCTAACACTGGTGCCATTTCACCACCAACAATACATGCAGTCATAATTGTAACTGCATTTGGTAGTATGCCATCATATGTACATGCTATAATTTGTTTATACAGTTACCTTTTTATGTAGGTTATTTCTAATTTTTTTTTTTTAAAATTACAGGATTTCATTTCCTGCTCCTTCACAGAAACTAAGCCCCTCACCCCAGAATGGTAAACTCCCCGGGACTGCAACAGCACAAGCTCACACACTCACCACTCAGGTGTTGAGCTCCCTCTCAATGTGGAGACCACGAGAATGTCTCTCACTTTTTGAAATTTAGCTACACACTTAAAGCATGTTTATTATCTTTTATCCAATATATTTAGGTGTTACTTAGCAAGGATGTTTTCAGGTTAGCTGGTCCTTCTTATCACCTGAAATGGGAAGTCACTACCTTTCTTTCTCAACTTCCCTTTTCTTTGGTGGCATCACATTCTATCACTTCTCTTCCTCTTTGCTCCTCTTCCATTCCTTGCCCTTTAAATATCAGAGTTATCATAAGGTCTGTCTTGTCTCCTTTCTTACCCTAATGTGCACTTCCTGTGTGATCATTATCAGACAACAATGTGCCAATGACTCACAAATCGGCAACCCAGAATTCTGTACCCAGAATTTTGACTTTCAGATCTGTAATTCCAATGATCTGCTGTATATTGTCATCTGAATGGGGTTCTGACCTGCATCAAATATATCCAGGCATCAGTCATGTTTCAGCTTCAGGCACAGAAAAGCAGAAAAACCAGACAAGGGACATCTTGGCTGATGTCAGGAGTAGCTGACATTTTAAATTCAGCATTTCCAAACCTAATTCCTTCCTTTCCTCAAATCTGCTTTTTCTTTTGTGCCTCTGAGAGGCAGGCAGTCAATCCACTCCACACAGAAACTTGAAGTCACTCTCGACTCCTCCTTTCCTATCAGCCTCCACATCCTGTTATTCTTCCAGAGTAATCAACTATTACATTGCTTCTCTTCTGCTCAGTCCTCCACTTTCCCACCTTTTCAGGCCTGTGTCATCTATCTTTAAGCAATAGCCCAGAGAGAGAGATGACAACAGCCTGAAAAGTTAGTTCCCCCAAATGGGTGAAAATACCAAGGATATGGATTCAGGATTCAGGTAGGAAACACCAATATGTAAAATAAGACACAGTCTATTCTTTAATTCCTGCTCTTGCTCTTGACTTCTCTTCTTTGCCACCCACCTTCCAGGACATCTGCTTAAACATCCTGGAATAGTGAATCACCATGCGTAAGGAAACCCAGGAGTATTGGTTTCTTGGAAGTCTGGCAAGTGAATCATATTTCATATACTTTGCCTTTAACAATTTCATTTGGAACAACATTTTCACTTTCTCCAAATATGTAATGTCTGTTGAGAAATTTAAACATGACAAACTAGTACATGGTTTGTTCATGGCTGGAAAGTGTTATATACTTTTGGTAGCCTATTTTCACTTCAGCATACACTCATCTACATCCATTTTTGAAACCATAATTACTATCAATAATTGTATCAATTAGGGGAATGCTAAGTATTTTTAACAAATATACCAAAAATACATAATGTCCAAACACAACAATTTTATTTGGGATGGCTCAGCATTTTTTCCAACGATCCTAATACTTTCATATTTGAAAACAGACCAAGTGTGAGAATGTGTTCTACTGTATTCCAATCAATGAACACAGAACTCTTAGTACATTAGATATTCCTTAATTCTTTCCTCAGTAGACTAAGAGGTTTGGCTTTGGTCTGGTTTTCTTTATATTCCTGAGATATCCTTATGAAATTCTTCAACTTAGGCCAGTGTCTGGACAGCTAAAGATATGGCAAGTGCTGTAACATAAGTGACAATGGAGCTTACCTATGTAATTTGTCATTAGCCATGGATAAATAAGAGGATTGCTCTCTGGAGAACTCCCAAAGGCAATATAGCCAAATATTTCCACAGGTGTAAAATATCATTTACCTCATTGTGTAAAAAGAGGTTTAATGAAATAGTTTATGTAAAGTACCTAGCAAGTACTTGGATACAGGAGATAGATAAATCAACATGCTGACTATACGCTTATACAGGCAGCACTAGAAGGCTATATATCCAGATATTAGCAGTGATTTTCTACTTGGTAGTACTTTGAGTGTTATTTCTTTGACCTATCTGCATTTTCTGTTTATAATAGACATTTATAGCTTTATAACAAGAAAAATTAAGAAGTGGTTTATAATTTTAAAGATAATATTTTAAATTCAGTGCAAGTATATATTAACTCATCTCTCTTTACACCCCAAATTTCCCTGTTAACTGAATAGTCCAAATTACCCATTTGAAAAATGGGTCCTATTTTTCCATTAGGAGTTTAACGTGTGTTTAAATTTTTGTTAGTGACATTCAGATATCATCATAAAGCATAAATGAGAGAAAATGCTTTCTCACCTAAGAAAGTAATCATCTTTTGCTTCAACATTGTAATTTGGAGGGAAAATACTCATGGCAAACAACATGATCATCGTAACGGCATTTTTATTAAGAGTTGGATCACTACCCAAAAGTCTAGGTAACCCAGATGTGCCTGAAATTCCACGGTGGCTTCTGTTCCACCCTGTGCCTACTCTGAAGCCAAACTCAGCTTTTGCCACATCTCCGAAGTCTAACACTACAATGTATTCTTGAGTAATAACCAAATATTTCTAGGGCAAATTAGGAAAAGAAATTATACCACATATAGCCTAGAAAAATGTAATAAAAGCTAACCTTCCCAGTTTGCCCCACAGTCTCTTCTCTTGCCTGCCAATCAAAAAATTTTTTTCTTATATTCCTAACTTACAAATCCAGTGTTTGGCTTGAATTCTTCAGTTACCAAAAAGATACCCAGCCAGGCCACTAACAATACTCTTCACAAACAACAGCCATCACCACCACAATAAAAAACCAGATCAATAACTAGTGTTAATTAAGTCTGGCCTGTGGGTGTTTTATGCTTCATCTCAAGCAGCTTATCAAAAGATTCACCATACAAACAGGTATATGTATGGTGGTAGTGGTGGTAAAATTCTTCAGCTAAGAGAATATTATTCTCACCAAGTGGATAAATATACAATGTAGTCCTATATCCTTAAACACGTATAGATAAATATAAAATATTGTGACATGGCCTCTTTCAATTCTGCTCTCAACTTGCCTTTGCCCTGAGCTTTGGCTTCTGATGGAAATGAGCTGGCCCCTGGTGACAGGACTGGAGCTCTTTGACTTGGTGTGCAAGAGTTTCTCTTATCTTTCTTCTCATAAAGCACATTGCCGTGGCTTCTGAGAACACATGGAGTCTTAAGTATTTTATTAAGGAAACTTTTTTGAAAACCTAAAAAGAAAATTTCTGTACTTTTGTATAACACATTTGACTGATCAAGATGAATTTTCATTGGAAATACATAGCAAGCTTCTGCATTCCTTTAATAGTATGTTTCCTCTTACATAGAAAACTGTCTATAACATGAGAGCAAGAAGACTTACCTTGAGAGCTGTCATAAATCCAAATTCAAGCCTTTTTCTAACTATTTACCCCATCACTCAGCAACCATGTAGTAATTGCCCAGTTACTCTTTCCAAGTATGTGGGCTCTGGCTTGGAGAGCCAGAGTGGGGAAAGAGGAAAAGCCAGCCTACCAAGTTTCCATCAAATACGTCTACACTCCAGACATGGCTTGAGTCACTCTGACTCTACTTGGTTATTAAAATTATATGGAAACTTTTTCTACTCATTGGCACTGCTGAAACCCCCACACAGCTGGTTTCCAGTCTAATGTGTTTTTCTCTTACTGCTTTTTGAAACGTAAGAGAGTTTAATTCTTCCACTTTCATCCCTGCTGAGTTGGGATTTCAAAATTTTATGCCTGCATATTATCTAGGTTATTCCCATTTTAAAAGAAAGACACAAGTTTAGATTTTATGTGACTTCTTCATTTGCTATGTCTTCTCAAAACCTAAGTCACCCACCGTGTCTGAGGTGGTCATATTCCACGGTTGTCCTAGACGTACCTAATGAATACATGCTTCCCGCCGCAGATCTGCTGGCCCTGGACTGCCCCGCGTTCTCCTTCTCCTGATCCTTTCCCCACTATCAGCATCCTATCCTCAAAGTTTTACCAACAGGTCTTAGGCAACTATCATCTCATGAAATCCCAGAAAAATAATTGAATGAATCAGAAGAAAGATTAAAATTAAGCAGGATTTGTTCTCACTCAGATTTAAATATATGGCAGGATAAATCATGTTATTGCATCCTTACATCTAAGCATAAGTCTCTCTAAGCATAGTTCAGTAGAACTGAAACTCTTGGTGCTTTTATAATAAAGCTTAAATGGGGACAGATAAGTTTACTTAGCATTTGCTAAGCTCCTTCTCAATGAGACACATTGATAGTTACTGGTACAAAGGTGAATAAGACAAGGTTCCTTCCCTCAAATTGCTCACAAGCATCTACATAAATGTGGTACAATATATGCACCAAAATTACTTTTAAGAGCAATGATGTCGACAGAAGTTCTGAAGTTAAGGTACAAAACAAAACAAAAAAAATCCATTATCTATTTTTTTTACTATGTCTCTTGCCAACAATGTAACTGAATCTGTAACATGTCTTATAATAGTACATCCATAGTTGTTCAAAAAATTGTATTTTAAAAATTGTAAATTGTTTTATAGTTTTAGTAAAATACATTCTTTCTCTGCAATCTAATTTTTAAGACTAGTCTAAATTCTTTTCACATTGAAGTATATAAGCTCATGGTAATTTTCAGAGCAAGTAACATTATAAAAGGAGCACTTATCACTTTTCTAAGTATGTTTTTTGTGTTATATCGTTTAATCTTACAACAGCTATTAAACTACCTAATTTTACCCATGAACATGAACCACACAAAGTTTATGCAATATGATACAAGAGCCCTGACTTTAACCACTGCGTTGTACTTCCTCTTCTTCCTTGTGTTTTTCCTAAAGCACTTGGCAGGTTCTTCTGGGTATTAGTTTGTACAGATTGGCTCCATTCCTCCACATTTACAAAAGTGTATTCTTTAGAATACTACAACTATATGCACAGGTTGCTGGTACCTTTTGTTTTTAATTAAATTCAAAGTATTTTTTTAAAAACAAAAAAGTAATGAAGCCTTTTCAAAGAACAAATAATGCTTAGAACTTTTCAAACATATAAACCTTTTGTAATTAAACATCCCAGGTCTATTAGTCAAGGTTCTCCAGAGAAACAAAACAAATATCTTGTTGTATATGTATATATTATATATACTTATTATATATGTATATGCTATACACTATATACATATACATGTATACATAAGGCTCCTTCCAGGGAGGAGCCAATACGTTGTTCAAGTCCAAAGACATAATGTTGCAGATGAAATCTGAAGGAAGACTGCTGGAAAATACCCCCTTGCTTGGGATGGTCAGCCTTCCGTTCTATTTAGATCTCCAACTGATTCGATGAGGCCCACTTGCATTCCAGAGGGCAATCTGCCTTTCTCAAAGTCCACCAATTTAAATCTAAATCTTATTCAAAACACCTTCACAGAAGCATCCAGAATAGGTCCAGCCAAGTTAACACATAAAATTAATGATCACACCTGGAGAGTAGGATTCCACAAACTCACTTTAGGAAATACTGCTTTAGCTGGGTTATAGGCAATTGAAACTCTTGTCTCCCTAAATATCTTGATTAACTGATAGTAATAGACTGTAATTGTGGGACGATAGAATGAGCACTGGATGTGGGGTAAAAGAAAATGTATATTATCCTGGCTCAGCACTCAAGTAACTTTGTGTTTAATAAATAATCCAAACTCCATTCTTGTCAGGTTTGTTATATATGAGCTGAGAATAATCAAACCTGTATCAAAAGATTGTAGAGTTAAATAAGGAGACATGTGAAAGTGTTTGATACATAAATTGAAAAAAGTGTTTCACAAAGCAATCATAACTCCAAAATACAACAATGCCAAATTATATCTCTGACAATCAACACACTTTGCATTATTTAAATATTACCAAAATGAGGTATAAGTTAAACCATATAAAACGGACAATGGTTAACAGTTTTTGAGTTATAAGAATGTCAATTTCATATGGCTTATCCTAATATTATAATTTGACTAGAAGGTAACATGCAGAGTTATATTTGGATTATTGCTAACAAACTTGTTATTGCCAGCTAGAACTTAATATACCCCATTTATCATTTGTCTCTAACTACAAAGAAATTTTATTTTGGTACAGGATGACCCAGAGTAACTGTGAAACACAACAATAACAGAAAAATATTGATCACTTCTTTGAGTTGGTTGCAATTTTTAAAAATATCTCTTTTATCTAGTTTTTTATTCTTAAGGTGGATTCCAGGAAATGGTTATGAGAGCTATGAGAAGAAAACATTTTTTTTTTCTAACAGCTATGCTGGTTTTCTACTGGTCTTTGAACACACCAGGCATGCGCCTTGATAGCTTCCATGTACCTGCCTGGTTAACATCTCATCTCTCCAAGTCTTTGCTCAGATCTCACCTTCTTAAGGAAGAAGATCTTGAATAGTCAAACATGTTGCTGATTGACTAGGAAAAGGCAGTTGGTTTCAGATTCAAAGGGACAGCAAGAAAGAAAGACATTTAGTATCAAAGTAATGAATTAAAGATTTCGTTTTAAATTGCTGTTCTTAATTTGTGGAAAACTCGGCTTAAATGCTATAAGATGCTAAAGTCAGAATCTGAAGTGATAGTTGATGAAATCTCTGCAGAACGAACCCATTTTCTGAAATGAGATCCCGAGAGAAATGAATCTGTTGCCAAAGCCAGTTAATCTGAGCCACTGTGGCCAATCTATTTCTCTGTGTGGTTTTTTTTTTTTTTTCCAATATTCCAGAGTAACGGGATTAGACATGCCATGGTTCCTTTTTTTTCCCCTTAAATTGCTAATGTGGTCATAACTTATAAAAATATTCTTGGACCTAACCAATGAATAGAGATTGTAATATCACAGGCCAAATTTAAAGATCGGGGCAACCACAAACCATGATAGAGGATGCTACTAATGTGACTAACTCCTCTGGCAGGAAATATAGGACTCAATCCTCCAAATCACAGGGCAAAGATCAACCAGACACAATTCACAAATTTAAGTCACGGAAATTGTGCCTACGCCGAAGTGCAGCAGAAACAATTGCCTGGGTAATTCAAAGAGGATGCTTTCGATATGATGAAGAGAGGGAAGTGCTTCCATGTTACAGCCTCTGTTGTACATATTTGGTATCTGGTAACTTACTGAATCTCCACAACAGCTCCCGTGAGGTGGGTACTAAATGAGCCCCCTCACACAGATGAGAAAACTGAGTTGTAGAATTTAAGAAACTTGCTCCAGTTTTCACAACTTAAAAGCCAGGATTTTAAACCCTGGTGTCTATAACTTAGGAACTCGTGTTCTTATCAATTTACTGTCACCGAATCACATTCAAATTGAGAAAAAAATGATTCATTAGGATACTATTATACACAAACTTTACAGATATCACATTAAATAGACAAGACACTGCTAATCATTAGGCAAAACGTCTTAATCTCAAGAAATATGAAAAAAAAATGTTTAAGGTCTTTGTTCATCCTTTCTGTCAAGGGCCATTTGGATATTTATAACATCATTTGAGGGCCATACAAAATTACCAACTTAAAAATTAGCCTGCTATATTTGGTCAAACACTTAATTAACTCACCTCTAATGCCTTGGCAGGGCCAGACCAAACTATTTTTGCAGGTCTTATGGGCCCATGGGCTAGACATTCTCCACCCTTGCCTCAGAGATAGAGAACCTTATCTATAATAATAAAAGTGTAATATGCTAATTAGACCAGACATCCTTCCGAATGTCCTTCCAGACGACCTTCTGAACAAAGACAGGGCTGCGAGGGAAGCCCGGGTCCTGGGTGCCTGCCAGTGGCCAGAGGGAAGCCAGTGCCGGCAGCCAGGGGAAGGAAGGCCTACTCTTGCATGAATTTTGTGCATTGGGCCTCTAGTTCTTTAATAAAGTGAACCTTAACGATGGATTAGCTGGCCTCTCCAGATTTCTTCTAGACCTGTGAATCTTTAATTTACACATTTAGAAACATAACGTCTTGGCATAACTGAACCAGCCTAGCTCTAAGTCCAGTGTCGCCCTTTACTAGTTGTCATCAGCTACGTTTACACTGCAGATTTGGAACAAGTCAGAACACGAATTCTCTGTCACTGGAAGGCTGAGGTTTGTTCCTGTCTGGAAGTTTGTCCAAGCGTGAATCCACTGATTGAGGGAGTGATTGTGGTCTGCCAAGGTTGCTGTGTAAAAAGGAAGTCGTGTCTTCCAATAGCCTTGTTTGTGTTTTTGAAAACTGTTTCAGTTTATGTCCTGTTTCCATTCCCATGCCCAGCCCTCCCAAAGTAAACAGATGACAAGTAGTGGTGGTGGGGTAGCGGTGATGCAGGGGCGGGGATGGAGGTGGAGGAAGGAAAGAGATTTCCCCAGGGCAAGAGGATTTTCAAAGAACTCAAATGCAATTTGGAAATAAACTCTAGTGCCAAAACCAGATGAGACTTATAGCATCAAGATCAGCCCAATCTAAAAGGAGAAATACAGACTCCTAGAAATTTCATTTACTTATTCCAAAATGATCAAACACTGATGGACATTCTTATACTAAAGTCCAGCTAACTTAGTGGCTAAAGAGGAATCATTGGCACATCAATAGGTACACCTCCTTATTCCACTCATCCCCATCTATCTACTTCTACTCGCCCAGAACACTCATTTGTTTCTGATATTTTCTAAAGCAGACACTGAGCTGTCTTAATTCCAGCTGTGGTACTAAATAACCTGAACATTTACTTTTTTAAAAAAAGAAACAAGTAAATTGAGAAAATAAATTTCCAGAATTTTAACTAAGTCTGCAAAATAAGCCAACATTTAGAATTTCCCTTCTTTCTAAGTCTGCTCCCAAGACCTTAGTTGACCTCACTTAGATTGGAAAGTTCTCTTTCTACAAACAAGAATTAATTGTAATCCTTGATTCAGTAACATTGGAACTCACAAAAATGTCCCTCTTATATGCCCGTGTACCAAAATACATATAACTAAAAATAGCAATAATATGTGGTCTCTCTACTTAAAAGCAAGAAACGCTGTTATAGTAAATTATCATGTATATAAAAAACACTTGTCAAAAATTTAATTGATCAATATTTCAATGTCAGCAGAATAAAAAGTAAAGATATTACATCACCTGAGATGGCATAGTTCTATTGTCCAAAAGTAAAAAAATAATAATAATAATTCAAGAAAACTGGGGTGATGATTGTTCACCACCCACATGACTCTCCATTAATTCTCAGCTACACGTTTCTTGGGTACAAATTTGTAAAAAAAAAATCAAGATGTTTATTGAAATGTCAAGTAGTCATTTTCTTACTTGCTCCAATAAGTTACACTTTCTTATAAAAACAATTTTCTAAATCTCCAAAATACAAGTATTTTCCTGAGTAATTTGAAGTTCCCCTGAGGCAAAAACAAAACAAAACATTTGAATCTGAACCAAAGGAACATGGATTAGCATTTCCTCAAATATCATGTTCAAATATTACATTTAAAGGAAAGCTATGCCCAGGGGCCATGGGTCAGTAGTCTTTAATATTTACAATCATTGGTTGATAAAATTATGTGTGATAGTTTATTATATATATATATAAACATCTATAATAATAAAAGCATAATATGCTAATTAGACCGGACAGCCAAATGACCTTCCGGACAAAGCCTGGGTTGCGAATTTCATGTATTGGGCCTCTAGTATCCTACCTAATAATAGACAAATATGCAAATTGACTGTACCTTCGCTATGCCCGCAATTGGCCAGGAGATGCGGGGGGGCGGGACTCAGGGTAGCCGGGGTGGCCGATTGGGCTGGCAGGATGCTGAGCTCGCGTCGCCAGCGGCGGCGCGAGCTCAGCGTCTGCGCCATGGCTGTGCTGCGGCACAGAAGGGGCCTCTGGGGCAGCGAGCTCACGTCCCTCCGCGGACCATCAAAAGCGGGGGAGCTGGGTGCCTGTCCGCTCAGGCACCAGCGGACAGGCACCCAGCTCCCCTGCGATCGAAAGCAAAAGCGTGGGAGCTGGATGCCTGAGACTTCTGAAAGGCCTGGTGCACCAGCGATCAAAAGCAAAAGCGTGGGAGCTGGGTGCCTGTCCGCTCAGGCACCAGGCCTTTCAGAAGCCTCCGCCACGCCGGAGGCTTCTGAAAGGCCTGGTGCACCAGTGGACAGGCACCCAGCTCCACCGCGAAAAGCGAAAGCGTGTAGGGTACCCTACACGTGCATGATTTAATCATGCACTGGGCCTCTAGTATATATATAATCTTGATGATATTGAACTTTGTAATGAGTTTTTTAAAATACATTTTTATTGATTTTTTAAAATATATTTTTTATTGATTTAAGAGAGAAAGGGAGGATAGAAACATCAATGATGAGAGAGAATCACTGATCAGCTGCCTCCTGCCTGTCCCCCCACTGTGGATTGAGCCCACAACCCAGGCATGTGTCCTGACTGGGAATTGAACCATGACCTCCTCGTTCATGGGCCAATGCTCAGCCACTGAGCCACATTGGTCAGGCTGGTGAGGAGGTTTTTCATATAATACCAAAGACACAATTTATAAAAGAAAAAATTGATAAGCTGGACTTCATTCAAACGAAAAACTTCTACTCTGCAAAAGACAATATCAAGAGAATTGGAAGACAAGCCACAAACTGGAAGAAAATATTTGCAAATAAGACACCTTACAAAGGACTGTTATTCAGAATTTACAAAGAAGCCAGCATGAGATGGATGGTCAGAACATTGAAAGCCAAAGCTGGCCTGGTACTGAGCACTTATCAGTTTTTAAAGGTTAGCATACTAAACAACTAAAACTAAACTAAAGAGAATTAGGAATCATCCTGCTCTTGTTTGTAAAGGGCTATAGAAAGGTCAGTTTTCTGAATAAAAATGGAGATGTGATCAGAAATTAAAAACAAAGAATTTTAAAATCCCAACTGTAAGAAAACAAACAATCTGATTTAAAAAAAATGGGCCAAACACCTTAACAGACGCCTCACCAAAGAAGATATACGGATGGAAAGTGAGCCTACGGAAAGGTTCTCCACATCGTATGACATAAGGGAAATGCAAATGAAGACAACAACGAGAGGCCACGACACAACTATTGGAATGGCCCAAACTCCCTAACACAGGTAACACCTAATGCTAGTGAGGATGTGGCACAACAGGAACTCTCATTTGTTGGTGGTGAGAATGCAAAATGGTACAGGCACTTTGGAAGACAGCTTGACAGTTTCTTACAAAACTAAACATACTCTTACCATATAGTCCAGCAATTGTGCTCATTGATATTTACCCAAAGGAGCTGAAAACTTGCATAAAGAGCCCACGCAAAAACCTGTACATGATGTTTATAGCAACTTTATTTATAACTGACAGAATGTGGAAGCAACCAAGATGTCCTTCAGTAGGTGAAAGCCCATGGACTATCATTTAGCTTTTTAAAAAGAGAGAGTTATCAAGCCATAAAAAGTACAGAGGATTTTAAATCTATATTACTAAATGAAAGAAGCCAATATGAGAAGACTACATATTCTATGACTCTAACTATACGGCATTCTGAAAATGGTATGGAGATCATAAAACAACGATTGCCAGTGATGGGAGGGAATGGGAGAGAGAGATGAATAGGCAGAGCACAGAGGATTTTCAGGAAAGTGAAAGCATTCTATATGATACTATAATAATGGATAACCAAAATCATTGAATGTACAACACCAAGAATGAACCTTTAGGTAAACTGTGGACTTTGGGTGATTATGATGTGTCCATGTAGATTCATCCTGGGAAAAAATGACCATTCTGGTAAGTGATGTTAATAATGGGGAGACTATGTATGTGTAGGGATGAAGGGTTTATAGCGAGTCTCTGTTTTCTCTTCTCAATTTTATTATAAATGTAAAACTGCTCTTAAAAAATGGTCTTTTAAAAAAAACTATGAAAAAAAATATGGTACATCCATATGGAGTACTATGCAGCAATAAATAGGGTGAGGAAGATCTATATAAACTTATATGGAGTGATTTCCAGGGCATGTGTCAAGTTAAAAAGAAAAATTTTAAAGTATCTATCTTTTAAAATATATAGATATAGATATAGATATAGATATAGATATAGATATAGATATAGATATAGATATAGATATAGATATATAGATATAGATTGATTTTAGAGAGGAAGGGAAAGGGAGAGATGGAAACATCAATGATGAGAGAAAAATCATTGAGCAGCTGCCTCCTGCTCACTCCTACTGGGGATGGAGCCTGAAACCCAAGCATGTGCCCTGACTGGGAATTGAACCATGACCTCCTGGTTCATAGGTCAATGCTCAACCACTGAGCACACCAGCCAGGCTAAAGTATCTATTTTTTTCAAAAATAAATGCAGGCAGCCCAGCCAGCATGGCTCAGTGATCTTGGGTTGGATTCTGATCAAGGACACATATCTCCATTGCAGCCTGGATCCCTGGCCCTGGTCAGGGCATGCAGGAGGCAACCAATCGACATCTCTCTCTCACATTGATGTTTCTCTCTTGGTCTCTCCCCCTCCCTTCCACTTTCTCTAAAAATCAATGGAAACATGCCCTCAGGTGAGGATTTAAAAAAATTAATGGCACAAATGAACATCTAGTGCTTCCAGGCATGAAACACTGAGGACACTTTATCACTGAGGTAGTGTTCCTGCCAAAAACACCACACAGAGATCAAATCATGAGGAAATGTCAAACAGACCCAGATCGAAGGGCAGTCTACAAATAAATCCCCTGCCCTCTTAAAAAATGTCAACATTATTTGTTAAAAGCTAAGGAATTGTGGTGCATTATAAAAGATCAAAGAAAAAATACTTAATGCTAAGAATGATTCTGTTTTGGATCCCAGAATGAAAATTGTAAAGGACATTCATGAAAATATGAGAAAAGTTTGAATTAGAGCTATATATTAAATAATAGTATTGTATCCAGATTGAACTTCCTGACTGTGGTTTTGTGAATTATGTTCTTGATCTTAGGAAATACACACTGATGTATTGGGGGGTAAATAGGCATTATGACTACAATGTATTCTAAGAAAGTTTAGGGGAAAAATAAAAATATCATAAAGATACATAGCAAGAGTGTTAATAATTAGTAAAGCTGGGGGAATGTTACACAAGAGTTCTTGAAACTATTCTTGCAAACTTCCTGTATCTTTGAAATTGTTTCTAAATAAATATTTTTAAATGTGACTAACTTTATTGTTAACACTTTCAAATTTAAAAAATAAAACAAGCTCATTATAAAAATAGGCTACATACTAAAAGTTTAAAAGTAGCAGTTACAAATCTGTAATACCATGCATGACCTGTTAAATCATTGGTATCCTTCTTTCAGAATAATTTCACACATAAATATTTCTTATTAGGGGGTTAATGAGTATACAAAAGGAAAATAGAATATCACAATATCTGTGAAAAATGTAATTTTAATTTTTCTGACGGAAATTTCTATTTCTTGGTTGAGTAACCATTTAAAAGTGATTTAGAGAAATTATTTAGTCACTTTTAGAGAAACTCAGAAGCAATGAGGACACCCAGTTAGACTCAGTTCAGGTTTATAAACCTCCTCCACTTGTCTCCCCATACTGGGGCCCAAATTCTGGGTGATCTTATCTAGTGTCAGGCCTCAGTCGAGCAGGGGAACATTGTTTAGAGGGATTTTATCTCTCTCCACATTTTACCATATAGCTGAAATAGTTTTCAGTTTGTGTCCTGTCTTTTAGACTGTTTGTATTGCATATTTTTCACTGCATAAATTTTAAAACTAAATCCTACAAGTAAAGAAAACCTTTGTCTTTTTTTTTTTAATTCCAATGGCCCGGCCCATGTTGCTCAGTGGCTGAGTGTCATGTTGACCTATGAACCAGGAGGCCACAGTTTGATTCCTGGTCAGGGCGCATGCCCGGGTTGTGGGCTGGATTCCTAGAGTGGGGCATGTAGGAAGCAGCCAATCAATGATTCTCTCTCATCATTGATGTTTCTCTCTCTCGCTCTCTCTCTCTCTCTCTCTCTCTCTCTCTCTCTCTCTCTCCTCTCTCTCCTTTCCTCTCTGAAATCAATTAAAAAATATTTTTTATTGTTTAAAGTATTACATATGTCTCCTTTTCCCCTGATTGACACCCCCAATAAAAATATATTTTAAAAAATAAAATAAAGTAACACATTTCCAAAAGAAGTACTAGTATAAGAGAAAAGAGAACAATGAAAATAATAAAATATGGCTTTCAGAGGAATTAGGGAAAAATAGAAAACTTTATTTTATGATTCCTCAACAGAAAAAATGATTTACATATTGTCAACATTGTTTTATATATTTAGTTAAACAATGGTTTCAAATGTGGGTAAATACGTCTTTAGCTGCAAGATTTCAGAGACAGGCTGTGCCTTTTCTTGATAAAAATCTAGCCCAGTAAGAAGTTCCACATCTCGGACCCGAGCAACATGAGCTTTCAACCTTTCTTCAATCCAAACAGCTTCTGGTTTATGTTCCTAAAAAGAAGAAACAAAAGACCATTTTCCATGGGGCCTATTTTTTTAATTAATAGAAAGATCTCCCATTACTTAGAAGTTGTCCTTTTTCCTGTGATTTTTATTTTAGTTTTTAAAAAATTTGGTGTAATTGACATACAATATTCTATTAGTTTCAGGTGTACAACATGATTCGATATTTGTTCCTGTGGTTGTTATTGCCTTAAATATTAATTTGATACAGCTAAATTTTGTTTATTAAAATAAAAAGAAAACCAACAGTACAAAGTATATTACAGCAAATACAGACCACCACAAAGTCATCAAGTTTAGCCATTTTATATCCACTTCAGATGTACATTTTTTAAATGAAATATTACAGATAAAGTTAAGTCCCCAATGAAGTTAATATTACAGATGAAGTTAAGTCTACTCTGAACTTATTATTTTGTGAGTCATTGTGAAGCCAGTAGGTGTGTATCAATATACAATATATACTATTAATTTGTGGGTTTTCAAATTTACATAAGTAATATAAGTGGTATTTGATAATTACTTTTTCATTCAACATTATGTTTGTAATTTATTCATAGTGATATATCTAGATCTAGTTAAATCATCTGTTTTTAGCTATGTCTTATAATAGCACAGTTTATTTCTTTTTTTTTAAATATATTTTATTGATTTTTTACAGAGAGGAAGAGAGAGGGATAGAGAGTTAGAAACATCGATGAGAGAGAAACATCGATCAGCTGCCTCTTGCACACCCCCTACTGGGGATGTGCCTGCAACCAAGGTACATGCCCTTGACCGGAATCGAACCTGGGACCCTTGAGTCCGCAGGCCGACGCTCTATCCACTGAGCCAAACCGGTTTCGGCAGCACAGTTTATTTCTTATTGCCGTATTAATAGTATTTTGGGCATTTTAAATGTCCAGTAATCCTATCTAATAATAGAGTAACATGTAAATTACTATCACTCCGCTACACCCACGATTGGATGGCAAGAGGCTGGGGGGCGGGACTCGGGGTGGCCTATCCGGCCATTGAGAGGCATGGATCCGCGGCCGCTGAGGGGGCCTGCCGCAGACACCCAGCTGCGCCTCTCAACGGCAGGGTAGCCAGGTGTCCGCGGCAGCCCCCGTCAGCAGCCGTTGAGAGGCGCAGGGGGCGGGACTCCTGCCCCCTGCGCCTCTCAACAGCAGGGTAGCCCCCCTCAGTGGCCACGGACCATCAAAAGTGGGAGAGCTGGGTGCCTGTCTGCTCCGGCACCAGGCCTTTCAGAAGCCTCCACCGAGCTGGAGGCTTCTGAAAGGCCTGGTGCACCAGTGGACAGGCACCCAGCTCCACCGCGAAAAGCGAAAGCGTGTAGGGGACCCTACACGTGCATGATTCAATCATGCACTGGGCCTCTAGTAATACTATAATAAGTGATTTGGCACATGCCTCCTGAGTTCAAGAACATGAGTTTCTAACATATATCAATAAAATTTCTGGGTCAGAGAGTCCATGAAACTTTGACTTTACCATATTTAAGCCTAGCACAAAGTGTTTATAACAATTTGCACTTCCACTGGCAGTGGGTGATACCTCTGTTTCCCCTCATTCTCCCCAAACCATGGTGTGAAATAGGGTTTTATCCCTGTGCTATTGCAGGTAGGTATCTTTTCAGATATTTCTTGGCCATTTGACGTTGAAGAGGTTTTTTTTTGTTTGTTTGTTTGTTTTTAATTTCTTTATTGATTAAGGTGTCACATATTTGTCCTCATCCCCCCATTCCCATCCCACACCCCTCCCCATGGATGCCCCAACCCTCTGTTGAACTTAAGCATTGGTTAGGCTCATATGCATGCACACAAGACCTTTGGTTGATCTCTCCCCCCTCCCCCGACCCTCCCCTATCCTCCCTCTGAGGCCCGATAGTCCGATCGATGCCTCCTTGTTTCTGGTTCTGTTCTTGTTCATCAGTCTATGTTGTTCATCATTTCCCCTAGATGAGCGAAATCATGTGACACTAGAGATATACTTATAAGAATTGAATGTGCGACGAGCAATAATAGTTATGCTGACAGGCAAATGAATCAGTCTGTAGTGAGTTTCTTTCTGGTCCAACAGTTCTTTTGAGACCCAATATCAATGTCCACCAGTTCCTTATGAGTACATGTCGGCACTGACCCCTCAGCTCTGGATGGTGGACAAATGGTGGTAATGCAGGTCCGACTCCCTCTGGTTTGGTCTCGGCCGGATCCAGGGGCACGGCTTCACCCGGATCCAGGGGCCACGGCCTCACCCGGACCCGGGATCCAGCCTCACCCGGATCTAGGGGCACACGGCCTCGCCCAGACCCAGGATTCAGCTTCATCCGGACCCAGGGGCGCATGGCCACACCCGGACCCAGGGGCGCGTGGCCTCTCCCAGACACAGGGTCGCGTGGCCTCACCCGGATCCAGGGGCCCACGGCCTCACCCGGACCCGGGACCCAGGCTCACCTGGATCCAGGGGCCCACGGCCTCACCCGGACCCGGGGCCAGACTCACCCGGATCCAGGGACCCACGGCCTCACCCGGACCCGGGACCCAGGCTCACCCAGATCCAGGGGCCCACGGCCTCACCCGGACCCGGGGCCATGAAGAGGTTTTTTGCTATGCGAAAGTAAGTTCAGTAATTTAGTGCCGTGGATTTCTATGAAATCCCATGTTCTTTATTTATTTATTTATTTTCTAATATTCATATCATATTGGTAATTTTCAGTTAAAATTTTTCAAGTTAGAAAGCCTAAAAGTTTGTTTAATTAGATGAGTGTGTCTTAATAACTCTCACTTGACTTTAGCACAGTGGTATACTTGTTTTTTAAATATGCATGCTCAAAATAGGCAGCTATTATTTGAGCCAGAGGAAGTGTAAGAGGAAATTACGTTATGTTCCTAACCATTAAAGAATTTCTCTGTGTGAGATTCATAATATAAGTTAATTTTTTAAATAAATAGGCATTATAACAATTAAAGCTCCTATTTCCAATGGGATTCTAATTCATTCTTTTTTTTTTCCTGCCTTTACTATTTCACATTTCAGTAGCATTTAATATATTTTATTACTATTTTTTGTTTGTTTGTTAATCCTCACCCAAGGATATTTTCCCATTGATTTTTAGAGAAAGTGGCAAGGAGAGGGAGAGACAGAGAAATCGATGTGAGAGAGACTCATCAATTGGTTGCCTCCTGCATGCACCCCGACCAGGGCCAGGGCTGGCGAGCCTGCAACCAAGGTATGTGACCTTGACGGGAATCGTATCGGGACTCTTCAATCTGTGGGCTGATGCTCTATCCACTGAGCCAAACTGGCTAGGGCAATGTTTTTTTCATAAGGTTTTCTCCCACTGAGTTTATATTACTCTTCTCTCTCCTGGTTCATTTGGTATCCATCCAACTAAATGTTTACTGAACATCTGACAGTCTGCCCTCTTTTAAAATTGCAATTAAATGGTCTTAAAATATAACACAAAGCTTTATCTTGCAGGGGTGATACTCAAGCTCTTTGATACCAGAGAGTTCAATAGCACCAACCAATCTGAAGAGACCCAGCTATAGGCACTGCTCTAGTTATACCAGTACATCCCAACAGAAAGCAGCCTTACATATACACACATTTTATGAGCTGTATTTAAATGCATACTTTTGATTATATATATAATATATATATATATATATATATATATATATATATATATATATATATATATATTGATTATATGTGTGTTAGAACTGTTACATAAATAGAAGTATTTTATATCCCCCAAATACAATTCACTTGTTAGTTTTTTGAGGCAATATTAGTTTCAGTATTTTTCTCCCCTAACCACTCTCTTATACTCTCTCCTTAACCACTTAATAGTCTGGTTATTGCTTCTAACACACTAACAAAACTGCTTTGTCAAAGAAGAACTAATTGAGTGTATTTTTTTTTAGATCTTTTAATTATAGATGATCATATCAAACTTCTGAAAATTCCTCCTTTTATTTCCATAACTTTAACTACTTGTTTGATGACTTACTTGTTTGTGTTTGTTTGTTTCTTTTATACTAGTATTTAAGGTAGAGATTTCCTCAACCGATCTAAATTTTTTCCCTTCTGGAAGTATAGATATTTCCCTCAATTTGATCTTATTTAACTCCCATGGTTTAATACCAAATATATCTCTATAGTGCTAATATTTCTTCCAATGACCATACTTACATTGTTCAATATCTGCTGAATAACTTACAATAATCATAGTCACTTGGACTTGTGGCAACATTTTCATTTATTTGAGAGGAATTTAATAATACAAAATTGAGGGGGAAAGAAAAGGGAAAAGGAGGGTAGAAAAGTTGGTAGAGATAAGGGAAGAAAGGAAATAAATAAAGCAATATGAATCTAGTTCCCTAGATCAAGTGTGAAGTGGGCTTGTAATCTATCATTTCTATATCTGGTGTCTGTTCCCTTAAACCTCTGATAGTGGGAACACCTCCCCAGATTCAGTGGTTAGAATGTTTAAAAGTGCATACTTTTCATTCAACATGCTCCTTAAAGCAAGCCAACTATTTCATTGTGTGCTTATAGCACAATTATCTGTTCTAATGCCAGAGGAAGCATTGGCTGATTTGGGCTTATTAAGGTACGGTTTGCATAAGTACTGTACTTTTGCAGTGATTTGATTATACAGGTTTTACCTGTATACAATTTTACTTCATGTTGACTTTAGAATGTTAACTTCATAACCAGAAGTGATTTCTTGTTGATGGCCACAGTTAGCTTATTATTTATTGAGAAATCTTAGTATTTTATATGAAATATCTAATTTAATCCTCAACAATTTCATGAGGGAGCTGACTTTTTTTTAATACAATTGAGGAAAATGACATTCAGTTATTTATCCAAAGAGGCCAAGTCAATAACTGAAACCAGGATTTTCAATTCTAAAACTTGTTCACTTTATTCTAACCTACTCCTCATATATCCTCCTAGACTTCCAATCTGAAAACCATCAAGAACAAATTCATCCTTCCCAAAACAACTGATGTTCTTATGTATATCCTGGCTAGTCATGCCTCAATTTTAGTCGGTTTTGACTCTCATGTTGCCTTTCTCCTCCCCCATATCTAATTAACAGCTACATCTTATTAACTTCACAATTTCTCTAATAATAATAATTTGGTTTACGTTCAGTTTGTACTCATAATGTCTCATAAGTATCTTTATAGATTTTATATCCTCATTACTATAATGCAACTTCCTCAACATTTTGGAAAATGTCCAATTCATTAGTGATGATGTCTTACTCAATAGAGAGGACATCCTATTAATTTGAGATCACCTCTACTATGGATGATCAGGGACGGCTTTGATCATTTGTACTTTACCTCAGAGTATAAGTAAAAAATGTTAGAAGATGGGAAATAAAAGGGCATTCTAGAGGAGAGAAGAGCATGAGCAATGATGTTGAGGTAGGGAAACCCAAGATGCTTTAAGGTAATGTCAAGGACTTCGGTTGGCCCAGCAAGGGTCAACTGAAGGTAAATTGTGTACAGGTTGGGAGATTTGTGTTTGTTTATTCTTTTATTTGAGGTAGGTAGAGTTTGGGTATAAGAAAGTATGGTACGTGGTAATAAAAAACTAAATTTTAAGTAAGTTGGTAGTGGTGTACAGAGGTGAAGAGGAGGGAGGACAAAAGACAATGAAGCCACTTCAGATTGCTTTTCAGAAGGTGATAAGGGCCTAGACCAGGGATAGCAAATAGTTCCTTTCTTGCACACCCATTCTAATCAGTCCATAATGGCTACCTAGAACCCCTGTGATAAACAACACTCTACTCCTCATTCAGGAATAAAGGGGACCACCCTCTTTCTATCAGTCACCCACGTCTGCCACTGGGAGAGGAAGTGAAGACTAATGCTTACTCTTAACTAGATAAAACTCGGACAAGAAAAGTAGGAAGAGATTCTAGACTAGACTATATCTAGTCTATATATAGACTATATCTCCTGAGAGCATCATGTTTGGAAACTCTTTCTCACTCTAGGACTATGAGTGACCCAATGTGTAGCCTCTAACCTTTGCCTTCTATCTTTAGTCAGTAAAAGGCCACTCAAAACACACAAGTTCAAATTCTATCTTCAAGGTCTTGTTAAAATGTCACCTGCCCTATCAGGAAGTATTTTTCCTTTGAAATCTTATATCAATTTGGTCAGTTCCACTGTGTGCTACTGATCTCTTCTTCTATTTGACTAGGCTTCTAAGTGCTAGACGATTTTGATAGAATCATGTCTGATGTATCTGTGTGTCTCCCATAGTACATAGGATAGTGAAAGCAGTTATGTGGTGAACATCTGAAAGAAAAGAGATGAATCCCAATCTGGCCTAGAACCTAAGCTTTAATTTCCAGTCTCTACTAACCTATGAGATTTTCCATGTGAATGCCTGTTTCTACAAACTGGACATGCCTGAACTTAATTATTCTATCTACCTGCCCAAATAGTTCTCATTCCAAATTTCCCTCTTTCTTTTTCATAATTATCTACATTTAAAATCTCTGATTCATCTTTAAGTCTCTCTTGCCTTCCCTTTGGCTCTTGCATCCAATAAAATAGCAAATCCCCTCCATTCTCCACTCCCTTCTTGAAAGATTCTTCCTAATCCTCTCAGTCTGTTCAAGTTTGGCCCATCCTTCAGGGCCCAGCCCTACTCTTGCCACATTTTATGTTACCCTTATTGATCACCCCAGCCAAATGTGTTTTGAATTTGAAACACTAAATCCTTATTTGGCAATTAATTCTAACTTTGTGACATCTCTTACTTTTTAATTTGAAAAATAATTCTTCTATTATCGACTTGCCCATTTACATGTCTATATTTCATTTATATTTATTTATATTTCATTTATGTATCTCACTTACATATCAAAGTTATATGTGAACTTCTTAAGGGAAGAGACAATGTATTCCTCCTTTGTGCATTATAAAAAGTTTCTATTACAATACTGTGCACTTAATAGGTGCTCAGTATATTTGTTGAATAACTTCAGTAAAACACAATTATCAGGATACATATTTTTTCTATAAAGAACATATATGCAACTTAACAAAAGGAAGATAAACAATCCAGTCAAAAAATGGTCAAAGGACCTAAATAGACACTTTTCAAAAGTGGACATACAGAAGGCCAAGAGACCTATGAAAATATGCACAGTCATTAATCATCCGAGAGATACAAATCAAAACGACAATGAGGTACCATCTCACACCTGTCAGAATGACTATCATCAACAAATCAAAAAACGACAAGTGCTAGTGAGGATGCGGAGAAAAAGGAACCCTCGTGCACTGCTGGTGAGAATGCAGACTGGTGCAGCCACTGTGGAAAACAGTATGGAGTTTCCTCAAAAAGTTAAAAGTGGAACTCCCATTAATCCCACTTCTAGGAATATATCCCAAGAAATCAGAAACACCAATCAGAAAAGACATATGCACCCCTATGTTCATAGCAGCATAATTTACAATAGCTAAGGTTTGGAAACAGCCTAAGTGCCCATCAGCAGATGAGTGGATTAGAAAGCTATGGTATATCTACACAATGGAATACTATGCTGCTATTAAAAAGAAGGAACTTTTACTATTTGCAACAGCATGGATGGACCTGGAGAGCATTATGCTAAGCGAAATAAGCCAGTCAGAGAAAGATAAATAACACATGATCTCACTCATTTGTGGAATATAATGAACAACATAAACTGATGAACAAAAGTAGAGCCAGAGACATAGAAGCATAAAACAAAGCACCCAACCTAAGAGGGAACGCTGGGGGAGGGGAGGTGGCAGGGGAAGGGGGCGTGTAAAAGATCAACCAAAGGACTTGTATGCATGCATATGAGCACAACCAATGGACACAGACAGTAAGGGGGTGAGGGCATGTGCTGGTGGGGTGGGAGCAGCTGGGGAGAAGTCAATGGGGGCAAAAGGAGACTTATATAATACTTTAAACAATAAAGAATTTAAATTAAAAAAAGAACATATATGCAAGTTGAAGTAACTATTTATACATAATTTGCCTTGATCCAGAAAGATTTTAAGATGGACTAATACATGATATTCAATAAGGAATGTTACTTGAACTAAGTTATTTTGTATGTTTATATTTTTATATAGGTATATTTAATTTCAGATCTCATGTTTCAAGTTGATGAAGTTTGTATATTTACACTTTCATTCAAGAAACATTAATCTAGTGCCAACTTTGGGACAGAACCTTCAAGTTTGTGTTCAGAATCAAAGTATTAATAAGACACCACCCATTCCCTTATTAGTGAGTGTGAATAAAGTGTAAGTACATAAAATAGGCATGTATAAACTCATGTTCATGTAGGCACATACATGTTTAAATTGTTATTAATTACATGAAGACCAATAGTCTAAGGAAAAGTTTTTAAGTTAGATATTTTTCATACAACATCACCCATGAAACACCTAATAGAATATATTGTAGCCAGAGCCACTTTTATGAGAGCCCAGGTGAGCTCTGACTGATTGTTTCCTTAGGTCCCAGGGACTCTCCCGCTGCATACTCACAGGGCAGCTCTCCACGTTAGTAGGTTGGTGAGGGATGACATAGGATAGGACGTCCAGCCACCCAGGGCAGGTGTCGGGGGTGTAGCTCTTATTTTTACAACTAGTCAGCACCACAAAGTAGTGTGTTGGGATGGGAACACTGCTGTTGACATATCTGAAAACATAATTGAAAAGATTTGATGTTATACATTTACCTCTAAAGATTATAAATGCCTTGATATGTATTTTATTTTATTTTTTATTTTTTTTTGATATGTATTTTAAAGAAATGCCAAAGTAAAAAGAAAGTAAATGATTAGAAAGTACAAAAGCGTATCATGTACTTTTGGGCGGCAATGAGCAGAACAGAGATCTATTGAAGTCCAAGCTTGGTTATTTTACCATTATGGGGAAACATTAGAATACAAAGAAAAGTAGAGCATGATATCGTGCCTCCTGTGTTTCCCAGTTTTGTTGACTTTGTACTTCATAGTGACATTGTCTAAAAGCAGGGGCTGAGAAAGAAGCCCGGAACGGACTCCAACTCTAGCTATGCAATCGCACTGGATGTCTGGATTTGTTCTAATCCTCTAGCATTCTATGACTTACTAAGTTTCCTCAACTTCATAGTGTAGACATGGGGATAAATCCATACAACTGATATGACATTCCTTCAGTTTCAGATAACAAACATGAAAGTGCTTTAGAAAGTTTTAAGTGCAAAATAAAGTTAAGCTAGTATGAGTCCTCTAAAAGGAATATGATCTGGTGTAAGTAGTAACACATGGTTGTGACTTAGAATTTCTGCATGGACTCAGCACTACCCTGGCTTTGTATTCTGGCTTTACCACTTACCAGTTGTGGAACTTACGCAAGTTATTTAATTCTTCTGTGCTTCAATTTCCTCATCTCTAAATGGGGGCTAATGGAATCTAACAAAGGATGTTTTGTGGACTAAATAAAATATATGTGAGTGCTCAGAAAACACCTAGCAGGTAGTAAAGTGCTATCCAACTGTCTGCAGAATTATGAAATGGTGTAATATACGACTGATAAACACTGAAATAAGGACAAGGCAAACAAACACAAAAGGGTCACATACTGAGTAGTCATATATGTTACTTTATCAGAAGCTATCGATATAAATCATTGCTTTACTTACATGTCTAGGATTAGACAATACAATTGTTTAGTTTGGCCTTTTATACATTTTGATAATAAAGAGAAATAATGGATGAAACTTTTAAATCTCTCTATTCCTCTGTGCTGCTTTCAAAGGTAATTCTTAGCAACCTATTATGACCAGGTTTAGTACAAAAAATGTAGTGAAGTAGGACTAGCTTTCAACATGAAGCCTACACCCTCTCCTGGAAGATACTTTTACGAGTCATCTACTATTGGACAATATTATAAATTGTCATTACTTTTTTTTTTATTATTGCTGGACTGGTTCTATATTTATCAGCAGTACAATGTCTTTCCCATCTCAACCTTTACAAAATCACATTTTTCCTTTGCCCATTAGTTTAGAATTTTTCCAAATATAAATTTTGCTAAACTTTTCCTAGACATCATTATTTCTTTGCCCATTAGTTTAAATTTTTGCCATATAAAATTTTACTAAATATTTAGATAGACTAGTTAAAAACAGTCAACAATGACGTATGTATGAAAATATACTATGTAATATTTATAATACTGAGCTTTTATTTAAAATATTGAGGCTTCCCTTCATGATGCTCAATTGCTAAATCAAAGAGTCCATTTGGTTTCAAATTACTTACTCTGTAATTTCACTTGGATCATCAAAATGACCATCATAATTATAATCAAATACTGGTCCACTAACAACATTTACTCCATTTCTTTCCTTGGCATGTTCTAGGAGAAGAACCCTGTGGAAGTAATCCCATATTTCTAAAAATAAAAGAATAAGGTGTTAAAAATATCTACCTCTATTGAACATGCAAATATTTTCTATTATAGACATGTGCTTTAAATAGCATCAAGTTCTGCTTCAGTGCTAATTGGGTAATTCTGCAAAATAATCCATGCAACAAAAATAAACAGCCCCACCCGGCTGGTGCAGCTCAGTGGTTGAGGTCCCGGTTCGTCTCCGTTCAGGGCACATGCCTGGGTGGCAGACTCGGTCCCCAGCAGGGGGCATGCAGGAGGCAAGCTGATCAATGATTCTCTCTCATCATTGATGTTTCTATATCTCTCCCTCTTCCTTCCTCTCTGAAACCAATGAAAGTATATTAAAATTAATAAATAGCCACATTGATAAAAGCCTTTTGTTGTGAATGTAGTGCAGTCTTGAAATTACCATAAAATATGTCTCCAAATTTCTCCTCAATGCTGAGTTGCTTTGGAGACAGTGAATATTAAAAAAAAAAAAAAAGGTCACAATACACATACTGCCTTCTGACTCTAAGGTTAAATACCTTTCATTTACTTATGGTGTCAGTAAAATGTTGTTTTGTGAATAGTTATTCACCGTTAAGTTAGGATAAAAAAAAAATCAAAATTCTGCCCTAGCCAGTTTGGCTCAGTGGATAGAGTGTTGGCCTGCAGATTGAAGGGTCCCAGGTTCGATTCTGATCAAGGGCACATGCTGGGGTTGCAGGCTGGATCCCCAGTGGGTGGAGTGCAGGAGGCAGGCAATCAATTATTCTCATCATTGATGTTTCTATCTCTCTCTCCCTCTCCCTTCCTCTTTGAAATCAATAAAAATATATTTTTTTAAAAATTTATCAAAATTCTAACAAGTCACCTAAAGGTGAAGTAAGTTAAAAAGAAATTATGTCAGAGAGCCTCTTGTTCCTATATTTAAAACATTAAAATGAGATGACTCAGTATCAGGAACAAATTTCAATAAAAGATGTGTTTAGTTTGTAATGTTAAAGAGTCACTTCGGTATTTTTAAATTAATAATCTAAACATATACTTACTTTGGAATGCTTCATACATAGGGACCAAATTACTTGTAATTAAGGCATCATATTGACTATCAGAAGTTCTATTGTATGCTGCAAAACAAATACATTGTATTAAATCTAGCTACAAGAGAAAATATGACATACTACCTAATAGGCAAATTACTATTACATACTAATGTAAATTAGCAGTACTAACAAAAACACTAAGTACTCTCCGATAGGGGCCATCACTAATACACGCAGTTTTAGGCACTGTTACCAACCTTCCTGTATTTGTGAACCTGATAGGTAGGAAAATAGAATCTTTGTAGATGAAATCAAGTTAAGGGTCTCAAGATGAAGTTATCCTGGATTTAGGGTGGGCTCTAAATCCAGTGACTCAAATCCTTATAAAGAGAGGAAGGTTGAGAAGAGGGGATACTCGGGGAGAAGGCCATGTGAAGCCGAGGCAGCGATCTGAGGGATGCAACTACAAGCCTAGCAACACCTGAAGCCCCCGGAAGCTGGAAGAGGTAAAGAATTCTCCTCTCTCTCTCTTCTCTCCTTCAGAGGGCGCATGGCCCTGCTGACACCTTGACTTTGGACCTCTGGCCTCCAGAACTGTGAGAGAATGCCTTTCTGTTGTTTCAAGGCCACCAAGTCTCTTGCAGCAGCTCTAGGAAACTAGTATAATGCCAATATGAATGCGTAGTTATCGAATGTGCACAAAACAATAATGCTATTCTAAAGGACTCTTCCCAAATAAAATTTCCTTAAAAAGTGAGTTTTAACTCAGTGAAGACTGCCGATGACACTCCAAATGGTTGGCTCTGAGGACTCATGGGCTCACGCTGAGGACTCCAGCATGGTGAGCGCTGGGGGTGTGCTCTGGAGCCCCACTCCCTGCCTGCCAGCTGAACCACCTGAGCAAAGTGCCATGTGCCTCTGTTTCATTTGTCTCATGGCATCTATCCACGGAAGTACTGTGAAGGCTAAAAAAGCTGCAAGCCTGTACATACATGTGCATTAGAATACCTTTTATATTTAAACTACCTTGGGGTATCTTAAGTAAAACTGAAATGCAAGGCCAGTGGGTGGGTACCAAAAGGCAAGGAAAATTAAGTTGTTGGTTGACTTGACGTGCTGTTCATGGTCCTCAGATCCCCTATAAGGCTCTTCTACTTTTTTAAACTAAGCCCTGAAAGTTGGGAGGGCAATATAGCATTATCCCCTTTTCAGAGAGGAGAAAAGAAAACCATAAGAATTAGCTTACTGTGGCATTTTTAACAAAACTTATAGTGGAGAGTTAGAAGAAAGTTTCATTTTATCCTTAATATGTAGTTATAATTTCATTCCATTGTTGAGGCAAACATATATAAGTACCAACCAACATCCCATGGCTTAACAGATACAATTTTATATGCCAATTTAAAAGCATTTATTAGTAAATTGCTCAAGTCTTTTAAGGTTTATCCTAGGGTTTGCATAAATTCAGTAGCTCTAATTGTCTGTAGACATTTTAATAAGATATATCAATTTACTTATCCTAATTCTGTGTTAGAAGTTTACATTGTAATGCTACTTGCTGTCATTAACCCTTTTCCCTCTGACTATGAACTTCAGAATCTTGAAATTATAGATCTCTACATTGATCTCTTTGATCATAGCTTCCAGAAAAATGAAGCCAGCTTTAGCCAGTTTGGCTCAGTGGACAGAGCATTGGCCTACGGACTGAAGGGTTCTGGGTTCAATTCCAGAGGTCAAGGGCACAAACCTAGGTTGCAGGCTCAATCCCTGGCCCTGGTCAGGGTGTGTGCGAGAGGCAACCAATCCATGTGTCTCTCTCACATCAATGTTTCTCTCTCTGTCTCTCCCCCTCCCTTTCACTCCCTCTAAAAATAAAAAAAAATAAAATATCCTCAGGTGAAGATTAACAACAACAACAACAAAAAGAAAAATGAAGCCAAATATCAGGAGTAAACCCATCCCCAGAAGCTGAAATTGTTGAAAATCTCATAGGTGAATTAATTAAAACAACATTTCCCACTGAACAGGGAAGAGAGGTGAGTTTTTTGCATGTTCCCAAGAGAGATGTTTTCTTTAAAAAAAAACAAACTTAAAGTTCATTCTGCTGCTTAATCCACAGTTTGAAATGGTTGGGTATACAGCGTGAGTGAGTGAGAGGCCTGAATTCCAGCCGGATTTCTTTTCACGGGCACAGCTGCATCCTCGATGCAGTCCTTAGCTTGGGCAGCAGCCAGAAAAAATGTTTTTTCAGACGCTTGTGTCCCTCTCCAAAGAATCTTCAGTTTTAAAATTAAACTTAAACCTGCCGAACTTTCTGAACATCTGGGCCAGATTAGAGCTCATGTGTGGTTCCCGCTGCAAAATTTATTAGTCTTTATTATAGCTGTTGCCCTGCTTCGGGCCAGTCCACAACCACTGGAAGCCTCCTGGGCAGCTACTTCAGCCCAAGCAGATAGTTTCGCTGGCGAGTATATGTTTAAGGCACAAGCCCACATCCAGCTGATGAGGGCTTTCTAAGCTGCTGCTCTAAAAAAGAGTTATACTAACCAGGAGGATAGAGGAAGCCGTGGGTGATATTCATGTGTGGTAAATAGAAGGAACATTTTTGGCTCTCAGAAGGAGCAACCCTGACATCAGCCCGCAGACAGTCTGGGACAGTGGGAGGAAGAGGTGATGTGTCTCCCTGTTGAAAGAGAGAAAAGAAAAAAAAAAAAAAATTACGCCCACAGTTGTGGCTCACCCATCACCTTATATGGTTTGTAACTTCCCTAGAATGTTTTTCATTTAACCTTTTTCCTATTTTCTTAGTGAATCAGGTCTATGCAAGCAATGAAAATGGATGTCTTCAGCAGTGTTTTCTTCTGTGGTTCCCTTCTGGTGAGGGACACCAGGAGGACAAATCAAATACACCTTGGAAAGGAATATTTGTGGTATAAAACCTGAATTGAGAGCAGAGGAATAATGGGAGCTACTGCTAAAAAACAAAATCCCTTTCAGGATCTAACTTTAGGGGGGTGATATATGTTGTACTTGCAAATAAAAACTGAAAATAAAATATAAACTTTAAGAAAATACATATTGAACTACGGATATTATTATTCAATTGGGCAAAAACGTCTATGAACCTAATATTAGTTCACAGAAGCTGTAAGTGGTCTAAACTTACCTATTTGGGGATTTCAATAAATTTTAATTATGGTTTATTCATCATGAAATATAAGAATTTTTAAAATAATTTTCTTTGTAACTCTAATACCATACTGTATTCACTAGTAAGCATCCTATAAATGTGCTGACACCAATATTTAAGGTAATATAGTATTAAGTTATCAATATATTTTGATTAGCATATAATCATGAGTAAGTAAACACTTTGCTATTCATTTATTTTTTTCCAGAGATTTTGACTTATATGCCCTCAATTGCCTACAATGTATATATTTCTTAACAAATTTTATAATTTATAAAAATAATTTTAAATTACAATATCCTTCTTCTATGTACTGCTTTGCACTAAAAGCAAAAATTAGCTCTGGAGTCTAAAATGTATGCAGTAATCATTTTGTCAAACATTCACAATGAATAGCTTAAGCTTACACAATGTTATAAGTGAATTATCCTACACTGAGTGGCCAGATTATTATGATCTCTGAACGCATAATAATCTGGCCACTCATTGTATATCCTATATAATAAAAGGCTAATATGCAAATTGTCCCCTCGACCAGGAGTTCGACCAACAGGCAGGCCAGCCAACAGCCCATGTCCCCTCCCCTGGCCAGGCTGGCCGGACCCCACCCATGCACGAATTTATGCACCAGGCCTCTAATATGTGTATATATATATATATATATATATATATATATATATACACACATACACACACACACACACACACACACACACACACACACACACTCTGAGTGGCCAGATTATTATGTGTTCAGAGATCATAATAATCTGGCCACTCAGTGTATATAATAAAGAGGTAATATGCAAATTGACCATCACTCCAACACACAAGATGGCCGCCCCCATGTGGTCAAAGATGGACACCACAAGATGGACAGCAGGGGAGGGCAGTTGGGAGGGACCAGGCCTGCAAGGAAGGGCAATTGGGGGCGATCAGGCCTGCAAGGGAAGGCAGTTAGGGGTGACCAGGCTGGCAGGGAAGGGCAGTTAGGGGAGATCCAGCTGGCAGGGGAGGGCAGTTGGGGGGGACCAGGCCTGCAGGAGAGGACAGTTGTGGGCAATCAGGCCAACAGGGGAGGGCAGTTGGGAGGAACCAGGCCTGCAGGGGAGGGCAGTTGGGGGTGATCAGGCAGGGCAGTTAGGGACAATCGGGCCGGCAGGGGAGCAGTTAGGTGTCGATCAGGCTGGCAGGGGAGTGGTTAGGGGTGATCAGGCTGGCAGGCAGAAGCAGTTAGGGGCAATCAGGCAGGCAAGGAGTTGGGAGCCAGCAGTCCTGGATTGTGAGAGGGATGTCCGACTGCCCATTTAGGCCCAATCCTGTCGGGCCTAAACGGGCAGTCGGACATCCCTTGAGGGGTCCCAGATTGGAGAGGGTGCAGGCTGGGCTGAGGGACACACACCCCCGTGCACAAATTTTGTGCACCGGGCCTCTAGTCTCTAATAAAGCTGAGAAAAAAAAATACTAGATCAATTCACAAACGAAAAGGCAACATACATTGTGTGCTATATTCATAGACAGAAAATACCATGAGGAGATATAGAATAGGTAGGACATGAAGATAAGTCTGGGAAAAGAATGGACCTCCTAACATATTGCAATAGTGCAATTGGAAAACACTATAGTGGCCCTGGCCAATGTGGCTTAGTTCATTGAGCATCATCCCATGTCATGGATTTGATTCCCAGTCAGGGTACATGCCCAGGTGGTGGGCTCCATTCTCAGTAAGGGGCGTCCAGGAGGCAGCAGATTGATGTTTCTCTCTACCCCTTCTCTCCTTTCTCTCTCTCTCTCTAAAATCAATAAGAACATATTTAAAAAAAAAAAACACCATAGTGGAGCAAGTAGACTTCTCAACTTGATTGAATACACTTTTCTTTGCTCCCTTCTGAAATCTTATTAAAAGGACAGTAATGATAAAGATGTGTAACGGATGACAAGAAACTTTCAGATAAATATATTTGTTTACAATTGTAACCTGACAGACCAATAAACACCTACAAATAAACATCTATGTTTGAGGAAAGCACAAAGAAGCAGATTCCTACTGCAGAACCCCAAGGTAGAACTTGATGTCTCTTTAAGACAAGGGATGTGTATAGGGATGTAAAGAAGAGGATAGGTTGACAGTCTGTAGAACAGGTTAAACAGAACCTTCACTCACAGGAGTGGCTGAACCAAAGGAGTAATCAGACTAAAGGACACCCCAGAGAGCAGGTGTACCATCCTAAAAGCAATGGAATTAAATAAAAATCTATACACTAAATGATAAGATTCCCCCCAGTCTCATTGTCCCTATGTAGCCTGCCAATCTTACACCATGGGTCAGATTAAAAGTGTCCCTTTTTGGCCCTAGCCGGTTTGGCTCAGTGGATAGAGTGTAGACCTGTGGACTAAAGGGTCCCAGGTTTGATTCTGGCCAAGAGCATATGTCTGCGTTGCGGGCTTGACCCCCCCCCCCCTGCGAGTAGGGGGCGTGCAGAAGACAGCCAATCAATGATTCTTTCTCATCATTGATGTTTCTATCTCTCTACCTCTCTCTATCTCTATCCCTTCCTCTCTGAAATCAATAAATATATAAATATAAATATAAATATAATTATATTATATATATAGTATCGCTTTTGGAAAACAAACCATCCTAAAAGGAAAACTAGATACTGACAATTGGGAGTTCTTGACACATAGTCTGGTTCTCATCCTGATCAACCTATAGCAAAGCCTATCAACTGGCAAGCCCAGCTATGCAGCTTAGTGCCTCACCATTAAAATATGAGCTGATAGCCAGGGACCAACAGACATTTTGTGGGGGTGGGGGGCTAGCTCCTCAGAGAGATGAGAGTCTTTATAGCATCCACATAGAAGAAACAGAAAGCAATAGAAAAGGACAGAGATCACAGAAAGAGCTCTTGGGATTTAGAACTATGATGGCAGAAATAAAATATTCAGTAAAATCTATAAGATTAAGTTGCTGATGTCTCTCAAAAAGTTGAATTAAAGATGAGAGATGGGGAAAAAGTAGGGAACATGTGAAAACATTAGATCAGTCCAGAAAATCTAACGTCCTCGTAATATTTAAAAAAAGAATTATTTTTAAAATTCTAAAGCTAAACCATCAATTAAGCATATAGATAGAATAAGAACCTTCTGAGACACACAAAGTCTCAACAATGTATCTTCTCTTCTCCCTTTCTCAGGAAGCTGCTGAGTGAAATAATCCACCAAAACAAGAAGTAAACCAAGAAATATGAAGATATTTGTGTTAGAGGCAGTGGATTAACTCTCACCATTTATTTCACTCTCCTGGTGGCAGACACCAGAAAGCTAAAAGAATTTGTTTATACTCTTTCAAAAAAAAATTCATCACAGCAAACAGTTCTGAATGGCCAAGTTCCTTTGGTTGGCATAAATGGACACACAAAGATGTTGTAAAATGGTAGAACTATTGATTGCTGACTGAGTTAGCCCCACAGACTCCAGAATATTGTGAGGTGATGTTTCCTACCACACATCATTATCATTTTACTCTAACACTTCGTATGCTTAAGTTTTATTTGAAGAAATGCACAATACATAAATGCATCCATTGATGCATTTTCCATAATGTGAGGGAAATGAAATGGCTGTCTTCAACGGTTAAAATTATAAAAATGTTAAGGAAGGACATTGATTATAATTTTCCATGAGACTGTAGCTGTGAAAGTTGGGCTCAAAATGTTTACTATTTTCTCCAAGTGGCATAGCTTTTGGTTTGGGGGAAATGGACTAGGATGGTATTGGCCAGAAAGTACTAAAAAAGGGTTACATGTTCTGTGCTAACTGAAAATCTTACATACCAGACTTGAACTCCTAAATATAATAAGTGTATCAAGACTAAGAAAGACAGGATGTGGCCTCCTTTACAAAGGTAAGATTATGCAACAGGCAGCCCTCTAGGAGGATGGAGAGGAGGTGAGGTCACTTCAATTCTGAGTCTTGGGGTACCCACCAACTCCCCCCCCCCCCACACACACACACACATAAACAACTCCAATTCTGCCATCTTCTCAGAATTCCTTAAAGTTTTTTAAGCCAGGGGATAGAAAGTCAAGAAAACAATCAATAGAACTTAATACTCAGGTAAAATCTGACCTCTCTCAAAGTTCTTCAAGAGAAGTTGATAAGCATATACAGGAAATCTAGATGCTTTCATTTCTAATCTGGCATGGGAATCAAATAAAACTTGAACAGAGAATAAAAAATATTTCTATTGAAGGTATAGACTCTCTTTACCTGTAGACTGAATGTAAAAGCTAAAAGTAATTGAAGATTTAGGTAGTTATGATCATGCCTTATGGTAGAATAATAAAACTATATACATTTTTAACTATTTTTCTGGTCATGTAATGTGACTTTTTTTTTACAGGGACAATATTTCTTATAGTTAAAAATAAAAACATTTATAATACACAATAATGTTCCTCATTTTTAAAGGGACATTACATAAGCATAATTGGGTCATAACTTATAATATTGGAGCTAACAAGCTTTAGAAACAAAAAAGGCTTTTAAAAAACGTCAATGATATGGGAGATATATACATTTATAGATAAAGAGAGAGAAAGGGAGACATTTTTCAAAGTCTTCTTGATTTTCTTCTCTGAAAAAGCCATTTGATTTCATATTAAATTTATCAGTATAGTCATGGGAAGTAGAGGGGGATAAAATGGTGATGGAAGGAAACTTGACTTGGGATGGTGAACACACAATACAATATACAGATGATGTATTATAGAATTGTACCCCTGAAACATATATAATGTTATTAACCAATGTAACCGCAATAAATTCAATCAAAAAAGGAAAGTTAAAAAAATTTATAAAGTATAGCTTCTAAATAACAATCATAATCCTTGCTCTTATTTTCAAATTTTCACATAGCAACAGAAAAAAACAATTCACATCTTCCAAGTTGGCCCAAAAGCAAGACCCACATATAGTCTGACCAATCTTAATGGCTTTGAAGCATTTGAGAACCATGATTTCAAATCACAACTATTCCCCCAGAACCCTTCTGCGATAACAACAATTAGAAAAACCCACCCAAACCACAGAAAAACAAAAGCTCCATAAAACTTAAAGGCACAAGCCAATTGGGCCCATGCACCAAAAAGTGCTTATTTAAAGTCTGATTTTTCAAACACAGAGCTGATTTACAACATTTTTAGGTGAATCTCAAAACATCCTTGTATGTAATTTTCTTGAGCCACAACATACTAACAGAGTAATTTCTGAATTAGAAAGCAGAAAATTGCTAGAATTCCATCCTGTCACATGTAGGGAGAAATACACAAGCAGTTCCGTGGGATCAGTGAAAGGACAGGAACTTTTGGTAACAAAGAAGCTACTTTTAAAACAATAACAAAAGAGAATTGTACTAAACTCCTCGTCTGAGTCCACTTAAAATCTCTCCGCCCTTGGTTTCCGCCAAAACTCATAGAAATTCAGGAATGCAAGACAGCAGGGGAACGTATTAAAGACATGAACATTCCACACAATCCCTGATACCTGGACTTTTCAAAATAGAGAACCACATATTAAGACTGGCCTTGAATATACTGCCCCTCTCAAAAACAGAAACAAATAGATACTATTTTAAGGAATAAATAACTTCATGTTGTTATTTCTTAGTATGTTTCACAGTATGCTGAAGAAAATCACAAGCAATTGAACATGGTGCATATTAAGGAAGTGATGCTGCCCTTGTGGGGGAGAAAGGAACTTTCCTTCACCTCTCTAGGTTCTTTCAGCTGGTCTAGTAATTAAATCTACATGAGACAGATTAACAAGAGAAAATAACCAAATTTAATTGCATCTGTATGGGAACCCCTCATATATGAGAGGCTCAGAGACAGAAAGGGGAAATGAGGTTATATATTGCATTCTGAGCTAAGGATGAGGTAAGGCACCTTGGGGCTTCAGAGGTGAAGGTCATTTCACAGGATGTTAAGAGCAGATGTTCAGTAATTAGAAGTTTGCCCTGTTCTATAGATAGGTCATAAAAAGTTCTGGTGATAACTCTTAATATGGACAATGCCCCTAATTTAAGTGTTCTTTAAGGGAGAGCTTAAAGTTTCTCATGAGCTTGCAGGGTCTCTCTTGCCTTCACATCAAAATAATTCACATGCCAACGTGGTATATCTCGGGAAGGCCTGTCCTAAACCCCTTCACCATTAACCACACATATGGACTCAGGTAACTGTAAAATATTTGCCCACATTGGGAATCAACATCAGCGCTCTTCTACCACTGACCACAATTAAGCCATTGTCGGCAGCACAGTTGGCGTTCAGAACACACAAAGCTCTAATTAGTAGTGGAAAGCCATGCTTATTTTCTCCAAAAATCTTGAATTGGAACAAGAGTAAATAAATCAGATACAACCAATCACTTCCCTTCCACAAAAGAAGTAGAGCATCTGTACCCTTAGCAAGAATAGTAATGGGTTGAGGTTTGTCATCAGAATCCTTGGATTAAAATACCTTTCTCTAAAAAAACAGTTTCCTGGTTATTTCTTTACCCTTCTGTTTAAAAGCACTGCTTTGTCTTTAAGTCTTTAAAAATACTGGCTGGGATTAATTCATCCAATGCATTTATTCCTTAAGCATTTACTGGGTCAACTCCAATGTGCTGGGGATATCCTATATAATAAAAGCCTAATATGCAAATCGACCGAACCGTGGAACAACCGGTGGAATGACTGGTCACTATGACACACACTGACCACAAGGGGGCAGACACTCAATGCAAGAGCTGCCCCGAACCCACAGGGCCCAGGCCAGCCAAGGCAGGTCCAGCGGGCCCCCACCCCCACCCCCCAATCACCCTGCCAGTCGCCCAGCAGAGGGAGGTGATCAGCAGTGGTGGTGGGGAGCAGGGCTGGCTGGCAAGTGGGCAGCAGTGGTGGGCGGGGTTGGCCAGCAAGCAGCGACAGGCCAGCTAAGGTGGGTGCCAGCAGGGGGTCCCCCGATGGCCCCACAGATCGGCCCTGATCGCCGGCCAGGCCTAGGGACCCTACCTGTGCATGAATTTTGTGCACCAGGCCTCTAGTATTAAATTAAACTATCCCTGCCCTGAAGAATTGTTTCAACTGATTTTTGGCAGACTTTGACTTTTGCTTTAATTTAAATGTCTGATTGCTAATGAGGTTCACTTTCTTGTCTCATATCCTTTGCTCATTTATTAACTAAGATACTTATTCTCTTGTTTATTGGTAGAAATTTATTAGCTATTCTAGAGCCTACTTATTATTCTGGATCCTCATCTTGTTTCTTATATGCAGTGCAAATATATTGTCCCCTCCATAACCTTGTCTTTTTGTAACACATTAATATAGTCAAATTAATCCATTAATCCATTAATCCATTAATTCAGTACTAGAGTGCTAGATCCTTCAGGGAAGAATCACCTCTTATTCACACTGTATTATGTAGTACACAGCAGATAGCAGAGTATCTGTTAAAAAATCAAATAAATACAAAGGTTTTTATAATCCAGTGACCATCTCTTCTAGGTACACCCACCATAAACAGGGTGGGGAAAAGTAGGTTTATAGTTGTGAGTATGCAAAACACAGTTTATCCTTGTATTATTATTATTTGTTAATTATTGCATTATTTTCCATGCAAACAAATATAAACCTACTTTTGCCCCACCCTGTACTTAGAATGAATAGTGTGCCTCTGTACTTCCTGTTGCTTCTCTTTGAAATCTTTTCTACCTGCCTTACCAATTGGCTACTTGGTCTGTAAACAATTTATCCAGTCAAAGCACACTGTGTTCCTCTTTTGCACCCACACAGTACCTATAAATACCTTTAAACAATACCTGGGGCATTTTCTTACAAAACACAGGCCAGTGAGATCCCTTCGGGATCTCTATCAAAAATCAAAATTTAAGTCTTAAGATACTAGAGAACTACAAATTTTTCCCAACTTGTGTGGATCAAGGGACACAGGAACTCACTGGTTTGGGGATTGTATATGAGCTCCACATGGGCATTCTGGTAGCTTTTCCAAATCCACTGACATATTCTCTGTGATAAAGGAGACAGTGTTCCTTGTTCTTCTGCAGAACCTTGGGCCTCCCATATGGCAAGTTTAGTTTCTTTGTCGCTGTTACTAAAATAAAAACAACAAAATAAAAATGTTTGTGACATTAGCAAATAGCTTCTTTCTATGCATAATAACTACCATTCTCAGATGACTTATTATGTGCCAGGTACTCTGATAAATATTTTACATCTTTAACCTCTTTTTTGAAAATGTTTTTTACATCTTTAACCTCTTTTTTTGAAAATATTTTACATCTTTAACCTCTTTTTTGAAAATATTTTACACCTTTAACCCCTTTTTTGAAAATGCTTTTATTGATTTTTAGAGAGAGAGGAAGGGAGAGGCATAGAGAGATAGAAACATTGATGAGAGAGAAACATCATTGATTGGCTGCCTCCTGCATGCATGCCCCCTACTTGGGATCCAGTTCACAACCCAGGCATGTGCCCTGACTGGAAATCAAACCAATGACCTTTTGGTTCATGGGTCTAAGCTCAACCACTGAGCCACACCAGCTGGGCTTTAATCTCTTTTAATATTTATAACAACCCTATGAGGCGTTATTATTCTATTCTACAGATTACAAAACTAAGATTTAGATATGTAATTTAGCCACGCAGCTAATAGCTCACAGGACACATTTAAAGAGATAAAACCTCAAAATCAAAAGTACAAACTTTATAACAAAGAGGATCCACTTTAGTAATTGTCATAGGAAAGATATTGGAATTGTATAATAGGTATATCCTAATGTATTTATTTTTACTTATTTGCTATTATAATCTAAAATTATATCAATTGTTGATATTTTCAAAACCTGTGGGGTATTTGCACTGCGGAATAACACTCAACAGATTATAGGATTATCAAACAACTAGCATACTTCCTGAACTCTTACTGTGTCCCAGGCACTTTTCTAAGGGCACACATATATTAACTCATTTAATCTTCAAAACAACTCTATAAAGTAGGTATCTCCATTTTATAATTGATGAAACAGGCCTAGTGAGTTTAATACAAGAACTCTTATAAGATATTAGGTAATAATAACATTGCTCTAGGCCAGGCACTGTTCTAAATTCTTTCCATGGATTAACTCTTTCAATATAACTACATGAGGTGGATACCATTGTTATAGATGAGGAGATGAAGGCACAGGGAGATTATTGATTTGGCCCAGGTTGCTATTGTTTTTATTAGTTCTGGGTTTGTTTGTTTGTTTTTCCTCTTAACATTGGCAATAAAATCTTTATGAACAAAAGTCCCTGTGAGCTTATTTTGAAGAATTCCAAAAAGGTAATATTGTATTTTGTGAAGTCAAAATACCAAAGACTTAACATGTATTCTATTGACTTACCTGCATCTTGATTGAGATTTAGCCTTTGATTCACCCGTTCTACATCAGCATTCTGCAAGATAATGTGGGAGGGGGAAAAGTCAGTCAAGGTAGTAACACATATTTTAGAAGGTGATCAAGATTATTTCTGCAGTAATCACATGAATGCTTTACTACTGAACAAAGAAGCCAGACTAACTTGAATTTAAAGTCCAATTCTGCCACTTACTCAGAAATATAGTACTATTTCTTGGAATACTTGGTGTGGGAGTTTGAATAGCAAAGAGCTTTATAGAGAAGAACTTGGCCTTGCAGTTAGGTAGACCAAGCTTCTGTGACCTTGGACAATTTATCTAACTTCTCTGGCCCTTTATCTTTAAAATGGGGGCTAAAGTGTCTGCTTTGTAATGTTTTATGATTATTATTATTTTAAGTGGCAATTCCATTGAGGTTATCTGAAGTAGTAGATAAAAAGCCCACACTTGTATTCTGATCTTTGTTGTGTGTTTGCTTTTTATTGAGAAGCTTGACTGGATTGTTGGCCCTTGAAGCCTCTTTTTATTGGTTATTTGTGTATTTATTTACTTATGTGGTGTAATGTTATTTTGAGGATTAGAGAATGTAAAGTCTTTGCTGACTCCTGTCAATAAACTCTTACGTGAGGCAGCAGGTGGTTTATTTAGCTCTACAACCACTTTTTGAACTTGGCCCCTTGACATTCATTTTAGCTTCACAGTCTCCTAATAGCTGGGCTCCCATTCCATTCTGAAATCTGAGCCCCACCCCTGGGCTCTAATTCTCACAGATAGGCTTGGTCCTTGCATTTTAACCGCCTGTACTGACTCCGAGCAGTTGGGGGGCCCTTCCTAGAACTGGAATCTCCCTTTGCTGAAAGTCTCCTGGGATCCAAAGTTTTGCCCCTGAACTCAGCAAGTCACCCAGCCCACCGAAATGAAATTCCCAGTACTGTTTGTCAGCCAGCCTCCAAGTACTGCCTGAAGGACAGCTTTCACTGTTACCTCCCGTTTTGAATGCTAGGCTTTTGGCTGAGTAGACTCCATAGCACCTACCCCAGCTCACAATCCCTGCACCCGCCCTGCTATTTCTGCTCTAAATAACCATCCAGGACCATGTGATTCTTACAATGTAAGAAGAGAGGTGGTTTAGGAGGGAAATCAAGAGAGCTTCAAGATTCTACTGTTTTAAATGGTTAGGGACAGTTAGTTCACAAGAGAATTCACAATTTCCAAATAGTGCTTTTCCAGTTTACAAAGCAAATTCACGTACTTAATCTTGCAGTGTATCTCTCATTTCCGGATGAACCCACGTAGATTTATCTAGTAAATATCCAGGCTAGAACACAAACCTGGTTGACAGCTCCCCTGCTCATAGATTAGCTTGCCCCCTTTACATTCTTACAGATACTTAAGTTACTTACGCTTGGTAGTGCTGCGCATGAACAATCTAGAGTATCTGTGGGCAGTGAAACAGTAAAGCCACAAACTGACAACCTGGACACTTCTTCTGCATGGGATGGCTCATAAAAAGGCACCTTCAGAAGATGGTTTAAACTGCCGTGGGTACCGTTGTTTGGTGCTGGTTGAATGTGTAGAAGGTCTGTTTTGAAAAACAAGTTCAAAGTAGATTTAAGTTGGAAGGCAATAACATCTGTGTGGGAGACGGAAGAACACAAACACCCACTGTTCGCTTCCTTTAATAAATTCTGCTGTGGTGCAGTCGCAAGCTGCATATGCCATTCGGTTTCCTGACTTTCTTCCCCCAGAATTTCTGTCGCCTAGTCTTTCTATCAAGAGAATAGGAATGGTTACTGTGGATGGGCTGCGGGAACTTTCCGGAATGTTTCCGTTTCTCCAAAGAAAAGCATCACTGCTACAAGGATCACTTTGTCCCTTAAGCATATCCTGGTTTTCTAGCACAAAAATCTATACTTTGGGCAAAACAAGTTTAAGGAAGTTAAATAATCTTACTTCTAGTATACTTACTTAATTATGTGAAAATTCTCTAAGGACAGGTATTTTTTTGAAAGTTAAACTAATGAATTTTGCTTAATATTTGGAGAACTTCCTCTAATTTTTCCCTATACAAGCAGAATACACAAATATTTTTACAAACATCGCTTTAAAGTGGCTCCTGCTGAGACGAGCAGACAAATCTCTCCCAGAGCTGGGAGCCCACCTGGTGCCCAGGACGCTCCCCACGCAGGACCAGCAGCCCTGACCGCACCCTCAGCATGGGACCCAAAATTTAAAGCATTAAGGCAATGACACATTACTTCAAAATGGATATGTTTTGGTTTCTAAGTCAGATTCAATTACCATAGGCCTTGGTAAGATTAAGAATGTCATAGTGTCGCCCAGTCGGCGTGGCTCAGTGGTTGAGCATCTACCGATGAACCAGGAGGTCATGGTTTGATTCCCAGTCAGTGCACATGCCCCAGTCCCAGCCTCGGTCCCGATTGTGGGGCGTGTGGGCAGCCGATCAATGATTCTCTCTCATCATTGATGTTTCTATTTCTCTCTCTCTCTCTCTCTCTTCCTCTCTGAAATCAATAAAAGTATGTATTTTTTTAAAAAAAGAATGGCATTGTGAGCATATTTATTTCTGACTTCTTAAAGCTAACTTATTTATTGCCTTGCCTACATAAATATTTTGTTAATACAATGATCTAAGGTAAGCATGTAATCAGGATTGTAGGTTAGATTCCCTAAAACTAATTCTAAGTGTCTATCCAAATAGGACTTTCTTACTTTCCTTTTATGTCAGAAACATTCTCTCTGTAATTATAAGAGAATACTTATGTCTCTAAGTGTATTTTTCCTGCTTTGAAAAGTTGAGTCATTTTATTCATTTAAATTTTATTCAATTTTCATCTAGTACCTAACTAACAGAAAAGCTGGTCTGAGATCTAATGTTTAGCATTACAAGAAAAAAAAACAAAAGAATTCACTTATGGGATGAATAATTCTGAATAATAAATAATTCTTTCTCATTTTTCCTCCTTTCTTTCTACAGAGTGCACAGCCTCCACCTCTGGGATTCAATTTAGCACCAATTTCAAAATACATTTTAAATTATAGCCACATTTTTCTGTTGAATTTATGTAGATGTACTTACCACACATTAGGTTATAGACTTCAATATTGTCAAATGGTTCAACTTCAATCTTCTCTTTAAAACTGGGTCCATGTGCCAAAAAGATAGCCTAGGTGGTAATAGTTCTATTATTACTAGATGCAATTTAAACTCAAAAACAGATGTTGGAAGTGACAAAACTGTCTTTTTGTGACGGCTCTCCTGCTTGTATTAACACCTCCATAAGGGTTTCTTTTCAGATTTAAAAATTACTTTTTTATCATTTCCACCTGGAAGTTGCACCAACCCCAATAAAATATAATCCATACTGTGTAAACTTTTTCTGAAGCGACCTGCTTCCACAGCCCCTCATATGTCAACAGACCAGTATGATATAAGCAACACTGGACAACCAAAGCCAGCCCAATTCTACAACATCTGGACAATGTAAATTAGAAATGCACGATATGCCATTAGATACTCTTTTCATATTCCTTCCCTATCGTCGCTCAAATATGTTAATACTTGACAAAAATGTTGAAGTTTCTGAGGATTACATTTTTGCACAACTTGTACTAACCCACTGATTTCTCAAATATCTATCCCTTTTATTTTTAGGGTGAAATGATCTATTTTTTTTATTTAAGTAATGTTAACTTCATTATTTATAACACACCTAATTGCTTTAGATTGAAAGTAACTAAAAGTATCAAGCATACATGAACACTTCTTTTCTGATCACAGGAATATATATAATTTTCTAAGATAATCAGCAAAGAATTGGAAATATAGATTTTTCTTGAAGTAATTAACTTATCAAATGGTGCCCTAATTAATAGAGAAGCACTCTGTCTCCAGAGGTTTTAAAAAAATATTTACCAAAACCTATAACTCATCATGACAATGTGAAGAGGCAGTAGATTCATAAAGAGCCTAACACATTTTTCTCTATTTGGAAAGGAGGGTAGGAGTGTGTGTGTGTGTGTGTGTGTGTGTGTGTGTGTGTGTGTGTGTGTGATATGGATGTGATGTGTGTATTACAAATGGAACTAGATAAGACAATCAGTTCACACACACATCATCAAGTTTTACCTGTGGGGGAATACTGGCTACACTTACTCCTGGACTCCTCTGAGTGGTTTCTTTCCTGGGCTTCTAGAACGCCACATGCTCCTGGTTGTCTTCCTTCCTCACTGGTTCTACTTCTAGGTCTCTTTGCTAGTAATTCTTTTTCTCCCAAGCTCTTCAAGTAAAAGTGCATAGGGTTCAGTTCTTGGTCCTCCTCTCTGCCTACACTTAATCTCTGATGATCTTATCTAGTCACATTTCTATTAAATAGTTTATATATCTAGAATTCACATTTTCATCTCCGAATAGACTTTCTCTTTCATTGCCTACATAATATCTCCACTTAGATGTCTAATGCATATTTTGAACCAAACAATATATTCCTTTATTACACCAATTATCTATATCCCCCTGTTACAAAGAAAGCTTTATGAGGGCAGGGATCTTCATCTGTTTTGTTTATAGATGTAGTCAGGAGTCCTGAACATTGACAAAAAACAAACAAACAAACAAACAAAACAAAACAAAACAAACAGCAAGTTACCTCCATAGCCTTAAATTTATTGTCAAAACCATGAGTGCCTCCTCCACAGGATGAACTTGATTTACTCCTATAAAGAAATAATATTATAACACTCTGATCAATCTGTCGATATAAGATCTTATTGCAAACGTGGCTTTAGTAGATTTTTATGTAGCTTCTGCTTTTATATAAGTATTTTTTTCTGTCAACAACAGCATAAGTATAGTTATTTTTATGCTCAAATTCATAACCACAGAGGAACAAACAGAATGGTAGAAGAGAAGGAAGGAGAATTCCAGGGTCTACAAAGAGAAGTCAAAAGCCTTTGACTCTTTGACATTGACAAAGGATAATAAAATAGGGTTAGAGTAAAAATAAGAATTTGTCTTCATACTTACCTGTACATTTACACATTAATTCTTGTGTTATTAAGAATAGTTTGATTAATATGTTACTTTGTTTTAGAAATAAATTTTTGGAACTGGAAAATAACATCTTTTTTTTTTTAATCCTCACCCGAGGATATTTTTTCATAAATTGTTAGAGAGAGTGGACAAGAGAAGGAAAGACAGAGAAATATTGATGTGAGAGAAACACATCGATTGGTTGCCTCCTGCATGTGCCCCAACCAGGCCCTGGGCCAGGGAGGAGCCTGAAACATGCCCTTGACAGGAATTGAACCCAAGACGGTCTGTAGGCTGACGCTCTATCCACTGAGCAAAACCGTCCAGGGCTGGAAAAAAATATTGATTCCTATTTTATGGCAGAGATGTTTAGGAAAATAAAATAAAAGCAAAGAATACTCGTAAAGAATACTCAAGGCAAGTAAATTATAACACTTGGTAAGGACAAGCCAGTATATTTTGTAAATTCAGAGTTTATTTTTAACTTTTGGGATTTTCTTCCATAAACTATCACTCTATTACTTGAATGACTTTTCAAATTCAATTTGTTTCTTTGCCTAATTTTTTATGTTTTAATCTTTGAATTGAGCAGTATCAGTAATTTTATATGTAGTTAGTTTTTATATTGAAAATGATATAGCAATCAATGAACTTCGATTTTTTTAAAGCAACAATTTTATACTGGTTCAAATTAGAACTCTAAAGGGGAGTGAAAGACATACTTAAAAGATTTCTCTCATAGCCCTAGCCGGTTTGGCTCAGTGGATAGAGTGTCAGTCTGCAGACTGAAGGGTCCTGGGTTCGATTCCGGTCAAGGGCACATTCCCGGATTTCAGGCTCGGTCCCCAGTGGTTCTCTCTCATCATTGATGTTTCTGTCTCTTTCTCCCTCTTCCTTCCTCTCTGAAATCAATAAAAATATATTAAAAATATATATATTTCTCTAATTTGCTTTCCCACTCCCCACCTCCCATTCTCCAGACAAACACACACACACACACACACACACACACACACACAATGTTTTTGTTTGGTTTTAAATTGTAGGATCAGCTGAGAGCAGGACTTTAATTTGTATCTTTAAAAAATCAACTTCTAAAAAAGTCATAAGTGACTCTCACTCAGCTAAAATAAAAGTAAGTCATAAGATAAAAAAATAAATCACAACACTGAGCAGGCCACACTCAATTCTACCCGATAGATGAAAGAAAGAAGAGGTTAAGTACTACCAGGAATGGGGAGGCAAGAGGAGTCTTATTTATAAGGGTTTACATTTGATTACCCTAAAGTGCCATGTCGTGTCCTTACCTTAGTTAATTCCAATAAAATGGTTGGCCTAAGGTAAAAGCTGTTTAAAAACTATTTTTATCCTTACTGCATAGACATTTGGTTCCCCAAGACTATTGACTAGTAATAATTAAGGTTTTAATTCTCTGTGGGAAGCTAGATTATTCATTAGTGAAAGAAAGAAAAGGTCTTTTGAACCAAGTCATTGGTAAAATTTTCTAAAAGTGATCTTTTATCTATTTTCAGAAAAATCTGTATAGAGTAATCTTAATATTACTCCTAACCCAACTCAATTAGAAAACTTTAGTAAGTATTGCAAATCTTTATTTGGAACCAAAATATAAAAAATATTGTGTGAGCCGAGTCAGCATGACTCAGTGGTTGAACATTGTCCTATGGACCAGGAGGTCATGGATCGATTCCCAGTCAGGGCACATGCCCAGGTTGTGGGCTCAATCTCCACTGTTGGATGTGCAGGAGGCAGCCAATCAATGATTCTCTCCCATCATTGATGTTTCTCTCTCTCTCTCCCTCTCCCTTCCTCTCTGAAATCTATAAAAATATATATATTTTAAAAATATTGCTTGAAAAGCGCCATTTCCAATTGCAAGTGAAAACTTTAGGAACTTGTTCTTCTAACTATTCTGCTTATGTTTCCAACCATTAATTTGGCTCTGGAAATGACATCTGGGAAGATGGAAGCTGTCATTTGGAAAAGATGAGTTGATTTTATGTGTCATAATTTAGCTCAACTTCCAAGTACTATCTAAAATCTTTTGGAACAAATTCTACTTTATCTCCTTCATGTCTAATTAAGAAAGTTGAGATCAAGGCCAGGTCTCCACCACAGCTGGGTAATGACACAAACGGGAAACGAGCAAGACTTCTTTCACGATACCCAGTTGCCAAGTCCTATCTCTCCCCATCGTATCTTCCACATTTTCCCTTTCACTTCGACCGCCACCCTGCTAAGCTAGGTCCTCATTAACTCTGATCTGAACAAATTCCTAATTGGTGATGTGACTCAGAACTTCAGAATCTTCCTATAAACACACACACACACACACACACACACACACACACACACACACAATCCTATTTAATGCTATTTATCACTGCTGCCAATGGAATTTGTGTTTTAATGAACGCAAATGTAGGACAGAATATGATGAACTAGTATTACCTAGTAAGTAATGAGTTCACTATAATTACTTTCCTGATAATGCGTTACCGTTGCTGCCCCACAGCCTGTCTTGGGGCTGTTATACACTGAAGCACGGATCCCTACACCTCTTCCCAACTGGCCTCCCTGCCACTCCCTTGACCATCCTCCTCCCTAGGGCGGCTGCAGTGAGCTCTCTGAAATGTGAGTCCCACTATATTCACCTCCGGCCACCTGGTATTTACCAGTGGTCTCTCTCTTCCGGGTCAAAGTCCCACTCCTTAGTCATGACAGATCAGGTCCTTCACGCAGAAGGCAGCTTCATTCCACCCCGTGCTCTAGCGACACAGGACTGCTTGCAACTGCTGGAGTCTAGTTCTTTCTGCCATTTCTCGCCCCCTGGGCTGCTGCTGAGCGTTTAGAGAAGGAAGCACCTCTGAGGAGACAAGGCCTGGCAGTGCTCAGAGCTTGGCAAGCAGACGGGTGCCTTCCAGCAAAGGGAAATATTTCTTTCCTCCTCCAGCTCCAGCCCATGTCAGGGCTTGGTGAGCTGCTTGCACCCATCTCCTTGGCTGAGTGCCTCTTGCAATGCACAGACTGCAGCTCTGCACAGGGCGGAACCACTGTGTGTGGCAACGTTCAGCCCAACTCACTCCGAGTCTTCGAAACATCACGCTTCCAGGAAGCATTCTCTGACTCTCTGGCCACACCTGTGGCGTGAACTTGATCCTGGAGCCGCAGCTGTGACACCTGATTACAGCTGTTGTCTCCCTCCCCACCGGGGCGAAGATCTTCAGTGTGGGAACTGTGTCTATTTCCATTTCTTAGAAAGGTGCCTGGGACAGATTTGTCAGCTTCTAATAAATATAAGGCTTATTTCCAACAAATATTCCCAATAAACAGTTACTATTCCTGTTTCTCTGAAAGGGCGCTTTCACAACACTTCAACTATAGTTTCAAATAACTGGGTTTCCCCAAATGAATAAAACATAACACATTTTGGGTAAAATAAGGATGATGGGGAGGAGGAGGATGAAGAAACTAGATTACACTAAAATGATAAGATTTGCAATAATTTTGAAATGGGAGTCTAATCTAGTTACCAAATTTTGAAGACTGTAACTAAAGATGCATACTTTAACTTAGAAAACAGGTATCCGGAGACTCAGGTGTTAAGCATTGGGAACAGACTGACCCCCAGGACTTCTTCAGATGAGACTCCCGGGTTGTTCTGGTTTGGGCTGTACTCAGCATTTTTTATCATGTAAGTTAGTTTAATTGGTGTGCTAATAGCAAGAGAATAATAAAACCAGGCTCATCTTGGGCTACAGGTGAGAAAAACGAAGTCCTGGGATATTAATTTGCCCAAGTTCTCACAAGAAGCTAGGTGCAGAGCCTAGCCTGGTCTTGAACTCTCCTGCTGCTGTTTTTATTTTACATCACGCTGCTAGCTATTAAATGCACAAAGCTCATCATTTGAGACTGGGTATTTGTGCATGAAACCCAGCGGTATTCTGTTGGCTGGACTCTCCTTCTATAACCCATAGGCCATGCTGTGGGATGGATGGGCCCTTTCTCATTTGGTCTCCTAACTTCTTTGACCTCATACTCCTAACAATAACAATTGGGAGAACTTACCCACATTTGGACATATATTTATTTATATATTACATACATACACTACTAATAATCCTATATATTTAATATTAGTAAAGCTTAGTTTTTGTTCACATATTTTATCCTTCTGTTAGACTCTAAAATTTAGAGAATGCTGTTCTGAGCCACGGTATAGCCCACTGAAGCACACAAAGGTTAAGAAATTCTAACATCAAGAAGAGGCTGGTGCCATCTAGTGACCAGGTGTGAAACTGCACTCTCTGGCCTAGCAATGAACCTGCTTGGGTTTCCTAGAACCTTATAAGATAGGCTGGCATGGCTCAGTCGTTGAGTATTGACCTGTGAACCAGGAAGTCACAGTTCGATTCCCAGTCAGGGCACATGCCAGGGTTGTGGGCTTGGTCCCCAGTAGGGGGCATGCAGGAGGCAGCCGATCAATGATTCTCTCTCATCATTGATGTTTCTCTCTTTCTCTCCCTCTCCCTTCCTCTCTTAAATCAATAAAAATATAATTTTTAAAAAAATTAGGCTAGGCCAAATCTCCAGTTGTTCGTCCTGCACACACTTATATTAGAGCCCAACTCCCTCGTCTCCCTTCATCTCCTCTTTCTTTGTTTAACATCTTTCAGCCACAGTATTCTCACTGTCCCCTGCATGTCCCCTGGCTTTATGTAGCATACAACCAATAAGATAGTCCAGACAACATAATATGACCCTGATTCTCTTTATATCCACTTACACGCCTGGCAAAAAATACTGGAATAAAATTTTTAAGTGGGAAACATTAAACTACCAGAAAGTGTGTATCTTTTGTTTACTGGCTGATGATCAGTCTTCTCCATTTGACAAGAAGGCGGGAATCATTTCTGTATCTCAAATGCCCAAACAGGGTCTGGCACAAGCAAGTATCAGGAACATCTTGTTAAATCAATTAATTAATTGGTTATTTGGGATGCAGTGATTCAGAATGATTTTTATTTTCCTTAAACACACATATTTTGCAAAGGCTCAATGATCAACATGAATTACAATGATAACGAAAAAAAGAAATACAACAGCCAATTGTTGTCTTGTCTTTACAGCCATAAACATGTTCTTTTACAAAAACCACAAAGATGACAAATATCTTAAAGAGCCAGCCTGGAAGACAACTGATATCATCTTTATATACTGTCTGCTGCCTAAAGGAGACCACAGTTGGGAGTGGGGGGGAGGGGGGGTTAGAATGTATTGGTACTGACAGTCTCTGGAACAATCAATGAGCCATCTCAGCCTCCTTCCTCATTCTCATCTATATTGTGAAGATTAGGAAGCTAAAATCAGCAACCTAGTAACACCCACTTCAAATACAGAAGTGCTGGGTAGCATATAAAAAGGCCAAGAAAACGTCATGCTCAAAAAAATGTACGTGATCACAATAACAGGGTAAGGTCAAGTAACTTTATAATGAAAGATGGTTGTTAAAAGTGTTATAAGTAAAGGGACACACAAACCTCACAGCCAGCCACTGGCGATCCATCAAAAGATGAGCTTTGTCAATTCTGACATTGTTGGCAAAGTGTAGTCGTTTTGGCAAATTGGGAGTCAAATAAGGTTTGAAATGCTGATCAGGTTTTCGGCACTGAAAAATAGATTTAAAATTTTTTAATTTTGTTTTCCTATTCCAGTTTATATTCAAAATCACTTTGTATTGGTTTCAGGCGTGCAGCATAGTGGTCAGACTATCATCTACTTTACAAAGTGATTTTCCCCTACCCTCCGATATTTCAAGTACCTACCTGGCACCACACATGTTATTACAATATTATTGACTATATTCCCTATGCTATACTTTACATCTCCATGACTATTTTGTAACTACCAATTTGTAATTCTTAATCCCTTCACCTTTTTCCACTCAGCCCCCCAAACCTGGCAATCATCAGTCTGTTCTCTGTCTCTATGAGACTGTTTCTGTTTTGTTCATGTGTTTATTTTGTTCTTTAGATCCCACATATAAGTGAAATCATGTGATATTTGTCTGCCTCTAACTGACTTATTTCATTAGCGTAATACTCTCTAGTGTCGTCCATGCTGTGCAAATGATAAGACTTCACTCCTTTTTATGGCTGAGTAACATTCCATTATATAGGGTGTCCCAAAAAATGTATGCAAACTTTTTTCTGATAGTTGAATTGATGTTTCTTTCTTTTCAGATTTAATCCATTGGAATTAATAATTATTCAAAGTGTGTGTACATTTTTTGGGACACCACCTTTTTATCCATTATATTACACCACCATTTTATCCATCCGTCTATTGATGGGCACTTGGATTGCTTCCAAGTCTTCTTCAGAGTCTCATCTGAAGAAGTCCTGGGTTCAGTCTATTGTAAATAACACTGCAATGAGCATAGGGTGCATATAGTCTTTCATTTTAGTGTTTTGGGTTTCTTCCGATATATACCCAGAAGTGGAATTGCTGGGTCATAGGGCAGTTTCATTTTTAATTTTTTGAGGCATCTCCATACTGTTTTCCATAGTGGTTGCACCAATCCATTCCCATCAACAGTGCAACAATTTTACTTCAACAATTTATTAAGCACTTTTTAAAAACAAGATTTGCTGGCCAGTGTGGTTCAGTGGTTGAGCATCAACCCATGAACCAGGAGGTCACAGTTCAATTCCCGGTCAGGGCACATGCCTGAGTTTTGGGCTTGGTCCCCAATAGGGGTACATGCAGAAGGCAGCCAATCCATGATTCTCTCTCAGCATTAATGTTTCTTTCTCTCTCTCCCTCTCCCTTCTTCTCTCTGAAATCAATAAAAACTAATTTAAAAAAACACACAAGAGTCAAGCTTAGCTAATACAATAGGAATATTAAACCTATTATCAATGTGGTCTCATTCCCTAAATGTTATTTTTATTATTGCACAATATTTAGATTACAATTTAAAATGTGGTGTAAATTATATTATTTGATATTCTAAGTTTTATATGTCTTTTACCTTTACACACCATAAACTTCCTTTCCTTTTTTGAGATAGAATAAATATAAGTCTAGATTTAGAATGGTACTTTTGAGTCTAAATTACATATGAAAAATATATACTACATTAGTAGAAGGAGTAAAAATTTTAAAAATTACTTTAATTGCACCAAAAATCCCTTCACAATTGACTAATTTACACTTTAAATCACCCACATTTGCTCACTTTTCAAATCAACTCAGTAGGTTTTGAGATCTAGTAGTCTCCCTATTTGCGAAATATTCATGAATTTCTCACAAATTGGAAAGTAATGTTGTTTCTTTAATTATTGCTGCTGTACCTAGCATATTTTAAAAGTATGTAAAAATCAAAATCAAACTGTTATCTATGTTTTAAAAAATGAGAAATAGACTATGAAGGAACGTTTTCTCCCACATGACCTTTTTGAGAAGAGAAAAAATAATTCAGGTAAAGAATATAGGCATGGATGAAAAAGGAGTTCTACAGAAAGTCACCTCACAGGGTGATCTGATCATAAGGGGTGCTGTAATAAATCATAAATTCCTAACTGGGTAGATCATGATGGTAGTCACTCCCCAGGTATATAAATTCTTTAGCAAAAGGTGTTTCAAGCAAGCCCTGTCCATTGTTCTTGTGCATCTAGGTTAACACACTTTTCAAATCAACAAAATCACCCTCAAGAGAACACATAACCTTGTTAACTATCCTGTGATCCAATCTCTGCTTTGCTTTCTCCCAACTTTTTGCAATCATCCTCAGTTCCCTCCTGATTTCGAATGCATAAAAGAAACTGTCAACCCTGCTATTCTCCAAGGCACTTGAGAGTTTGCTTTTTGGCAACTGTTTCATTTTTGGATGTTTCTACACGTTTGGGTGTTTCTTACACTGACATGAGGAAATGATTTTTTTTCTTTCTTATTTTTTCATTTATTTTAAGCCTCAATAATCTCATAAATATTTTAAGTCTGTGTCACTATTATCTCATGCTCAAATTACATAAGAAAAACAAGGCACTATGTAATTTGTAACTACAAATTACAAAAAAAAAAAAAAAAACAACCACAAAACAATTTTAGAAGAAGTATAGAAAGCAGGAAAACAAAGCATGTTATAGAATGAAGGGGGGAAGAGAAAAATAATTATTGTATAGCTATTTCTGCCAGGTTTTTTTTCTTGCTTACTTTCCTATCTTTTCTAGGTTTATTTTTCTGCTTTTCCATTTATTATTACTTCCTCCTTAGCCAGTATTTTTGTAACTTTCAGGCAAATACATGATGGCAGCTGCTGAGTGTGCAGCTTCCTCAGTTACAAAGGACTAGAATGTGCCTGTAAGGACCACAGATTATTTGACAAGTCACACTTTCCTAGCTGGATGAGTAGGTAGCCAGAGAAAATTTGAGGTACACTGCTAACCCATGAAGAAGTACATTATTACTTTTTGCACTGGAGAATTTCAGATGAAGACACTAGAGTTGAGATGAAATTTTGTTATTTTATCCTAAGAAAAAAGTTGATACTGTTGTTTGTCATGCAGAATGTGGTGGAATTCACTGAGTTGCCAGTTTGTATTTGGTTATGTTTGTCCAATATAAGCTCAATGTAGGCCCTGAAACAGCAGTACTGGGGATATTGTACTACTACAAGAAATGTTTTCCTGGAAATAATGGACTACTTTGTGTAATAGTGGTCCATTTTTTCAGGGCTCTATAGCTCTAGGTCTACTCCATATCTGTCGTTCCATGTAATGGATTTCCAAAGCCTATGGCATCCAACCCCCTGCATCAGTGGGATTATTTGAGATTTTCCCTTCCTCGTCTCACCAACAAGACTTCAGCTATACAGATCATGAGGCGAGGGATAAAGGGAAAACAATATATGGATTTAGAGAATCTACAAATTAAAAAACTCTCAATTGCCCATCCAATCAGCATGAACACACTGCATATATGCCCTTCACCAGTAGGAGGTGAGAGCGTCTTGCATGCTTACTCAAGATCAGAACATTTGAAGGTGTAGGAGAAAAAAGGAGTGATTAACACTAAAGGATTAACACTAAGTGATTAACACTCGGCACATCCATAATCATTCACATTTCATCCTGACAGTCTGTACTCTAATTGCATATCACCTATATTTTAACAATATTTAGCCCTATCCCAAGCAATGTTAAACTCATGAATATAATAGTTGGAATACATGGATATAGTAGCTATACATATATTTATTAATATACTTTAAATATAGAACCATTAAAACTACCACACAAGACCTTCAGGTTTTTCTAAGTATAGTGAACTCTACCTTGAAAAACTTCAGATTGCTTTAATTCCTCTGGAATTTGCCCCACCTTATTTTCTTACAATCTGGGATGTGGGAACCAACAAAAAGCAGTTGCAATTATACTTAAAAGGTAGAGATGATTTTTCTGACCAGTACAAAATGATCTGTAGGATTCTATGATTCACTATGTTCTGATATTAAGTCCCCCCTACACACACACACACACAAAAAAAAAAAAAAATGTGGAAGGTGATGCTGCCTGAAGCTCACTAGCATGGCCGCTTTGAATGAAACATCAGCCCATTCGGTGAAAGCTAGGAGTCAGTGCCACCGTTACCCCAAACTAATTTCCTGCAGTGGTGTCAACTCCAAAAGGAAAACAACTAAAATAAAAGCAACTGATATGCGTGTAAAATAATACTGACAGAAGTTTAGGACTCAGAAATACAGAATATAAATTTCTTAACACCCAGATTAAGAACATTACATTAACTTAAATATATGTGTTAGGAGACTGTATACTTACACTGAGGTTCCTAACAATTCCGTCAGAATCAACTGTTTCAAAAGAAAAAATATAAATCACATTACAATGGATTCTTAATAACTGCACAAAATGTGAACAACTCGGGTGAATTTGACACAGACATTTATTAATGACTATGATCTGGTAAAATTAAATGAAAAATTGTTTCAAGAAAATAATTCTTTTAGCATTTAAGAATGGAGTAGATATATTATTATAATGTAAAAATATTGGGTATTACCACAGACTTTATAGACTAACTGAAGAAATTTCTCATTTGCTTCTGTGTGGTCTTCCCAAGAAGTCAGAAGAGCGGGCCTGGTAATCCCCTACATCCTCAGAATAGGGGGCTATGGTTACTCAGTTTTACCTTCCCCCCCCCCCCCCGCCCCCCCTGTATAGGCATCTTTATACTTACAGCTGTAAAAGTCGTGAGGTATATTACGAGCTCTGATTCGGGGAGCAGGCCCTTGAAACATGTAGAAGTTTATTTGGGAAAAGTAATCAGTCATATATTCCACCTGGTCACAATAAGTCTGAGCCATTCCTGAAATTAAATATATGTATATAAATATATTTATCCTGTCAAGTAGGAGACATTTTATGTTAAAGATCTCAAACTAAGTTTTACTGAGAACCTCTACAGATTACCCTACTACTGTACTCTAAATGGCAGACCCTGAGCCCTAGCCAATTTGGCTCAGTGGATAGGGTGTTGTCCTGCAGACTGGAGGGTCCCAGGTTTGATTCTGGTCAAAGGCACATGCCCAAGTTGCAAGCTCGATCCCCAGTAGGGGGCATGAAGGAGGCAGCCGATCAATGATTCTCTCATCATTGATGTTTCTACCTCTCTCTCCCTCTTCCTTCCTCTTTGAAATCGATAAAAATATACATTTTTTTAAAAAATAAATGGCAGACCCTGAATGTCCTGTTGGAGGAAGAGAAGGGTTTATAGAAGGAGACGGGACAGGAACTATAAATAGATCATTTGTTCGATGTGGATCAATTAAAGTAATTTCAAAGAAAATCCTCTCTAGGAATCGAATTAGATTTTACAATATCTGACTTGTCCCTAAGGTAACATGATATTTTTTAAAATAAAAAAGTAACATGCGTTTTTATGAAACAATACATGAAGAGAATAAGGGCTAGAGGAAGTTCACTTTTCCTAAGTGTATTATTTAAATTTATATAAGCAGCATGTCCTCTAAAAACAATTTGGTAATTAAGCCATTGCATTTGAAGGTTCTTCAGACTACATCTAAATTTTAATTTTTAATATTTTATTCTTTACATTTATTTTTATCTAATTTTATTAGAATATTTCCTTTCATTGTAAAACAATAGGCCAAAGTGTTAGGGCATCTTTTTAGAAATTTTAAAAATAAATTACTACTATGCTTCATATTATCTTAATGTTCTAAAATATAAACAAAAGTTCCGCAGACATGCTCCTTTTCCCCCGCCTCGCCCAAACCTGGCTCCTTCGTAGCCTTTGGAGGACACTGAGTACCTGCTAGAGAAGACGGTTCTGACCAGCCCAGTGGTCGGCAAACTCATTAGTCAACAGAGCCAAATATCAACAGTACAACGATTGAAATTTCTTTTGAGAGCCAAATTTTTTAAACTTAAACTTCTTCTAATGCCATTTCTTCAAAATAGACTCGCCCAGGCTGTGGTATTTTGTGGAAGAGCCACACTCAAGGGGCCAAAGAGCCGCATGTGTCTCGCGAGCCGCAGTTTGCCGACCACGGGACCAGCCCATCTGAAAAAGGTCCATTTCTGCTTTCTGTACTTTCAAATACACCATCTCTAATACAATACTCGGTATTAAGTAAGCACTTGAAAAACATGTTGAATGGCCAGGTACTTCACGAGAGTGGCAGAGGGTGTGGCAGCTGTTCTGAAGAGTTGGCCTCAAGTAGACAAATATGAAGGGACAAGGACTTTATAGAATTCTATTTACATAACTAAAAAAAAAAAGAAAAAAAACACCCATAGGGCAAGGTAAAACTAGCCAACATAGGCAATATATCTGGACAAATCACCCACCGATAACAAGCCCCCCAAAAAACACTTTTTTATGAATGAATAACAGTCTAGCCACATCCATTAAGTACTACTAACTCCATTTTTACCAAAAAAATAAGTGTATGAATGGATTTTCAGAAAGAATGTTAAAATAATTAAACTAGAAGTTTAAACTTTAGTCCTCTATTCATTGAAGCCTATCTAAAACCCATTATTTGCTTATCCAGCCGTTTCCAGGTCTTAGAAAATTTAAAATATCACTACTCTTTTTGTAAGATATAATCAATGATAAACATAATTTTTTAACAAAAGCTTACCATGGTCAGCCAAAAGGATTATATTGACACAATTGTCTAAGTTCCGCTGTTTTAGACCTTCCATCAACATTCCAAAAGCGTTATCTACTAACTGTAAGGCTTTAATTACCTAAGGGGGGGAAAAAAGAAGTTTAGATTGTCTTCATGAATTAAGGTTTAACAAACCGAATCATTATCTGATCACATGAAAACTAAACACATTTTCTTCTCTGAAATTGCTGGTATTTTAAATAGAACATCAGAGACCAGTGCCTGGTTTACCATGTTTACCAAATATCAATTCCTTAAATTTCTATAGACAAAAATTTAAATTGTGTTCCCTACAAAAGAAGATAAACTACTGTCCAGTAAACATCTGAGAAAAATGTTCAGCCTCAACAAACATTACTCAGCTGCAGAAGTTTTGATGACAATGCCCAGTATTGGGAAAGGGAAACATCTATGGGAACCTAAATGAGTACACACATTCTGGAAGATCTTATAACAATAAGACCATGTGTAATCAGAAAGTTAAAAGGGGGCATGTCCTACAACCTAATAATTCCACTTCTGGGCACTTGTCCTAAATAAACATTTAGAGTAGAAACAGAGATTTACATACAAAGAGAGTCATCACATTATTTATTTAAATACAAAAATAAATAAATTATACCACAGCTTTAAGAAGACATACTCGACAGCCATTAAAAAATAATTTTAAAGCACAATGGCATAAGAATATCTCGCACTACAATGTCAAACATAAAAAATTCAAACCAAATTGTATAATATACACTAATACATATTCCTAATCCTGATTTTATTTTTAAATGTATATAGTTAGCATTTCTTAGTAAGCACACACACACGGACAGAAAATGAAAAAGAAATATATCAAGGTATTATTAACAGTGGTTGTTTCTGAATAGTGAAATGGAGTATTTTATTGCCCATATTCTTTTGTGTTTTTAAATTTTTCTATACTTTATCAATATAGTACATTGAAATGACAAGTTTTAAATAACTTTTTATCTTTTTTTTTTTTTTTCAGTGAATAAGAAAGTGTAATAGCCATGGATTTGGGGAGGAGGGAATGTTTAATCTCTCTTGGTACTATTATAACAATGATTTCCCTTTTTTACTTTTTAAGAAAGAATGTTACTAGCCAATTTCTGTTAAGAGCTTTAGTGCATTATTTCATGAAATCCTCATAGCAAACATTCATGGGTGGTATTACTGGAACTTCTAGTTGTGGAGACCAGGAAATCGGAGGTTTAGAGAAGTCAATAACATGTTCATGGCCCTACCTTTAATAAGAGACAGAGCAGCACTTGAACTCAAACCATCCTTATCTACTGCTAAATCCATCAACTCTGAGATGCTTTCCTCACCCTCCTTCTTAGGGTGACCTTACACTCTGGTTTGCCAGTGAGAGTCAGTTTCTACCTACTGTCATGGCATAATTATGTCCCCTTTCACAGTCACCCTACTCACTCCTCCCTACTACACCAAGAGCCCGTCCACCCCTGTCCTCTCCCAGCCCCAGGCATTCTGCTACTGTTAAACTCCACAGTTTTGAAACCATCTGTGCAGATGACAACCTCCGGAGGGCAGCGTGTGCTCCTGCAGGGAAGGGACTGTGCACCCTAACTCATCACAGGCTTCTAAGGAAGCAGGCGTTGTAAAGTACACACGCCATAGATGGCACATTTTACTGACCGGGAAGTGACTGGATGCTAGCCCCAACTCTAGCCCAGACAAAGGGGTTAGCTGCTGTTATTATTCTTACCATTATCGTGGTGTCTATTTGTCTAGCCATCTGTCTTTTTGTCTGTCCATTTGCTCATCCTATGTGAGCCTCTGGTGTGCACAGCTCCACCCTTGATCGGGCTGTTTGTGAACTTTCTTCCTGTTGTTATTCAGAGAACTGTCCAACCAGCCCCAGCCCTCATCCTCGCCAACTAGTTTAGAAGCTCCTCAAATTCCTCTCAGGGCACCCTGATCTTTTTCTTTGCAGCATTTTCATAATTATACACTTAAAAAGTATTTGAGTGCTAAACTAAAGCATTGATTACAAATAAAATATGGTGCCCTCTATTGTCAACTCTGGGGGTCAGACAAATGTAGATTATAGCATACTCTCTCAAGTGATTAAGCATATCAGAAATGAATAACCATTACCAAACTAGAAAAGGAGAAATGGTGAATATGCTTTAGATAGTTACCGAGCCATTCACTGTGACAATCACCTGATTAAGCGTTTAATTCTGTGCCTCGGTTTCGAGTGGAACAGAGTTTCGAGTGGGATACCACTGTAGCATAGAATTAAACACTTAATCAGGTTATGAAGCAACTGAAGGGTTAAAGTGGTAAGAATGGGCCGGGTCTTCTATTAGAACTCACTTTGGTTTAATGGGAAGGAAGAGAAAAGGCATTTCTGATAAATAGCAGTAAGGCTGCCAGAAAAAATATGCTTGCGTTCCAACTGAGGACAATTCAGGATAATTGTTACATGAGTTTCCATGGGGTGGGGAAATGCCATACTCAGAGGGCCTTTGCAACTTTATAACAGTGGATTTTAGAAAAGACATAACTTTTTTTTTTAAAGTAACATTGAAGACCTAGATTTCTGTTGTAAAAGCTTAACAGAATGGTTAGATAATGAAGAAACTAATGTTAAGAAGTCTACTTCGGTTATAATCTAGGAGGAGAACAATTCTGCCTGAGGCAATAACATATTAAGTCCAATTACAAGGAGCTTATAAAGGGAGCTGGGCAAGAATAGGCAGCTGGGTATTCCACAAAGGACTTTCGGGTGACTTAGCTTGAAATGGGTCACAGCAACATATTAGATTGGCAGCCCTAGAGTTGATAGAGCGTCAGCCTGCGGACTGATGGGTCTGGGTTCAATTCCAATCAAGGGCACATGCCCAGGTTGTGAGCTCAGTCCCCAGTGAGAGGCATGCAGGAGGCAGCGGATCAATGATTCTCTCCCATCATGGATGTTTCTATCTCTCCCTCCCTCTCCCTTCCTTTCTGAAATCAATAAAAACATATTTAAAAAATAAAAAACATATTGGATTGGCACATGCCATATTTAGCCTTGATGTTTTCATTATATGAAATAACAGTGCTACATCTAAGCATTCAATAAGTGTTTACTAAATGAGCCAAAATGTGGTTAATATGATAGATATCCTTTCTATCTATTGTATGGTTAATAAGGCAGATAGCCTTTTCAAACTTTTAACTATTTTTATCTCCACATGTATATACATCAAATACCTTTATTTGCATTCAGTGGGAATTAAAGAATACCATTTTATTTTGTGGGTTAGGGCTGGATGATATGACATTTATATGTTTAAAAACCAAAAAACTTACTCCACCACTGACTGGTCCAAAACTATGTCCTGCAGAATCAGGCTGTTCCACGTATAGTGTATAAAAAGTGGGCCTAAGGGTAAAATTGAAACAGGAAGACATTATTGACTTGGAATAAACTTATAGGTTGGATCTGGTAAGGTGATAAATCTAGAACTTTGTGGCAGTTTTCTTCTCTCCTTCCATTCATCCAGGTTCAGAGGTTCAACTTGCCCTCAGCAGGGAGACTCTCCAAATGGGAATGAAATAAGACCTTCCAGATGCAAGCATGGGTCTGACTCAGTAACAAAATCTGTCTTGTTCTTGCCATTAACACCTGTCTTGGGCCCTAGCCAGTTTTGCTCAGTGGATAGAGCATTTGCCTGTGGACTGAAGGGTCCTGGATTTGATTCCGGTCAAGGGCACATGCCCAGGTTGCAGGCTCAATCCCAGTAGGAGGTGTGCAGGAGGCAGCTGATCAATGATTTTCTCTCTTATCACTGATGTTTCTCACTCTCTCCCTCTCCCTTCCTCTCTGAAATCAATAAAAATATATTTAAAAAATAAAAAAGTGCCAATTTAAAGAAAATGTCTTTTCTTTTTCAAAAGTGGTCATTTAAAGTAAAGAAATCGTTTCATTTTATACCCACAAGTATCCCATTGTGCCAGCATGTCCTTGATGTTACCTTTCAGCTTTGGGCAGGTCTAGCCATTTTAACAATGTAGAGATCCTCTGTTCATATGGGACGCTACTGCAAAGTAGAGTAAATAATTGTTTTAATTAATCAAATCAAGAATAATCCCATTAGATTCTTACTCAGAAAGGCAGGTTGATATTTTTTGGATATCCATTTTGTGTTCAAATATGATCAAAATACTGAAAGGGGTTCAATATTACTTAAAGGGATTCCTGTTTTCAATACCCATATATACAGTTGCCTCACTATGAATCAAATATTGTTTTCCTCCTTTCTCATCTTTGTCTCCTTCAATTTTCCCCCAACTAAAATAAAAGACCAATAATGGTTAGTCATTCATTTAATTTGTTTATTTTTATTTATTTCATTCACTTGTGCATTTATAGATGAAGCGCCTATTGCCAAACACTATTTGTTCATTTTGAACAGAATTTATCAGCGAGCAAACCAAAGGTGCTTTTCTTCCCAGAGATTAAATTCTCTTGGAGGAAGTCAAAGTCAAATAATGAACAATAGACCTAATACATAAGACACAAGATTTACTAACACTAAAATTCTATGGAACACGAGAGAGATAAGCAGAGAAAGGGACCCTGAGAACGCGGGGTGGGGTGGTTTGGAGTTTAAAATCTTAGTGTGATCAGGCCAAGACAAATTGAGAAGGTAATTTTTTGAGCAATGGCCTTAAGGAGGTGAGGGAACAGGCTATGCAGGTAAAGGAGTGAGAACAGCCAGAGAACAGCCAGCTCAGACCCAACAGCAGAAGCAAGCCTGGTGTGTGGAGGCCCACTAAGAAGGTCGGCGTGGCTCAGGCACAGTGAGCGCCCAGGAAAGTAGTGAGAGAGGAGGTCTGAGAGGACGGGGTGAGGGACAGTGGCGTTCGTACCAGGTAGGGCCTTGTAGGATTTTACACTGAGTGAAACAGGGGTACAAAGGAATGTCTTAACTGAACCTGTGTGGGGTTTTTTTTGTAAGTACTAGTAATCATTCTGGCTGGTAGATTGCGAATAGGTAATAGGGGACAAGAATAGCAGCAGGGAGATGTATAAAGAGGCTATCATTGCCCAACTGGGGTGGCTCAGTGGTTGAGCATTGACCTATGAACAGGAGGCCTGGTTTGATTCCTGGTCAGGGCACATGCCCAGGTTGTGGGCTCTATCCATGGTAGGGGGGGGGGGTGCAGGGGGCAGCCGATCAATGAGTCTCTCTCATCATTGATGTTTCTCTCCCTCTCCCTTCCTCTCTGAAATCAATACAAATATGTTTTAAAATAAAAGGGCTATCAAAGTAACACAGGCAAAAGGTGATGACAGCTCAAACCAGAGTGTTTATGTTGGAGGTAATTAAAATTCTCAGACAGTACATATTTTGAATTAGAGCTACAAGCATTTACTGCCAGACTGGATGAGGGATGTATGAGAAGGAATCAATGATGACTTCAAGATTTTGGGCCCCCAAACTGGAAGAATAGAATTAGCATCAAGATTAAAACCACAAAAGGGAAAAAAAATCCTAATCGTTCTTGTGGAGATGGGGTTACATCTGCAAGTGCTTCACTACCTGTTGTAAGTCGCATACATGGTAGGAAAGGAGCCATTTACAGCCACGTCTGATCCTGGCCAAAAGTAGGTTCCAGCTTTTAAGCCTTGATACATTGCTGTCAGCCAGATCTATAAGAAGAGAAAAGTATAGGAGAAGTCAAGGGGATAATCAGTTTGGTTAGAAATGGTACCACTTACTAGAAACTAAATGATATTAACAGTTTCAAGTTGTATTTAATTATTAAAGTGTATTTAAACTATTAAAAAATTTGTAGCAGATAAAAAATATAATTATCCAGGAATCCACCTGAATAAATAAATTTAGTAAAGTGGTAAGGAAGAAGATTTTTTTTTAATTGGTAAATTATCATTTCTCTTTCCCTTTTAAAGAATTATAAAACAGAATGAGGGGGGAAATTAACAGATAATCTTTCCAAGTAACTTCCAAATTGATACAGCATCCAAGATTCAACAGAATCTTGCTGAACAATAATAAATATTTAGAAGGTTATAAACAGTGGTTAAATACCTTCCCACCCCCAGTCCTTAGGATGAGGAAACTAATGTGAAACGCAAAGTGGAGAGAAAAGGGGGAGCCACTGTCACAATGGGATCTGGAGGTTACTTCGGTGCCCCAGGCGGATCTACATACTGGTTGCCCTTGCCACCAAGCTGGATTATCTTTCTCCTTCGAAGAAAGTGAAAAATTCTTGTTGAGGTTTACGTCATACATGTTATTGTCAATGATGCCATGTGATTCTGGGTATAAGCCCTAAAATAATAATTTCAAAAAAAGATTTAAGATAAACTAATACATTAATAAAGCATATATTTAAATTGAAATAGCATAAAATCTATAACTCATAACTTGGAAAAATATCATATACATTTCAACATAAAACCCCTGAATATGAATCCAAATACATACATACATATATATATATATATATATATATATATATATATATATATATATATATATATATTTCTACCATACAGCAGTAAATGAATGATATTAGGTAGGTGGTTTATGTTGATAGTGTTAATACAACCCTTGTGAGATTAATAGCTATTTGTTGCCCTAGCCAGTTTGGCTCAGTGGATAGAGCGTAGGCCTGTGGACTGAAGGGTCCCAGGTTTGATTCCCATCAAGGGCACATACCTGAGTTGCAGGTTCAATCCCCAGTAGGGGGCGTGCAGGAGACAGCCGATCAATGATTATCTCTCATCATTGATGTTTCCATCTCTCTCTCCTTCTCCCTTCTTCTCTAAAATCAATAAAAATATATATTTTTTTAAAAAGAAATGAAAATAGCTATTTGTTAGTTAAGGTTTCCCATATCACAATAAGGATTAGCCACTGGTTATGTTGGTAATAATGTCAAAAAATTTACTACACAGAAGCTTTTAAGTATCAAATTTCCTGGCTAAATAGGTGAAAATGTGTCACCAGCACATTAAAAGAGACCCTTCCAAGTTTCTATCCATCTTCCTTTCCATCCATCCATCAATCCAATCATTCCTTCAATCCAATCACAAATATTCACTCAATCATTCCACACATTTTCTTTTTGTTTTTTTAATATATTTTATTGATTTTTTACAGAGAGGAAGGAAGAGGGATAGAGAGTTAGAAACATCGATGAAAGAGAATCATCGATCAGCTGCCTCCCTCCTGCACACCTCCTACTGGGGATGTGCCCGCAACCAAGGTACATACCCTTGACCAGAATCGAACCTGGGACCTTTCAGTCCGCAGGCTGACGCTCTATCCACTAAGCCAAACCGGTTTCAGCACATTTCCTTTTTTTTTTTTTTTTTCACATACTATTAAATTAGTTTAAGGTGTAAAATATAGTGATTAGACATTTTGATAACTTACAAAGTGTTCACCCCAGTAAATCTAGTATATGGTTTGTATTCTTAAACCCTTGCCCTAATCATTGAACACACATTTTCTATGATATCCCATGCAGTTGTAATAACTCCCAGATATTTCAGAACATAATATTAAATTAGTTTAAGGCAGCCCATCAATTATTTTCTCTCATCATTGATGTTTCTATCTCCCTCTCCCTCTGCCTTCCTCTCTGAAATCAATAAAAATATATTTTAAAAAATAAAACACTGAATAAAATTTTCTTTAGAAAAAAACTGAATGCAAAGAGGTAAAGACACAGTTATGACTTTGGCAATAAAGGCTGAGGCCGAGGTCTCCCTTAAGAAGTCTTCTAAATCTATAAATGTTAAATAACTTAATTTCCCTTTGAGTTCATTTTCATCATTTCATTTATATATTTTCATACATTGAAGAGAATTTATTTACTTTATCTAAAGAGATATAGCCAGTATCAATTTATTTATAAAACAACAACTTTATCAAGTTACATAGAATGAAAAGAAAAGAACTTTCCCCATACCAAAGTGGCTGTCCTCATTCATAGCCTGTCATTCCTAGCAGACCTTCAGATAGGTGGAGGCTCATCAAAAGATCAGAGGACAATGTTCTTTCTCACACCCAAGAGGCTACCTGGTCTATGATAAAGGTGAGCTAACCTAATGCCTGGACACTCATTCATAGTAATCACCTCACAGCACTGGATTGGCCTCATACTGGCCCTTCTTATCCCAAACTAAGCCATGAACTATCTCCACATGTGCTGGTAATGTGTGCCATGGGGCTCCTCCATGCAGTTCCTGCCTAAGCATGTCTGGTGGTGTGGTCAGTTGCCTGTCTGTGGCCTGTCAGTCTTCCACTAGGCCAAGAACTTACCGTGACAATGGTGTAATGATTTGGAAAGGTCTTGGTTGGATAGACAGATCTCAGGTATTTGGAATGAATTCCACATGTTTCTGCAACAAAGTATAGTGAGAAATTAAGAAGCTGTTACTTCCTCAGAAGTTTTTTGGATAACTAAAAATCTGAACATAAGTTTTCCAGAGAAATAGAAAACTAGCTAGAGTGGATTGAAGATAGAAAAGGGATGAAATTCTGACACCTAGAATTCCTCAATTCCAAGGAATATCAGTTTTTAGGAGAGGAGTGAGATAAGTCAAGGGTCCACAAATAATTTTTCTGTAAAGAGCCAGATAATAAATAGGTTAGGCTTTGCAAGTCCCTATGATCTCCATTGCAACAGCTCAAACTGTGCTCTTGAGATCCAAAAGCATTCATGGACAATACTTAAGCAAAAAAGCATGGTTGTGCTCCAATAAAACTTTATTTATGGTCATTGACATTTGAATTTCACATAATTTTTTCATGTCACAAAATATTCTCTTCTTTTTGCCTAACCATTAAGAATGAAAAACAATTCTTAGCATTTAGCAGGTCATACAAAAATGGGCAGGGGAGGCTGGATTTGGCCCATGGACCACAGCTTGCTAACCCCTGAGCTACTGGTAAACACACCCTAAATGATGCACAGCCAGCTTTGTTTTGGCTGCTCCCTTCTTCCTGACCCAGGCCATTACATTTGAATTTCTATATAACATTTGCATCTCAGCTAATAGTTCCTATATGTAAAGTATCCAATATAACCAAAATCAACATAACTAGAAGGTAACTGAAAAGGAATTTGATTTGTATAAACGCATCAGCCCATGTCGTGTAGTATGTTTACAAAATGAGCTAACTTGGCTGCTTATTATTTTCAGTAGTTTCCATTTGGTGAGCTAAGTTTCCTGTCATCTGTTTTCCACAAAGCATGGCATTAATTTTGCTTTCAATTGTTCTGTTGTTTTCTGTCTGTGCAAATGTTCAGAAGCATTAGAGCATTGCCATTTCCTCTGCGGCAGTGAAACACAAGAAGTTTTTCATCCTAAAATCCTGTCCACTAACTCTAAAAGAGAGCTTTGCCATTACGGGTTCTCTTTAGGCTAAAACTAAAAGTGAAAATGATGGTTGTCCAGAAAGTAACAAACTTTGCAGCTTGAAATAAGGAATGTTTTCTCAAATATGTTTAGAGTTCATCTCCTTCCCAGCCTCCAGTCCACGGTTTCCAGTATGATCCAGGAATTTCCTCCTTCAGAACCTTCTTAGGATCCATATCGAGTCTATTGAACAGGACTTTGGTGGGGATGAGGGACTGGGTAGAAAGTGAAGAAAAGGGAGCTCAAAAAAATCTGCATTTTTAACAAGCACCCCAAGTGGTTCTGATGTACTTAAGTTTGAGGCCTGCTATAGAAACTAACTCACAAGGGATAATTTAAAAAGAGAGAGATTAAAAGACTTTTTAAAAGTCAGTAACGCCAATAAATAAATATTGTCCTCAATCAGGGAAAGACCATTTTAATATTGTTAAGAACTCATACAAGGAAATGAAATAAAATATAATCCACTTATAATTAAAAGAATTTAAGTGGTGAGAAAAATCATACAATAAACAGAGAGATACAGTCAGTTTCTGTTCTTATTTCCTTGAAACATGAATGACACTGTAAAGTTCTTAAATACCCAAAGCCACAGAGTATAAATAAAATACAAACTAAACTGGTAATGTGAAAACATGACACCTCCCTAGTTCAAATGTCTCAAACAGGACACACCTGCTAATGATCTATAGCCTCAGACCAGCTATTATGGAACAACTCACAGAAAACAAGATCTCCTACCATTGTTTCTTCCGGACGTTAGGGACCTAAAGTGTAACTGAATAGAATAATTCTGAAAGAACACGCGATAAATCAGTGAGTGTAGTTGCTTCTGCAGAGAAAAATAGGACTATTTTGGTGGTGGTTGGTTGGCTGTTTTTTACTGTACACCCTTTATAGTTTCCATTGTTTACACCTTTAAAAGACATTTTTTAAGTACCAATCAAAAAATGTGAAAATATAAGTGGGGTAAACATATATCCATAATAACTATGAATTACAAGAAGGAACAGAAGGCTAAATGGATGAGAAGGTGAAATAGCTGAAGACTGTACAGATAGAGCAAAAGTAGTACTAGGAAGGAAGTTTATAGTAATAAACACCTACATTAAAAAAGAAATTTCAAATAGCCTAATTTTGCATGTCAAAAAAATAGAAAAGAAAAACAAACAAAACCTAAGTTAGCAGAAGAAAAAACACAATAAAGATGATAGCAGAGCCCTAGCCGGTTTGGTTCAGTGGATAGAGCGCCGACCTGCGGACCAAAGGGTCCTGGGTTCAATTCTGGCCAAGGGCATGTGCCTTGGTTGCAGGTTCCTCTCCGACCCAAGCCCTGGTCAGGGCTCATGCAGGAGGCAACCAATCGATGTGTTTCTCTCACATCAGTATTTCTCTCTGTCTTTCCCTCTTTCTTCCACTCTCTCTAAAAATCAGTGGAAAAATATCCTCAGGTAAGAATTAAAAAAATAAAATATTATAGCAGAAAAATGAATTACAAAATAAACAAAGTAAAATAGGTTTTTTAAAAAGTGGCATATAAAATGAAAGTTTATTCAGCTTTAAGAAAGAAGAAAATCTAATCCTACCACATATATGAAACTGAGGACATATAAGTAATATAAGCCTGTCACAGAAAGACAAATAATGCATGATATCACATAGATAAGGTATCTAAAATTCCAACTCAGCTCTAGCTGGTTTGGCTTAGTGGATAGAGTGGTGGCCTGTGGTCTGAAGGGTCCTGGGTTCGGTTCCGGTCAAGAGCCCGGGTTGTGGGCGCGATGCCCAATGGGGCAGTCATGAGGCAGTCAATCAATGATTCTCTCTCATCATTGATGTTTCTATCTCTCTCTCCCTCTCCCTTCCTCTCTGAAATCAATAAAAATATATATATTTTTAAAAAGAGTCCAATTCATAGAAGCAAACAATAGAATAATGGTTGGCAGGGCCTGGAGGGAAGAGTAATTGAAGAGTTGCTAATCAGTAAGTATAAAATTTCAGTTACATGAGATGAATCAATTCTATACAACTTTGTGCCTGTACATAACTATATTGCATTAGATACTTAACATCTGTTTAGTGGGTGGATCTCATAGTAAGTGTTCTAACCACAATAAAAATTTTAAAACAAGAGAAGGCAGACAGCAAATGGCATCTGCTGTGGAGAATTTAAGTGTTGTGCTGTTCATGAATGCCAACCTTGCTAACTCTAATCTTCAAAATTTTGCATATGTTACCAGCCAGACCTACTTGTTACTACTACTCTTGTTCTATCCCTGCTTTCCCACCTAACTTTCCAGGAAGTCTGACTTCCAGCTCAAGCCAAATCACTTCTATTTCGCCTGTTATTTCCTGATCTTGGGCCTGGCCCTTTGTTCCACTCACACTGAGACCAAACAATGATCTCGCCTTCTTACTAGAGCTGAGTCCCGAGAGTCCCCTTGGTAGACAGTGATATGACTCACTGAGCTGTGGTATTAGTTCATGCTCAGTTTCTACAACCACTATAGCCCTACCCAATTGAGGCAGCTTAAAGGGACACTAGAGATGAGGTTCTAGACTTCCTTAAAGTGATGCCTGCTGTCATGTACCTGACCTGAAGCCTACCATTCTGGGAGGTCCTAATTCTAACTCTTTAACCACTTCTGCTCTTAATTGGGCCTTCTGGAAACTAAAAGCCCATTTTGCTTTGGTTGGCCTAGTTAGTAATGTCTTCACACAAGATGTTGTCTTGATGACTTAAAAAATATATATATTTTAAACTTTTGGGGAAAACTCCCAATGGCCCAATATTTCATTGGCATTATTTCCAATTCTCAATGGCATGAGAAAATAGATAATTCCACTTTAAGGGGCTCCATTCAACCTGGCTAGTTAAACTCACTTTAGGATGCAGAATTTTATATCTAGACTAGTGGCCTGGTGCACAAAATTTGTGCATGGGGGGATGTCCCTCAGCCCGGTCTGCACCCTTTCCAATCTGGGATCCCTTGGTGGATGTCCAACTGCTGGTTTAGGCCCGATCCCACAGCCTAACTGCTCCCTTGCCAACCTGATTGCCCCCAACTGCCCTCCCCTGCTGGTCTGATTTCCCCCAAGGCTTTTATTAGTATAGATTATCAAGGGAAAGTCAGAGAAGGAAGTAGAAACTGAGAGGTATTAACTAACTTTCCAAGCCAAAGTAATTCAGCAACACATGACAAGTACTGAATTTTAAGCCAGTTCTACCAGAGTCCCAAACTCTTAATCTTTTTGCTAAAGATCTGGCTCAGAGTGAGAAGCTAAAGAGACAAAACACCTTGTATTGTAGGGGAAATAGTTTAATCTGTCTACAATCATGGAATTTTACAGCTGAAATTAATAGTAGAAATCATTAAATCTAATACTCTCATTTTACAAATGAGGAAACTGAGACTCAGAAATGGTAACTGACTTACTCAGGGTCAAATAGCAAGTTTTTAATTTGGAGAATAATAAAAACTGGAAACCAGTAGAATTATCATAAAATTTGAGAAACTTGGAGATTAAAAAATAATAATAAAGGTGATGAGGGGAGGCCTGCTAGAATGGGGAAGAAAGACAGGAATTGGAGAGCAGTGAAGAGTATAAACCCTGGAGCCAATACTTTGATACTTTTTAAAAAATATATTGTTATTACTTTCAGAGAGGAAGGAAAAGGGAGAGATAGAAACATCAATGATAAGAGAGAATCATTGATCCACTGCCTCCTGCATGCCCCCTACTGGGGATCAAACCTGTAACCTGGGCATGTGCCCTGACCAGGAACCATGACTAATATGTAAACCATGACTTCCTAGGGGGTTCATAGGTCAACATTCAACCACTGAGTCACGCCGGATGGGCCCTTTGATACTTAACACCATATCCTTGGAATTCAATTTCTCTTTTTTTGCCCTAACCGATTTGGCTCAGTGGATAAAGCATTAGCCTGCAGACTGAAGGGTCCCAGGTTCGATTCCAGTCAAGGGCATGTACCTTGGTTGCGGACACATCCCCAGTAGGGAGTGTGCAGGAGGCAGCTGATCGATGTTTCTCTCTCATTGATGTTTCTAACTCTCTATTCCTCGCCCTTCCTCTCTGAAAAAAAATCAATAAAATATATTTTAAAAAATAAAATAAAAATTTTCTCTTTTCTATTAACTTTATAAAACTGTATGAAGGCCAAGTACCCTAACACAGAAGTACAATCCTATATAATAAAAGGCTAATATGTAAATTGACTCAACAACGGAATGACTGGTCAATATGATGTGCACTGACCACCAGAGGGCAGATGCTCAGTGCAGGAGCTGCCCCCTGGTGGTCAGTGCTCTCCCACAGGTGGAGCGCCACTCAGCCAGAAGCCCTGAGCCAGGCTCATGGCTGGCGAGCGCAGTGGTGGTGGCAGGAGCCTCTCCCGCCTCTGAGGCAGCACTAAGGATGTCCAACAAACGTCTTAGGCCTGCTCCCCCGAGGGCTCCCAGACTGTGATAGGGCACAGGCTGGGCTGAGGGACCCCACCCAAGTGCACAAATTTCATGCATTGGGCCTCTAGTATCATAATAAAGATGATACAAATGATTATAGTGATAAGTTAAAATCATTCAAAGTGCACTACAGATATATTCTCACAGTATTCCTATCAGATAGGAAGTGACCATTTTACAGATGAAGAGAAGACGGTACCAATAGGTAAGGCAAACTTGTGAGTGATCTCACAACTAGTAAGTGGTAGAGCCAGGTTCCAGGTACTTTGATTGAAGAACTGGACATAGATACTGGACTATTCACTGCTGGAGTATTGGTATGTGCTGGCTCTGTCCAGTCTACTCAGACTTCTTCAGGATCATGTCTCTGCTAAGTCTGACAAACGCCAGTTTTGAGACAAAAGATATATTCAAATACAAAACAAGCCCAGCCAGTGTGGCTCAGTGGATGAGTGTTAATCTATGAACCAGGAGGTCATGGTTCAATTCCTGGTCAGGGCACATGCTCAGATTTCGTAGGGCACATGCAGGATGCAGCTGATCAATGATTCTCTCTCATCATTGATGTTTCTATCTTTCTTTCCCTCTCCCTTCCTCTCTGAAACCAATAAAACTATATTTAAAAATACAAAAAACAAACCAAAATAAACAAAGAGATGAACATGCTACAAAAAAAGGGAGGAGGGGCCAATAAGTATGAAAATAGATATGATGTAGTAAAGTCATCAGGATCTTGAGAGGAATCAGGCTAAGACAAACCACTAACGTTAAGGTTAAGAAAAAGGTACACCACCTAGAGAGTGACTAACTAGGTGTCCTTATCATTTGCATGCCTCCGGTTTTAGAAGACTTACTCAGTTTATCAATATTAGGCATTAGAGTACTCCATGTCTGTAAATATTCTGCTCTAAATCCATCCATGGAAAACAAAATAACTGGTGGCAGATCAAATCTAAAAATGGAAAACAAAAAATTAGATCATTATTATGATTGTTAAAAAAAATACTTTTTCTGTTTTCTAAATTAAGAAGTTCTTAAGGAAAAAAATAGTTCTAGGTCAAGTTTCCGGTTCTATTTTTTAAAATTGTTATTTCCCTTAATTGTTAGTGCTTCAGGTATTTTAGTAATCTAAAAAAATAGACAATATTTTTTAAAAAAACAAGTATTACATAAATTATCTGGGACTTTCTATTTGAGATCTACTACCCTCAAGTTCTAGAGTTTAAATAAGTTTGACCAGCTTTCTTATATTTCCTTTTACTCCTTGGCATTGGCTAACTATGACACACAGGTATATCATGGGTGAATTTTCTCTAGCCCTAAAATTTATGACAAGGTACTGTGCTATGGAGAAAAGAAAAGGATTTGAGCCTCAGAAAGACTTAAGTTCAATTCTCAACTTCATTCTTTACTACTTACTTAACCCTAAGCAGTTACCTAATCTCTCAAAACTTGATCCCAATCCACTCACCCAATATGTTGGAATAATTATAGCATAGCACATTAGTACACTGTGTCACCTTAAGTATATTTAGTATTTTACAATAATAGATATACATGGAGCTAATTAAATATAGCTTTACAATAATGGTTACTAGCATGCAAGCAAGCAAAGCATTAACAGCACATGACCACAAAAGGGGATCTATATTGTCAACCTTTCATGGTCCTGGCCTTGGATAAAGAGACAAAGGCAATGATTACTAAATTCAATGCTCACACTAAAAAATTAGAGAAGTTACAATTATTCTACCATCTTTTGATTATAATTATGATATGAAATTTAAGAACTGTAGCTTTTGAGGTGTTTTATTATTCTAAAGTTCTACATTTTGTCTGTCCACTAATCTAGTGCCCATCTAGTAGATGAGTGGATAAAAAAGCTGTGGTATATTTACACAATGGAATACTATGCAGCTGTTATAAAGATCTCTTACTCTTTGAGACAGCATGCAGGGACCTGGAGAGTATTATGCTAAGCAAAATAAGACAGTCAGAGAAAGACAAGTATTACATGATCTCACTTATATGTGGAATCTAACAAACAAAATAAACTGACGAATAAAACAGATCCAGAGATATGGAAGCATGGAACAAACTGTCAAATCTCAGAGGGAAGGGGGCAGAGAGGGCAAGAAGAAATTAAACAAAGAACTTATATGCATATATGCATAAGCCTTGGACACAGACAATAGAGGGGTGAAGGCCTGGGGATGGAGGTGGGAGCAGGATAGAGGGGGTCAGTGGAGGGAAAAGGAGGGACATCTGTTATACTTTCTTTTTTTAAAATATATTCTTATTGATTTCAGAGAGGAAGGGAGAGGGAGAGAGAGATAGAAACATCAATGAGAGAGAATCATCGATCGGCTGCCTCCTGCATGCCCCCTACTAAAGATCTAGCCCGCAACCCAGGCATGTGCCCTTGACTGGAATGGAACCCGGGACCTTCAGGCCGCAGGCCTATCCACTGAGCCAAACAGCTAGGGCAACATCTGTAATATTTTCAAAACAATAAAGATAATTAAAAATAAATAAGGTTCTACATTTTGACTATTCTAATATCTCAGGATATTATCAAACTCAAAAGCATTGCAATCTCTTTTTAGACCAGTGTTTAAGTTAAGATTATAGAAGATAACTTTTAGATCAGAGCCAGAGACAGTCTTTTTTTAATTCAATATATTTTTACTTTAAAATTTTTACTTGTATTCCATATACAGACACATTTTATAGACGTATAGTTTATAATTGTTTCCTAGCTGAACGCCACTGTGTAGCCATCACGTAGAACAAGAAGCAATACTACCAGCATCCTGGAACCCTCCCTTTGTGCTCTCTTCTAGTCCCACACCACACCCCCACCAAGGGTAATCAGTATCTTGAAATCCAACAGCATATATTAGTTGTGCCCATTTTTATACTTATGTACAAACACAATCATTTAGTTTGTATTTTGGTATGTCTGGCTTCTTTTACTTATCCATTTCATACCCACCCCCCGCCAAAAGGAAAACAATTTTACCCCCTAGATGAGGGAGAGGGCCCCAGTATTCTTATAAAGAATATTCGGAATGCTGATAGAAGCTAAAAATAAGAAGATAATTTCAGCCCTAGCCGATTCAGTTCAGTGAATAGAGCGTCAGCCTGTGGACTGAAGGATCCCGGTTCAATTTCGGTCAAGGGCACCTTGGTTGCAGGCTCAATCCCAGCCCTGGTAGGAGCATGTGCAAGAGGCAACCAATTGATGTGTCTTTCTCACATCGATGTTTCTCTCTCTCTCTCTCTCTCCCCTCTTCCCTTCCACTCTCATTAAAAAGTCAATGGAAAAATATCCTCAGGTGAGGATTAACAAAAAAGAAAGAGAAAAAAACACACACACAAAAATAACGACAACAAAAATGGGGGGGGGGGAGGTTGGTAGAGGTGGAAAAGCATAGGTATAGGGGGATAAATGATGATGGAAAAAATAACATATATATTAAAAAACACAAGAAAACATACAGTATAATTCCATTTATATGAAAATTAAGAATAGGAATCTATAGTGACAGAAATCAGAACATGAGGGTGATCTTTCTGGGGTGATGGAAATATTCTCTATCTTGGAAATATTCTGTACCTGTGAGTTACACTAGTTTCTGAACTTCCAAATCTCATTATACTGTACACATAAGGGTGAACATTTCAATGTCTGTGAGTTATACCTAAAAGTAAAAAAAATTGGGACTGTTTTAACTGTAATGTAAAGAAAAATCATTAAGAAATTAAAGTGGTGTATTGCAATTTGCATTGGAAAATACTTATTTTTATCTTTATTAGCATAATGCTAATTTTTTTAAAAAAATGTGTTTATCAATATGCTATCACCATAACCTTGCAGCTTCAGAACAGGATCAAACATCTATGAGATCAAGATATTGATTTAATCATATGAATAGAAAAGGAGCAATGTAATAAGCCTGACAAGCTATGGGGGAGTAGCCACACAGGATGGTCTGATCACTGATTCCTAACTGGGCAGGTCTTGTCAGGTAGTCACATTCCAGACATACAGCTTCCTTAGCAAAGGTCAGTCCTTACCTTAAGTGAACCCTGTCCACTCTTCTTAAGCATCCAGGATAAATATCTTTGAAATAAATACCTTCAGAGTAATTTTCTGTCATAGATCCCTGGCGCCACAACCATAGGCCCCAGAGCACAAGACAACTGAGCCTTGTTCCTGCATATCATCGCTATGTGCTGTAAATGTTAACCTTTTGCACTCGGATGTCAAGTGTGACTCGACACGGTTAGCATTAGAATAAAGGAATCGAGAAAAAAGCAAGCGAGTGCAAAGGGTTAATTTTTAGCTACCCTGCACCCACCAATGTAAAAAAAAAAAAAGTAGGTGTTTAATAAATAAGTAAATATATACATAAATATTTTATTTTTAAGTATGTGTTTCTCCATTTTGCTTTTTATCCAAACCTCCCACCTCTTTAATCTACCTCTGGTGGATTTCATGTAACTCTCCTTACATCTTCTCCTTTGATTCCAATATATAAAATAAGCTGCAAAACTGCCATTCTCCAGAGTATTTTCTCAATCCATTGAGATTTTGCTTCCTGACATGTCCTCAAACTTTTGGCTCAAATGAACTTATAAAACTTTTCTATAGACGGGACATTATTTTGTTGACAATTCTCACATGAAATCTCCTGAACTTGAGTTTGAGTCATAAGAAATCCAATCTTATGTTAACTTTTTTGTTTTGAGATGTAAACAGAGCAGAGGAAGTTCCATCCTGCCTCTCAGTTACATTCCCACATGCCACCTATTAAAGAGGAAGAAAATTTCCCCTCATTCTCACCCTTCTGGACACTGAGACGTCGGGGCTATGCCACACTTTTCTTTCACCCATGGGGTTTCTCCTGAAAAGCAGAAGATAAAAATCTTTAGATTGCTGCACCACAACAAGAAAAGAAAAACAAATGTTCAATGGACATGATCTTTCCAAACTACAATTTGTGTTACTCAATGAGTAAATTCTTTCAGAACATGTTAAGTGCTGTTTCATATGTTGGCAAGGTCAGTGCCTCTGGTGATTTGCTCAGATCAGTGATCTACACTAACTGAATACCAGGAAGCTCATCTTTACTAAGAAAAACAAAGGGAATTCCTTGAGCTTTAGAAAAGGGACATTTCCTTTTTCTTTTATTAATAACTAGAGGCCCGGTGCACAAAATTCATGCATGGGGTTGTGTGTGTGTCCTTCAGCCCACCCTGAACCCAATCTGGGACCCCTCAAGGGATATACAACTGCCTGTTTAGGCCCGATCCTAAACTGCTGGCTCCCAACCGCTCGCCTGCCTGCCTGCCTACCTGCCTGATTGCCCCTAACTGCTTCTGCCTGCCAGCCTGATCACTCCCTAACCACTCCCCTGACAGCCTGATAGACGCCTAACTGCTCCCCTGCTGGCCCAATTGCCCCTAACTGCCCTCCCCTGCCAGCCTGGTAAACCCTAACTATCCTCCCTTGCAGGCCTGATCGCCCCCAACTGCCCTCCCCTGCAGGCCTGGTCCCCCCCAACTGCCCTCCAATGCAGGCCTGGTCACCCCTAACTGCCCTCCCCTGCTGGCCTGGTTGCCCCTAACTGCTCTCCCCTGCAGGCCTGGTCCCCCCCCCGACTATCCTCCCCTTCTGGCATGGTTCCCCCCAACTGCCCTCCCCTGCAGGCCTGTTCCCCCCCCAACTGTCCTCCAATGCAGGCCTGGGTCCCCCCAAACTGTCCTCCCTTGCAGGCTTGGTCCCTCCCAACTCCCCTCCCCTGCAGGCCATCTTGTGGCAGCCATCTTGTGTCCACATGGGGGCAGCCATCTTTGACCACATGGGGGCAGCCATCTTGTGTGTTGGAGTGATGGTCAATTTGCATATTTCTTTTTTATTAGATAGGATGGTTTTACCCTCAAAAACATTTTTCCATTAGAAAAAAAGTTTAATAAATATAGATATACACTCTAAAAAAAGAGAGAGAAAAGAAATCATTAAAGAGAGAAAATGCCAATGGTAATAATTGATATAAATTGGGGGAAATTGAACAAATTTCAAAGATCTTAACTCAAAAATTCTTATTCCATAGATGTTTCTGTTTATAGAACATTCCAGCTAGTTAATAAAGTACAAATGATAGAATATGAATGTCATCATTTGCATATCCTAATGGATCTAGGCAATGATCATCAATAGCTAACATCTCTCCAAAGAAAGATAAGTAGACAAGATGTGCCTTTTTTTCTTTTTAATACATTTTATTGATTTTTACAGAGAGGAAGGGAGAGGGATAGAGAATTACAAACATCGATGAGAGTAAAACATCAATCAGCTGCCTCTTGCACACCCCCTACTGGGGTTTAAGCCTACAACCAAGGTACATGCCCTGGATTGGATCGAACCGGGGACCTTTCAGTCCACGAGCCAACATTCTATCCACTGAGCAAAACCAGTTAGGGTGACAAGATGTGCCTCTTGATGAAAGTTACACACCATCTCTGAAGTATAATTGCAAAATAGATAAATTGCACCAGAATCTGAACCAGATCCTCAGGTTCTAACTGCCAATTTTCAAAGGATATAGGGGATGATAAGATACCTATCACAGAAGATGCAATGTGCAACACCCAGATAGAAAACTCTGCAGGACAAATGACCCAATTTCTCCAAAATGTAAATTGCAAGGGGGAAAAAAGAAGGAGAACCTACTTTTAAAGGACTTGAATTGTATCAGCCTGTTAGTATGTATGGAATGTATTTAGATCATACTTCAGATGAGCTTTTAAATAAATATTATGAGACAATCAGAAAATATTGAACACAATGGATATTTGATGGCAAATTAATATCAACTGTATTTTAGATATGTTAATGATATTGTAATTTTGTCAAACTCTCATCATTTTTAGATAGACACTGAAAATATTTATAGATGAATTATATTAACTCTAGAATTTGCTTCAAAATAATCTAAAATTTTGGGAAAGGGGTTGGGGGAAATAAAAAGTGTATTTTGTTAAGAGAAACAATCCAACCCTGCCCAGTATGGCTCAGTTGATTGAGCATTGTTCCATGTCACCATTTTGATTCCTAGTCAGGGCAACATGCTCAGGTTTCAGACTTGATCCCAGAAGGGGGCCTGCAGGAGGTGGGCAGCCGATCAATATTTCTCTCCCTCTCTTTAAAAATCAATAAAAACAGCCCTAGCTGGTTTGGCTCAGTGGATAGAGCATCGGCCCAAGGTCAAGGGCACAGGCCCGGGTTGTGGGCTCGATCCCCAGTCAGGGGCATGCAAGAGGCAGCTAATCAATGATTTTCTCTCATCATTGATGTTTCTATCTCTCTCTTCCTCTCCCTCTCTGAAATCAATAAAAATATATTTTAAAAATAATAATAATTCTATATAATAAAGAGGTAATATGCAAATTGACCCTCATGCCCTCACAAGATGGCCACCCCCATGCCATCACAAGATGGCCGCCCCCATGTTGTCACAAGATGGCTGCCACAAGATGGCCACACCCATATCATCATAAGATGGCCAGCAGGGGAGGGCAGTTGGGAGCCATCGGGCCTGCAGGGGAGCAGTTAGGTGTCAATCAGGCTGGCAGGAGAGTGGTTAGGGGGTGATCAGGCTGACAGGCAGGAGCGGTTAGGAGTCAGCAGTCCCGGATTGTGAAAGTGATATCTGACTGCCGGTTAGGCTCGATTCTGCAGGGATCCCAGATTGGAGAGGGTGCAGGCCAGGCTGAGGGACACCCTCCCCCACTCTAGTGCATGAATTTTGTGCACCAGGCCTTTAGTAAATAATAAATAAAAATCAATAAAAACCTATTTTAAAAATAATAATAATCCAAAACTTGAAAATAGGCAAAAGAAGAAATAGGTACAAAGAGGACTGATCAGTAAATTTCATTTCAATATCACACTGGAAATTATCTAAAAAGCCCACACATGGGTTATCCAATTACCCAGTAGTATACTAGTATACCTTTATCTAGCTTATTTTTACCATTCACTTTACAACTCAATAAGGATAGCAGTTAGCTGGTAGAACACTAATGGCAATATAACTGATTCTTGTTTGATAGCAAATAAATTGTTCTGTAGCCCTAGTTGGTTTGGCTCAGTGGATAGTGTTGGCCTGCAAACCAAAGGGTCCCAAGTTCGATTCTGGTCAAGGGCATGTACCTTGATTGCAGACTCCTCCCCAGCCCAGGCCCTGGTGGGGCTCATACAAGAGGCAACCAATCAATGTGTTTCTCTCATATCAATGTTTCTCTCTGTCTTTCCCTCTCTCTTCCACTCTCCCTAAAAATAAATGGAAAAATCCTCAGGGGGAAATTAACAAAAATTTTTTTAAAAAATTGTTCTGTAGAAATGCAAATCATTTCTGTCCCATCAAAAGTTACAGTTTTAGCCCTAACCAGTTTGGCTCAGTGGATAGAGCGTCGGCCTACGAACTGAAAGGTCCCAGTTTCGATTCCGGTCAAGGGCATGTACCTTGGTTGCGGGCACATCCCCAATGGGAGGTGTGCAGGAGGCAGCTGATTGATGTTTCTCTCTCATCGATGTTTCTAACTATCCCTATCTGTTCCTCTCTGTAAAAATTCAATAAAATATATATTTTTTAAAGTTACAGTTTTACTCATTTTATTCCAGCATTCTTTCTGTCTCATATATACTTAGCCTCTTTTTGAGCCAGCTTAACATCCTAGTTGGTTATCTCATTAATGCTTTAATAAATCTTTGACATGTTCACTTTTTCTCATGAGATTCATGTTTTTATCTTTTCTCAAATTATACTGTGTCATTGAGACAAGATTGGCCAGGAGTTGATCATTGCTGAAGCTACATGATGAACATATAGGAAAACATCATACCATTCTCTCCTTTGTATGTTAGACATTTATCTGAAAGTTCTTTAAAATTTTAAACTTAAAAAGTCACCAGCTGGTTTGGTACACAAAAATTATTAAAAATCCCCCTAAATAATTTTCTGAAGCTATAATTTTGGCAAGATTAACTTAACATCTTTAAATATAGTGTGTTCATTCTTAGAGTGAGAAAACATTTACTTTTGTTTTAAAAATAAACTAAAATGATTAACTGGTGGTAATGGTAAACTTCGACACTGCCCAAGTAGTGGTAATGATAAACTTTAACACTGCTTCTAACAATCACTTTTCTTTCTGTGAAACTGTGTAATATTATGCAATGAACTCAATGGAAAAATTTTCCGCATGACCTGAGGATCAGTCTTGAGATAACAGTTAAGAGTTACAAAACTGGGTTTGAAGACAGGAGAATAGAGAGGTCAGAGGCAATATGGTCAGTGAACTTATTAGAGAAATAAGAAAACTAGAAACTACACCTGCCCTTGTAAATTTAGATAAAGTTTTAATGATACAATATCCACTACATCAAACACTATATCAAAATATCAAACTATTATTATTTAAAAACAGAGTTCCCATTTCAGGTTTACATTTTACTTTCTGATTGCCCTTTTTAGCTGATTTTCAATTATATTTTATGTAAAAACTATTAGTACAAAAACCTATATTCTATTAAGGTATTATATAGTTAATGTTTCTACTTCAAAATTTTTCTCCTATTTAAAAAAAATCAGAATTCAAATTATCACTTTTTTGCCTAAAAATTACAAAGTGTAAGTTAACCCAGTTCAGTGTGGTGTTATGAAAAATGGCAGGGCAGCAAGCAAGCGTGAGGTGGAGAGCTACAGGAGGGTGCAGGGCAGCAAGCTATGAAGGGGGGGAAGGGGGGGAGCACCAGGAGGGCGGCAGCAACCTACTGGTGCACAGATTCATGCTCAGAGCTAATAGTAATAATAATAATAATAATAATGATAACAATAATAATAATAATAATAATAATAACTGGTTTAACAAACTGATTATTGGGCCAAGTCATCTCTTTCATGATGTCTTATCCATAGGATCTGCCATATAATGTCTCAAACCACAAATATGTCTAACTTAGTCATTGGACTGAAAAAGACATTGCCTTACAGACAAATATGAAACTGGAAGCTTTCTCTTCTTTCCTATAATGTCTATGCTATGAGCTCCCGTTCTCTGTAGTGCACAAACCACATTTTTTTCCCACAGTGAACACATTTTGTCTTCTTTTCTATATGGAGTACTTCTCTGACTTGTTTTAATTTTTGTAGCCTAGGCCAGCTCTAGGGTCACTAACCTCACAGAGGAAAATGGGTCAGCAAACTCTGCTCACCTTTGCAAACACTCTTGTAGTCAGCACAGCAGTCCTTCCTCTGCAAACAGTCATCTGAGCAAGAGCAAAGGCTGGATTCCAGTCTGCTCTCCCCACAACGAAATGTATTGCACGTCCATATTCGAGCTGCAAAATGACACAATTTGGTTCTGAGCATTTAACTTGTTGTAAGTACTCAACACCAAAATTATAAATTCCCTGCTTTTATCCCTGCATTATTGCACAGTCAAATTCTTCGTTTATCAGCATTAATCAATGAAAATACATAATAACCCTGGCTGTCAAGGCTCAGTGGTTGAGCATCAACCTATGAACCCAAGAGGTCATGGTTCGATCCCCGGTCTGGGCACATGCCTGGGTTGCAGGCTCAAAACCCAGTGGAGGGCATGCAGGAGGCAGCTGATCAATGATTCTCTCTCATCATTAATGTTTCTATCTCTCTTTCCCTCTCCTTTCTTCTCTGAAATCAATTTTTTTTAAAAAAAAGAAGAAAATACATAATACATATAAGGGGCAATCCACCACTTTTCTTCATTTGGTGTGGTTGGCAGATAGAACTCAAGCTTTATAAGCTGCAGCTCTGCTCCACTTAGCAGATACATCTCTGAGTTTAGAGAAACTCTGAACAACAGAAGTAACAGGAACACAGTCAGATCTATAAGAACGTAGGCAAGTCAGGGAACCTCCCAGCTGAGAGTGACAGACATAGTATATGGAGGTGTTTCTCTCTTTTCTGCGTCCAGCACGGAAAAGGAACGAGTCCGGTTCCTGAGTGAAGGAGCTGGGGATTAAGAAATGAAATAAAGAAAGCAAGATGCAGAAATAGAAGCAAGCTGGGAGCCAGGTGGGACGCTGCCACTCTGATGGAGGGACAGGACGCTGAGCCCATGCAGCGCATTTATTTTATACCCCCAAATACCAGGAAGTATCACCAAAACTTAGGATCAAAGGAGCTTATTTGCATTCTTGAGTAGGCCCGAGCATTCCTGGTACTTGACTGGATTTACATATCTAGACCCGCTCCGGACAACTGGACAAAGATAAAAGCCAGTACTGAATAACACTTTCCACCTTCTTGGGGAATGTGTATCCTAGACGCGGCTCGGCCAGTCGCCTCGGACTCAGCTGACAACAATTTAAAGAATGTCCATATGCCTTCCCAGGGGGCCCTCTATAATAATAGATCAGGTTTCCACCATGCCTCTGGTGCTCTCCCAGGCTAAGCACTTATGTATGAGATATAGTTTAAATAAATCCCAGGGCCAAAAACAACAAGGCTGGATTGAAGCTGCTTCCTAGTGACACCTGCCAGGGAACAGCGACTCAAATCAACATCAGCCCTGTGCTTAGAAAAATATGCTGAATAGGTGACTGCTGTGTGCTTCCTTAAGCATTGCGTTCTCCATTCCCCATTATTTAGAAAGAAACGATTTTTGGAGAATAAGTGAAGGGAATACAAGTCTTACCTATACTAAGTTATTCCTCCTCCTCTTGGCCTTTTCAGAGGGCATAATAGGTAGAAGGAGTTCCACTGTTCTAATCTTCCCTCTCCTTGAACCGCTAGACCCCCGCCCCCCACCTTCCATGATTTCTTAGAAAATTAAACATTGCAGACTGCCTCTTCCACCTTGAGAACAGCGTTTCTCAAGTTGTGTTCTTGGAACTCTGACATCAGCATTGCCAAGTAACTCTTTCCTAGTAACTCTTACGCACCCTGAGATTTGAGAATGACTACAAATGAAACTAAACAAGATAACAAACTTAAGTCACAGCAAAACTCTGTTGAAAGGTATGTAATTATATATAGCATGTCATCTGCTGACAATGGCTATTCTTCAATCTCCATTAACTAAAGTGTGGACTCTGTGCTTATCCCTGTAAAAGGGGAAAGGATAATAACAGACCCTGTATACAAAGTGTTATGGGTTGAATTGTGTCCATCCCCCCCAAAAAATGAAAGCTCTAACCCCCATGACTATGAATGCAATCTTACTTAGAAAGGATCTTTGTAGATAATCAAGTTAAAATGAGGTCATTATGGTGGGCCTTAATCTAGTATGACTGATATTCCTAGGAAAAGGAGGAATTAGGACACAGAAACACACAGAGGAGGACTGAGAAAATTCAAGGATAATGCCATGTGAAGATAAAGGCAGAGTTTTGAGTTTTCCTGTCACAGCCTAAGACTTCCAAAGATTGCCAGCAACTCTCAGAAGCTAGAACAGAGTCATGGAATGAGTTCTCCCACTCAACCTCCAAAAGGAATCAACTCTGTCAACACCTAAATCTTGGACTTCTAGCCCCAGAGCTCTGAGAAAAATGAATTTCTGTTGTCTAATCTGCCCAGTTCCCGGTACTGTGTTATGGTAGTCCTAGCAAACTAATATACAATAGTTGAACATTTGGGCATGCTATTGATAGCATAACCAACATGATAATAAATGTATGCTGGGAATTCATACTTGATTCCACACAGGTGTCTGCAAAATCCCAGCAGCAGTCGCCTCGGTCTTTACACGCCACATCACACCGGCAGCCATCCAGAGCTCTGTATGAAGAATCAAAGCATTTCTTCCTGCAGCTGCCTGTAGAGTGAAGAAAATAAGGAGACCGATGCTTAGAAGTTATTCACCATCTCATAGCTAGATGGTGGAAACACACAGAAGAAGTACCTAGCACAGACTAGGACAGACAGACAAATAGATAGTTTTTATTGCATGATCTGTCAGTTCAGTGATAAATAATGAACAATTTTCCCCCAGTACCCCATTGAGGTTCCAAACTCAGAGACACAGCCGGTACCACTTGATAAGGGTAGAAGGGACAAGCAGAAGCTAAAATACAGTGGAATTGATTGAAAGTGTGGCTATGGAACAGTAACTACATCCACCCCACCTCCCACTACAGAATAGAAGGATCATAATCTGGAGGAATTTAGGAGGAATAGAGACAGTAGACATAGAGGATTGCTATGATGGGAAAAGATGAACAAGCCCTACTCTTCAATGCCCAACAGATAGTTATCAGACATTTGAGCATAGCAGAATAACCCACCATGAAAGACAAAGACCACGCAGTGCCCTCAGTGGTCCCGGATCTGTCTCTTGCTTCAACAGTGTTTGGACTGAACAGACCCAGGGACGACCCTTCTTCCAGCCTCCGGCCACTCTCCTGTGTCTTATCCAGTCACCACCTTCAGAACCACCTCTGGGACCAGCCAACACACCAGTTTTTTTTCTACCTTAACTCCTTATTGCCGAACAATTGTGAGCTTCCTAATTCGTCAGAATTATTCCACCGAGGTGGAAGCTGCAGTCAACCGCCTGGCCAACCTGCCTCTGCGGCCTCCCACACCTACCTCTCTCTGGGCTTCTATTTCCACCAATGATGTGGCTCTTGAGAGCGTGGGCCACTTCTTTCAAGAGTTGATGGAGAAGAAGCCGAGGGCGCTGAGCGTCTCTTAAAGATGCAAAACCAGTGCAGTGGCTGCATTCTCTTGCTGAAGACCCCCAAGGTGAGTGGGCAAAACTCAGGACGCCGTGGAAGCCGCCCTGGCCTTGGAGAGGAACCTGAACCAGGCCCTTTTGGAGCTGCAGGCCCTGGGTTCTGCCCCTTCAGCTGTGACTTCCTGCAGAACCACTTCCAGGGTGAGGAGGTGAAACTCATCAAGAAGATGGGTGACACCTGACTCACCTCCACAGGCTGCCGGCCTGGGGCTGGGCTGAGTGAGGATCTCTTCAAAAGGCTCACCCTCAAGCACGACTAGGAGCCTGTGGAGCCCTGAGGCCTTGGAGGGGCCCCTCTGCATTCCCCTGGTGTCTGTCTTTTACCTGAGCTTCTCCCTGAAAACACTAGCCATTCTTTTAACCATCCTGTAGCCCTCTCCCATGTATTGGACCAAATGAAACAATACAGCTTTTGCAGCAAAAAAAACAACAACAAACAAACAAAAAAGACAAAGATCAAAACAAACAAGAATAAAGAAAAGTTTGGTTGAAAAGGCAACAACACACACATATACACACACATGCACAGCTAATATTGAGATCCTCAGAAAAGAGAAAATACTGCATCCATGAAATAAGAAAGCTACAATTTTAAAAAGAGAGATAAAATTCAGGCTGCTCTAGGGAATAAAAATATAAGGGCAGAGATTTTTTAAAATCCAATAGAAAAGTGTGGCAGGCAGAAGTATGTTTCCTAAAAAGATTCTATGCCTTAATTCCTGAGACTGTGAATATGTTGCCTTACATGGCAAAGGGATTTTGTGGATATAATTAAGGCTACTATTTAGTTGACCTTAAAACAAGGAGTTGCCAGCCGGCATGGATCAGTAGTTGACTGTTGACCTATGAACCAAGAGGTCACGATTCCATTCCTGATCAGGGTTGTGGGCTTGATTCCCAGTAGGGTATGTGCAGGAGGCAGCCAATCGATGATTCTCTCTCATCATTGTTGTTTCTATATCTCTCTCCCTCTCCCTACCTCTCTGAAATCAATAAAAAATATGTATATATTTTTAAAAACAAGGAGTACCAAAAAGTGAAAACAAAGAATATGGAGATGATGTTATTAAAGAATCATATTATAAAGTATCCCAGAACTGAAAAGCATAAATTATTACCTTAATATTGCCCACCAAATTTCCCAGGGCAAAACTCATACCAAGGGGTCAACAGAGATAAAGAAACTTTGGAAGCTCCTAGAGAGAGTTAATGAGCAAATTCATAAAGGATCACAAGACAGAATGGTATCAAATTTCTTAAAAGCAACACTGTTAGCTAGAAGACAGGAAAATAATGTCTTTAAATTTCCAGAGGGGGTTTATATTCATCTTAGAATTCAATATCTAGCCAAACTACCAAGCTCTAGATTAGGATGATGAAAACGTCTTTAGATTATCCAAAACTCAAGTTATATGTTGCACACATTCTATTTTAGAAAACTAATGAAGGATGTTCTTTAGCAAAATGAGGCAGTAAAAGAGAAAAGAAAAAAAAAGAGAAAAACAGAGGGAAAGATCCAAAAATACAAGATCTAGCACAATGGAGAGGCTATGGAAACACCAATCATAATACACCAAACAAACCAAGAGAACAACCAACACTAATTAGAGCAGCAGGATAGAGCAACAAAAATTAAAATAAAAGGTATCACTCTATATCCAACTTTACACTGCCAAAAATGAGAGAGCTAGATCATTTCAAGAACTAACTGATCGGGACGTGTGGTGAAGGTAAGGTAGGCTAGAAAGCAATCTTCTGGGACTGCTTACCCAAGTTAAAATGCAAAGGAATTCAGTTCCTGAGTTTATGACAAAGAAAACCTCACATGGTTCTAAGAGAACCTGAAGAATTTATGGAGAATTAAGGTACCAAAGTCAACCTGAATTTCCAGCACTTGGGGAGGTTATAAGTCAAATGGCATGTTGGATACAAGTCAAAAAGTACTACGTAGTAAATCGACAGACACATATGAATTGATGCACGCATAGAAATTTAGATGAATCTTTAAAAATGTTCAATAAAAAAGTAAGAAAACAAGTTTATGTATCATTTACATAAAAGGCCTTTACATTTTTACATTCACTCTCCTCCTTTGAAAAGTTTTCCATACTCGGCTTCCAGGATACAACGGTTATGTGCCCTTCCTCCACATTCTTGGCCACTTTCTTCCTAGTTCTCTGTGCTTTTCTTTTCTCCCTCGTCTCCCCAGTCCTTTTAGGTTAGCGTACCCCCAAAACATTGTTTTAAATCCCACATATGATTCTGATAATCACCACACTGTATGTCCATCTAAGACTTCCCTTCTAGCCCTAGCTGGTTTGGCCTGCGGATTGAAGGGTCCCGGGTTCAATTCCAGTCAAGGGCACATGCCAGGGTTGTGGGCTCGATCCCCAGTAGGGGGCATGTAGGAGGCAGACTATCAATGATTCTCTCTCATCATTGATGTTTCCATTTCTCTCTCCTTCTCCCTTCCTCTCTGAAATCAATAAAAATATATGTTAAAAAAAAAAAAAAGACTTCCCTTCTAAAGCCAGTCTCATATATCCAACTACCTACCTGGATATCTAGTAGGTACCAGTACTTCAAATATAACATATCCAAAACTGAGCTCCTAATTATTCTCCCCAAACCAACTTATTCTAAAGTTTTCCCCAACTAATTATGAAAATGCCATATTTTCAGATGTTCATGACAAAAATCTTAACTTCATTCTTGAGTCCTCTCTTTCTCATTCCATATCCAGTCTGTCAATAAAATCTATCTACCACATAGCCAAGATCTAGAAACAGCCCAAGTGCCCATCGATAGATGAGCAGATAAAAAAGCTATGGAATACTATGCAGCTTTGTAACAGCACAGATGAACCTGGAGAGTATTATGCTAAACAAAATAAGCCAGTCAGAGGAAGACAAACACCATATGATATCACTTATATGTGGAATGTAATGAGCAAAATAAACTGCCAAACAAAATAAAACCAGAGACATGGATACATGGAACAGATTGGCAGATGTCAGAGGGGAAGGGGTAGGGAAGGACTGGATAAAAGAAGGGGAAGAGCTTAGCCAAAGAATATATATGCATAGCCCTTGGACTCAGACAACATTGTGGTGAAGGCCAGGGGAGGATGGGGTGGAAGCTGGGTAGAGGTAGGTGAAGAGGGAGAAAATGGGAAAAATCTGTAATAGTGTCAACAATTTAAAAAAAAAAAGATATTCAAAATCCAACTATATCTCACCAGTTACAATGCTACTACTATCCTAGTCCAAGACATAAAGCTTGTCTGTATTATTGCAATTATTTCCTAATAGGTCTCTACTTCTGGTTTCACTCTGCCACTTATTAATGATATAATAGCCTAAGTAAACATGTTGAAAAGCAAGCCACATCATGGCATTCCTCTGCTCAAAACCTCCAATCACTAGCCATCACACTCAGAATGAAAGCTGAAGACCATACTTTGACCTTCCAAACACTCTTTGACCTGGCTCCTCTTTGGTTGATCTCATTTATGACTACACTTCCTCTAGTCTTCTTAGTTCTAGCTCAATGTTCTCCTTGTCATTCTTGAAATGGAACTTGCAGGCAAGCTACTGCTTTAGGCTTTGCACTTATTTTCTCTTGCCTGGAATGTTCTTTTACAAAATATCTTGGTTCTCCTTCAGCTCTTTGCTTAACCCTTTGTACTCGCTTGCTTTTTTCTCAATTCCTTTATTCTACTCGGGATTTAATTTTTTAAATATCCCAGATTTTACAAAGCGCAGCAGTAGAATAAAAAACTGGAGTTTCTTTTCATACAAACTTATTTATTTGGATTTTTTTATATTTCAAATTATTGATACATTCAATATAATTCGACATACGAGCTGCTACCGATGCTAACCGTGTCGAGTCACACTCGACATCCGAGTGCAAAAGGTTAAAAGTTATTTCACACACATGCCCCACCTCAGCCTGACTCAAAAATAATTAATATTCCCCTTTAAAGCTTTTTTTATTCCTTAGCAATTTCCCTAATCGTATTATATATTTTTGCATATTTATATTTTACTACAGGCCCAGCACACGAAATTTGTGTGCGAGTGCAATCCCTAGGCCTGGCCTGTGATCAGGGCCATCTTCCCTGGCTGCTAGCAGCCGTCCCCACCACCCACCACCACCCATCCCCAGTTCCCTGTTTGCCATCAGGGGATCAGAGACTGCCAGCAGGGGCATTGGGGGGGGGTGGTGACCGGGAGGTGGTCAGTGCACCTCATAACTACTGGTTGAGCGATCGTTCTGCTGTTCAGTCAATTTGCATGTTACTCTTTTATATATATAGATTGTCTTCCCTGCTAGAATGTAAACTCTCTGAAGAATTATTGATTTCTTTACTACTGTATTAGCATTACCTTAATTAGAATAGTATCTAGAATTACATTAATCAGAATAGTACCTAGCACATAGTCAGTGCTCAATTGTTAAAGAATAAGTAAAAAGTATGAACAAACTCAAACTAGAAAAACTACTTTAAAAACTCACACTAGCTCTAGCTAGTTTGATTCAGTAGATAGAGCGTCGGTCTGCAGACTAAAGAGTCCTGGGCTCAATTCCAGTCAAGGGCACATGCCCAGGTTGCTAGATACTCAGTAAGGGGCATGCAGGAGGCAACCTATCAATGATTCTCTCTCATCATTGATGTTTCTCTCTCTCCCTCTCCTTTCCCGTCTGAAATCAATAAAATATATATATATTTTAAAAACCTCACACTAGAAAAAGCATTGCCCATAAAAAGTGTGTTAATTGGAGCAGAGAATGGTGAAAAATGTCCAGGGTTGAGGATTAGAAGAGAGTGTGGTGCAAGAATGAGGGGTGAGCATGTGAGGACACTGACCAAGAGGAACTTGAGTTACATACCGATGCCCTGAGGGGGAAGGGGAAGAGAGTGATGCCACATAAGGGCTGATAGACTGAAGTAAGAGGAAATTAATATGAAACAATAACTCTGGGAAGCTGGCCAGTAGGTGTAGTAGTAAAAGAAGGAAGAGAGTCAAAGAGCTAGAGATTTTGTTCAGAGATTGGTATATACAGTATATGCCTCTTGCCATTAAATTGTAATTTGTGGCATAAAATAACCAAGAAATGATGCTCACCTTTGTGTACTAACATCAGAATAATACTGCTGAAATGTCCTGCCAACATTTCTTAGATCTAAGACTGGCACTATAGTACAGAAACAAAATAGCCAGGAGACCAAGAAAAGACAGTAATTTTGCAGGTAATGTCCACCTCTTCAGTTCCACTGTGTTGCCATGATACTCTAGGCTACTAGGTGTTTGTTAATTCTTAAGTGAAAACCAACTGGAAAATTGTCATCTAACCTCACCAAGAGTCTCCCTCATGAAGAAGTGATAAAACTTTCCCCCTGGAGTCAAACTAGAAGTTAATCAATCAAATTAAAAGCAGGACAAATTATCTAACATTTAACCTCGTATTTCCCCTTAGTAAAAGTACCAAAACAATACATAACCAGATTGTGGAAAGCCCTTTTTGTATAGTCACTTGTAAATCATTTATTTCTGTTCATACTAATGAGTTATGGTGAGAGATGTGAGGTGTTTTGATATTTTTGGAAATGTACCTCCTACTTTTTCTTTTATTTATTTATTTATTTGTTATTTTTTATTTTTTATTTTTTTTGTTTTTTTTTTAAATTTCTTTATTGATTAAGGTATCACATATTTGTCCTCATGCCCCCATTCCCATCCCACACCCCTCCCCACACATGCCCCCACCCCCCTATTGTCCCCAACCACTGGTTAGGCGCATATGCTTGCACACAAGTCCTTTGGTTGATCTCTCCCCTTTACCCCCACCCTCCCCTACCCTCCCTCTGAGGCCCGACAGTCTGATCCGTGCCTCCTACTTTTTCTTTGCTTCTTAAGAAAAAATATCGTGAAGCTTTCATTTCAGGAATGTGGCACTGCCTACCCCCCCCCCCCCAAAAAAAAAAAAAATCATGAGATTTCAGGGATGAGGCAATTCTCATGTGACATCAAGATTCAGGAAAGGTGGTAGGAGGTACTGGGAAGAGAGCAACAAAGACTTGAGGCCAAGTTTATTACTAGATATTAATATCAAAGTCCTCTATGAAGATAAAGAAAAGTCAGGATGAAACACTGAAATGATATGGTTCTCAAAGAAGCAGAGGAATGAGGGCAAAGAGTCAAGTCCAGCAATGACGGAATAAGCTAAACACAGGGGTGGGCTCCTGATAAGTGGAGTCGGGAAAAGGAGAAGCTAGACAAGTGCTACCTGTAACAGAGAGGAGACTCAGAGGAGAGGAGAGGACATGTTTTAACAAGTGAAGGTGAGTAGAAAGAAGAAGTAATGCTCAGGGCTGTACCTTGCTCGTCTAGTTGTCTGAGCCCAAGCTTCAGGCCTAATCCAAGTGTCACAATCACCAGCAAAGCAAGAAGAACCTATTACAAGAAAATGAAAAGTGACCTTTACGATTTAAAAACATATATGCAAAGATCCAGATAACCGCCTCCCTCAGTGAATTTTAAGGGCAGACAGTGTTCTGGTTATACATGATAGCAGATCCAACCTTGGCAGAGGTACATAATTTTAATTAATGCCTGATAATGAGAAAGGTTTGGGACTAATTTTAAAATGCCATTTATTACAGATCTTTAAATGTAAGTACATTTGTCCCAGTTGGCTTCATCCCAAATTGAGTGAACCACATGAAACCAGAGGAGCCATTTACCTTTGCCCATTTTTCTTTCTTAACTAGATACCTAATTGAAGACCATTTATCTAAAAACCTTCCAAAACTGTGAAATTGTTAACTACCTCATTTCTATGTGCAGGTCTTTCCCCCACTCTGTTCATCAGAGGACAATGAGAATATTTAGCACATGTAAAAATACAGTGTCCAAATAATTAGCTCTCATATAATATGCTTTGATCTTCAGCACAAACAAAAATGATTTATGGTAACTTGAAATATGTGTGACCAAAGATTGTGTGTGTCGTTCATTATCACTACTGCTGACGAAGTTCTTCAATGTGGTGGACTTTATGCTTTGACTAGAGTTAAACTGCGATATAATTAAAGATAATTATATAATTCCCACTCCTTTCTTTCCCCATCCACTAAGTCTAATGGTTAGCATGCTGGATGATAGAGCCTGAATAATGTATCCTATATAATAAAAGGCTAATATGCAAATCAACCAAACAGTGGAATGACTAGTCGCTATTATGTGTACTGACCACCAGGGGGCAGATGCTCAACACAGGAGCTACCTCCTGGTCAGTGCGTTCCCACAGGGAGAGCGCTGCTCAGCCAGAAACTGGGCTCACGGCTGGCAAGCACAGTGGCGGTGGCGGGAGCCTCCGCTGCCTCTGTGGCAGTTGACATCCCCCGAGGGCTCCCGGACTGCGAGAGGGCACAAGCCACACTGAGGGACACTTCCCCCCCCCCCCCCAAGAGCATGAATTTTGTGCACCAGGCCTCTAGTATCACCATAAAGACTATGAATACAACAGATGCACAGATCACATAGGAAGGTCTTTTACAATACAATACACTTTTTAAAAATCATTTTTATGAAAAAAAAAAAAAACACACATCCAAATTTTCTTAGCTAATGAAGACCTACATAAACTATTGGGTTTTTATTTTTGGTCTGAATTCTGAAAGTCAACTGAAAAATTAATGTATCTAACATTTACAATAGAAGTGAATTCAACAATTAGGAAAATATGTTAAAATATTATGGAAACAATTCTCATATGAAGTTTCCAAGTTCATCCAAGGGTAAGTAACCTTACAGCAGGTGTTCTTTCAGTGCAGAGGAAAAGGTGAACAGTAACAGTCATTAAATATCATTAGCGTCCAAACTGGTTTGACTCAGTAGATAGAGCATCAGCCTGGGGACTGAAGGGTCCCAGGTTTGATTCTGATCAAAGGCACATGCCTGGGTTGCGGGCTCAATCCCCAGTGAGGAGTGTGCAGGAGGCAGCTGATCAATGATTCTCTCTCATCATTGATGTTTCTATCTCTTCCTCTCTCTTTCTATATATATACTAGGGGCCCAGTGCACGAATTCATGCATGGGTGGGGTTCCTCTGGGTGGCCTGCAGGGGTCAGGCTAAAACCTGCAGTCCAACACCACCTGTGGCTCCTACTTGCCGCTCCCGTTCATCCTGGCTCCACTGTGCCTACCGCGGGATCGCGCCCAGTCACTCCCAATCCAAAGAGGCTCATACTGCCACAGCAGTGTTCACCAGCCATGAGCCCTGCATCAGGTGCCCTCCCAAGGGGAGTGGTCTGGGGATTGGGCTAAAACTGGCTCTCCAACATCTTCCGAGGGGTCCCAGATTGCGAGAGGGTGAAGGCCAGGCTGAGGGACCCCACCAGTGCATGATCAGGCTGGGGAGCGGCCACGGGAGGGCTCCAAAGCATGTCCAGCCCATCTCACTCAGTCCCGATCAGCCGAACTCCAGCAGCAAGCTAACCTACCAGTTAGAGCGTCTGCCCCCTGGTGGTCAGTGCATGTCATAGTGAGTAATTGAGCAGCCTTAGCATATCATTAGCATATTATGCTTTGATTGGTTGTTCGGTTGTTCTGCTGTTCGGTCTATTTGCATATTACCGTTTTATTATATAGGATAATTAGCATTTGATCCCTTATGATGCTCAAAGCCATCAGTGACTGAGACGACGAGGAATACTACAAAGAAACAAAACACTGGGAAACTTTCCTATGGTAAACCTCATCTATCATAGATTTACAAGTAACATATTTCCGTGTACATCTTATCTGTAGTCGTTGGCAATTCAAACTTTCTGGTATGAACAACACCTAGCTGACTTTGTACCTGCTCTATATATTTATAGCTTGCTCTCTGCATTGTTCTGTAAGCCCCTTAAGAATAAGGAGGTTCATTTTTAATCTCATATAATTATTTACTCTAATTATGTAATTCTGAGTAAGCTTCTTGATATTGAAGTGTGTGTATATCTTAAACATCTTATGCTATCTACAAAGTGGAACAGGGACTCCAAAAATTACTGAGAATCCAACATTTGGCTTTAGCTTGGCTGAATAAAGAGTGCTGGAAACAGTAGACACCCTAAAAAACTTTTTATGAAACACGTTAAAAGTTGGAAACATTAGGGTACGTTTGAAACTGTGATTATAAAGTATTGAGCTTCTATTATATGTACTAACAAACCACTAGAAGAATACACAGGGGTGTAAATGATGCACAAGTTTTGTTCCCAAGGATTTATAATTTCCTGAATTTAAAAGATACGATAAATACAATGAATGGCATAAGAGCTATAAAGAGTTGCTCCAACGTTCCCAGAAGAATAATGAATACATAAAATACCTTGAGAATTAACTTCATTATAATCCCTGGGTTCAATGCTTATACACATTGTTTTATTTATTCCTAGCAACAATTCTTGAGTGACAGAGAATGGTGGTGACATGAACTAAAGTAAGGAACTTAGGGGAAAACAGCAGCGGGGTAGGTGTGGGAAAATCATGCAGTTGGTTTTGGCTTAGGAATGAGGACCCAGCAAGCAGGCAGTTGAAATTGTGTGACAGAAACTCAGGGAGAGATCAGAGCTAGGGCCTTACTTGGAATTTTGTTGAGAATATGACTCTTAAAAGAATGAAAGAAGATGAAATTGTCTAAAGATCTTTAGATAGGGTTTGACTGTTTACATTGAGAAGAGGTCAATCAAGAATGCTGATAAGAAGAAAAGTCAATAAAATGGGAATTTTAATGCCATCATGGAAGCAAAAGAAAAGAATAATTCAAAATAAGAAAACAATCAGCCCTAGTTGGTTTAGTTCAAAGGATAGAGCTTTGGCCTTCTGGCTGAAGGGTCGCAGGTTCGATTCCGGTCAAGGCCAGAACTTCTCACTTTCTGGTCTTAAAATGTTCATGCAATAAAAATGTGACTTGGGAAATAATTGTATTCATGCTAAACGAAATATTGCCAAGTGTTCTGCCACAGATCCCCACTTTTTAGATTGATCAAATATTCATTTGTTGTTGCTCAAATTTTTTTACTTGTTAAATATGATTAAAAATATTAATTGCCTTAGAGCTGTTTTAAAACTGAGCACAATTACTCAAAACTTTACATTTAAATAGTAACACAAACACATAGGGAGTATACATTTAACATTTGACACAAAGCTACAATAAAGTAAACTAAGAAACAAACTGTACTTACAATACAAATTATTTTATATTTCTTAACAGTGCTCTTCTTAACAGTTTCTTCCATTGAAAAAGTCAGCCGAGAATCCAGACTTTTAGCTGCATGAACCTGTTTTAGCAGAAACAGAGTACTCCTCCCTTTCTCTAGTCTGGCAAAGAGAAACTGTAGGAGCTGCTACGAGTGACTGACTTTTAACTGTTTGGGAAGATCACAGCCTGTTAGTGATTGGACAATCACGAGAGAAGGAAAAAGTTGTGATAACAATAGTGTTGAGATAAGGAAGTTTATTTCCAGTACATTTCAGATAACATTTCAGAAATTCCAGGGAGTTTCAATATTTACGAAAACTTTATGTCATAGTTGAAAACTAACATTAAGAATGTGCTTTAACCATAGTAGGAATTCCAGCTCTGCTACACCTATGTAAAGTACTTAATGTATGTCTTGCATTTTACAGTGTTCCCAACTTGGCATGTTTTATGCACATTACCTCATGTCAAACTTAATATTCCCTACAAACATTGTATCCTTATTTTGTAGATGAATAAAGTAAGGCTCTGATTATTTAAATTATGTAGCTTATATATCCCAAATCAAATAATTACCGGATGCCAGGGGGGAACTGGAATGCAAGTCTTTTAACTCCCCATATTCAAGTCCATTTTTACTAACCAGTTAAACAAGCTTCTGTATTATTTCTATAGATACATGCACTTACGGTGAAAGAAGCTAAATTACTAGCAGCACAGCGAAAGAGAGTTCTAGTACACGGCGGGTGTTAAGTTCTTACAGTTTGAATGACCCGAAGGCAGCAATTCTTCAAGTGTGATTCCACGGAACGTTAGTCCTGTGACACACTCCTTGGTCAAATAGAGTTTGAGAACTCCTTTTTAAAGTGAAGATTAGAAAAATACTGTAGGCTTCAGTACATTCTTTGGAAAACACTATTCTAAACTATTCTGACTCTAAAAGGAGTGAAAAAAATTAAGACTCTACCCTAATATGCAGTGATGTACAAATCTTAAGGGTATTTCTAAAAATCATGTCTAAATTCCTTTACCTGTAATTGGAGTTTTTTCTGTCATTTCTCCCTTAGGGAAAAATCTGCAGCATAGAGCCATGTTTCCTTTTATGACTGTGAGGGTTTGTGCTACTCTTTCCCCCTTCACTTCCTCGGTCCAGAATTCCTCCACTAACTGCACCTAAAGGCCTAACCAGTGGAAGCATCTGCATGTGTTTGCTCAGCAGAAAGAATTCTTTTTAAAACTAGAAGATTCCATAAAGATAATCTAATCCAGGGTCTTGCAAACTTTTTTCCTTGCACACAATGGACTACCAGGACTTTAACAAGCACAATATCTGAGCATTGACCCAGGAACCAAAAGGTCACTGGTTTGATTCCCTGTCAGGGCACTTAAAAAAAAAAAAGATTCCTCCATATAAAAATCACAAATAAACAAAAATATATTTGAACACCTTTGGCAAGTGGTTCTCTACACTGGATAAACTGTGAAGCACCCCAAGTAGTTTCTTTTTTCTTTTTCTTTTTAAATAAATTTTTTAAGTTCTGAAGTCCAGGCTCCACTTCAATTGAATTAGAATTTTCTGGAGTTTTGCTTAAAGGCAGCAGTATCCTATATAATAAAAGGCTAATATGCAAATTGTCCCCTCTACTGGGAATTCAACTGGGAGTTGGACCAGGGAGCAGAGCGGCCAGCCAACCATCCATGGCCTCTCCCCCCGGCCAGCCTGGCAGGATCGACCCCAATCGGGGCAGGCTGGCTGGACCCCACCAGTGCACAAATTCGTGCACTGGGCCTCTAGTTTTTTATTTTTTTACTTTTATTTTTTTATTTTATTTGGGGGAGGAGGGCTCTAGTTTTTTAAATATTCCTCCAAATGATTTCATATGTAGTCAGGTCAGTCTGAACACTTTGCTTGCCAACTTTACAGGTAAGATTAGAGGATCCCATGGGCACCTGATCACTTGCCCAAGATCACCTTGGTTAGTAGTATCTCAGAAGTGAGATTTCACCAGGTCTTCAGGCTTCCACTTCAGGGTATTCTGTTATTATTGCTGCTGTTGTATCATACTAATTGTTTTAAAGAAAGATCAAGCTTACATTACAATTTGAAAATTAGGAGATTACTAAAATTTATGGCTTTTGCTTAGTCATCTGACACATGCCTTCAATTTTTCTGGGTTTCTGGGTTCTAATTGCCCATTTGCATTTATGACAATCTATCTAGTCTGCCTTGATTCTGGTTCCCAGTGCTCCTACTTTTATCTTCCTTTGTGCAATGGTTAATTTTGTGTGTGGACTTGGCTAGGGTCTAGTAACCAGTCATTTAATCAAGCATGTATTTTGTAGATGTGGTGACATCTACAATAAGTAAAGGCGATTATCCTCAATAATTTGGGTAGGCCTTATCCAATCAGTTGCAGGCATTAACAACAATAACAGCCTGGCCAGTGTGGCTTTGTCGTTGAGGGTCAACCTATTAACCAGAAGATCTCAGTTCAATTCCTAGTCAGGGCACATGCCAGGGTTACCAGCTCAGTCCCCAGTAGGGAGCATGCAGGAGGCAGACAATCAATGATTCTCTCTCATCATTGATGTTTCTCTCTCTCCCTCTCTGAAATCAATAGAAAACACATTTAAGAGAACAATAACAGGTTTACCAGAGAAAAAGAAATTCTGCCTCAAGACTATAGCATTAGCCTGCCAACCTGCCCTGTCCTGTGGGTTTGGGATTTGCCAGCCCAGCCACCACCATCAAGTGAGCCAATTCTTCTCCATCTCTGGATCTCATTTCTATCTCTATATCTCTGTCTCTCCTGGTTCTCTTTCTCTGGAAAACCCTGACTAATATACTCCTTGAATGGCTTCTCATATTTTTCCCTCTTTTCTTAAGACTTGGCTTCTCTCCACCTTATTTGGACTTCCAGGATCTACTCTCTTGGTTTCTCACTGACTTCTTGAATTTCCACTTCCTGCCTTGGTATTTCCTGTAGTAACTTGTATACCTTGACTCCAGAATGCTTGTTATCTGATACTGTAGCAGCACTTGCAGATGTTGTTGTCACTGAATTCTAGGCCAGCTCTGTTTACCAGGGAACCACTGACTCTGGCTCTATATTTTTACTATATAATTTATTACCTCCCACACGGCCAGAACATCTCTCACCCCATTTCATCCCTGAGGACACACACACACACACACACACACACACAACAACAACAACAACAACAACAACAACAACAACACTAAATTAGAAAGTCATGGAACCTCTGATAAAGTCTTATCTCTGATTCATACAAGTTAATTGACTCGATAATAAATTCTTCATTTCTAAGGTCATCTCAGATTACCTCTCTTATAATAGAGAAATACTTTAGTTTTTCAGGTCCTGATGTGAGTAAATCTCAGAGAATCTACATGAGGTGCAGTAGAGATATTGGTATTGCCAGTCTCTAGTCATATTTTCTGTTATGGCAATTCCCCTAACTCAACCCTACACCCCAACCTCTTTTGAGTCCATCAAGTCTTAGAAATTTATTCCTACTAGATCACCTGAGCGTTGGACACCAGCCAAATCCACGCCCTCCATGCAACGTAGACTTTGAAATAGACTGCCTGTGTCACCTGGATCTGAACCTACACTTTCTAAGTTACCTGAGTCTTGGAAGCCTCACAATTCTTTCCCCTTAACTTTAGAACAATCTGCACCTTCTGGGTTCTGAAATCTTCACTCTGCATTTTTTGATGTTTAATGGCTTAGAACACCTGTGTTCTGAAAGACAGCTACTGTTACCTTACATCCCCCCACCAATCATAAATATTTTTCATATTCTACCACGTCCCTGTGTCCACTGAATTCAAGAAACGTTTCTAAAGGCATTAAAAACTCACTCATTGCTGTCTGAGAAAAGCCCCAGGGCCTGCCAACATCTACTTCCTTAAGTCTCACAAACCTGCCCTTCTTGGTTCGAGCACAAGAGCGAGGTGGGAGGTGGACAAGCCAGCCTGGGAAAGTTCAGAGGAACTAGACTCTGAGGGTGGTGGTGGAAGTGAGGCAGAGACTATAGGCTCAGGTCCAGCAGCCGGAAGGAGTCCATCAAAGCGCGAAGATCTCAAATTACAGAGGAGGATTGCGTGGGCAGGTAGCCAACTACAAAAAAGGACCCATCATGAGGAAAAGGCAGAAAAAACCTACAGGGAGATTGATGAGCATGGCTTGCAAGCAGAAAGTTAACCAGGAAGGCAGTTGGTATAGGAAGGACAGATGCTAGTCCTTGGCAAGTGGAGATCCAATATTGAAGCCGAATCTAGAACTACCAGTTAGGTGGAACTGGTGCTAGCAATGACAAAGTAGGGCCTAGAGGCAATGGTATATAGAAAGAGATGAGGCAAGATCTCAGCATGGACTACAGGACTCAAGTTCTTGAAATTGAAATATAAGTAACCATAGAGTTAATGCTAATCTTATCAAAAAGTCCTAACTGGGCATGTCATGGTGGATAGTAATGTCCCAGACATATAACTTCTTTAGTTAGAGGCTTATCTTTGCCTCAAACAAGTCCTGATCATTGTTTCTGTGCATCTAGATTGACACACCTTGGAAATACCTCTTTTCAGACCTTACTTCTAATATGTGACCACCAATGCAGACCTGTCCTTCTAAAGCGTGACCACTCTCCAGAGCGCACATATCTTAACTATTCTGTAACCAGATTCCCCAGCCTTGCTTTCTCCCACCTTCTGGTAATCTTTCATACCTTCCCTACTTCATTTCTTTCTTTTTTAAATTTATTTTTATTGTTAAAAGTATTACAGATATGCCCCCCTTTTCCCCACTGACCCCCTCCACCCTGATTCCTCCTTAATTTCAAATGCATAAAAGAAACTGCAAACTGTTACTATCTGAAGCATCTTTTAAAAATATATTTTTATTGATTTCAAAGAGGTAGGGAGAAGGAGAGAGATTGATACATCAAGCCCACAAGCTGGGCATGTGCCCTTGACCAGAATTGACCCGGGACCCTTCAGTCCACAGGCTGATGCTCTATCCACTGAGCCAAACCAGTTAGGGCTCTCTGAAACATTTATTTCTGTTTAGATCTTGCTTCCAGGTATAACCTGTTTCACACAAATAAATTTTTATAAAAACTCTACAAAAAATAAAAAAATGACTGAAATAAAGAAAAACCTATATTTGGACATACTTGTGTTGACAATATATAAATACTAGAGGCCTGGTGCATAAAATTCGTGCACTCGGGGTGGGGGAGGGGGACCCTCAGCCCAGCTTGTGCCCTCTCACAGTCCAGGAGCCTTCGGGGGAGCAGGCCTAAGCCATCAGTCAGATATCCTTAGCGCTGTTGCGGAGGCGGGAGAGGCTCCCGCCACCACTGTTGTACTCACCAGCCATGAGCCCAGCTTCTGGCTGAGTGGTGCTCCCCCTGTGGGAGCGCACTGACCACCAGGAAGCAGCTACTGCATTGAGCGTCTGCCCCCAGGAGGTCAGTGCACATCATAGCAATCAGTCATTCTGCCGTTCAGTCGATTTGCATATTAGCCTTTTATTATATAGGATCCCTACAAATAAAAAAGAGCATAAGAAACCACCTGATTAGCCTGATTAATAGTGAGCAAAAGACTTGAACAGGCTTTTCATAAAAGGTATCTGAATAACTTACAAGGTATATATCTAAAAATACCAACATCATTAGTCACTAGGGAGATGTACATCCAGTAGAAAGGCTAAAGTGTAAAGAGTGACACCAGGTGTTGACAATGATGTGGAACAATTGGAACTCTCACACATTAGTAGCATTAGAATGTAAAAATGGTAACACTGCTTTGAAGAACTGTTTGACAATTTCTTATAAAGTTAAACATATACTTATCATTTGACCCCAAAATTCTGCTCCTAGGTATTTACCCAACAGAAAAGAGAACATGTCCACAGAAGACTTGGTTGAGAATGTTCATAACAACTTTACTCAAAATAGTTACAAATTGAAAATAAAATAAATATCCACTGTAAACAAAAGTCCGGAGCTATATTTAAAAAACAAATTAGCCTGGCCAGTATGGCTCAGTGGTTGAGTGTTGACCTATGAACCAGGAGGTCATGGTTCGATTCTCAGTCAGGGCACATGCTCGGGTTGCAGGCTCGATCCCAGGTGGGGGCATGCAAGAGGCAGCCAATCAATGATTCTCTCATCATTAATGTTTCTATCTCTCTCTCCCTTTTCCTTCCTTTCTGAAATCAATTTTTAAAAATTAAAGAGTGTTTATTCAGATAATGATTTGCCCTTAGTGCAAACCAAGAATACATTCCAAAATGGAGGGGATAGGACCAGATTTACAAAGGCAAAAGTTAAAAGGAGTTGTGGATCAGAGATGGGTTTCTAGGGTTAACAAGACCATAAACTAACAATTTGTTTTCTGATTAGTGGGGGCAACTGAAATTTCAGTGGTTGGCTGACTCAGTGATCAAGCAAGTGGGGTTGTGAGGTGAAAATAATGGGTAATATAACTGAGCATTTATCAGGTCCTAGTTAGCCCTGGCTTATAGAATAAAAAGGCTGTCTAGCGTGGATACCCCTGGGAGGTCAGCTTCCCCAGGGCTCTGCCCAGCTGGCCTCGGGAACATAGGGCTCTGCCCCTGATGTACTGCCCTTTCCACAGCGTTGGAGAGAAAGCCGGCCTTGAGTCTGCGCCTGCTTATCCTACAGCTTTACAGAGTCCTGTGGACAATGGCTGAGGAGACACACCATGCAGGAAATATCTAGTATACAAAATTAAAGATAAATGTTTATAAAGTAAAAATAAATAAAATTTTAAAAGGCCGTTTTTGTCTTTTTAAAATCTTTATTGTGTTTTTTGTTGTTTTTTAAAATAATTCTTTATTGTTGGAAGTATTACCTATGTCCCCCTCTTTCCCCCCCCCCCCCATTGTCCCCTCTAGCCCGCCCCGCCCCCCAGGCCTTTACCACCCTATTGTCTCTGTCCATGGGTTTTGCAGGTATGCATACAAGTTCCTTGGTTGATCACCTCCCACTCACCCTCCCAAAAGGCTGTCTTTGATCACACAATTGTAGAACAGGGATAATAATTTAACAACGATGGGAGGATCACAGCTTATCCAACAGTACAGTCAGCATGAGGGGTGCTGCTCCTTCTGCAGGCAGCTTTGGAGCCCATACCGGCCAAGGCAGGCTCTCTGAGCAATCCCGCTCCAGCCGGGAGGGGGCGGCCTCAGCCCACAGCACCTTGGAGCGACTTAGGTTCGAGGCTCCGCTGGGGGGCGCTTGGGTCTTAGCTAGCGAGCCGGCCTTCCCCTCCGGCGGAACCATCTGCTGGCTCCCTGGTTTCTGGGCGTTTGGTGATCAGGGAACACCAGGCCCTTCCCGGCGCTTCCGTTCAGGCCCGGTTAGTTCGCTGGGCCCCCGGGGGGATTCCGCCGAGCGCGGAAGAGGAAAGCGACCCTGTCTCCCCGCGGATTCCTGCGGCGTCTCCGCCCCTCCGCGGGTCCGTCGCCGGAGCTCGGGCCGCATCCCGGGCCGTGAGCCGGGCGCCCGAGGGCGGCGGGGCGATGGTGCAGATGGAGACGCAGCTCCAGAGCATTTTTGAGGAGGTGGTGGTGAGTGGAAGGGCCAGGCATCCAGGGCGATGGCGGGGCCAGGCGGGGCCCGGGGGCGGCGGGGCCCGGAACCGGCCCCAGCAGGCTCTCCCGCACCGCTCCTTTGCGGTGAGGCCGTGTTTGCGTGCAGAGGGTGAGCGATGCTCAAACTGCTGGGAAATGCCAGGTCCTCGAAGCCCCAGGCACCCGCCGTGAGGGCTGGGGCAGGCTGGAGAGCTCTGCTCTGGCTGATGGGGAGGACTTGCCCTGTGTCACACTGGAATCGTTTGCTCCTGGAGGCCCCGCTTTTTCATTCTTTTAAATTTAATTCATATCGTTTTCTTTTTAAAAAAATTTTTAAAATTTCTTTATTGATGAAGGTATCACATATTTGTCCTCATCCCCCCATTCCCATCCCACACCCCTCCCCACACATGCCCCCACCCCCCTGTTGTCCTTAACCACTGGTTAGGCTCGTATGGATGCGCACAAGTCCTTGGGTTGATCTCTCCCCTTTATCCCCACCCTCCCCTCCCCTCCCTCTGAGGCCCGACAGTCTGATCCATGCCTCCTTGTTTCTTTCTGGGTCTGTTCTTGTTCATAAGTCTATGTTGTTCATCATTTCCCCTAGATGAGTGAGATGTGCTACTAGAAATAAACTTATAAGAACCGAAAATGAGACAGGCAATAATGGTTATGCTGAAAGGCAAATGAATCAGTCTGTAGTGGGTTTCTTTCTGGGCCAACAGTTTCATATCGTTTTCTTTTGTTTTACAGAAAACGGAAATTATAGAAGAGGCTTTCCCTGGGTGAGTATATGCATGGCAGATTTTTGTGTTTCTGTGTGACCGTATCCTTGTAAGATTCTGCGGAGTTTTTGCTGTGGAGGTTTATAAGATCCACTATTCGAGGGGAATTATTTATGTTGAATTACCTTTTTCAAACTGGTGGTCAGTAATGCGGTTTTTGTTTCTAGAATGTTTATGGACACTCCTGAAGATGAAAAAACAAAACTAATTAGCTGTTTGGGGGCCTTCAGACAGTTTTGGGGTGGTCTTCCTCAGGTGAGTACTGCATTTATAATACATTCAGCTGATGGTTTTTGACCCCTTCTTCTTCTTCTTTTTTTTTTTTTTTTTTCATTTACTTTGATGTTGCTGTTGGGGTGTTTCCGGGAAGGGAGAGATAACATTGTCATCAACTTTTATTTGTCCTTTCTGGTTTCCATTCGTTCCTGTTTGCATTTTTCCAGTGGAGAAGCTGTATATCAAGAAGCCAAGTTGATAGCACAGCATGCGATGTTAAAAATCTCCCCCGTATTAGACTATATAACACCATTTTCACCCTATTCTGATTTATTTGGTGCATTTGAAAACAGCTGTCTTAGGGATTATAAAGAATAAAAATTTCATTCATTTTCTCAACAAAAGAATTGGTACAGTATATAATGAAGCTACTACTATATTAAAGATACAGAAATGCCACAGTAAGGATACATGCTTTTATAATCTTCTATACTAATAAAAGGGTAATATGCTACCGGGAGACCTTCTGGACGTCCTTTCGGACGAAGCCATGGTGGCGGGGCCGAGGCAGAGGCCATTAGGGACAATCAGGCCACGAGGGGAGGGCAGTTGGAGGCAAGCAGGCTAGCAGCGGGGGGCAGTTGGGGGCAGGCAGGGGTGGGGGGCAGTTGGGGGCCATCAGGCCGGCAGGGGGGGCAGTTGGGGGCGAGCGGGCTAGCAGGGAGGGGAAGTTGGGGGCAATCAGGCTGGCAGGGGGGCAGTTGGGGGCGATCAGGCCAGCAGGGATGGGCAGTTGTGGGCGATCAGGCCGGCAGGAGGGGGCAGTTGGGGGCGAGAAGGCCGGTAGGCAGAGTGGTTAGGGGTGATCAGGCAGGCAGGCAGGTGAGCGGTTAGGAGTCAGCGGTCCTGGATTGTGAGAGGGATGTCTGACAGTCGGACATCCCCCGAGGGGTCCCAGATTGGAGAGGTTGCAGGCCAGGCTGAGGGACACCACCTCCCCCTGTGCACGATTTTTGTGCACCAGGCCACTAGTAAGGATATAAAGATATAAGAAAAGTGAGGAGCCCTAGCTGGTTTGGCTTAGTGGATAGAGTGTCAGCCTGCGGACTTGATTCTGGTCAAGGGCACATGCCTGGATTGCAGGCTTGATCCCCAGTAGGGATGTGCAGGAGGCAGCCAATCAATGATTCTCTCCCATCATTGATGTTTCTCTCTCTCTTTCCCTCTCCCTTCCTCTCTAAAATCAATAAAGATATATTTTTAAAAAAATAAAAAAGAAAAGTGAGGAAAAGAATAGTAACACTTAGTGACAAAGAACAGTCACCAGGAAATGTATCCCTGAAAAAGGCAAAATATGTGGTCCTTTAAGAGTGTGTTCCAGTAGTGCCTTTTCTTCTCATGGTTCCTTATAGGTAGGGAAATGTTTGCAGTTGAGGTGCTGGTGGTAAGACTTGCTACTCAGACGTGGATCACATAGTGGCAATACAATCATTTTTTTTTTTAAAGTGTTCTCTTTGCAACCAGTATGCTCAGTTTATGTTTCCTTCTAGAAGTGTTTTGTGCATGTAGAATTATTTTTACAGAATGGTCATATACTATGTACACTGTTCATTCCCACCTTGCTTTTTCCCCCCCTTAAAAATTCTGTTTAAGAAAGTAATTCTACAGCAATCCACTAAAAGTTAAATTTTCTGCCCTCCTTTCTTGCAGCATAATATTATAAGGTTACGGCTGTACCTTCCTTTATTTAACCAGTCTCCTACTAACTGACATTGAAGTTGCTTCTTATCTTTCCTACCTTAAACAATGCAAAATGAATAATATTATTTACAGACACAGGACAAATTCTTGGAAGTACTAATGCTGGGTCAGAGGGTATGTTTATTTGTATGAGGTTAAGGTATGGCCCTAGTCTTCAAGAAGATTATATTGTACGGGGAGCCAGGAAGAAAATAGATATTTCTAAATCAGCATGATATGTTCAACAACAGAAGTATGAATGCGGGACAGTGGTAGTGCAGAGGAACAGGACATAGGTGATTCTTGAGGACATCTTAGAAGACAGACTTTGATATGGCACTGCATTCCTGTATCAGAGTTAAAGCTATAGAAGTCCAGAAATTTGCTATGTCATTGGATTCATTTTTTGGCTCTTAGGGATTAGATTTACACTAAATTTCATGAGGCTGATATATTAACCCATAATGAATCCCCCCCCCCCCCCCCCCCCCCGCCCAGTGACAGGAATATTTCTATTTGCCATTAAATAGGTTACTGCTTATATCTGTGTTAGAGTTTTCTATTGACCACAAATATGTTAATGATATCTTACTCCTTTTAGAGGTCCCATGAAATAAAAATGGTGGGAATTTTAATGTATATAATTGTAAGGTTTTATGCTTAATACTAATGTAACTGAAGAGCTAAGTCTGAATTTGTTTTGATTATCTTATCAATGAATGTTTATAGTAGAGTATCTCATTCATAGTCTTGATACGCAGTACTCCCAGGTGTGTCGTATTAGCTGTTTATTAGTTACAAGATATAACTTTAGACTTAAAATATAATCATTTTCTAATTTTCCAGGAATCTCATATACAGTGCATCCAGTGGATTGTTAAATTCATTCATGGCCAGCATAGTCCTAAAAGAATTTCTTTTCTTTATGACTGCTTAGCAATGGCAGTTGAGACTGGTCTTCTTCCACCCAGGTATGTTTATTGGTGGATGTAAGCAATCCAAAGAATTATTTTTTATTTTTAATAATGTTTGGAAATTGATCAAGATTGTTGTTGTAAAAGGATAAGGAAATGAAGAAGGAAGTTAGGTTCAATAAGCAATCCTTAAACCCTGGCTGGGTAGCTCAGTTGGTTAGAGCATTGTCCCGCTATGCCAGGGTTGTGGGTTCAATCCCCCATCAGGGCACATATAAGAATCAACCAGTGAATACATAAGTGGAACAACAAATTGATGTTTCTCCCACTCTCTCCCTTCCTCTCTCTAAAATCAATAAATAAAAATTAAAAAGAACAAAAACAAACAGTCCTTCATAATACCTCAGGTTTTAGTTTCTAGTATACAATATTCTTATTAAAAAATTTTATTGATTGATTTTTTCTTTTTTTTTTTTTTAGAGAGAGAGAGAGAAAAAAAACACATCAATGTGTTGTTCCACTTATTTATGCATTCATTGGTTGATTCTTGTATATATCCTGACCGGGGATCGAACTAGCAACCTTGGCATAGTGGGATGACGCTCTAGCCAACTGCGCTACCCAGCCAGGGCTGGGGTACAGTATTCTTAGAATTGTATAGTTAGAGGCTCAAAAACAGACTGGCTTTGCCTTTCAGCTCAGGGGCTAACATCACTCACTTTAATGAGCTTGTTCTAGTTAACATTTGCTGCACTTAAACACCATCCTCTAAAACAGTAATAATCATTTTATTAACACTCATGGTGGTTGACTGGGCTTACGAGGCAGTTTTTTCTCAGGGTCTCATTATTACAGTCAGATGGTAGCTAGGACTGGAGTCATGTCAAAGGCTTCCCCATTCGTATGTCTGGTGATTGATGCTGGGCTGTCATCTGGGACCTCAGTTGGGTCTGTTGGCTGGAGCCTGCCTATGCCCTCTCTATGTGACCTGGACTTTCTCAAAGCATGGTGGACTCTAAGAGCAAGCATTCCAAAGAGGGCCAGGCCAAAGCTGTATCATCTTGCTTTGCAAGTCATACAGAATCCTTTTGCCATGGTCTGAGGCCTGTCCAGATTTAAGGGAAGAGATGGTAGACTCTCCTCCAACCTCTTCCGGGCAGAATATCAGTCTCACATTTCAGAAGAACATAAGGATCAAAAATCTTGTTGCAGCCATCTTGGAAAAATACAATCTGCTGCAAGCTGATAGATGATAAACATTTAACCATCTATCTTTAGATTTCTTTCTAGTAAAAATATAGAGTACTATTTAGTTCTACTAGTACTTTGTGTTTATTCTTACATACAAGTGAAATATATAAAATACTATACATACTTTTAGAAAGTGTGCTTGAATAATAATGTGCTTTTATGAAAAATACTATGACAAATATAATAGCAAGAGTGTACAGACCTTGGCTACTAGAGAACTTGTAAAATTCTGTCTTATAACTGGAATGTGTTGGTTTCTTTCCTAGGTTGGTTTGTGAATCCCTGATAAACTCTGATACTCTTGAATGGGAAAGAACACAACTTTGGGCCCTAACTTTTAAACTGGTTCGGAAAATAATTGGTGGAGTGGATTATAAGGTATTTTTTTTTTTTTTTTTTTTTTTTTTTTACTAATTATAAAAAGTAAACGCCGTCAGGCAAGATTAATTTTTCAGTTGTAGATATCTTAATTTCAGATGGGAGAAATTAGGTGGAAGCATTTACAAAATCTGTTTTGTGTTGCTTATTTCCTAAAAGGATTTAAAATGTTTCCCTCTAGCCCTAGCCGGTTTGGCTCCGTGGATAGAGCATCGGCCTGTGAACTAAAATGTTTCCCTCAGCTCCCTGCTCACTCCCTAACATAAAAACCAGGTGGCTAATAAGTTTTTATGATGAGTCAGGAAGTTGCCAAGCACTTTGGGTTTCTTCGTGCCACACATCTTATGATGTTGGGGCCCTTTTCAAATGAAAGCACTGAGGAGGGGTGTGTGGAACTGAGAAGGGATGTAGACATCAACTGATGGAGGGAGCAAGCCCTACTTCACCTTTACCTGGACCTTCCTTGCACAGGTGTCCTTTCTTAATTAGTATCTTTAGCGCTCTGCTCTTACCCAAAACAATAGCAGATACTTTCTAATTGTGTCTCATATTGCAGTATTTCAATAGCTGCAAAAGCCATTCTGCTTCATTCAAGCCACTTCTGTTATTTTTCTTTTCTTTTTCTCTCTCTTTTTTAAAATTCTTTACCATGCTAGTGAGGAGGAACACAATATTTTATTTATTTTTTATTTACTTATTAATTCTCACCCAAGGATATTTTTCCCATTGATTTTTTTTTTTCTTTTCGTTTTTGTTGTTTTTTTGTGGGTTTTTTTTTAGAGTGGAAGGAAGGGAGGGAGGGAGAAGGAAGGGAAGGAGAAGAAAGGACAAGAGACATTGATTGGTTGCCTCCTGCCGCCCCGAATGGGGCGGGGATAAAACCTGCAACCCAGGTATGTGCCTTTAATGGGGGAATTGAACCCAAGATCCTTTGGTTCGCTGGCCGATGCTCTAACTGTTTAGTAACATCGGCCAAGACTGTTATTTTTCTTTTTGAAAAAATTATCACCCTAGCCAGTTTGGCTCAGTGGATAGAGCATCTGCCTGCGAACTGAAGGGTCCCAGGTTCGGTTCCGGTTAAGGGCATGTGCCTGGGTTGTGGGCTCAATCCCCAGTGGGGGACTTGCAGGAGGCAGCCGATCCATGATTCTCTCTCATCATGTATGTTTCTATCTCTCTCTCCCTCTTCCTTCCTCTTTGAAATCAATAAAAATATATTTTTAAAAAAGAATTGTCAATACCTGACCCTGTGTTTTATTTCTGTATTTCCTGTCATCTAAAATGAGTTAGTTGATAATTATTTGAATTATGATTTAATACAAAATTTATTCCAAGAAGTTTTTTCTGATTATTTTTCTACTTATTTCAGTTTCCTTAGCAGGTTAATATGCAGTTTTTACTTTTTATTTATATGATGCTTTATAATTGTTTCTAATTTCTCTTATGTATATGTTTTCTCTATCTTTTTTACAAGATTCATTACATAGTTTATATTCAATAAATGCACATTGAATTAAATTTCTTCTCTATGTATCAGATTCTGCTCTGAAATAATGCAACTTGTCATAGTATAAGGGGATGAATGATTAACAGAATAGCCTTGTTGGGTAAATTTGAAGGATTAAGGTTTGTGATAGATGAGAATGGAGAATAAGGTTGGAAATGCCAAAAGGAGTGAGCAGAAAGGGTCATCTGCCAGAAAGTTTAATATTTTTGTTCATATTTTCAGATTATTTTCAAGTTCTATTCAAATAGATTTCTGTCTGTAAACCCAAATCAAGCTTTTTTGACAACAAACTTGTGTTCTGAAGGTCAGAAAAGTTTAGCAGAATGTGGAAAGTTTAATTTTTATTTATTAGTAACTTTCTTTGTTCATTGATATGACAAGGCATTCTTTAGAATTCTGTTTTGGAACATGACATCTCTTGGGTTAATGTTAGGGACTTGAATATTAGCTCTCTTTTAGAATAATTGAGATGTGGTTTGGAAGGGAACTTTTTTTCTGAGTGTGTAATATTGAAACCTTTAGATGTTTAGCACAGGGAGACATTGCTTAATTTTAACCTATGGCTTTTTTCTTATATCAGGGTGTTCGAGATCTCTTAAAAGTGATTTTGGAGAAAATCTTGACAATTCCCAATACAGTGAGCTCAGCTGTTGTACAGCAGCTTCTAACAGCAAGAGAGGTAATTTAAACCTTGATCATAGCCTCAAAAAATGGTTATATGCAGTTCTGGGCTTTTAAAACTCATGGTAATTTGTGGAATGTTCCATTTGTTTACTTCTACAAAAATCACTTTTTTTTGAGAGTATATTTATTAAAGCTGGGGACAGTGAAACAAGAAAGGACTTAGGATAGAAGGGGTGACAGGATGGAGCCTAGGTGGGGCTGCTTTGGCTCATTGGAAAGTCAGAGAAAGGGGGCCGTGGAGACAGGTTCAGGGGAGGGAGGATGTTAGCTGCTGCCCATTGCTCCCTGGGTGGAAGTCTCCTGGGGACCCTTAGAGTTTAGGAGATGCATGCCTCTTGGGAGCATGCTCCAAAATCACCTTTAGTTTTAAGGAAGCTGTTTTACTTTTTATTCATGGTTTTTAATTATAAAAAACAATAATATAGATGTTAAAGTCCTTCCAACAATTATAAGATGTCAGACTATGGACCACGTAAAAGATCATTGTGCTTTTTGCAAGTATTGTTATGTTGGTCTCTTGCTCTCCTATTGGAGTCTAATAATATTTAAAGCATTTTCATGTTATTTACTAACCATCAACAGTTGTTCCATTGTTTATTAATCTTCATTTTTAGAGATTCTTCACATATAAGTGAATTCCTTTGTGCTATAGTTTAAACCTAATAAATTACTGAAGTAATATGTCTACTTTTTTAATGTATTGTTATTGTTGCATTTAAAGGGCTCATCTGTAGGACTAGTGAAGAATAACAATATTGCCCTTTTATTTTCCTCAGGTTATAGCATATATCTTGGAAAGAAATGCCTGTTTGTTACCAGCGTATTTTGCAGTCACAGAGATCAGAAAACTGTATCCTGAGGGAAAACTTCCACACTGGGTAAATTTGATATTTCCCCAAGTTTTTAATAGCATTTTTTATAAAAAATAGTTAATGTTAACCTTATTTTGGGGGGCTTATTTTTAAAATGCTTAATTTTATCCTTAGGTGCTATGTCTTCTTTATCAATATATATATTTTAAAAATATATTTTTATTGATTCAGTGAGGAAGGGAGAGGGAGAGAGAGACAGAAACATCTTTGATGAGAGAGAATCATTGATTGGCTGCCTCCTGCATACCCCCTACTGGGGTTAGAGCCAGAAACCTAGGCACGTACCCTGACCAGACTTGAACCATGACCTCCAGGTTCATAGGTCGACATTCAGTGGGTTCATAGCCCATTGTGCCACACTGGCTGGGCTATCATTATTTTCTATTTCATTTCTCTGCTGTCCTGTTGACACAATTATATATCACGTGATAAAATATACATAGCTTTATCAAATAGCTAAGGACATTGTGGTATCACTTGGCCTAATTCAGAGGCAGAAGAACTGGTAAGTAATTATTTAGAAGGAAGCAAAAGAACACCAACCTTTGAGTAATTCCAATGTGCTAGGCTTTATACTAAATCTTTACATATTATCTCTTTTTATATAAATGATCATTATAGTCAGAGCAGTCTTGATTTTATTTTTATACTTGCTTATTTTTCATTTTGTTTTTAGTTACTTGGAAACCTAGTATCAGACTTTGTGGATACCTTCAGGCCCACAGCAAGGATAAACTCCATTTGTGGTAGGATTGTAATTTAAAATATACTAAACAGTGTGTGATTTTGAATGATCTGACTATGGAACAAAGTTGACAGTGTCTTATACATGTCTTGGTGGCTTGTCATTTTGTAACTCTCTAGGAGCTTCATAGCCTTTGACTTGTTTTCAGGTACTTTATGTGCTGAATGAAGGGAAGGAAAAGCACATGTCTGGACGGGGTCTAAGCTTCAAACAGAACCATCCTAGATGTATATCCTGGTGCTTAGAGGGAATTTTGAATAGAGCTAGTAAAGCATCATGGAATCTCTACACGACTGAGTATCATTACGGACCTGTCCCTCCGTGTCCACAATACACAAAACTATCAGGCTCTTTTAGCCCATTTCAATTCATACCTTTGCTCTCTATTTCACTTATTTTATTTTCCATTTTTTCATGTTGTGTTAGATTCTGAGAGTTTTCTTTTAAAAATAAGCATGTGATTTGGCAGTGTTTGCAGTGCACATATATATTCCTGAATTGTTTCTAGACATCATGGTGGCCTCGGAACTGTCTGGGAATATAGACCATTATTTAGCCAATAGCACTTCCTATGAGCCAGGGCTATTCTGCAGACTGAAATTCAGAAATAACCTAAATAAACACCAGACAGATAATTCTCAGGCTTCTAGCTTTTGTAACTGAGTGGATATTGATATCATTTAATGAATTATTGAAATAATGCGTGTTTGAGAAGGATGATGATGAGTGCAATTTAATACTTGTTGAGCTTGTTGTACCCATGAACCATCCAAGTGGCAGGATTCGTCAGGCAGTTAGATATATGTGCTAGTAGTCATATACTACAACTAAGGCCTCTAGGAACATCATGCTTGTAGTCAATCATATTGACCCTATACTAGAGAGGTCTGCACATTTTTTCTATAAATGGTGATACAGTGAATATTTTGGGTTCTGTGGGCTCTTCAAACTGTTGCAGCTAGCTACTCAGTTCTGTCATGGCAGTGCAAAAGCAGCAGTGAACCAGTTTATTTATTGATTTTATTTTTATACTTGCTTGTTTTTGTATTTCAGTCTGCAGAATAGCACCAGGCTCATGGGAAGTGCGATTGACTAAACTTTACAAAAATCGGTAGCAAGCTGGAATTGACCATGGATTATAGTTTGCTGACCTCTGTCCTAGATACTTGAACAAATGCAACATGTTTGAGTTTGGGAGGCCTGAACAAATTGGTGTCAGACTTTGTGGATACCTTCAGGCCCACAGTATGTTCACAATCTTACATATTGGTCTCCAGCCATCTGGACTAAAAATAATCAAAGACAATTTCCAAATTTTTATCTAATTCAAACATTTTTTAAACCAGTGTCTGATTCGACATAGATGTTCATTAAGTATTTATAGAGTGAATGAAGGACCAGTATTGTGTTAGCAATTACTTAAAAACGTTTTTTGTAATACATACAGGCCGCTGCAGCCTTCTGCCAGTTGTAAATAACTCAGGCGCCATGTGTAATTCATGGAAATTGGATCCTACAACTCTTCGTTTTCCTTTGAAAGGCCTTCTGCCATATGATAAGGTATGTTGCTAAATATAATGGAACTTTTGGCCTAACAGCCTTCATCCTGTAATATATGTGTGATGCTAAATTGTCATCTCTTCATAGACTAGAGAAGTAAATATTTATTTTTTAAATTTTTATTTATTGATTTTTTTTATTTTTATTTTTTTAGAGACAGACAGACATTGATTTGTTGTTCCACTTATTTATGCATTCATTGGTTGATTCTCGTATGTGCCCTGACTGAGGACCGAACCCACAACCTTGGTGTATCGGGACAATGCTCCAACCAACTGAGCTACCCAGCCAGGGCTGAAGAAGTAAATACGTAGTGAAAGGTAGTGTGTGGTTTAATGTATGATTCCAGTAAACTCTGGTTTGTGATATTTCAGGTGTTTAGGCTCCGGTGGTCCACCTCTGGCAAAGTACTTGGAATTAGAAAACTGACTTTAAGTTGATTCTTTGTTTTCATTCCTTCTTCACAAAGGGAGGACCGAAAATAAATTTGCAGTGTCCTTAAAATTTGAAGAGTGAGCCTCATATTTGTTAGATTTTTAAAAAGGGGAGACAGGACACAAGTGGAATAGAAAACAAAGGGGAAAAAATCCACAAATATTAGTGAAATGAAACGAGGTAAAAACATACTTCTATAATGAGATTTGATAGATCATTATATTATTTTGGGTGTTGGATTGATAACAGCAGGTTATGGGGAAGACTGGATATTTTTCATGTACATGTTTTATGTCAAAAGTGATATGTAGAGTAACTAGCAAATTTGTTCAAAAGTGAGGAGGGCTAAATAGTGAATGTAAGGTGACAATCTCAGGTCTTGGCATATTAGTCAGAAAATTTTGGAATGTGAAAGTGTGGTAAACTAAATGGAATTTACTTTCACTTTCATCGTGATAGCAATATTAACGAAAACAGATAAATTTATTGTGTGCTTACTATGTGCCAGGCAGTGTTCTAAAAACTTTACTTTGTGAAATTCTTATTTTTAACTATCATCTTAATATCTCCATTGTACAGGTGTTGCAACTGAGACACAAAATGGGTAGTAACTTGACTAAGGCCCATGTTTAGGAAGTGGTAGGACCAGAATTTGAACTCGGGCAATATGATGCCAAAACCTACACTCTTAAACCCTGCTGTCAAGTCATTTGTCCTCTCCAAATTTGAAAATAGTGTTTGTTTTCACTTGTGTGAGGTGATTGGACCTGCCTCCGATTCTCTTTGATTAGATTTCTGAGCAGGAAATCCTTTCCTTACAGTGATGCTTAAGACTTTCATGGGGCCAGCTGAAGTCATTTTTTAAGTTTAGACTCTGACTTCGGGCAAGTCCCTCTGCCTTAGTCATCACTTATCAAGTAAGGCATGGAATAGATTAATTTCAACGAGCACTAAAATCCTATGATTTTTTTTTTTTTTTTTTTTTTTTTTACTAGATACTGCCTACAGTGTGCAGGTAACAAGTGCCTTTAGAGGATTTTTTGGTCCCAATTTCAAATTATTTGAATTTACTTTGATCTTGAAGCAATAATTATTTTTTATTTTCTTTAAAGGATCTGTTTGAACCACAGACTGCTTTGTTGAGATATGTATTGGAGCAGCCTTATTCCAGGGATATGGTCTGCAATATGCTAGGTTTAAATAAGCAGGTACTGTACTGTGATGGAAACCTAGTAAATTCTGTGTAGAATCTGCCCTATTCTTTTCTCTTTTCTTTGCTATAGCTAACTGAGCAAAACAGTTAAAAAGTATTTGGTGATTTTAAAAAAAGATATGATTTATTAAACAATGTATTGTTCCTATCATATATAGATTGCTTTCAGAATGTTTAAATTAAAAAGAAGATATTTTGAAAGTTGGTTTATTTTGCATTGCTTTTTTTTCTATAAGGCCAGTTTCAAGTATACCTTTTGCCAGAGAAACCTACACATGATTTAACCCTAATTTTTTATTTTTGTTGTCGTTTGGGTGTCCTTTTTGATAACCCATAATATCTTCAGCATGGCCTCATTGCTGACTTTTTTCTTTTTTTTTTTGGAGGGGGGTAATATGTTTTTGGTGGTTTAACATGTGGGAGGGTTTGTGCTGACTCGGTTCCTTGAGGCTGGCCTCATAGTCACTGTTTTGTCTTTTCTTTTTTTCTTCCTTTATTTTTGTTCTGTCCTGTCTTGTCCTGCCCATCCTCCAATGCTCTAGACCTTGAACATTGCTCAGGTATGTTCACAACCTTACTGTTGTATTGTGACTAACGATACGCTGGCCGCTTTGTAGCCACTGATTCCGTTTAGAGAATTCATGTATGGTCGGGGCTTGAAATTGGCAGGACCATGCTAAGACCAAGGCCACTAGAACAAATTCTTCTTGGGATATGAGAGTTGTTTTTGGTGGATTGTTTTTGGTTTTGGTTTTTGGTGTGTGTTTTTTTTTTTCTTCTTTTTTTTCTTTTTAACAAAGAGACAACACCTGGCACACAATAAAGCCTATCACTTTTTTGATGGGTTGTTTTTCTCCCCACTCCTTTTTACTGTTTTTCATACTTTAGGGCTAACGTGAGCCTGGTGGAATTTTTAGAGATGGAAAGATTTGTGGTGGCCTTTATCTTTCCAGACTTTTAAAACATAAATAAATAACAACATCAATAAAAATACTTACGTTGCTTTGTCTTAAAAAAGAAAAATTAAAAACAAAACTAAGAAGAGAAAAAGCACTTTAATAGAGATATGCTACTTTTAAAAGCTGGAGTGGTAAACCTTATACAGAGAAGGCTTTTTTTGGAAACATGGGGATTGACTAAGAAATGTCACACTCTCAGGTGACCCCACACCTGCCTGACAAGCACCCTTCTTTGTCAGTCTTTGCCGTGTCCTCCTAGAGTGAGCTCCTCTCAGTTGAAGCTCACCTATGGCAGGAAAAGGACACTGTGGCCAAACTTTATAAATCAAACTCTTATACAGTCCCAAGTCTGTTCCCAGACTTTTCACCTTGGAGATTTTAAGCAAAATAGTGGTTCCAATTATTTTTGTTAAAAATTTTTGAGCCCAACATATTAAAATAGACCAGCTTTTTTCTTTTAAAAAGACGTTCTTGTCTAGGTTATATAAAATAGCGTTACTGTTTGCAATACTATAGTGAAGGTTGTGCCAGTGCTTCCATTTATAAAGCCCTATTTTTAAGGACATATAGCTTGGCCATAAAACTTGCTCAGTGTTGAAACTTTGCATGCCAAACCTCACCCTGGTAGCAGTATCTCTTTTATTATTTTAAGTTTTTTCTTCTGAAAAATTTACCAAGTTTCCTTGTTTGGACAAGCCTTTGTACATGTGAAAAGTGAAACTGCTTCACAGTATATGACAGTTACCTCATATAATTAATTTGTCAATTTAACACCTTAAATACACAGTCATTAATTCTGATCAACTTTCACTTGAGTTAGAGGTAAGTATTGAGTTAACTTTGAAAGAATGCTTTATGCTGTTTCTTAAAACTAATTTTTGCAATGAACTTTAAATCCAACAACTCAATTTTTTTACAATTGGAGGATAAATATACCAGTGGTCACTTGAGCTGCGAGTACCCTCCCCCAGAGAGCCTTAGCTATCATTAGCTGCTTTCTTTTGGGGGGCACAGCTCTTCTCAAACCAAAAATTGACAAAACAACTCAAAGAAGAGTATCTCTGATCCCATCATTTTAATAACAAGTTTCAACCTAAAAAAAGTTTATGACTAAGACATAAATCCGTAAAAAATAAAGTTTATAATGGAAATGCTGACAGAACATTATTATTATTGGTCCCACTGAAGTGTAAACATTGTCAAAACTTTACAATTCATCAGTAGTTGTTTTGTAGAAAACTGTAGTGAGTGAACTTGTAGATGGAAGATATGTGCTGAATTGACTTGATATGTTATTTTCACCATCTGGAAAGTAAAGAAAATGAGAACACACAGTATAAGAAGCATATGATTAAAAATAAGTTATCACGTCTTTTATCATTACAAAATTATATCCTGCACTGTACTTTCTTGTCCTTTCTCTAGCAATGCAGTAATTAATGAAAGCTTGAAACCTTTAAAGAGCTGTTTATATTGCATTTTCCAGTAGGAATTGGGCTATATTTTATCTTAAAATTGGTCACATTTAGAAGGTCATAAATAGCCCAGTTCTGTGACCAGCAAAGTGGAGTGTTCACAGTGGAAGAATACTGTTTTGCGTGTTTACACGAGTTTGTGTTCTTTCTACTGAATAAGAGCATTACAAACCGTATGCTACTCAAGTTCTTGTGTGGTGGTGTATGAACTCTGGCTACCCTGCGACAGTGAAGTACTAGACTAATCACTGTTTATCTTTGAAAGGCACCATTAAAGTGGTATTAACTGGCACAGCGCTCCAGTTCTTATTGGCAGAGAATATAATAAATGACATACAAAGGGATATTTTTTCCCAGCTGGTCCTGAATAGGTATTGCTTTAAAATTGTTTTCTATCTCTAGCCAGCATTGCTCACTGGTTAGAGCATCGGTCTGCGCATGGAACGGTCGTGGGTTCAATTCCAGTCAAGGGCAGGTATCTGGGTTGCAGGTTCAACCCCGGCCCCAGTAGGGGCGCGTGCAGGAGGCAACCAATTGATGTCTCTCTACATCCATGTTTCTCTCTCTCTCTCTCTCTCTCTCTCTCTCTCTCTCTCTCTCTCTTTCTCTCTCTCTCTCTTTCTTTTTCTTTCCACTCTGAAAATCAGTGGAAAAAATATTATGGGGTGAGGATTAAATAAAATTTGTTTTCTAGCACTGAAATAATTATTTAAAATTAAGTCCACCTAAGTACATGTTAAAATTTCACCACAAAAGCTGTATCAGAACTGTTACATACACGTGTTAGAGGTTACTTAGCTAGAATATGTTTACTAAGACTGAAAAAAGCCTTATCATTTGCCATTTGAAATCATGATGGGAAAGAATCAGGGGCATGGGTAGAGGTTACTATTAATGTTTCTCAATGCTTAAGCTTTTTAATAAAAGCGGAAAATTTAAAATGTTCCAATATAGTTTGAGCTGTTATGCAGAATGTGAATTGTTAATATGTTGAATTTAGATTCATATTGTTAAAAGAGGTTAAAACATGCATATAGAAATGATGTAAACTAATTCAATTTATATGCTTATATAATGAAGACTTAAATTTATAAAAGTTTTCAGAAAACAAGTTATGAGTAACCATACACATAGTGTCCATCTGCTTACAGAATTATCATAGCCTAGTGACTGATAATTAACCTTTATTTACAGATTATTTAACTGCTTTGCAAATTTTCATTTGTCCTACTTTGTAAAATAATCAATCTATGTGATGGAGAGTCTTAATTTTAGAGTACTTATCTTAGTAATTGAAAACAAAAGCCAAACTTATTATTCTAAAGTAGTAGCACAAATTTTTTTTTGGCATTATTAAAATTGGCAAGTAAACAAACATGTTTAAGCTATCCCTAAACTTGGTTTGAGAAATATCCTTGGCTTTAACCAAAAATACCTGGGAAATAGAGAGTTAATTCTGAGAGATGTTCTGCCACCCTCATCACCGGGGCAGTTAGGCACCATAGAGATTCCTGAGTGATTTAATTCTTGACAGAAAGTTTGGATCTCATCTTGAGTCATGGTATATATGGAAAAAACATCAACTTTAACTAAATTTCCTTCTTACTTTGTCAAAATCTTAATATTTTTGGTTTTTCTCCTTAAATCATTAACTGTATGACCATCACTACACCCCTAAAATATATAGATAAAAATCCAGTTGTTTTTTTTAAAAAAACAAAAACAAATAGCTAATATTAAAAAGGTTAACTCCTAAATGACTCAGATGCTAAAACCAATTTTATTTAGTTTTCTCTTTTTTCCTAAAGCAGATTGATGAAAGACCATCATGGATGGAGCAATAGGTGACAAATTGGTTAGTTTCCAAACTAGAAGCAAATTCCCACCACTAATGAAAAATTCCTACTGGAAATAATGGCTTTACTTCTTTTCACAAATTTTTCTGACTCTTGTATACTTTGAATGACCTCACTCTAAATTTGTGTTGTCTGACACATTTCTTAGGTTGTTGGTGGTTGGCAGAACTAGTGAATTTCAAGCCCTGTACACAGTAGTTTTGCATGCTGATTTAAGAAATAGTTTGTAGTGTTGTCCGTTGCACTTTGCTCTGCTTCATAATGGTAATTACATTTGGAGGAAAAGTACTGTAGTCCCAACCGGTGGTGTTACTATTGCCCTTTGTAAAACTGTAATGTGGTTGAACTGTGAACATGGCATTGTGTTTTTGGAAAAAATATGAAACAACCATTGATGCTTACTGTTTTGGATAGACGTTTGTTTTACTTGCATGCTTTAAGAAAGTGCAGCTATCTTGGAGCTTTACAAGTTTGGAGCTGGCAAAGAGCATGCAAAAGAGGGGATGCTATTCATTATGTTTTGTTTTTTTCCAAATTCGTCCCCATTTTGCATTTTCCCCCCTAAATTTAAAGAAGTCATATCCCTTTTTCATGGCAAAAGACGAACAATTACATCTAAAGTTTAGAAGGAAAGCATGTATATTAGTAATTGTATTCACTAGAAAGGCATCTGACTGCCTGGCTATTAAGCCATATTATATATTTTATAAAGGAAATGTGAAAATGCAGAAAGTATGGCTTAACATATATCTTTTGGTAAAAATATATATTTTTAAATCACTTTAAAAATCATAAATCGTTTTGCCTCTAGAAAGGGAAGTTGCATTTTCATTTTTAGTGTTTAAACTCAGTTCTTTTTCTTGTTTTAGAATTTAAAATAGTCTAATTTACAATTAAAGCTGCATTATGTTTGACTTACAAGAGAAAAGAGCAGAGATGAACTTTGAGACCAATTTTTTTTTCAGAGGAAGTTTCCATTTCAGTATCAGAATCAGTGACACACATTGAAAAATATTGAGTAGACTGGCAGCTATTTATGTATACCTCTGTGTATAAAGTTAGAGTAAACTTGTGGGTGGTTACTTTAAAATAAATTCACACACTTCTTGGCTTTCTTATCACAATATCTGATTCCTGGAAATCCAGGGTTTTCATATTTTGATTTAGATTGCAAAATTAATACTGCTATCCCCTTTCACATGCATTTTAAATTAACTTCTTTCAAAAGATAAATAACAAAATTTTATACTCTGCAGTGCTCTTTGTCAAATTGAAATAATGATGTCTATAGTGATAGTCAAAAGTTAATGGGAAGTCTGTCTTGTATGAGACCTGAAAAAAACATTTTTTTATGAAACTCATCCTCTATGATTGTGTAACATCATGCAGCTTTAATAGACTAAATCTAACCTTAACTTTCTAAGTTCAACTTCATTTCATGCTTCTCAGCCTCTTGTTACAAATAATGGCCATTAACTGGAAACTTGGGAAACTAACCAGGAGGCTTTTGGAATACTGTATTTAATCTCTGCCCAACAGCACAAGCAGCGCTGCCCTGTGCTGGAGGACCAGTTGGTGGATCTGGTGGTCTATGCCATGGAGCGATCTGAGACGGAGGAGAAGTTTGATGATGGGGGAACAAGCCAACTCCTGTGGCAGCATCTCTCGAGTCAGCTCATTTTCTTTGTGCTTTTCCAGTTTGCAAGTTTTCCACATATGGTCCTTTCTCTTCATCAGAAGGTTAGTACTAAATCTTTTGTTAGAGAGCTTCCCCTGTTGATTAGTATGTTTTAGACTGGTATGGACATTGTCTCGTGATTTCAGCCCTGGAAGAAGTTCTGAGTCCTACCTTATGTTTTGCTCAGTGCTTATGTGATTTCTTAACTTCACTTTCTTACCATTATAGAAACTGGATTTTGCAATTCATTCTATATATTTGCAGTGCAAAGATCAGGGGTACAAGAGGAAAAGACACTATAGGACCCTCAATGAGCTCCTTACTAGTGGAAAAGTAGAGATAACAACAACTTGATTATAATTTAATAGTTTTCATAGTGAAAGAATGTTTCCCTGAAGGGAATGAAGAGTCCCAATTAAAGACATAGGAGTGGCTTTATCAAAGAGATCTTGAAGCTAGTTAACACTAAAGGACAAATAGAAATTTGCCAAGAAGAAAAACTGGGAAAGTGTTTCCATAGTAACAAGTTCATCATTTGGAAAGGTATAGAAGTTTTTTTTGATAACCAGTCCTTGAGGATTTTAAATTCCATTTGATTTTAGCCAAAAAGCCGAGAAGCTTGAGAATTTTAAATTAAAAAGATTTTTTTCATATGATAAAGCATTCCTCATGTTTTGATGAGATATTTTTAGTAATTTTCCCATATTAAATTTGATTCTCATGCACATGTGATCAACTTAATTATGTCCTAAAACATTTAAGTTTTGGTATGTATAGTTGTAGTGGGGGGCCAGGGAAGAAAGATATATATTATATTAAAATAATTTAAAAGGCTTTCCTTGGTGTGTCTTGAGTTGAGACTAAGTAATTAGAAATGCCAAAGTTAGATGCTAACATTCTGAAAGCAGAGTTTCTCCTTTTTGTTTTTTTCTTTAAATGTTGCGTCCAACTCTTTAGCTGTGTAGATGTATATTTAACCATCTTTTACAGTTAGCAGGGCGAGGACTGATCAAAGGCAGAGATCATCTGATGTGGGTTCTCCTGCAGTTCATTTCTGGAAGTATTCAGAAAAACGCCCTAGCTGATTTTCTCCCTGTCATGAAACTCTTTGACCTTCTGTACCCAGAAAAAGAAGTAAGTTTTACTAAATGGTTAACAATGTAGTGAGTGAATTATGTCTAAATTATGCTTAAGGATTTTAGTGTGGTTTTGTGAAAAGAGCACTGGATTTAGAAGCTGGAAATCTGAGTTTTTACCCCAGTTCTGTAACTAACCACAATCGTGGGATGGACATTAGGTCTCTCTTATTATTCTACTCACGTCTAATGAAGAAATTGAATGAAATTATTTTTGAAGTTTATCTTGAATCACAATGGAACATTTAGTATAGCAAATTTTTTTCCTACATTTTAAGTAGGTTTACAATTTTAAAAAACATTATACTGTTCTTATCTATACACATCATTGAATGACCACATAATATTAGTGTCTGAATATCTTTTGTTTGTTTGTTAATTGAGTGTGTCCTTCTCAGTGTTTTATTACATAAAGTATTTGAGTAAAATAGGATATGCACTTATGATTGCCATTTTTTAAACATTTTATTATGGGAATTTTCATCATTTCTTTTTCTTTTTTAATTATATCAGCTTCAAGTGTACAACATTATAATTTGGCATCTGTGTATACACTACAAAGCAATCACCCCCAAAAATCTAGTTTCCATCCATCACCATACAGTTGACTCTCTTCATTCCTCTCATCCACCTTTCTCCTCTAATAACCACTATTCTGTTCTCTGTATATATGAGTTTGTTTTTGTTTTATGTTGTTTGTTGGGGTTATTTTTTGTTTTGTTTTTTAAGATTCCACATGCGTGTATCAAATGGTATTTGTCTTTCTCCTTATGACTCATTTAGCATTATACTCTCAAGGTTCATTCATGTTGTCACAAATGTCAAGATTTCATTCTTTTTTGTGGCTGAGTAATATTCCATTGTATATGTGTGTCTTTATTCATTCATACATTCATGGACACTTAGGTTTTTCCCCTATCTTGGCTATCTATACTAATAAAAGGTTAATATGCTAATTAGACCAGACAAAGCCACGGTGGCGGAGGCTGAGGCAGAGCCGGTTAGGGGCGATCAGGCATGCAGGGGAGTTAGGGGTGATTAGGCCGGCAAGGGGGAGCAGTTAGGGGGCGATCAGACTGGCAGGGGGGAGCAGTTAGGGGGCAATCAGGCTGGCAGAGGGGAGCAGTTAGGGGGCGATCAGGCTGGCAGGGGAGCAGTTGGGGCGATCAGGTCATCAGGCAGAGGTGTCCTGGATTGGAGAGGGTGCAGGCTGGGCTGAAGGACCCCCATTCCCCCTGTGCACGAATTTTGTGCACCCGGCCTTTAGTTGTAAATAATGCTACAATGAACATAGGGGTTCAAATGCCTTTTCAGTTAGTGTTTTAAGATAAATACCCAGAAGTGGGAATGGCTGGATCATATAGTAGTTCTATTTCTGAATAAATTAGTGGCTGCACCAATTTATAATCTCACCAACAGTATACAAGGCTTTCCTTTTTTCCACATTCTCTCCAACACTTGGTACTTCTTTTTGTTGTTGTTGTTGTTTATAGTAGCCATTCTAACAGGTATAAGGTGATATTTCATTGTGGTTTGGATTTGCATTTCCTTAGGTATTCATGGGAATTTTTCCCCCAAAATTTTCATTTATTGATTTTGAGACAGAAAGAGACATCGATTTTTTGGTCCACTTATTTATGCATTGGTTGATTCTTGTATGTGTCCTTACCGGGGATCGACCCCACAACTTTGGCGTATCGGGATGACACTCTAACCAACTGAGCTACCCTGCCAGGGTATTTTATGGAAATTTTTAAATGCACAAAAAAAGTAGATTTAATAGAAAGTAAACTCCTAAGAAATATGTTTCTTCTTTCCTTTTTACCTTGTCAATGCTGAACATTTTAAAAGCAAATTTTTAATTTTTATATTCTCAAAAAGTATATATGTGACTTTTAGAAGTTTTGTGTTTTCAGTATATTTATCACATTCAGTAAGATTTCATACTGTTTAATTTTTAAAGAATAGATATTTTTAAATGATTGTGAATGCTCTGTGGCAGGAAAAGCTTGGCTAAGCACCTGTGAATTTGTTATTTTCTTGGTAAGTCAGAACAGTCTTGTAATAATAGTTTCAATGTTTCGTTGCTGTTTTATCTTCTGATTTATATTACTGAATAATCAAAGAACAATTGGAAGTAAATTAATATAGCATATTTTTATTATTTTTTTTAATATATTTTTTATTTCAGAGAGGAAGGGAGAGGAAGAGATAGAAACATCAATGATGAATCATTGATCAGCTGCCTCCTGCATGCCCCCTACTGGGGATTAAGCCTGCAACCTGGGCATGTGCCCCTAACCAGAATCAAACCCGGGACCCTTCAGTCCACAGGTTGACGCTCTATCCACTGAGCCAAACCAGCTAGGGCTATGGCATATTTTTAAAGGAGCTATATTAGAAGTAGATTACTAAAATAGTTTTAATTAGTTAATTTTTCTCTTTCTGTTAATATTTTTTAGTGTATCCCAGTTCCTGATATTAACAAACCTCAGTCAACTCATGCCTTTGCAATGACTTGCATTTGGATTCATCTTAATAGAAAAGCCCAAAATGACAACTCCAAACTACAGATTCCAATACCTCATTCCCTAAACCTTCACCATGAGTAAGTGTTTGTAGCTGAACAGTTAATTGTTTTTATTTTATAAGTGGTGGGTTATAGACTAATATTATTCTTAGTATTTGTGTAAAGAATGGAAATCCCCCCACATTCATTGGCAGTAAGGGCGAGCATTTAATGTGTATGTCATACCAAGAGAAACTGACCAATATCTGCATCAGAGAACACTAGAAGATTAATCTTATTTACATTATATATATATATATCTTTACTTTTATATGTTTACTTTAATTAAACTTCTTAATTTCCAAAAATATGTGAACGTGTTTCAAAATTTCTTAAGTACTTAGGATTTTATCATGATCTGACTGAGATGGCTTTCACTCCCTGGGCTGCCAGGGCTGATTGAGCTCATCTGTCTAGTGTGCTCCCTCATCTGTCTAGTGTGCTCCCTTAATGAATCACATCATTCCCTAAGCTGTGATTACTCAGAGGTGTCCTTTTTGGATAAGATTGGGCTTCAGTGAGAGGTATTGGGAATAGCTGAACTTCCCACCCAGAACTTCTAAAAAAGACTTCATAAGAGACTATAGGATAGTCAGACTTCACATTTCATTTAGCTTTCATTTTATGAGATACCCCTTAACCATCTATACGTAGTGACATCTATAATGAAGGCATATCATTGGGCTTAAGCAGATAGATAATAAATAGAACCCTAGTTCATGAATTGATGAGTTATTTCTTCCTTTCTGAATCTTAGTGCTGTAGCTGTAATACATACTTATAAATACTCATTAATTGTTAACTTATAATTATTTAAATTCTTTCTGAAGTGCTACTTATACTTTTATATGTGTTTCTACATTACATTTTGGGCAGAAACTATAAAACCTGTAGGAATGAATATACTATTAGTAAATAATTGCATGAAATTAAACTGTTCTAAAAGTGCAAGTTAACTTCCTGAAAATTATTTGCATTTTTTTCCTCTTTAATTGGACTTGAAATTTTAGGTTCCTACAGCAGAGTCTTAGAAATAAAAGTTTACAGATGAATGACTATAAGATTGCCCTGCTGTGTAATGCCTACTCTACAAATTCAGAATGTTTTACATTACCCATGGGAGCTCTAGTAGAAACTATTTATGGAAATGGAATTATGAGGATACCTCTTCCTGGAACGAGCTGTTTGGCTTCAGCATCTATTACTCCCTTACCAATGAACCTCCTGGATTCACTGACAGTTCATGCCAAAATGAGGTATGGGCTGTTTACTTGGTCCTGTCATGTAATTGATATCAGTATAATATAGACTTGGTTTCATGATTATGTGTTGTGTTTTATGGTCAAGTACATTTTAAAAAAATAATTAGGGTTTTTTATTATAAAACTAGAGGCCCGGTGCACGACATTCGTGCACTGGAGGGTGAGGGGGGTCCCTCAGCCTGGCCTGCGCCCTCTACCAGTCCGGGAGCCCTTGGGGGATGTCCATATTCCTCTCGTAGTCCAGGACCCCTCGCTCCTTACTGCCCGCCTGCTCACTGCTCCTTAGCTCAGCTCGCTGCTCCTTAGCGCTGATGGGGAGGCGGGAGAGGCTCCCGCCACCACCGCTGCGCTCGTCAGCCGTGAGCCCGGCTCCTGTGGGAGCACACTGACCACCAGGGGGCAGCTCCTGCGTTGAGTGTCTGTCCCCTGATGGTCAGTATACATTACAGCAACCGGTCATCCCACTGTTTGGTCGATTTGCATATTAGGCTTTTATTATATAGGATTATAATTTTTTATTATTGGATTTTTAGAATATACAAATAAACCCAAATAAAATAATTAACATAATCCCTCCATGAAAAATAAACATTATAAAATTTTTGTGTATGTTCTGAGTCATTTTTTTCTATGTATAAATATACGAATTTATGGATTTTAAGAAAATGGGCTCTTACTAAATTTTATAATCATTTTTTTCCTCCATAATAATCCATTAAACACCTTTTTAAGTTTAGTGTTCTTCAAAAATATCTGTTTTAATTGCTACAACGAGGTCTTTTGTGTGACTATAAATGATTTGAACAATTTTTTTTTGTTATTTGATTGATTTGACAGAGAGAGAGAGAGAGAGACATCAGTTTGTTGTTTCACTTATTTATGCATTCATTAGTTGATTCTTATATATGCCCTGACTGGAATCTAACCCACAATCTTGGCATATCAGGATGATGCTCTAACCAAATGAGCTACCTGGCCAGGGTTGGCTCTAATTGATTATTTAACCAGTTCCACATTGTTGGACATTAAGGTTATTTTTTTTAAATATATTTTTTAATTGATTTCAGAGAGGGAGGGAGAGGGAGAGAGACATAGAAACATCAATGATGAGAGAAAATCATTGATCAGCTGCCTACTGCATGCCCCTCACTGGTGATTGAGCCCGCAACCCAGGCATGTACCCTGACAGGGAATCAAACCATGACCTCTGGTTCATAGGTCGATGCTCAGCTCTTAAGTATTGGCTCAAACTTTAAATACTATATAGGTCAATGAGAATTCATCTGTGGGCCGCTTCAGTTCTAGAAAAGCCATGGTCTTTTTCAGATGGCAAACACTGTGATAGAATTACACATGTAGTTTAGAGCATGCAACAGAGTTGAGGGAAGCACTGTTAGAACCCAACATTTGGGTCTTAGCTGTGATTTATTAAGTAATTCTGTAACAGAAGTTAAATTTCTCAAATGATTTTTATTACATATTTAAAAAAGAAAACCTACTGAAACCATTCAAGCATGTTCTTGTGAGTTGTACCCAAAGCCTGCATGAGGAGAGGGATCCTGATGCACATTGGGAGCACCATGGAAACCAGAATAGGTTTTAGATTGTACAGTGCATCACTCACTACCACTGTCCTGCCAACCTAAATGATTAAAGTGGGACTGATTCATTTCATATATATAAGTTCAGATTTATACCAAGTTCCCTACCAATAGATAACTCCTGTATGTATGTCAAAAATAGGGATTTTTATTTGCTTTCCTTTTGTTTCTCCTCAGCCTTATCCACAGCATTGCTACCAGAGTGATAAAACTTGCTCATGCAAAGTCCAGTGTGGCCTTGGCTCCAGCCCTGGTGGAAACTTACAGTCGTTTATTGGTCTATATGGAAATAGAGTCTTTGGGCATCAAAGGATTTATCAGTAAGCCAGGACCTTCTGATGTTTATAACCATTGATCCATTCATTAATTCAACAAGTACTCTTCTAGGTGCTGGGGATATAGCACTGTTACTGCCATCATAGAGACTACTGCTAATGAGAGAGATAGACAAAAAAATAATAAATGAAATTGAAGTATGTCAGATGGTTTTTTAAAAAATATTTTTTATGGATTTCAGAGAGGAAGGGAGAGAAAGAGATAGAAACATCAGTGATGAGAGAGAATCATTGATAGCCTGCCTCCTGCAGGCCCCCTACTGGGGATCAAGCCTGCAATCTGGGTATGTGCCTTGACGGGGAATTAAACCGTGACCTCCTGGCTCATAGGTCAATGGTCAGTGCTCATAGGCCAGGCTCAGGTGATAAGTCTTATAGAGAAAAATAAAATAAACAAGAGGGATAGGGTCAGGGTGGTGAGTTGCATTTTTATGTAAAGTTATGCTAAGAAAAGGGTATTGTACTAGCTGCTTGGGATACAGTGAGCAGGACATGGTCATTGTTTTCATGCAAGAATCGTGGTCCTGTTTGCCTCGTTCTGGTTAGCTCCTGGGGCAGCAATGAATACTGAATCTGACTGGCAGTATGGAAGGCGTTTTCCTGCATTGCAGAGGACAGCTTATAATATCTGTTAGTTATTATGCTGTTCTGAATAATAGATACTGTCTAGTATGGAAGTGTTATTCTGATTCATGGTAATTCTAACTTTCACCAATATATAATTTTAATTTTAAACATAGTTACTCTTTTTACCAGATAATTGAGATCTGAATAAAACTTTCTTAGGAGGGAGGAGGGAATAATAACATGGGGGATGCAACTTATGTGTTAAAAAGTGAGTCCTCTTGCTTCAAAACATTGGGAACCTTAATTTCATAAAAATAATTTTGAAAATAACTGAGAAGTGAGAATGGTTAGAATAATTTTTTTTTTCAGACATATCTTGTGTTTTATTTTTCCAGATGAACTTGATTATCAGTTGTTAAATTCCAGGGGGAAAAAAGCAAACTTGATATTATAACTATGATCTGGATTTTTTCCTTACAATTAAAGTAGAATATATAGAGAATATTTGGAAAATATGTGTACTTCTGTATGCCTCTGTGCATGTGTAGTCACAATCAAATCTTTGCATAGATTTTGCTCAGTGTGACTTTCATCTCTTTTCATACACAGCTTTTACTAATCGGTGTCTAAAATGATCTTGTTCCTTAAGGTCAGCTTTTGCCAACCGTTTTCAAGTCTCACGCCTGGGGGATCTTACACACACTTCTTGAGATGTTCAGCTACAGGATGCACCACATTCAGCCTCATTACAGAGTTCAGCTCTTGAGTCATCTTCATACTTTGGCTGCAGTTGCACAAACAAATCAGAACCAGCTCCATCTCTGGTGAGCTCACTGGAGATTGTTTTTCTTTAAGATTTATAAGAAACTTTGTTGGAAATGGGAACTTAAATCTTTGCCTTACAATATTTTTATTAATTTGTCATAAAATCCCTCTGCTTCTGAAGTATATTATTTCCAATATAGAATGAGTAGAGTCCAGCTTTTTATTTTTTAAAGTTTATTATTGAATTTATTGGGATGACATTAGTTAACAAAATTATCCAGGTTTTAGATGTGCAATTCTATAATACACTATCTGTATATTGTTTTGTGTGTTTACCACCCCAAATCAAGTCTCCTTCCATCACCATTTATCCCCCTTTTACCCTGTTTTACCCAACCCCCCTTTCCCTCTGGTAATCACCATACTGTCATCTGTGTGTATGAGGTTTTCTGTGTCTGTGAGGTTTTTTGTTTGTTTATTTATTTTTTGTTTGTATTTGCTTCACGTTTTTTACCCAGCCCTGCAATCCCCTTCCCCTCTGACAGCTGTCAGTCTGTTTTCTCTCTATGAGTCTATTTCTGTTTTGTGTGTTAATTTATTTTATTCATTAGATTCCACATATGAGTGAAATCATATGGTATTTGTCTTTCCTTGACTGGCTTATTTCACTTAGCATAATGCTCTCTAGGTCCATCCATGCTGTCACAAATGGTTAGATTTCCTTCTTTTTTACAGCTGGGTAGTATTCCATTGTGTAAATGTACCACAGCTTTTTTTAGCCACTCATTTACATTGGACACTTGGGCTGCTTCCAAATCTTGGCTATTGCAAATAATGCTGCAATGAACATAGGGGTGCATATATTCTTTCGAATTAGGTGTTTTGGGTTTCTTCAGATATATTTCCAGAAGTGGAGTCACTGGGTCATAAGGCAGTTCCATTTTTAATTTTTTGAGGTAATTCAATACTGCTTTCTACAGTGGCTGCACCAATCTGCTTTCCCACCAACAGTGCACAAGGGTTCCCTTTTCTCCACATCCTTGTCAATACTTGTTTGTTGATTTATTGATGAGAATCATTCTGACAGATGTGAGGTGATATGTCATTGTTGTTCTGCTTTGCATTTCTCTGGTGATTAATGGTGTTGAGCATCTTTTCATGTCTATCGGCCATCTGTATGTTCTCTTTGTTTTGTTTTTGTTAATCTTCACCCAAGAATATTTTTCCATATGATTTTTAGAGAGAGTGAAAGGGAGTAGGAGAGACACAGAGATACCTCCATTGGCTGCCTCCCACACACGACCTGACCAGGGCCAGGGTTGAGCCTGCAACCAAGGTACGCACCATTGACTGGAATCGAACCCGGGACCCTTCAGTCCCCAGGCCAACGCTCTATCCACTGAGCTAGACTAGCTAGGACATGTATGTTCTCTTTGGAGAAGTGTCTATTCAGGTTCTTTGCCCATTTTTTAATTGGATTGTTTGTGCTTTTGTGTTGAGTTATATAAGCTTTTTATAAATTTCATATATTAACCCTTATCAGATGCATCACTGGCAAATATGTTCTCCCAGAGTCCAGCCTTTTAAACAGAAAGTTATAAAGATAGTTGAATCCTTTCCTTGGAATCTTTGGACTGAGAATAAGTACTTCCAAGGCCTTTGACATTATGTTCTAACTTAGCCTTTTAGGATACTAGATTTAAACATACTTCGAATTATGGTTAAGGTATCAATCATGTCATTTTGATTTTGCTCTAAGTGAAAATACTGTATATCACAAGTAAAAATAGTGTAATTTTTGAAATGCTGTTTATCTAAGTGAAATGTTTTAGTCTTATAGGCTTTAGGCTATCTTTTTCAAATGTGTAAGCAAGTCAAGTGGTTTTCACTATAAAATTTGCCACTTCAGGTTTTAAAAAAAATTAAGCAAAGCTCATCTCACACCAAAAAAGGGTGTTTTTTATTTATTTATTTAAATTAAAGAAGGGCCCTAGCCAGTTTGGCTCAGTGGATAGAGTGTTGGCCTGTGGACCAAAGAGTCACGGGTTCGATTCCAGTCAAGGGCATGTACCTTGGTTGCAGGCTCCTTCCCGGCCTGGGCCCTGGTTGGGACTTGTGCAGGAGGCAACAAATTGGTGTGTTTCTCTCACATCAATGTTTCTGTCTTTCCCTCTCTCTTCTACTCTCCCCTACCCCCCCGCCCCCCCCCCCCCCCCGCCAAAAAAAAATCAATGGAAAAATATTCTCGGGTGAGGATTAAAAAAAAAAGAAAATAATATTAAAGAAGGGAAATTCATAGTTTGCATGTTTTCCCATTTTAATTAGCCTAGAATTAGATTTAATTCCATAATTCTGAAATTTATATGCAAGTTAACTCTTTCATGTTTTCTTGTTCTCCCACCTTTCAGTGTTGAGAGCACTGCACTTAGGCTTATAACAGCCTTAGGTAGCTCCGAGTTGCAGCCACAGTTCACACGCTTCCTTAATGACCCCAAAACAGTGCTGTCGGCGGAATCCGAAGAGCTGAACCGAGCCTTGATATTGACCTTAGCTAGAGCAACTCACGTGACAGGTACAGTGAATCCACCACCACTAACAAAACAGTGAAATTGGAGTGTGCCAGGTCTCTACTGATTATTAAGGGGATGACATGCTAAAAAGATACTTTTCATTTGTTCGAGCAAAAACAGTTGTTTTGATAGCGTCACCATTTCAGTCATTATATAGATTCTTCTGTGTACTGTCACTTTAACCAGGATGAGCATCAGTTTTTCAGCCACTTTTCAGTAGTGGTTCTTGAGCTTTTCTCAGGACCACTTTACCCTCTTTTTAAAAAAATATATTTTATTGATTTCAGAGGGAGAGACAGAAAGAAACATCACTGATGAGAGAGAATCATTGATCGGCTGCCTCCTGCACGCCCCCTATTGGGGATTGAGCCTGCAACCTGGGCATGTTCCTTGACCAGGAATTGAAACATGACCTCCTGGGTCATTGGTTGACGCTCACCACTGAGAAACCCCAGCCGGGCACAATATCTGCTTTCTTAATTCTGTTCTCTTGGCTCAAAGAGTGCTAATACCCCATTGTCAGAGTGAATTAACTGAGCAATCATGGTAGACTTGAACAACAATTGTATCATTGATGCTCTGTAACTTAAAAAGATTCCCATTGTCTTTGGTCTTTTCATTTGTATTCATATCATTCAAATTTAGGTCCTAAGCTGAATATTACTAGTTTAGCAGTAAATGCATTGCAGTGAAATTCTCTCAGTGTACATAGTTGTTTGTGACTTTCTCTATGATCTCATTATGAATTATGGATGTGATCATTTAGATCTAGATTATATCTGTTTGTTTTTGTTTAGATTTTTTTACAGGCTCTGACTCAATTCAGGGAACTTGGTGTAAAGACATACTTCAGACCATTATGAGTTTTACTCCTCATAATTGGGCTTCACATACTCTTAGCTGTTTTCCAGGCCCACTACAGGTAATTTGGTCTTGAATTATATATTGAATATATATGAAATCATTCTTCCCCTTTATAACGTTATTCTAGAGAGTTACTTTTGGTGACAGCCAAAGAAAAGTTAGATTTTCTTATTGTTTTTTTAAATCTTCGCTATTTCAAAATCTTGGGTTGTTGTTCCTTGTCCTATTCTAGGACTGTATGTTTCTTAAATTTTAATTATTATGGTTTTATCTTATTAGTTAATACTTGTGAGAATTAATACATTAACTGAAAATTTTTTTTCTCTCATAGTACTGAAATGCAGAGAAATATAATTTAATAGAGCTTCACAGAATACACATATGCTACACTTGAGTGCATTTAAAAAAAGTCACACAGAGAGAAAAACTATAAACTTGGCTTTTATAATACAGAGAAAGAAAACCTCATCTACTTTTCAGAGAAAAATTTAGGCACAATGAACATATAACTTCTAATAGGGGTAGAGCAGTAGCTCTCAAACTTTTCAGAATCTCCTGGAAGATTGTTTAGATACAGATTGCTGCTGATACTGCCATACTCAGAGAACCACTGAGCTAATGTAATGGATTTTCCTTATAGCTATAGGGAAATATGTAACCAACGGGCACATAAATTTCTGTTTCTTTTTTCCCAAGGTGAATAGAAGTATCAACAGATTATTAAGAGACTTTGAATTCAGGCTTGCTTGGAATTGTAGGAAATCTAAGAAAGGAGTCTCAATGATAATCTAGTCAAGTCTGCATATTTTCCCAATATACTAGTAGAAAGTCAGGCCTTGGTTACTGAGTTGCTTGAGACCAACAGTGTGTTACTGTCAGAGTCAAGTCTAGAACTGGTTTTTTAACTCCATAGCCAGTGCTCTTTTTACTACAACCATTGAAGTAAACTTCTGGTCTTCCTTTTAGGCATTCTTCAAACAAAATAATGTACCTCAGGAAAGCCGTTTTAATCTGAAAAAAAATGTGGAGGAGGAGTATAGGAAGTGGAAGTCAATGAGCAATGAAAATAACATCATTGCCCACTTTTCTAATCAAGGCTCTCCTCTCTTCCTTTGTCTTCTCTGGAAAATGCTCTTGGAAACAGATCATATTAATCAGATTGGTTACAGGTAAGCCCCAAACCTAGATCTGCATTCCATTTGGCAACCCATTATACCATACAGCAATATAATTTATTTTTTACTCTCTGCTTTCCAGAGTATTAGAAAGAATTGGAGCCAGGGCCTTGGTAGCCCATGTGAGAACATTTGCAGATTTCCTGGTATATGAATTCTCTACATCAGCTGGGGGTCAGCAACTCAACAAATGCATTGAAATTCTTAATGATATGGTATGGAAGTACAACATTGTTACATTGGACAGATTAATTCTCTGCCTGGTAAGAATATGCTTACTTAAGAATGTTTCTAAGCTCTCTATTGTCTTTTGGATCAATGTGTGTGATTGATAGATCTTGCTTCTAAGGATTTAATAAATTTATACTATAATTAAGCATTGCTATCACTTCCCTAAGGAACTAGATATTTCCCAATTTCTTTACTCATTCATTCAGTAAATATGTATTGAATATATACTATGTTCTATGCACAGAAGGCATGGAGTAAATAAGACAGACATGACCCTGGCTTTATGATGCTCTAAAAATATGAGCAGTTAGACCTGAGTTGATTCTCAAAGTTTCCCACTAGGGTCAGGAATTTGTAAGTCACTGCATTATTTTTAGGTGCTAATAGCCATTTGTGCAGTTTGGTAGCCACAGTCAGAACTGAATTTTCTCATCGCCACCCAATGTTCCCCAAATGTTTTTTCTATTGATTTGATTCTATTTCAGGCAAAAACTTAAGAAAAAGACACTAAATCAGGATGGGTAATACTACATTTATAAAAATACTATAGTGGTGATATTTGGGGTGGCTTATAGGTTAACATTAACCTCTTAGCTGTGGAGCACAGATGTAAAGATGGTTACAGTCTACCATGGCCAGGTAGCTCAGTTGGTTCTAGTGTCTTCCCGATATACCTAGATTGCGGGTTTGATCCCCGGTCAGGGCACATAAAAGAATCAACCAGTGAATGCATAAATAAGTGGAACAACACATCAGTGTTTTCTCTCTCTCTCAAATAAATAAATAAATGTTTTTAAAAGAAGCTACTTAAAAAAAAAGATAATTACAATCTAGGGGAAATAATGCAAATCTATAAATCAATAAAAGGATAAAATAGAGATATAGTAACATTTTACTTATTTAGATTTAGAGTATCAAATGGCAGAGCCATGCTCATGCATAGGTTACATTTTCATAGAATTTTCTGTTCTTCTCCAAAGGCCATGCGTAGTCATGAAGGAAATGAAGCCCAGGTTTGTTATTTCATAATTCAGTTGCTGTTACTCAAACCAAATGATTTTCGAAACCGAGTAAGTGACTTTGTGAAGGAAAATTCCCCAGAGCACTGGCTACAGAACGACTGGCACACCAAGCACATGAATTATCACAAGGTACTAATTCAAATTAGTGCTTCAGTTAATCCTTTCTAACCATATTTGGTTGTTGACTTGGCTGTTGTCTCTGTGGTTCTACTATTTCTCTTTGGTCTCTAAATTTCTTCAAGGTTCTAGAGTATCTCTAAAGTTATGAATAAATTAAAATTGCAGTTTTTATAGACATGGGTACATACAGTACAAAATGAAAAGACTTACTACAAATCCTTTTATATATAATCACTTTTGGTGTATTTTTGGGATAAAAGATTTTTACCAAGTAAGTGACTCTTGTTTTCATTGCATTGTAGGAGCAAACATGGTTTCATGTTCTTTTTTACAGGGCAAGTTTAAATTAGCTCCTTTTTTAAAAGAAAAAAGATGCCCTAAACATTTACCATTTCCTTGTTTCCACAGAAATATCCAGAGAAGCTGTATTTTGAGGGCCTGGCGGAGCAGGTTGATCCTCCTGTGCAGATCCAGTCACCCTATCTGCCCATCTATTTTGGAAACGTGTGTCTCCGATTCCTTCCTGTATTTGATATAGTAATCCACAGATTTTTAGAGTTGCTTCCAGTCTCCAAATCACTGGAGACTCTCCTAGATCACCTAGGAGGGCTATATAAATTTCACGGTGAGCTTTTTCAAATTTAATCCCATCTCATAGTAAACAAAAGTGGGCTAGGCATGACCATATGGGTAACAGTGGTTCTAAAGATCTTGTTTTATTAACGTGTTTTTAGGGTAAGTGCCATGCATTGATACCAGGAAGTCTAAAATAGATGACAAAAATATGAATAGTTAATCATAACAAATGTATTAAATAGGAAAAAAGTGATATGTAAGAGATGCCTTATTTGACATAGAGTGTGATAAATTGCCAAAGAGCATAGAGGGAGAAAAGTATGTGTTCATAACAGACCGAAGTTATGGGGAACGAATTGGATTTTGGCAGCTTCTTGGATGGACAGAATTTCAACTGTGGTGTTATGTGATTTGTATAAACAGAAAGTAGGGGGGGTGGGCAGGCAGAAAGAATCTTTTAGAAAAACATGAAGGTATTAAAAACAAGGCATTTTAAAAACAATAGCCTCATTGGGCTAAATTGAAATTTCATGTATTGTACCTGACAGATCATCTTAAATGCCTGACTGGGGAGTTTTGATTTTATAACGCAGATAATCAAGGATCAACTAGAAGTTATTGAGTAAGATAATGACATGGAAAGCATAAGCGGAAAACATTTATTTTAGATAAATCCAGTTGTAGTTGGCAGCATGTCTTGGAAGAAGGAAGCCATTTCAACACGTTATGTCAGAAAGCTCAGGTGTATGATAAACAAGTATGATCTCATTGGAAATGATAAAGAAGGGACAGATAGTCAAGGAAGAAGGAATAGGACTTGGGGGCTGGTTGTGGGGAGAATATGAAAAGAAAGAAATTAAGACAACTCTGAAGTGTTAAACCTGGTCCTGGAGAACAGCAGAGTCAGTGACAGAAGCAGGGGAGCCCCAGGGCAGCCACTGTGGGGACAAAGTGTCTTTTTCTGGGGCAGTTCTTTCTAGACCTCGATCTAAGATGTTTCCTCCAGTGCAGAAGCTAGACTTGTCGTTAGAACTACAGAATAGGTATGAAGTTAAAGTGAACATTCCTTGAAAACATTTTCCACTTGGATTAGGTGATAAATGCACGTGGTGCAGAAGGGTACACCATAAAATGTCCCATCCCTGTCCTCTAGAAAGGAATGCCCTGGCACATGTGTTTCACTTTTGCAGGATACATTTCCAGAAGTGAAATCGCTACCTCAGACTGTAATGAATATCTTTAAATAAAGATATGTATATTATTGGAAGCTTGCTGCCTTGTCCTAAAATTAAAATACTCACTGTCTGTAATTACCCAGCATGTGAAATAATTTCATAATCTTAGCTATTTTTTGGTAATCTGCAAACAGGATTTGTTTTTCACAGTTGTCGGTAACCAGATTGCATTGTGGTGATCTGTTTTCTTCTTGGCAGATCGTCCAGTGACTTATTTGTATAATACTCTACACTATTATGAAATGCACCTGAGAGAGCGTGCATTTCTCAAACGAAAACTTGTCCACGCGATCATCGGCTCTCTCAAGGATAATCGACCGCAGGGCTGGTGTCTAAGTGACACTTACCTGAAGTGTGCTATGAATGCCCGAGAAGACAATCCTTGGGTCCCAGATGACTCCTACTATTGCAGACTGATTGGCCGACTAGTGGATAATATCCTTTTTATTGTGATTTTCCAGATTCTGTAGAAATAAGTGCATGTATGATTTGTGAGAATGTAAGATGTATTGTCCTTTCAAGATAATATTTTTATGTATTCTAAATTCTTCAAATTTCTTAAAGATTGTTTCTACTTTTACTTCTGGAAAGTTTTGAAATCTTAAATTAGCAGCATCGTGACAGAGAGGCAGAAATTCACTCCATTAAAATTTATATTTCAAACAGGCCTTATAAGATTTGTTTCAAAGAAAACCATCCTATTTCTAAATAAATGTACTATTGTAGTATGTGCATTTGTTTGCTACTGGAGAACATAGAAATTTGTTGCTTTAAGTAATTGAATTTTTTAAAAATGTTAATAGAGAATAATAAATTTATTTTCTCTCTTTTTTAGTAAAAAAAAAAGCCACTATACTGGTATTTTGATTTTATGTCTTAAGTTATCAGCACATTATTCTTAGTATGTCTATATACCATGCCACTATTTAGAGCAGTTTTATATAAATGGTCATGATTTATTTTCCTACACAAAGAAACTTATTTTGTGAAGTAGAAGAATTACTTATTATTAAGTAACTTTTTTTTTTTTTAAATTTCAAAGAGGAAGGGAGTGGGAGAGAAAGATAGAAATATCAATGATGAGAGATAATCATTGATTGGCTGCTTCCTGCACACCCCCTAATGGGGACCGAGCCCACAACCTGGGCATGTGCCCATGACCGGAATTGAACCCGGGACCTTCAGTCCGCAGGCCGACGCTCTATCCACTGACCCAAACCTGCTAGGGCGAGTAACTTTCTTATTAATTATCCTATAACTATTAGAAGGAATAATGTGATAGTTATAGCAGTACTTTGGTTGCATCTATAGCTATCACATCACAGTTATAAGAGCCCACCTATATAAGACCAACCATTTTACCGTATACCTTACGATTGATCACGTGGTTGCAATCAATCTATTTGTCATGTCAATTTTACTTGTATTTGGTATGTATTATTTGCCTTCTAATCTCTTAGATAAATCACTTCTTGGAGGTTCATAATCAGATAAATTGATAATCAAATGAGATGTTTACATGTGAAACATTTTGAAAACTATTAAGCACTATACAAATGTGAGCCATTAATCTCAAAATAATCCAGTAGTTATTGCTTTAATCATTTGCACCGATGGCTGGCAAGTCTCCTGGTCCATTTCCAAACTGTGACTGGAGATTCAATGAGTTTCCCAATCCAGCTGCCCATGCACTGCATGTTACTTGTGTGGAGCTCATGGCCTTAGCTGTTTCAGGCAAAGAAGTTGGAAATGCTCTTCTAAATGTTGTGCTGAAAAGGTATGTATACTGTTGTATGCAATAAGATTTATTGTTTATTTGTAAAGAAATTGATATTTTATTTGGAGCTGTCAGACAAACCTACTGTCCCAAGGCTGATACATACTGGATAGTAACTATCTTTTGGTTCCAGATCTTGTCCTTACGATATATGTATAATGGAGTTAGCACTAGACAGTGTCAGGAGACCTGGGTTTATTCCTACTTATATTCTTTATTAGTTGTTTGGCATTTAATTTAGGAATAATGTTAACCTCTCAATAAAGACCGTCTTTGAAGAGTACTTTCTTAAAGACCAACATAAAGTATGGGATAATGATTAGAGAAGTATAAATAAATGGAAATAGTCTTTCAGCCCATTTGTTAAACGAAACAACCCGAAACAAAATTCTTATTTTGCTTTTGTTTCTGTATAGTAAATTTTTACTCAATAAAAATCTATTGTAGTTATATTGGAGTAGGTCAGTGGTCAGCCCCTGAATTACACATGTTCTCAAAATAAGATTCATTATCAACCATAAAAAATGTTTTTATAATTCCACATTTTTATTATTTGTTCCCACCTTGTAGTCAGCCTTTAGTGCCACGAGAGAACATTACAGCATGGATGAATGCAATTGGATTGATCATCACTGCTCTACCAGTGAGTTAAGTTGTGATTTGTATGTAGTAATGGAATGCAGCTGTTCCTGTGAGTTGAAAGAATTGGATGCCTTTATACAAGGACATTGTGCAGTTAATGAAGTGTTTCATGTTTTTAAAGTTTTCATATTATTTATTGCTTCAAAAATCTACAGTGACTGTTTGCTTTCTGCATCAAATCTAATGAAATCTACTTCACTTTTGGGTCCCAACATTCATTGGTCCCACTTACCCATCCAACCTTAGTTTTTACATTAAAATGTAAATATTTTGAACACTTAGTTTATTATATATCTATGAGAGCCTCTTCTCATGTGACCTCCACATGTGTCTAGTCGGCACCGCATGGTTGTCTGTTGTGCTATCTTTGAATGTCAATAATATTGTCTAACCCTCTGCTCTCCAGACTGCTTTGATTAGGCACCTCCATAAGTCACTGTTTCCTTACCCACCTCCCAAATACATGTATTTGTTTCTGAGTTGCACATGTGTATCAGTAGTGTCTGTGTGGTAAATACTGTTAAAGTAGATTTACTGTGTAGTCAGTATCAGGTACTAAGTGAACAGGCAGATGCGTGTATGGAACCCTCTAACTCACAAGCATAATATTGACTTATTATGAAGATACCCACTTTTGATTGCAAAAATCTCCATTATACAAAGACATAAGCTGGATAAGTAGAAAACATTAAAGAATGAGAAAGTGCTATTATTTTAGGGGTGAGAGTGTGAAAATGAATATGGGGTGGAATACTAGATACGTGATACTTTTCATCAGGCTTTCCTCTGGTTTTAAAGGAGCCATATTGGATTGTCCTTCATGATCAAATTGTGAGCGTCATCAGTAGTCCCAGCTTGACATCTGAAACTGAGTGGGTTGGCTATCCATTCCGCCTCTTTGACTTCACTGCTTGTCATCAGTCCTACTCCGAGATGAGCTGTAGCTATACATTAGCTCTAGCACATGCTGTGTGGCACCATTCTAGCATTGGGCAACTTTCTCTCATTCCCAAGTAGGTATTATGATTTTTTTAAAAAAATTTTACTTTTGTGGTGATGTTTTTGTTTTGTTCTTTAACCTCATGTACATGTAAGAACAACTTGGAAAGTAAGAGTGAAGTAGAATTTCGAGATAATCAGAAAACTTATTTCAGAATTGTTTGAAAAAATATATAATTTGTATGTGTAAGTAATAATTTGGTATCTAGTTTTCCATTACATTTTAACGAGGCTTTTCCTAGAATGTATTTCAAAAGTTGCCTTTTGAACTGAATAACTGATATCAGCCTATTTTCTGATTATTTACCTTAACTGTAAAATTGGTATTAACTAGATTCAACTTTCTTGAGAATGGCATTTATATTAGACTGGTTATGCACCTCTGAAATTCAGCAATTTTATTTTATTTATTTATTTTTATTTTATTGATTTTTTACAGAGAGAGGAAGGCAGAGGGATAGAGAGTTAGAAACATCGATGAGAAAGAAACATCAATCAGCTGCTTCCTGCACACCTCCTACTGGGGATGTGCCCGCAACCAAGTTACATGCCCTTGACCAGAATCAAACCTGGGACCCTTCAGTCCATTGAGCCAAACCAGTCAGGGCAGTAATTTTATTTTTAAGAATAACTTTAAATATAAATTTATTCCAGTAATCAAATGAAAATAAGAGCCAGTGAGAGATATGAGAATAATTAAAAAGGTTACCAAAATTTAAAGAAATTTAAAAAAATTATTACGACTTTTGCAAATACTGGGGTAGGCTATATTAACAAAATTCAAATAATTCACTGATTTCAAATCACAATAAATTATTATCTTCAAATTTTAGGTTTCTCACTGAAGTACTTCTTCCTATAGTGAAGACTGAATTCCAATTGCTTTATGTGTACCATCTTGTGGGACCATTTTTACAAAGATTTCAGCAAGAGAGAACTCGGTGTATGATAGAGGTAAAATATAATCTGGGTTTTCTGTGATAAAGTTCTAAAATATTTATTTGGGTTTTTTTCCCAATGTTTTCCAAACTTCATTTCATAATCCATTAGTAGTGAAGTCAGCTTAGTAGGATCAGAGAGTGGTTTTGGAGGATTTAGTGTACCCATGACTTAGAGTAACTATAATGAGTTTGGTGTGAGATGTGTTGAATTGGAGGTGCAGAGAGAAATACCCATCTTCAAAGTTAAGAAAGTTAAGGATAGAGAAATGCATTTGAGAACCTGCACTACAGTAAAGAAGAATTAATTAAAATCATGGAAATGGATGAAAATCATCTATACCAGGAGTACAGAGAAAAGAAAATGAGCCAGGAATAGAACCTTAAAGTATAAGCCACCAAATAGAACTAAAGGTACAACCTAAAATATCCCTGAGGTTGCGATTATCCAAGAAATTGAAATATGGTTTCCTGAAAGGGGATCATCTGTCTCTTAATTTTAAGAAAAATTCCTAAACTGTAAAGAGAAATTGCATTTATGCCCTGTTGGGGCATTTTGTAGCACTATCGAGTCCACTATAATGCAGGCCATGTCATATTTCCATGCACACAGCTTGTGTGGTCAGTGACAGTTCTGTAAACCTGTTATCCCTCTGTCTTGAAATGGAGTCCAGCGTATCATGCTGAATTATTGAACCATTTTTGACATGTAACTAATTTTATGTTATTTTTAACTAGATTGGTGTGGCATTTTATGACATGTTGCTGAATGTAGACCAGTGCAGCGCCCACTTAAATTACATGGATCCCATCTGTGACTTCCTATACCATGTGAAGTATATGTTTACTGGTGACAGCGTAAAAGAGCAAGTAAGTTACCTTTAATTACTTTTAATGATGTTTAGTTTAGAAACCTTGAACATAGGGTGATAGACTTGTTTGGGTGAGTGGTTTTGTTAATTTATTTTCTTTTGAGGAGAAAAGGTTGATATCAGTCTCTTAGGCTACATGAGCATATTCTGGATATAGTATTAAAGTAAAAGTAAATACATGTTATAATTTCTTACATTTTCCCCTTGATATTTGCAACAAGACATCTGAAAAAGACCTGGGGGGGGGGGGGGGGGGTAATTAACAGTAATTTCCTTAGGAAGAAACAGTACAGGATCACTACTGAAAAGACCAGACAGGTGTTGTGACGTGAAGGAGGTCCTACTTTTTCCAGACAGTGATTAGAACAGGGGTCCTCAAACTTTTTTAACAGGGGGCCAGTTCACTGTCCCTCAGACCGTTGGAGGGCCGAACTATAGTTTAAAAAAAAGAAACTATGAACAAATTCCTATGCACACTGCACATATCTTATTTTGAAGTAAAAAAAACAAAACGGCAAAAACACCCGCATGTGGCCGGTGGGCCGTAGTTTGAGGATGCCTGGATTAGAATACACTATGGGAACATTAGACAAATTGCAGCATAACTAGAAGACTAAAGCCAGGAGAGTCCAGGGAGTGATTTCTTGAAGGGTATTGGAAGGAACTGGGAAAGCTTCATTTGAACTTTAAGATCCATCCTTAACTTTCTTTTCAACCTTAAAGAGGGGTATTTCTCCCTGCATCTCCAGTTCAACACATCCCACACCAAACTCATTAGTTAATTGTTTATGTCCTCACTATTTGGAGGGTCGCCATTTGGATTCAGTATTAGATCTGTTCTGTGTGACTTCAAAGGACATATAAACTCTGGTGAAGTTAAAAGGAGATGCATTCTGACTCAACATATGAAGAGCCACTTCCTAGTAGAGCTGTCTGAAAGTGGAAAGGACCTTGAGCCATAACAGAGTTTCCTATCTGTAGGAAACAGTCTTGGCTGTTTCAGAAGGAGAAATTAAATAACTCCCCTCCATACTTCAATGTTACTTCCTTCTATAATGGCCAAGAGAGAGAAACTGATATAAAAACATATGAATCCTAGTCTGCTGGATTCTTCCCTTGCAACTGGAGAGGGTGGACTCCTTTATGCCTCAGCAGAATCATCAAGGGAAGTTGAGTGGGAACCAATATAGGCATGCTTTATTTTTTTTTTTTAAATATATTTTTATTGATTTCAGAAAGGAAGGGGGAGAGAGAGAGAGATAGAAACACCAATGATGAGAATCATTGATTGGTTGCCTCCCACATGCCCCACAGTGGATGGAGGTCAAGCCTGCAACCCTGACTGGGAATCGAACCATGACCTCCTGGTTCATAGGTTGATGCTCAATCACTGAGCCACACCAGCCGGGCTCAGGCATGCTTTATTTAGCATATCCTTTATATTTGGGCCCAAGACACTTTGACACAAGGTAATTACAGAAAGGAAAAATTATTAATGGGCTGATCTTGACTGGCAAGGTCAAAGAGCATTTGAATAAAGTAAAGAAAGCTGTGAAATTGCTTGATGTATTTATTTCTTTAAAGTGTTTTAAGTAAGAGTAGATCTGATATATAGTTTGAATTCCAAGTATAAATCAGAATTTTTAAAAATTAGATTTGTAGATATATGTTACAGACATGTTATTCAAAGAACTTCAGAATGTAATTGTGCTTCATGCTTCTGTGAAGATGGTATTTTAAAAGGATGACCACCTATTGCATGTGTAATATTTTCAGTGTAAATTATACTAGCTTTTGGCAGTAGGATTACTGGCTAGCCAGGTAAGTATATGTGTTTTTGTAAGTATATGCTTATATACATAGATATATGCATATACACACATATACATATATAAAATGTGTGTGAGGAAGAACACACAATTTTTCTCGTGTGAGAGAAATAATTTTATCTGCTTTTGTTAAAACACAAAGCATGTAGATAAACTTCTCATCCATCCCACTCCCTAGTATATTGTCTCAGGATATGTATTCAATCACTTCTTTAAAAGGTGGGAAATTAAAGTTTCTGGTTAAAATATTTTTCATGTATTTTCATTTTTTAGGTAGAGAAGATTATCTGTAATTTAAAACCAGCTTTAAAACTTCGTCTTCGATTCATCACACACATTAGCAAGATGGAACCAACTACAGTACCTCCACAAGCCATAAATAGTGGGTCTCCAGCCCCTCAGTCTAACCAGGTGCCAGTGTCTTTACCAGTCACTCAGTGAAGTCAGCATGCACCGTGCTGCAATGGAAATACACCTGTCTTTCAAAGTGGACTCAAACCTGTTAAATCTGAACGTGATCATACTACATAGTGATGTAGTAGAAGAAGTGACGTTCAGATTGTTTTATTTTGATTCAAATGGTGAATCTGTTGACACCTTATAACTCCCATCTCCTTGTCTATACTTATGTCTCTAAGAGATGAAGTAGACTATATGTTGTCCATATGCATAATGATTTATTAGAGCTGCCTAGGAACACTTATGTCTCTAAGAGGTCAAATAAACTACATGTTGTTCATACCCATAACAATTTATTAGAGCTGCCTAGGAACATTGAGGTATCTGTGATCAAAAGACTTGTATTAGATAACTCTCAATCTTTCCTAGTCTAGCCATTGGTTTGGTTTTATCTTTTATAATTAATGACTTATTCATTGTTTTAAAGGCACTACATACGTAGTAGTTATTACAGATCCTTTTATATATAAATCTCTTTTGGTGTGTCTTTGGGATAAGAGATTTTTGTCAAATAAAGACCTGAAAATTTCATTGCATTGCAGAAGTAAACTGTTTCATATTCTTTTTAAATGGCTTAAAATTTTTATCATAGATTTTCAAGTAAATAAGCTAATGTTTCTAATCAAGGTAGTTTGGCAAATTTTTGCCTTTGCTGGGGACTTGAACTTTACTGTATGAAATGAGTTGGAAGTTTTGTAAGTAGATAACATAACTAGAAATGCACAAACTTAATAAATTCATGTTTAAATGGTGATTCTCCAATCTGTTTTTTAAAATAATTGCTTTTCTAGGTTGACACTTACCCAGCAAATGATGTTATTCTTTGAATTTTTATAATCTTAAAATTTTTAAGTATTTATTTTTTAAATGCAGTGTACATTTTGGTTCTTTAGGGTTTATTAAATTTTGAGAGACTTAATGTTAATTTTGAAGGGAAATGACATTCAGATTGTAAAAGACTTCAAAAATAATTAGTAAAATCTGTTTAAATGAATACATTGTGTAATTAATTACTCAGTTTGAATGAGCATCTGCTGTGTGCCAGGCAGTGTGTTGGCTGGGTTATGAGAGAGACCTGGGCTAATTCCTCCATGGGTTGTACAGTACAGCTGGTGACTGACATTGACCTAAGAATTAAGAGTACTAATTAAAAAAAAAAAAATTAGTACTGCTTTAAAATAAAAATGAACTACCCAGGCCAAGTAGCTCAGTTGGTTAGAGCATTGTCCCAATAACCTAAGGTTGTGAATTTGATATCTGGTCAGGGCACATACAAGAATCAACCAGTAAATGTATAAATATGTGGAATAACAAATCTCTCTCTCTTTCTCTCGCTCTCTCAAAAATCAATAAAAAATAAAAAAAAAGAATTAGTGAGGTTTAACCAACTATACTTCAATTTTTTATTTCCAAATACATGATCCTAGACCTTACCTTCTTCATGGTTCATATTATTATAATGGTTCATATTATACCTCAAGGAATATGTTTTGAGATCCTAAAATGGGAATAATTATGAACTGGTATTATACAAATAGAATAAAGGAAGTGAAAATCAATATCACTTTCTCAAGGATATGTACATTCCAGTTCATTTATTAACAATTCATTTTTTCTTCTGTCTTATAAAAAATCATATTCCCCAAATGGGTTTTTTAAAGAATTATTATTAACCAGAGACATTAATAGAAGGCAGACACTTTATTTGGGTTTAGAATGCTTCTGAGGGGGGGAAATGCCTTTATATTCAATACATCCTAAAGGTTTTTTTTAATAGTACCTTTAAAGCCGCTCAGCCCAATAGGACGTTCTGCAGTGGTGGAAAGACTATCTGTGCTATTCAGTACAGTGGTTAGTAGCCACAAGTGCATACTGAGCACTTGAAATGTGGAACTGAATTTTAAATTTTATTAAGCTTTAATTTAAATAACTACATGTGATTACATGTGACAGTATACTCTAAAGCGTGATTCGGCATAATCGCTCTTATCTAAAAGCAATTCAGTAAAATATTTATCTGACAAAGTCCATATGTCAACGGTTAGTTTTAAAATTCTAGGCTGCATATGAAAAATCAGATGTTAGAGGAGGCTCTAACATATGGCTGAGTTGTATTTTGTTTTTTTAATATATTTTTTTCTTGTTTTTTTAAACAAAGAAAACATGCAGAATCCTAAGAAATGGATAAGCAAAATAGAGACAGACTCATAGATAGAGAATAGGCAGACAACTCCAGTGACAGGGGTATTGGGGGAGGGGGGATATTAGGGGGCTGAAGTATTGAGCTAAAAAGAAAAAAATAACTCATGAAAACAGACAACAGTGTGGTGATTGGGGTGGTGGAGGAGGAGGGAGGGGTGGAAGAGGGTATAGGGGAGACATGGTGATGAGAGAAAAAGAATATCGCAGAGAGAAAAAATGAAAAGCAATCCTCTCTAATAAAACGGTAATATGCAAATTAACCATCACTCCGCTACATAAACCACACCCACCAGCCAAGCCACGCCCACCAGCCAATCAGGGCGAGTATGCAAATTAACCCCAATCCAAGATGGCTACAGCCACAGAGAGCAAGGTTTCCCAGGTAACAGAGCAAGCCAAGCTTTCCATAGCTGTTGCAGGCCTAAGCCTCCACTCAAGCTACAAAGTTTCAGTTATAGAAGGTAAACAAATTGAAACAAATGGCAGCAGAATGGAGCTTGAGAGAGCAGGCCAGGGTTGCCGGCGGCAACAGGGGAAGCAAAGCTTTCCGCACACCCTGGCCGGGCTCACCCGATTAAGGCTACAAAGTTTCAATTGTAGAAGGTGAATTAACTGCCACAGAAATGGCTGCCACCCCGGAGGGAGCAGCAGGCTTGGCTCCGCTCCAGGCTACAAAGTTTCAATTGTAGAAGGAAAATAAATTCCAGATACCAGGGCCTCCGCTTGGGTTGCCAGGGGGCGTGGCCGGCCTGCAAATCACCACAGGCCCCTCGCTCAGGCCGCCCTATGCCCCAAGGGAACCCCACCCTGATCCGGGACACCCTTCAGGGCAAACCACCTGGCCCCCACCCGTGCACCAGGCCTCTATCCTATCTAATAAAGGAGTACTATGCAGATTGATCATCACTGCAACACACAATATAGCTGCCCCCATGTGGTAAAAGATCCTGCCCTCATGTGGACACAAGATGGCCAGCAGGAGAGGGCAGTTAGGAGGCACCCGACCTGCAAGGGAGGGCAGTTGGAGGTGATCAACCCTGCAGGGGAGGGCAGTTAGGGGTGACCAGGCCAGCAGAGGAGAGAAGCTGGGGGCAAACAGACTGGCAGGGGAGCAGTTAAGCATCAACCAGGCTGGCAGCGGAATGGTTAGGGGGTGATCAGGCTGGCAGGCAGAAGCGGTTAGGCGCAATCAGGAAGGCAGGCTGGCAAGCAGTTAGGAGCCAGCAGTCCTGGATTGTGAGAGGGATTTCCGACTGCCCTCCAGGAGTCCCAGATTGGAGAGGGTACAGGCTGGGCTGAGGGACAACCCCCCACCGTGCACGAATTTCGTGCACCGGGCTTCTAGTATTTTAGATAAATTAGTAAAATGTTGAATTTCAGGTTGGACCTATGACATAAAGGAACTCATCAGTGTTCTAAATGGAAAAAGGAAAGCCAGTTCCACCATTTTCAAAATGGGATAATCCTATGTAATAAAAGCCCAGTGACTGAAACAGCAGAATGACCAGAATGACCACGGCCCCTCACCATGGCTGGCCGCTGCCACCCGCCTCTCCCTACCTCCCTCCCCCCCGCCCCAGCGAGCAGTTAGGGGTGATCAGGCAGACAGAGGCAGTTAGGGGTGATCAGGCAGGCAGAATGCTTAGGGGCAATCAGGTAGACAGAGGCAATCAGGCAGGCAGAGGCAGTTAGGGGCGATCAGGCAGGCAGAGGCAGTTAGGGGTGATCAGGCAGGCAGGCAAGTGGTTAGGGGTGATCAGGCAGGCAGGTGAGTGGTTAGGGGCAATCAGGCAGGCAGAGGGGTTAGGGAGGGTCAGGTAGGCAGAGGCAGTTAGGGAGGATCAGGCAGTTTAATATATATTTTAATGATTTTAGAGAGGGAGAGAGAGATAGAAACACCAATGATGAGAATCATCGATTGGCTGCCTCATTCATGCCCCCTGTTGGGGGTGGAGCAGGCAACCTGGGCATGTGCCCTGACCGGGAATCAAACCGTGGCCTCCTGGTTCATAGGTTGACGCTCAACCACAGAGCCACACCGGCCGGGTGACATATGGCTATTTTAACAACAACAAACAGATCCTTTCATGGGGCCTTCCTCACTGCAGAGCCCACATGAGTTCTGTGTAAGTTGTGGAGAAGGGGAAGAGTTTGTTTCCTTGGATTTGTTTATAGTTTACTCTCATTTATTTTTTCCACCGCCTCACTGTATTCCAGAGCGAAGATGAGCGTTTTAGGATGTTTAAAGATTTCAGCAAATGAGACACACTGTAATTGTCATGAGTGAGGGCGGCATGTTAGGAAGTCACAGATCATGGTGGGTGAAATCCCTGTCTGAGTTAGATGATCTTAGAAATAAAATAGCCATTTGATTTCTTTCTTCCATCTCCCAAAAGGATACCATGCTTAACATACAAACCAATGTCATGTTTGAGGTTTAGAAAAAGTAAAAGGTCATCTGTCATTCATGGACTTGGAGATTAACCAAGCCTTATGATTACCCATTTTACAGATGAAGAAACCAGAGCCAGAGAGTTTAGCTTCACCAAGGTCTCACCAGTGTTTGGGGGATGATGATTTCACTGTGGCTTTTAAAATCCTTATAGTAGTTTTAAGCAGGATGTGTGTGTGTGTGTGTGTGTGTGTGTGTGTGTTTTGCATATATTTAGAAATATGTAGACATGATAGGATCTTATATAAAGAGTATTATAAAAATCACATCTTTTTAAAAATATATATTTTTATTGATTTCAGAGAGGAAGGGGAAAGGAGAGAGATAGAGACATCAATGATGAGAGAATCATTGATTGGCTGCCTCCTGCACACCCCTTACTGGGGATCGAGTCTGCAGCCTGGGCATGTGCCCTGACTGGGAATCGAACCATGACCTGGTTCATAGGTCAATGCTCAACCACTGAGCCATGCTGGCCTGGCTAAAAATCACATCTTTTGAACAACGTGGAAATACGGTCCATTTTCAAGTGTGGTACCTTTACCTCCTGATAACAGGAGTCCCACTATGTAGGTGTGTGTTTTTTGCCATTTAATCTTTTTTAATTGCAGTTGACACACAACATTATATTAGTTTCAGGTTTAGCTTTAGGTGTACACCCAGTTAGACATTATATAATTTACTAAGTGACTAGACATTATATAATTTACTAAGTGATTAGATATTATATAATTTACTAAGTGATTAGACATATGACTTAGTAAGTGATTAGACATTATGTAACTTACTAAGTGATCATCCTAATAAATCTTGTACCCTTCTGACACCATATGTCATTATTAGAATATTAATGACTATATTCCCTATGCTGTACTTTACATCCCTATGACTATTCTATAACTACCAATTTGTACTTCTTAATCCCTTTACCTTTTTCACCCATTGCCCCAATTCCCCTGCCATCTGGCAACTGTCAAAATGTCTTCTGTATCTATGAGTCTGTTTCAGTTCTGCTTGTTAACTTATTTTGTTTTTTTAGATTGAATTGTTGATAGATATCTATTTATTGCCATTTTATTGTTCATATTTTTGTCTCTTCTTATTCTTCAAGAAGACACTTTAACATTTCATGTAATACTGGTTTAGTAGTGATGAACTCCTTTAGCTTTTTCTTGTCTGGGAAGCTCTTTATCTGTCCTTCGATTCTAAATGATAGCTTTGCTGGGTAGAGTAATCTTGGTTGTAGGTTCTTGCTTTCCATCACTTTGAATATTTCTGGCCACTATCTTCTGGGAGTGTGTTTATTTTTAATGCCAGCAAATTTTTATTTGGGAATTAATATGTACTTCCATTTCTAAGGATAAGTCTTTTGCCAAAATGGGAAATACAAGCTTTTTAAATTTACAAAAACTTGAATTTCCAAATCTTTTACACCAATAGGGAATTGATGCAGTTCATACTAATTGTACTAATATTTCCTCAGGTAAAACATTTTCCTGAAACACCAAATCTAGAAGAGGATAACCGTAAGCTTAAGTAAATTATTAGCTTTGCTAAGTTATAAGCTGTGAGATTTTCACATAATGTTTCCACATTTACTTAGGTGGGTTAAGGTAGTCAATAGGCTTATGGTTGCCCTCTCGAGCAACTCCAAAACAAGACAAGGTTATGGCTACTGCTGTGTTGACTGTTCGAGTTACTTCTTCTGGTGTCTTCCCCAGAGATGGATTCACTTCCATTATGTCTAATCCTGACAGTAGCCCTACAACAACAAACGGAAATAAAGTAATTTGTTAAATAGTCGACATTTTAAATTCAGTATCTCTGAAGTGTTACTCAGGAGTGTAAAGAGGGGGTAACCAACTGAAACCACTTAGGTCACTGCATCATGCAATGGGCATTGTGGAAGTGTCAACCGGGGCTTGATTTTCAGACCAGGCAGTATCTATAATAATAAAAGCGTAATATGCAAATCGACCAAATGACCGAACAGTGGAATGACCATCCAGACCTCCACACTATGACACCCACTGGTGCCAGGTCAGACAAGGCAGGTGCGATGCGATTGGTTGGGGGCCCAGCCATTGCCCCATGATCATCCTGCAGAGGGAGGCCCAGGCCACCAACTGGCGGGCTGTGGCAGGTAGCCTGGGCCTCCCTCTGCTGCGATCCATCTGGAGCCTGGGCCAGGAGGGGGGGGCCTACCTCTGGGGCAATTGATTGCGGGGCTCCTGGACTGTGAGAGGGCACAAGCCGGGCTGAGGGACCACCACTCCCCAGTGCAGGAATTTCATGCACCAGGCCTCTAGTAAGTATATATTGGCCATGTGTACACTTGATTCTTTATTCACTTAGATTTATACCTACCTGTTTTGAAAATTTCTTCTGTAATGTAGAGACCTTCTCTGTAAGACAGACCCCCGATGACTGGTGTGCCAGTAGCTGGTGTGACAGATGGGTCCAGTCCATCAACATCATAGCTCAGATGAATTGGCCTTTTCTTTCTTTTAAGAAGAGGGAAAGTAATTCAGGTTAAAGTTGGTGGCTTATTATTTAGTAGATAAATATAGTTCTTGCTCTGTAAAAAGGAACAACCTAGTGAAGTTCCATGATTTTACAAAAAGGTTTTATTAATGACTTACATTGATTAGTACCAGTAGCCGTTTCGTTTAGCAATATTTATGTTGCACACACAAACATCATACCTTCCTAGTAGGTAGCTGAGTGTTTCTTCCATCACCTTGCCAATTCCCAGCTTGTCCACTTCAGTCATTGAAAAGTATTTAATACCCAGAGTTTTCAAAAGGTAGCTATGAAAGAAGATAGTAAGTAATTTATAACTAACATGGAGGCTGACTCTATGCCCTCTCGTCTCCTTTTAAGAAAAGATCAATGTGCTAAGATACATAAAATATGTAAGTTCTGTGAACTCTATGTATATATCAATATATTTTTACCAGCAAGTCAATATAAGAATCATTTGAATATATACATATACGTGGATGTACATATACTTGGTACTTAAAATAATTTTTTACCATAGGTTTGGCCAGTGCACCTAGCATGCAAAAGGACAAAAATGAAGGTAAATTGCATCAAGGAATAAACTTACTGTTCCCCAGGGTCCACGTCTCTCAGGCCAATATACACAATATCTTTGGCAGTTATGCAGGGTGTCACCCAGGAGAATCCTGGTACATCAGGGATCTAAAAATTGCAATTTTCCATTTGGTCATGTATACTTCTCTTGAGCAAATCTTACGTTGAAAGTTAAGTACAGTTGTTGGATAGATCTTCTATTTAGAACATACATTTTTAGGAATCATTAAAAGACAATACAAAACGACGAAGAGAATGCCTGCCTCCCCTGGTGGTCCCCCTGATTGCTCTGGCTCTACCCAGCCTCACCCGGTGGCCCCAACCTAACCTGAACCATTTCTGCACCATTTCCATTGGGCCCTGCTTTCCCAGAACTCTTCTGCAAGGAAGTCGGTGTACTTCCATTACTTTCATCCCTTCTTTACTTCTCTTTCTCAATGGGGACTTAACCCAGAAGATGGATCGAGTGGCTGAAGGGAAATGCTTGCCCAACCCTTCGGTTGCTCTTCAAATGTTCTGGAGTCGAGCTTGGCTGTTTCCGTAGGCTAGCTGCACATTTTGCAGGTGTATACACCTATCGGTTGTCACTTCAGAAAACGTTACTTCTGGGCATTAAACCTAACATTCCCAGGTATCATCATAAAGACCAATATGCTACAGGTATATTAATAAACATTGTTTTATTGACATACTAAAAGCATATCAATAAAAATTATGAGCCACAATGTTAAGTCTTAATATGGAATTTCATCTTACATCTTTTGGAAAGTAAGTTTCTAGGGAGCAAGGAGGCAGTTCTGCTTATGGTTTAGATATGTGCTCCTCACAGTAAAGATGTTAAATAAACCACTGTGATCCTCATTTTAAGAACTTCGTTTTTTGAAAAGGTGTATGATGTGGAGGGGACACTTGGTACCATGAGAGGCTGTGTGGCACGTAGTAGAAAAAGGTCGGCACTAAGAGACCAGTTCTGGCCCTCGCCTGGTGTGTGATCTTAGGTGAGTTGGTTAATGTCTGAACCTCTGCTGACTAGCTTAGGATTATTCTCTGCTCCACCTAAAAAAGGGTAGTTTAAGAATCAAAAGGGAAGATACAAGGTCAGTTTGCAAACCATCAAGGAAGGGAGAGGTACCGAGCCTCGCCACCTTTATCCTCCAACCCTTTGCTTATCTGCTGCCAAGAAAAGAGTTTGAGATTATACCAAGAATAAGATGTCAGAATGGTTCTTAGTTCCCTCCACCTCCTGAATAAAATGCCAACCAGCCTCTTACCTTTCCCTTTAGTTCCTTCAGGAGGAAAGACACAGGCTGTCCATGCAAGTTCCCACTGGAGGTTGTCTGTGGAGTGTTGATATCCGTGTGAGCATCCACCCAAATGACACAGAGATCTGGGTGGATCCTGGCGTGGCCAGAGATGCTTCCGATCGCCAAACTTTAGAGGAAAAAGTTTGTGTGAGCATCAGGGTTGCAATAGCCTTACATACATCATATTATTAACTCAGTTAATGCTCGTGCTTGATTTTCCTTTAGGTCAACTGATATTGCTCATAGTTTTAAATGGGAGATGCCAATTAAACAATTGTAACAACAGAGAAAGTAGAGCTTAAACTTAATAGTTACTAAGAAGTTATAGTTACACAAAGGTATCACTAAATCATTTGTGATATTTTTCAAAACCAGCTTCTAATAAAATTGTAAATTATAGTTTCACCAAAAATTAAATAATGTGTAAAAACACTACCACACAAGGAATTCCTTAGCGTGAGACTATTCCACTTTCAGGGTTGAATCAGGCTTATTTTTTGCACTCTAATTTCTCTAGGTAAATACTTAATTCTCCCCAGTGAGTCATGACAGAGTCCTTCCCTTTTTCTTAAAACCCCAGTTGTTTACAATTGGAGAGCTTGACTCAGGAGCCCTTCCATCCACTTGCGTGAGCATATCCCAGGTGCTCACTCTATTCAATCAGATCCTCTGCTTGAACTTCCTCCTCTCCTGCCACACGCTTAAGGACCCACTCTTTGCCGGGTCAGAACCCTCCAAGTTCACATCAAGCACTTCAAGCTCCAGAAAATGTGCCTGAATGGAACAGCTCAGTAATATCTTACACAAAAGTTAAAAGATTAGGATTGGCCAGACAATGCCCTATCTTCCCACGTGTGGATGTTTTGAGTACCATTCAGAGAATCGTGAACTTCTCGATTCTCAAAGTGGAAGCAATTGTGCCTCTCTCTCTAAAAAAAATCAATAAACTAGTCTTTAAAGAAATAAAGAGGCTCTTGCACAGAAACTGTCTTTGCCACGTTATTTGTAATTTTGAAAATTACTTGAATATTGGACAATATGTGTATGTAACACTTTAATGAAAAATTTGCAACAGTAAAAATATGCTTATATATCATGAAGTAAAGATAAGGCAATTTCAACTGTGGATTAAGAACAAAGCAGGATAATACACACACACACACACACACACACACACACACACACACACACACACACACACGCACACGTAATTGTTAAACAAAATCATGTCCGAGGGAAATTCCGGTTGAAATGGTTGTTAGGGGACTAAAATTCTCACTGGTTGTTGTTGTTTTTACTTTTACATGTATGTGTATTTCAAAAAGCTTTATAATTATTACTTTTATAATGGAAAACACTTTTAAATGTTGACCTAAATGGGTTGTTCCTATGATCGGTAATCAAGCGCAATAAGTTGACTGTAAATTTCCTCAGTGCTTATTTAGAAATGTAAGCCTCTGCTGAATGTTGTACTGAAATTCATTCACATTTAATGCATTTTCTGCTGTAATAAAGATAATTCAAGACTTCAAATAGAGCTAAGTGTGTTTCCAAAATAAAGTAGTAACCAGCAATATTTTTTAAGTAGAAAATTTGATGTAAACTATTGATCAGTGCTTTCCCTTCCATATGTTCTCTCTTCGCATGTTTTTGGTTAAACCTTCTTCGTGCCATTGGTGCCAATCTCCCGTAGCCCCTCATTAAATAGTACCTGTGGTCTCCACCCAGCACCACGCTGACCCTTCCATTTTTCTTGGCTTCTGCCACCACGCCAGCCAGCTGCTCATTGGCTTTTCCCACGGACCTTGGGTTCTTCACAATTTGAAATGGACTGTCATTAGGGACATCGGCGAAGGGCAGGTCCCCATAATCTTTCACATCACACTCTGTAGTTAAAATTAAAAGTTGCAGGTTACTAAATAAAGATTACAAAACAGTCTATGCAGGCTGATTTTAAATGTACAGAATAGGTCTATTTTCTAAAATATAAGCACAGAAGGAGTCTGGACAGACTGAAATTTGTGAAGGTAGACACCACATCCACTTTTGCCTGACATCATCTCACCCGGGCTGCACTCCGGCGCCTGCTGTATGCGGGGTTCTCAGTAAGTGCTTGAATCTGCCGGTTAGGCTATAAGTACAACAGGGTGACCTGGTTTGGATTTAGTGGGTGGTGTCGCTGTCTTTGTCTCTGTGCTCATGTGCTTTCTACTTTTCTACAATAAGTGTGTATTGTATTCATAGTAAAGAAACCATATTTAAAAAGAAGAAAACACACCATTATTTTGTTAACAATCCTTGGTTTCAATCCAATCCGTCACCTGCTGAAGCAGTCCAGCTCCCTCTTCTGCCCATTGTACCTGCCTCACAGTGCTATTGTCAGAATTCAGTAAGAGTAGGTGATTACCATCGGTCCTCACACTTCAGCAAGCCCGGAAATAAAGACTTTATTATCATACTTTTTCAATACGGTAACCCAAAGTTCCTAAGGACCTTGGTGCACTTCCTAAAAGGCCATGCATTATGCCTCAAGGTGCAGAGCTTTACGTAACAGGTTGATATGGGCTCAATTCAATGTTCTGAACTAAGCAGTCATTGTGTATTGTATTCATGCCTGTCTGTATGTATCTGTGACTCAGTAACACCTTCAAGAGATTTTAACCTGATATAAAAGGTGACCAAATTATGCTTGTTCACTGACGGACTAGTCCAGTTCATTTACCCAGGCTTCCTGTTGTCTACTGGGGTCTCTCTCTTTCTTTTCTTAGATTTATGATGCATAATTCTTATTTACTAAAATGTATTCCTTTTCAGTTTACCAGTCAGTGGGTTTTAGAAATATCCACAGTCTTTTAACCACCAGCACAATCAAGATTTAGAATACCTCCATGCCCCCTAAGTTCCCTCACACCCCTCCCTGCGCAGCCGAGACAGTCAGTGCATCCCATGGGATGGATGTGCCCTTTGTTTATTTGCCAGTTGGGGGCATTCTGTTGTTTCCAGAGTCTGGCTGTTATAAACAATGCTGCTCTATACCTTCAAGTACAAACAAGGCCTTGTGAGAACACGTTTTCATTTCTCTTGGGTAAATACCTTGGAGTAGATTTGCTGGGTCAAAGGGTAAATGTACATTTCTTTAAGAAACTGCCCATCTTTCTACAGTGGCTCTATGTATCATTATGCATTCTCATCAGAAATATATGAGGGTTCCAGTTGCTCCATATCCTCGCCAACACTTTATCAAGGTTTAACATATAAAGATGACACTTACTTTAGCTGTACTTTTTTTGTTTTGTTGTTTTTGCTTTAGTTTTTTTTTTTTAGCTGTACTTTTTAAGATACAAAGTATTTTTCATTTGCATGCTTACATATGCAAATATGTATGTGTGTATAATATGAGTAATCATACACACAGTATTATTACTGGGGCATTTTTTTGTTTATACTCTCCATGTTTATTAATAAAAGTGGTGTAACTTAATACTCCCTTATTATTTCTGATATTACAGTGAATTTCTATGGGCACATTCTCAGAGAGTTTAGGCCTCCCCTTAAAGAAAATAAGTAGCAGTTCTTGCAGCAACCAAGGGAAGCGAACTGCTCCAGCGGGTTCAAGGGCGTGCCTGGAGAGAAAGGCAGAAACGGGAAGGAAATAAAGTTTTTACTTAATAGCTCTTTCTGATGTTTGTGGTAGGCGTTTGGGATGTAGCTAGCCATCTACAGGAAGGCCTACTGTTAATATTCAACAGTGTGGACAGATGGAATTTGGCATAGCCCTCTGGGCCGTGGTCGAGCTGCTGGAAGTTTTCTAGGTATCACATCCCCAGAACAAACAACTCAATCACCTGATACTGACTCAGAAGCCCCAGGTCCATCCCATTTCCTGTCCTTTCTCATGGCCCAGTTTTCAGAAGTTACCACAAGGAAGGGATCTGAGGAAGCCTGTTGATACAACAGGCCGCCCAGTTCACCCGTTCCAGGTGGCACAGGGTTTGGAAGAGCCTTGAGACTGAGCAACTACCCCGCTTTCCTCTTCCTTTTCCTCCTCTTCCCCCTCCCCCTCCTCTTCATTCTCTTCCTCCTCCTCCTCCTCAAGCTGGGAAGGCTGGGGGCCCCTTCTTCCTGCATAGGACTTCCCATTGCCCCTTCCCTTAGGGAACCATGCCCTGGGAGCCTGGTTCCCCACCTCACTCATTCGAGGTGCTCGCTTTCCAGTCCAAACTTGACCTACCTGGGGCCCACAGCTTCTCTGCTGCCTCAAGCCCCCACCAAGGAAAATGGAGGCATCAAACCGAGACTCGGTGCTATTACCGTTTTATTTCCTCTTACAAACGGGGCTCCTCTTGGTAGTAGTGTACTTTCTGCTGCTGCCCCTTGCCTTCCATTTTCAATCCCCCCACCTCCCTTCCCACCCGCCCAACCCCAATTCTTACGCACACACATTCTCTTACAAAGTAGTCTGGCTGGAAAGACAAAATATCTGAGAAATAAGCAACATTGACTGTGCATTCTTCCCACACGCTGCTTCTCTGTATAGGGTGCACATCTAAGGTTCTAGCCAGCGCTGAATTCTGTGGTACAGATGTCATTGCGGACACTCCCCGTGTTAGCAGGAGCCTGTGCATCCTTCAGAACAGGAAAGAATTCGGGCTGATCATCTTTCTGAGAAGGCTAATCCCTGTTTTGTAAAACTACTGTTCGAAATTCTCTGCTATTTAGATAGTCCCTTATTCTGTAAAGTCAACTCTGCCATTTTTAGACAGTCCCTTATTCTGAAAAATACCTTTGCTTGCTAGCCTGCGTGAATAATAAGGAAGATAAACTTAGCTGTCTGACCTTGTAGGCCAGAGACTAGATACTCCCATGCTCTTGTGCCAGGTGTATTTTTTAATTGAATGGAACTGTGTTGTTTTCAAGGCCACAAGCTTCCAGCGAGATAACCACTAAGCACACATAGGGCTGGCTCTTGAATAAAAAGAAAACCCCTGCTTGTTGCTTTGCTCAGAATTTGAAAGACATTTTCTCTGAAAGACATATTATCCACCGGTGAATAATAAAGGGGAACTCCATCTCTCTGAGCGTTGCTTGGTCTTTCTCCGATCTTCTGCAACATTTCAACCTAAAAATTACCTTGTTCTTTAAGCTTCTCAAGCAGGCCAGCCTTTCTCAGTACTTTAGGGCCTTCTTCCACTCCTCCTCGCGGCTGAACAATTAAAAAAGAAAGGAATTCAGACATCATCTTGGTCATCAGATGCACAGAATAGGAAATTCATTGTTTAATCAGTTGAATAGCAGTAACAGGATTTTCTTGAGTCCCTACAGAACCAGGATTTTACATTTCATTATCACAGCAAGGTAGATTGGATTACTCCTATGTCAAATACAAGGGTCTAGAATCAGAGAGGTTATCTAATGCTCCTTCCCTCACGCAGCTAACAAGTGGCAGAGCCTTAGGACCTTATCCCAGTCCTTTGGATTCCAAAACCTGCATCTCCTCTTCCCATCACTACCGACTTAGTGAACGTTTGTTTTGTGCAGAAGCACTCTGATAAATGGAGACACTACAATTAAAAGGAGAGGGGTTTTGTCTTTGATTAACTCATAAGCTAAGAAGGGACTTGGATATTTAACATCAACTACAGCACTTGGAGATTTTCTTCAAAGTAGATACAAGATGCCATAACAACTAAACAGGATGCTCCTATCTCTGCCGGGGACAGAGGGTGACAGGTGGAGCAGATGACATTTCAGCGTTGTGTTGCAACACGAGTTCAGGACGGTAAATGGGATGCTGGAGGAACTTTGTAAATCAGGACAATAGCTTGAGTAAAGGCATTTACTCAATAATAATTATATATATAATTATTATTAATTTCAGAGAGGAAGGGAAAGGGAGAGAAAGAAACATCAATGATGGGAGAGAGAGAAACATCAATGATAGGAGAGAGAATCATTGATCAGCTGCCTCCTGCACACCCCCTTCTGGGGATCGAGCCCAAAATCCGGGCATGTGCCCTGACCAGGATTTGAACCGTGACTGTAGAGAGCGCCTGGGAAGGCACATGGGCATTTCTTTAATTATTGTCAGCTGAATCCAGTGGCTTCGGCAAAGCCACGTCCTGGAAACACGCTTTGCCAAAAGGCAGGAGTGTTGTCAGCTTGATCTTCAGCCCAGGTGCCAGAGGGTGGGTTTTGTTATTGAAATCCAGCCAAGCACCAGGAATGAATATGACTCAGGCCCACCAAAGAATGTACATAATATCCTTTGTCTTGACTTTTAGTAAAACTTTCTGGGGGTTTTTTTGCTGTATAAAATAAACATGCTGTATTGGCTCAGGGTCACTGTCCCTGTCCCTGTCCATGTCAGAGGACAGTGGTTCCACTTGGCCCCACCTTTTTCCTTCTATCTCTGTGTCTGTCTCTTTCTTTCATTTTCTCAATCCCCAGCCTCCCCTACTCAGGAACTGGACCACTCTCTAGCTGCGCTGGACACGGAGAAGAGAGAAATATTTACATGTGACCTCTTGGTAACTGTGACCACCTGGTTCATAGCTCATCACTCAACCACCGGGCCACCCCAGCCAGGCCAGTAAAGGCATTTTTTTAAAGGTAGCATGGGAGACAGCCATGTGCAGATCCTCACAATAGTAAGGGAGGGTTCTACGGGACAAAGCAGGCAACAGGGAAAATCACCTGGTAGTTGGCTGAACCCACAAAGACCAACCTGGTATTTCAACTTTTGACCTGCTTAATAAACACAGTGAACAAGAATTCTAGCCTTGCTGTTTTTATATCCAGGAAGACAGCCTCCTGGCAGATTAGTGACCCTAAAGAAACAGTTCTTTCATGTATCTCTCTGATTCTAACTTCCAACATGTTTTTATATATGTGTGTGTGTGTGTATATATATATTTCAGAGAGGAAGGGAGAGAGATAGAAATATCAATGATGAGAGAGAATCATTGATTGGCTGCCTCCTGCACGCCCCCTAATGGGGATCAAGCCTGCAACCGGGGCATGTGCCCTTGACTGGAATCAAACCCAGGACCCCCCAGTCCACAGGCCGATGCTCTATCCACTGAGCCAAACCAGCCAGGGCTCCAACATGGTTTTTACATATAAAGTTATTTCCTGTTGTCAGAGAGTAGAAGTGCCAAAGACACATGTGTTGTCCCTAGGATTGGGCTGTGGCACCAAACCAAGCAAATACTTCTTCCCAATTCAAATTAGCAGATGACTTGGCCTGGCTGCCAAGCAGATCCTCGATGTCCAATTCCTGTCCCTGGCAGCAAGGGCCTCCACATGCTCTGCCTGACACATTTCCTCCTTCAGTCCATTCCCTTTTCGCCTGGCTTTGGGATGAAACAGTCCTGTCTGGAATCACACGCTCAAGGCTATGTGACCCTGAGCAGATTTCCAAACCTCTCTGAGCCTTAGTGAACTCAACTGTAAAATAAATATAAAACCTACCTCATTTTTTGCCACTACCTCCCTCCTACCTAACCACTGCCTCGAAAGAGGGTGAGATAGGAGAGAGAGTCCTTTCTCAGACTCAAACTTCTAGCCATTTGTCCTCTAAACCTCTCCCTTGCTTGTTTGTCAAACTTTTACTTCCTTTAGGTGAGGACAGATGCTTATATGTTGGTCATTTTTTTCCTCTATGCTATGGCTTAGTGTAGAAAAGTATCTCTCTGTGTCCTTATTATCATGAATGAGACATTACGTTTCATTATCTCTGGGCCACGTTTTAATGGGGGAAGGGCTGTCGTGCAAAAGAAAAAGGAATTCACTGAAGACAGAAAATGCATCAGGCTATATCCCCTAGGCCGTGGTCGGCAAACTGCGGCTCGCGAGCCACATGCGGCTCTTTGGCCCCTTGAGTGTGGCTCTTCCACAGAATACCATGGCCTGGGTGAGTCTATTTTGAAGAAGTGGCATTAGAAGAAGTTTAAGTTTAAAAAATTTGGCTCTCAAAAGAAATTTCAATCGTTGTACTGTTGATATTTGGCTCTGTTGACTAATGAGTTTGCCGACCACTGTCCTAGAGGGGCTGTTATCATCAGCCTAAGGCTTTCTGCTGAGGTCCAGAGACCAGAGCATGTTCATGCTGCTTCCGTCCTCCCTCCCTCCCTCCCTCCCTCCTTCCCTCCCTCCCTCCCTCCCTCTCTCCTTTCCTTCCTCCCTCCCTTCCTTCCTTCCTTGCTTCCATTTCCCTTGCTCCATTTCTTTTGTCAGTTTTTTCAATTCTATCTTTGTTAGAACCTGCCCAAGAATAAGTGAGCATATTGTGAATTTTGCAATTAAGCATTTAAAAGAACAATTTCTGTGTCAGCAGCATGTTTCTGTATTCTGGGAAAGACCTTTGAAGGGTTTCCAGGGAAAGTGAGTCTGTATTTACTGACAGTCCACATGCAGTTTGGGTCTCTCACCTCTGACCTGTCCTGTTTGGTTTTGCAATAAGAAGCCAGAGTGCAAAGCAAGAGTTCAAAACTAGGAGGAGTGCCCTGGCTGGTTTGGTTCTGTGGTTAGAGCGTGGGCCCATGGACTGAAGGGTCTCGGGTTCAATTACTGTCAAGGGCACCCATACCTCATCCCGGGCTTGGTCAGGGCACCAGTGGGAGGCAACCAATGTGTCTCTCCTCCTCCTGCTCCCCCTCCTTTACCTCCTCCTCCTCCCCCTCCTCCTCTTCTCCCCTTCTCTTCCACTCTCTCTAGAAATCAATGGAAAAAATATCCTCACTCCTAGGTGAAAATTAAAAGCAAAAAAAGAACTAAGAGGAGTATAAAACACTACCCAGGTGGGCAAAATAGTTCTAAGAAACTTTCAGAAAACTCCATTTAAAACAACAACAACAAAAAACTTTAGGAGTTTCAATTCACACTTGTCTTGTTTGCTTTTTTTTTTTTCCTTTTAAGAACAGATACATGTTGAAGTCTAAGGTGTCTGCAATCTCATTATATTTATCAGAATGAGTGTGGCCAGGGCAGGAAAATAAAATATTTTATTACAATGTTACTGGCATGTTTGGCAATCTGGGAGTTTCATAAATCCATTAGTCCTTTCAATGTTACCAACTTACAGTCCGATTTTCTTTCTTTTTTCCTCCCTCAAAGAAAGGTACACAAAGGGTTCTTCTTAGTCCATGAACTAAGACTTGTATAGAATTATTAAAGCCCTTAAGAATAGGAATCATTCACAAAGTTGCATAAAGCAATCATATGTAAGTTATCCAAATTAAAAGAACTCTATGACATTTTTCTAGGCATTCATTACATAGCTAAACAAATGTGTTTTCTTAAAATTCCTTCTCTCTACAAACATACACAGTAACACCAAAAACAATGAGAACAAGGAAATCTAAATGAGAAGCTAAAATGCAGAAATAATCTATTTCCATTCAAATAAAAATATCTTCTTTTTAAAAGATGAGGGAAAGGTAGTAGATTCAAATAAAATTGGCTGTGGCTGAGATTAGGAGCCACAAAAATAACTGGGTTTGTGACCCTAATTATACAATCTTGCAAACCGGTGAGACAACTTCAAACGCTATACTACTTCAGGGCCAGGTTGTCTTAGGGAACTTAACTAACCAGAAAATAACACCTTGATAAGTTTAATGCCTGAAACTGTCTAATAAATCCCAGCTATTCAAAGGAAGGCTTTTTACTCACCTGTCCCTTTGAGAAAGGAGCTCCGATGACCCCTATGGATTTTGACTTGGAACTCATGCTCTGACGTTCCTGGTCACTGCACCCGAGGTCTCCAGCCAGCCACCAACGTCTGCAACCCTCAATGACAGGAGGCACATATTTTTTCCACTTATAATTGGGCTGAATCTGTTTATCTTATTCTAATAAGGAAGATTGGCTCCACCTACTGAACCAGAGAATGACAGTCAACTGGAAGTCCAGTAAGTTCTTCATGTGTGGAAGAACTTGGGTCTACAATTAAGGAAGATTATTCATGTCCCCAATTCACAAGCCATTTGACCAGTCAGCTAGGTTAATACCTTGTCTAATCACAATCTTTATTTCCTAATCATAATACTCTATCTAATCTACTCAAGTCTTCCTTGTCACATCAACAGTGCATGGTTCCAGTTGTACTAATTCAGGGAGGGCACTTACTTCCTCCAGGGCTCGGAGTCCTTCTGTGTCAAAGAAGGGCAGGGACTGGCAAGATGATCTCCTCACATCCCTTCAAGCCCTACAATCCTGAGTGCAAGTTTCACACACTGGGATTAATGGTTAATCAGTGAGACACACATCCCACACCACAAGGGAAAGCATCTGACTTCCTTTTCTGCTTATTATTAAAGGAGATCTTAATTGCCTCATTAATACCTCGGAGGTGTGGCCATACTGATTTTTAAATACAGTGTACAGGAAAATAAGAGTCTTTGGAATCCTAATCAAGATAGAGAAGTAAAAACAGCCAACACTGGGTTTTTATCATGTGCCAGATGCTGTCCTGTTTTATATGATCTCATTTAATCCTTGTACCAATATTATGTCAAGTCTCATCTTTGATGCCATTTTATTGATGAGGAAACCGAAGCCCAGAGAGGTTGCCAACTGTCACCCGGGTTGTAGAGGAAGAGCCATGATTCACTGGTAAGCATTGTGGATCCACCTAACCTCTGTGCTTTCCAGTGAAGCACAAGCCACGTGTCACATCCTCGTGCTGCCAGATCTGTGAGGGGAGCTCTTTCGCGCCATGAAAAGTACGGATTTAGGAGAAATGCACCCTACGAATCCTTCCAACTTGAAAATGACATGATTGCAATTTAGAGGGAAAATTCACGTGGTAGAAACTAATTTCTCCTTTTTTCTATTGGTGAGAGAGAACACTGGGGAGTATTTCAATTCCAGGAGGGCAGAGTTTTGTCTGTTGTATTCCCAGAACCTAGAACAATGCTGATATGTGATAGGCCCTCAATAAATATTTGTAGCATGTGTGAACAAGAAAACCAAGGTCTCACAGGTCCATTTTAATAGGACTATTTTCCAAACAGGCTTCCAATCTTTCACTTGTGGAGTCGCTTGCATTACTAGATAGTTACCTGTAGTATTTTGTATAGCTAGATACCAACTTGTGGCAAGGATTTGCAACCTTTTTCATCTCATGTCACACATAAACTAATTAGGAAAATTTTGTGGCACACCAAAAAATATACTTTTGCCGGTCTGACAAAAAAAAAATGGCTATCATTTTGATTCATTCACACCAGACACCTATTGTTGTGCTGGCTGTTGTCATTTTTTTTTTATTTGACAATCTGAGGAAAAATAGGTTAGTGCCCCTGACTAAGAAGTCAGGTATTGCATGTTTTAAAACTTTTTTGTGGCACACGGGTTGAAAATTGCTGTCTTATGGTGCTGATATTGCAAAAAACTTTCCCAAGTGTCAGTAATCTGATAACTTTGTATAGGTTGTCACCCCAAATCCTTAGTTTTTAAATAGGCAACTGAATAATTTCCCCCTTATCTTTTGTGTTTTGGAAATTTTGAATAAGTCCTCCCTACTCCAAAATTACAAATATAGGTTTCTATATTTTCTTCTATTTGCTTTAGAGTTTATCTTTCATATTTACTTTTTAATCCATCTGCATACATCTTGGTATACTGTAAAAGTTCTCCAACTATACTTTTTCCTGTGTAGTCCCCTTATCAATTTCCTAAATGAAACCCATTGAACAGTTCATCCATTTTCTGTCATTGATTCCAGTGGTATCTTCATCATATAGCAAGTTCTCCTAAATACACAGATCTGTCACCAAACTCCTTCTTCTGTTCCATTGGCTGATTTACCTGTTGGTGCACCAAGTCCACACTGGTTTATTATCATGATTTTATGTATGTCTTATTATTCTTTGACAAGAGTAACATTTTTGGTCTTCTTTTTAAAAAATTGATTTAGTTATTCATGGGCCTCTATCTTAGAATAAGTTGTCAGGTTTTTAAAAATCCTGCTAGAATTTTTACTAAATGTATAGATTAATGGATAGAAGTTTGCTATCTTTCACATTTCATTGCCTGCGTTTTATTATATTTTAAAAAATATTTTTATTGATTTCAGAGAGCAAGGGAGAGGGAGAATGAGATAGAAACATCAATGATGAGAAAAAATCATTGATTGGCTGCCTCCTGCACGATCTCCGAACCCGCAACCCAGGCATGTGCCAGGAATCAAACCATAACCTCCTGGTTCATAGGTCGATGCTCAACCACTGAGCCACCTTGGCCAGTCTCATTGCCTGCATTTTAAAAACTCTAGCATCTGAAAGTTCCTCTTATATCAAGCTGATATTGCTTTCCTGTTATTTGATCCATTGACCACAATCCTTCAATCCAAGTAAAACATGCTGTCTCAGATGTCTTGGGTCCTCTATTGTTTAGCTTGAATATCCCCAGACACCTCATCAGTTTCTTGTATTACATGATTGATTCTTTCCTTCAGGTTACCAACTCAATCACTCTCTTCAAAACATTTTCTGGTTTCCCTATGCCTATGTGTCCCATCCAGAATTAAGTGCATATGTCCAGGTGTAGAAGAAGTCATCTGGCCCATCAAAGACAAATTTGGTAATGCCTGACTTTTTCGGGTCACTGATAAAAAGTGAACGGGTCAACACTTATGTAATAGCTCCTTGGCATTCCACTGGATACCTCAATCCAGATTGGCATAAACCCATTAATTAATCATTGCCCTAGCGGGATTGGCTCAGTGGAAGAGCCTCAGCCTATGGACCGAAGGGTCCTGGGTTTGATTCCGGTCAAGGGCACATACCTCAGTTGTAGGCTCCTCCCTGGCCCAGGTCCTGGTTGGGGCGTGTGCAGGAGGCAACCAATCATTGTGTTTCTATCACATCGATATTTCTCTTTGTCTTTCCCTCTCTTTTCCACTCTCTGAAAATCAATGGAAAAATATCCTTGGGTGAGGATTTAAAAAAAAAAAATTAATCATCAGTTCATAGATACAGTTGTTCACTCTGTTCCCAAGTCAATCACTCCATCTTGTCCATAAGGACATCATAAGGAAAATTACCAGGTGTGTCAATAAATTACTGCTATACTTTGTCTTCTACCTTTTGTCAACTACCAGTCTGACTCTCCTGTCAAAGGTGATGAGTTGACCCTGACAGAACCTGTTCTTAGTAAACCCTTGTTAACTTCTAGTGATCCCTACTTCCTTTTTGTTGTAAACATAAACCATCTTTTCAATCTCCAAAGCTGTCATTTCCGGACTCCCAAAGTAAGAAGAGATCATCTTACTTATGTCATTCGATCACAGCTCACTCTATTTATTTTAGAGTATATATATATTGAGTTTTTAAAACCCTTCTTCTAACAATACAAAATTCTTAACCAATCTCTCTTTCTCTCTTCTGCTCTCTGTCCCTCCCTCCCTCCCTATCTGGCATTTCCTGAGGATGGAACCACATCTTATTTAACTGAGATCCAAAGCCACTAGAATAAGAATCGACACATAGGACCTTATATTAGTTTCCTAGGGCTACCATAATAAATACCACAAACTGGATAACATAAAAGAGCAGACATCATATTTCTGGAGGCTAAAAGTCTGAAACCAAAGTGATTCTTAAACCTACACGGAAATCCTTCCTTGCCTTTTCCTAGCTTCTGGTGTTTTTGTGTGTTTTTTTTTTTAGCAATCTTTGGTGTCTCTGGCTTATAGCAGCATCACTCTAATCCTCTGTCTTCACATGACATTCTCCTTGTGTTTCTGTGTTTACATGGCCATCTTCTTATAAGGGCACAAGTCATATTAGGTTAAGGGCGCATTTCCTCTAGTGTGCAATGACACTATTTCCACATAGGGGCACATCTGAGGCACTGGAGATTAGGACTTGAATGTATCTTTTGGGGGAACATAGTATAGCTGCCAACAGCCCTCAATGAAGGTTTTTGCAATAATAAAGAATGAGTAATACCTTGTATAACGAGAGGAACAGAAAAAACGACATAGCTCTTACTCTCTACCTCTTTCAAGACTCCAACCCTTGGCTTTTTTTTCTTCTTCTTTTGCCTTTTTTTTTTTTTTTTTTTTTTTTTTTTAATCAGCCAGCTAACATGCAAGAAGCCCAGGATCTTAGCACTTTTATAGAGGACTGGAAAATACTCGAAATCCAAATGACTAAATGTTTACTGAAGTGCTTTCAGGGACCCATTTTGTTCCGTCGCTGGCAAGACTCTTTAAACCCAATACAGTAACGATGGGCCTGCTTCTGGGACACTTGAGTTTATGAAAATGTTCGAACTGAATGATCCCTGGTGAGTGACCTAGTTATGTCTCTGGGTAGAAGCTTTCCTAACCCTGTGAGGCATGCTAGAAGCCTAAGCAGAGAGGGTGGCCACGACAGAAGGTTCACCCTGAGTGTCTGGCTCATGTCACCTCATGACTATATCTTATAGCCTCCTCCTCTTTCTTTGCCTTCCTCGCTCTTTACCCAGCCAAACTCCTGGTTGGGGAGTGTGGAGCCTATAGAAAACAAAATGTGGCCTGGCCGATGTGACTCGGTGATTGAACGTGGACCTATGAACCAGGAGATCACAGTTTGATTCCTGGTCAGGGCACATGCCCGGATTGCGGGCTCCATCTCCAGTGGGGGGGTATGCAGGAGGTAGCCGATCAATGATTCTCTCTCATCGTTGTTGTTTCTATCTCTCTCTCTCTCCCTCTCCCTTCCTCTCTGAAATCAATAAAAATATATTAAAAACAAAAAAAGGAAACAAAATGTGGACGAGCAATGTCCCTGATCTCTGCATGAGCATAGGGAGCTCAAAGAGCACTGTGCTAGGTGACAGAGAGTAACTCAAAATGAGCAGCTCCACCACTTTGGTGCATTGAGGTCTCCAGAGTTACAATGCTCAACGGGTCCCTGAACTGCAGGCTTGTTGGGGGAAGATATTTACATCTTTTGGAAGTTACAGACTCCCAAAGACAGTCAGTAGGGAAAAAGAGGAAGGTATAGGTCACAAGAAAATAAAATCACCAAAATCATGAGTACGTATGGTGACCTCTGGGTGCCACCTAGAAATAGTGTGGGACTTAATGTCCTGCATTCCTGGGCAAAGATTGGAACCCAAGAACGACTGTGCATGCCCATTGGTGGGATCTAGATTTACTCAAAGGCATATGAGGCCTGGAACATAAGTGATGGGCATATGAAATAACTGTAGCTTCCGAGGCAGAGTGGAAGCTACACACATCACACAGCTAATGGACTCTGACACTGAGACTGAAATGCACATTTCGTGGGTCCCTCCAACTGCAAGACTCCTTCGTTCTTGTAAATGAGACGGTCAGCCTTTAGCTTATGAAAGATAAAAGGGATATTCAGAATCTTTCAGAAATGTAAGCTGGTGAGTGATAGTGCACCCTGCACTTAAAAATTTGACGAAGTAGGTGCACGAAATTCATCATGTCCTCTCCCCAAACCCAGAAAGTCAAACCAAGATGGTTACTTTATGTTTCAGTATTTCTTTTTTTTTTTTTTTTTTTTTTTGTTCTATTAAACGGTGGATGCCCTCAAAGTCTAACTTTTCTGGAAAATTAAATTGAAATTAAAAGTGAAATTTTATTCTTTCCGGAGTTTTAGTGTGTCCACATATTAAATGACACTGGATATCAATGTCTTATAATTATTAAGGGAAACCAGAAGTGTCTTAATTTAAGAGATGATGTAGTTTTGGGTTTTTAAAAAAATAAATATATTGGTTCATGCTCTGGGAACTAATTTATTTAAGTTTACATGGAGGCTTTTTCTGAGGAGAATGGATTTTGTCTAGTTGTTTTTAAGATTTTTCTCTTTGACCTTGGTTTTTGGTGGTTTTGGTGTGCTGAATCTAACTGCGGAGTTCTATACATCTTTCTTGGATTTGTTAGGCTTCTTAAATTTGAGGATGAGTGTTGTTTATCAATTTTTAAAATTCCTAGCCATTTTTATATGTTCATGTCTCATATTCTGTACCTCATATTCTCCCTTCTCTTCTGGGATTAAAGTTAATAGTATGATAGGCCTTCTACCTCCATTCTCTTATTACTTCTCTTTGTCTTTCCATTTGCATTCTGAAGAATATCTTCTGACCTATTTTCTGGTTCAAGCATTCTTTCTTAAATAAATCATCTAGTCAATGAATTATCAGTACCAATGGTTATATTATTAATTTTGGGGGTATGGTTTCCTTCTCCCTATAGTTATACCTAAGTTTTTCTTTTATCTCGTTATTTATTTATTTATTTTTAAAATATATTTTTATTGATTCAGAGAGGAAGGGAGAGGGAGATAAAAACATCAATGATGAGAGAGAGAGAGAGAGAGAGAGAGAGAGAGAGTCATTGATCAGCTGCCTCCTACATGCCCCATACTGGGGATTGAGCCTGCAACCCAGGCATTTGCCCTGACCAGGAATAGAACCATGACCTCCTGGTTCACAGGTTGATGCTCAACCACTGATCCACACTGGCTGAGCATGACTTGTTTTTTTAAATACCAGATAATCTTTGTCTCTGTGCTTGTCATTGTTAAAAATACAGGGTGGAGTAAAAAGTAGGTTTACAGATGTGAGTACATAAAACACAGAGTTTATTTTTGTATTATTATTTATTGTATTATTTTCCACATGAACAACTGTAAACCTACATTTGCCCAACCTTGTATTCTCAGAAATAGTGTAAGAATATGATGAAGGTACCCTCCTTCAGAACAGATTTGTGTAGTTTCCAGGCACATGGGGGCAAAAACAAGTGTAGGACTACCTTAAATCAAATTCAAAGGCTGAGGTTCCCTGCACCACTCAGGGTAATTAAAGCTTGGATGCAATTTGTTGTGAAAGCTGGTTAATTTTTTTTCACTTATTCTGAAGACCTAGCCCCTTAGGGTCACAGATTTTTCTTCAATTCTGAACTTTTTATTTGCCCTGAGCTTTTATTTATGTCCACTTTACTCCATGAGGCTATAAAAACAAAAGTTAAAATTTACCTGAATAGTCAAATGCCCCAGAGCAAAAGCAGTTTCTGTTCTAGCTTACCCCTTGGGCTTCCCACTTTCCACCTTAACTTTAGCCTTGTAATTCTCTACTGTCATGTGAGGTCAACACTGCTTTTTTTTTTTTAATGCTTTTACTATTTCTAATACTTTTATTGATATCAGAGAGAAAGGGAAAGAGAGAGAGAGAGATAGAAACATCAATGATGAGAGAGAATCATTGATCGGCTGCCTCCTGCACGTCCCCTACTGGGGATCGAGCCCTGCAACCCGGGCATGTGCCCTTGACCGGAACTGAACCCAGGACCTTTCAGTCCACAGGCCAATGCTCTATCCACTGAGCCAAACTGGCTAGGGCAGTCATCACTGCTTTTAAAAGAGTTAAGGGTGGTTTCTCAGTTAGGTGGATATAGACATTGTTATTTTCTCAGATTTGGAAATAACCATTGCTTTCCATTCCCACTGAGATCTAACTTCTGAGCCTAGTACCTCCAGAGTTTCAACATTTTTGCCAACAAGGCATTTGGAAGCAGAACTATGAGTGGTATTTACTGTGTAATGTCCATGGACTAGATTGCCAAACCTTATTACAGGGGAACACCCAGGCAGGATTGTGCTACTGGGAGGAGTGTCTACTGTTTTCAAGGCTTTCAAAGAATTGTGTGCAAGTTCAAGGTCTGATGCTTTCTTTTCTATATTAACAGTAAAGAGTCACAGCCTCATTAAAACACATGTACGTTTACAATTAGTTGAATTCATAATGCTATTATAAGCAAGTAAAACTATTTGTCCTAGAGAAGGCTTAGAGAAAATTATGCTTAAAACTAGAGGCCCAGTGCATGAAATTCGTGCACGGGGTGTGGGGGGGTGTCCCTTAGCCCAGCCTGCACCCTCTCCAATCTGGGACCATTTGAGGGATGTCCAGCCGCCCATTTAGGCCCGATCCCACCTGGTGGTCACCCCCAACTGTCCTCCTCTGCTGGCTCAGTCACCCCTAACTGCCCTCCCTGCTGGCCTGATCACCCACAACTGCCCTACCCTGCAGGCCTGGTACCCCCCAACTGCCTTCCCCTGCAGTCCTGGGTCCCCCCAACTGTCCTCCACTGCAGGCCTGGGTCCCCCACAACTGCCCTCCCCTGCAGGCCTGGGTCCCCCCCAACTCCCTTCCCTTGCCAGTCTGGTCCTCCCCAACTGCCCTCCTCTGCTGGCCTGGTCACCCCTAAGTGCCCACAACTGCCCTCCCCTGCTGGCCATCTTGTGGCGGCCATCTGTGTCCACATGGGGGCAGCCATCTTGTCTCTTGGAGTGAAGATCAATTTGCATATTACTCTTTTATTAGACAGGATTAAGACCAACCTGTGGGTTTTTTGTTTGTTTGTTTGTTTGTTTTTGTAAAACAGACATACTTTCATGCAAGTTTTATATCCAAACATGAATATCTCTAATGAGACTGATTGGAGACATTTATCATTTCAATGAGGCAACTTTTAGTTACTCACTGGATAATTTATTAAAATGTTTACTTTTCTTCCTGCTGATAGATCAAAATACTATTTTTAATTAAAAATGAATATATGTCCATTGCAAAAAAAGTTTTTTTAAGAATAAAATGAGCCCTCGCCAGTTTGGCTCAGTGGATACAGCGTTAGCCCTTGGACTGAAGGATCCCAGGTTCAATTCCAGTCAAGGGCACGTTCCTCGGTTGCAAGCTCAATCCCAGGCTGTGGTTGGGGCTTGTGCGGGAGACAACCAATCGAAGTGTGTCTCTCATATTGATGTTTTTCTCTCTCTCACTCCCTCTTCCTTCCACTCTCTCTAAAAATCAATGGAAAAATATCCTCAGGTGAGGATTAACAAAAAAAGAATATGTAAGTACTGCTAATATTCTACTATATTACTTTATAATATTTTATGTATTTACATGTTTTGTTCATTGGGGACAATTTTCTATATTGTTTTTTCTCTTAGAATTATTTTCTGAACACTTCCCATATTAATAAAAAGTCCTTGAAGACTGCTTCTAAAGAGATATCAACATTCTATCAAATGATTGTACAATAATTTATTTGAATGATGAATATTTACATTGTTTCCCTCTTCACTATTAGAAATACTGTATTAGACTTTAAAAGTTATTTTAATATCTGACTTTCCATAAATAATATGCAAATGAATGACAGTGGCATTAGATATAACATGTGCTGAATTTAAGCATCTCTCTTTTTACCTATATCTGATCAAATAAACATTTTATAGATTAAAATCTTTCATTTTCTAAAAAGGTTTATTGATGTAAAAATCAATGCTCATTTGTGGATGGAAAAAGTGGTAATCCTAATAAGCATAATATCAACTCTTTCTTGAAAATTTGGCACTTGTAGGTCAACACTAGGCCTAAACATTTAGGGACCATGGTTGTGATGGGGAAACAAGCAACATGGACCAAAGTTATTTTTATCATTTTTTTTTTTTTTGCTTTAAACTTTCCTTTTTCCTTAAGCTGGTATTTGTCTGTTTGTTTTGTTAATCCTCACCCAAGGATGTTTTATCCATTGACTTTTCAGAGAGAGTGGAAGAGTGGGGAGGGGGAGAGAGAAAGAGAAAGAGGAGGGGAAAAGAAAAATCAGTGTGAGACAGACACATCAATTGGTTGCCTCCTGCATGTGCCCCTACCAGGGCTTGGCTGGGCTGGAGGTAGGGGGTGGGGAGGGGGATCGAACCCACAACCCAGGTATGTGCCCTTAACCAGGAATTGAACCTGAGACCCTTCCTTGCACGGGCCAACAATGCTCTAACTACTAAGCCACACCAGCCAGAGCTAAGCTGGTATATATATATTTAAAATATATTTTTATTGATTTCAGAGAGGAGAGAGAGAGAGAGAGAAACATAAATGATGAAAATCATTGATCGGCTGCCTCCTGAACACCTCCTACTGGTGATCAAGCCCGCAACCCGGGCATGTGCCCTCCATCATAATCAAACCTGGGACCTTTCAATCTGCAGGCTGATGCTCTATCCACTGAGCCAAACCAGCTAGGGCTTTATTATTTTTAATATATATATCTCATTATTAAATTAAAATCCCTTGATTGGGCAAGGCAGTGACGTTAGTGACTCCATGCAGAAATTCCAGAGGACAGTGACTTGCAAATATTATCTCTCATGTGAGTCAAAAGCCTACATACTCTTCAAAACAAAGATTTCTCCATTACTTATGAAATAGCTGTCTTAACAGAACTGTTAGCAGAACAGCTGATGAGTAACAAAAATTGATCTATTTGTCACTAAGGAAAGCAATTGGAAGTTGAAAGCCTCCACCCCAAGCATGGATTTCCCACCCTCTAGTTTCACGTTCAGACGTTGTATCTTATATTTTCTATGAAAACAATTATAAAAGAGAAATTAGCATTTACTAATAAATTGGAGAGCAGGATTTGGGGCTCCTGCTCTTGAACAGTAAGTCAGTTAGGGAGGGGAGGAATTGGAACATAGCCTGCAAAGTGCCCTCGAGAATGAAGCAGGCTGCCTGGTCCTACTGGACACCTTTAGAGCTCCCAGCCTGGTGCCACCATACATGCTGAGAGCCATAGGTACATAGGTATGGATAACAAACTTTCTTCCTTTTGGGACTACACTGAGTGGCCAGATTATTATGATCTCTGAACGCATAATAATCTGGCCACTCAGTGTGTGTGTGTGTGTGTGTGTGTGTGTGTGTGTGTGTGTGTGTGTATAAAAGAGGCCTGGTGCACGAAATTCCTTCCCCGGGGCAGGTGTGTCCCTCAGCCCAGCCTGCACCCTCTCCAATCTGGGACCCCTTGAGGGATGTCCAACTGCCCGTTTAGGCCCGATCCAGGATCGGGCCTAAAGGGGCAGTCGGACATCCCTCTCACAATCTAGAACTGCTGGCTCCCAACTGCTCACCTGCCTGCCTTCCTGATTGCCCCTAACCTCTTCTGCCTGCCAGCCTGATCACCCCCTAACCACTCCGCTGCCAGCCTGATTGATGCCTAACTGCCCTCCCCTACAGGCCTGGTCACCCCTAACTGCCCTCCCCTGCAGGCTTGATTGCCCCCAACTGCCCTCCCTTGCAGGCCTGGTCCTTCCCAACTGCCCTCACCTGCTGGCCATCTTGTGGTGGCCATCTTGTGTCCACATTGGGGCAGGATCTTTGACCACATGGGGGCAGCCATCTTGTGTGTTGGAGTGATGGTCAATTTGTATATTACTCTTTTATTAGATAGGATAGAGGCCTGCTGCATGGGTGGGGGCCAGCTGGTTTGCCCTGAAGGGTGTCCTGGATCAGGGTGGGGGTTCCCTTGGGGCATGGGGTGGCCTGGGCGAGGGGCCTGTGGTGGTTTGCAGGCCCGCCACACCCCCCAGCTACCCAAGTGGAGGCCCTTGTATCTGGGACTTATTTATTTTCTATAATTGAAACTTTGTAGCCTTGAGCGGAGGCCAAGGCAGGCCAGGAAGCATGGCTTCCTCCATCACCGGGGCAACCCAAGCTTTCTGCTCTCTCCAGTTCCATGGCCTCAGCCATTTTTGTTGGGAATTATTTATCTTCTATAATTGAAACTTTGTAGCCTTGAGTGGAGTCCAGGGCTGGCCAGGGTGTGCTCGAAGTTTGGCTTCCTCCATTGCCAGGGAAACCCAAGCCTCCTGCTCGCTCTGTGGCTGCAGCCATCTTGGTTGGGTTAATTTGCATACTCGCTCCTGATTGGCTGGTAGGCGTGGCTTGTGGGTGTAGCGGAGATATGTTCAATTTGCATATCACTCTTTTCTTAGATAGGATTAGAGGCCAGGTGCATGAATTCATGCGTGAGTGGGGTCCGGCCAGCCTGGCCAGGGGGAGGAGACATGGGTGGTTGGCTGGCCTCTAGGTCAAGGGGACAATTTGCATATTAGCCTTCTTTATATAGGCTATACACTGAGTGGCCAGATTATTATGCATTCAGAGATCATAATAATCTGGCCACTCAGTGTATAAATGTTTATTAGGAATGAGAAAACACATTTCCAGTATTTAAACCAGAGTCTCAACTATACCTGCCTATGAGAATTTTTCTGGAGTGGGTTTAAACACAACAATGATAGGCCCCCTACACAAGACCAACTAAATCAGACCATCTAGCGGGCAGGGTTTGATTATGGCATATTTGGTTTAGGCCATTGGATCTCAAACTTTAACATGCATCAGAATCTGAAGGGCTTGGGAAACACAGATTGCTACCCCACTCCTAACAATGCTTTTGCGTAGTATAGGTGCTTTAAAAATGTTTGCTGAATAAATAATGCCAAGTTTGCATTTGAAAAGAACAAACTTCTAGAGCAAGCTTGAGTAATGGGTGTCCATGGATGTGTTTGAGTCTATGAGCTCCTGAAATTGTCTGCAATTTTCACGAGCATGGGCCTATGTGTATGAAAAGGACAGCTCCTCACGTTCTTTTTTTCTTTCTTTCTTTTCTTTCTTCTTCTTTTCTTAGCTCCTCACTTTCATCAGATTCTTAAAGGGGGTGGGGTTGGGGATTCATGACCTAGAAATGTTACAAGCCACTCTTATGGGAATAAATGTTATTTTCCTTTAGGAGTTTGTTTTTATTAATAAAGTGTGTTTGTGTGTGGCGGGGGGTGGGGGGGTTGGGGGGGCGTAAAAGTAGACTTTTGTTTTCCAAAAAAATACATTTAAGTATTGGTAAGCCTAAAAAGCATTTTATCTTGTTAAAAATAATAAACCAGACACCAAAGACACTAGCCTGCCATCTAAGAGCCTTTTTTAGATGGTAGGCTAAATGAAAGCCCATCTTTTGAGGAAAGCATCTATGCTTGCTTTACTTTGAACAAAATTTATTGCAGTTTGAAAAATAAAGATTAAGAGTGTTCTCTCCAGAGCAGGGAGTTTGTCTTATAATCTTTGTCCCCTTAGGGCCTGCTGAGGAGAGGCACACAGTAGTTGGTTGAAAGTAGAATGACATTAATAATATACATTACTCAACTCTGAAGAGCATATAAGAAATGTTACCAAAATATCATCTTAATGTGCACTGCAGTTGTGAGGTGGTAAACTTTTGTTTTTTTCAAATATGTGGGTTTTTTTCCCTCTTTCCATCCAATTCCTGCCCTTTAAGACTCAAAGATTCACCTTCTCCAAGAGAATTCCTAAAAGCCTTCCCCTTTGACAAGTGTTTAACAATTATTTTTTAAAATACTAGGTTTTATTTTTATAATATTTGGCTCATTAACTAATACCTTTTCTATTATTGTGTTGGATACATACATTAATATTATACTGTTGTTACATGAAATAAAATATTATACTTACAGTTAAGAACAGAGTTGTAATTCTAAGGAGAAAAGCCCCAGCCAACGGCTATCACCTCAATGCTCCGTTCCCCAGAGGGTCCAGTGAAGTCGCCATTGATTGGTATGCTCCACCAGGATGCCAAACCTGGGGCAATTACTTAAATTCTTTTTTGTGTGTGAAATGGAAATACTAATTGCTACTCTGCCTTTCTCACATGGAGAGGATGGGAACATGCTTTGAAAACTGTTTCATCCATGTTTTGTATTCTTCTAGTACACTAATGCACAGTTTTTGTTCAGGATGCTCAGTTTTGTCCTGTGCACTCAGCCAATGCTCATTGAATGAGAGGCTGTGAATGGACTTTACCAGCGTTTCTCAGATTGTGGTCTGTGCACCACCTGCCAACAAGTCACCTGGTGCACTAGTTACAGTAAAAAGGCAGATTCCGGAGGCCCCTTCCATGACCTAGTGAGTTAGAATCCGTGTGTACGGGAGGACCTAGGAATGGAGAGGCCCTGGATTCTGACTTTGCTCATACTTCCCAAGTGATTTTCACGTAGATGAAAATTTGAGAACCTCTAGATGAGGCACGCACTGGCATTGATGGTCCTCATTTAAAGCTCCCTGGTAGGAAGAGTAACACTACTTCCTTGGCTGAAGGAGAAGCATGTTCAACACAGGAAATTTTACAGATGTAAGTCTCCTCATGGGGCGCTTAGAAATATAGTATCTTGGAATGAGCACACTACTCAAAGAGACAGTAAATTTCTTGCAAATCAGTTTTCCAAGAGGGCCTTCAGCTTCCTGATCAAGTTTTAAGATTGTGTGGATGTCTAGATTTGGCTGGATAAAATACCCTCGGCCATAATCACCAGCAGTCATACTGAATGTGGCTCTGCAGAAAGTCCCTGAGGAAACAGGAAAGTAGGCCAGTCCCTTCTGGGTAATGGAGACCATGAATTTTGAACAGAGAATGCAGTTTCTTTTCATGTAGTTCTTCCTGTGTTAATAGATGACACCACTTTAGAACGTAGAAAATGCAGGGGAAAAAGTTGGGGCATGTTCAACAACTCAGACATTGATCTCTCATATAATGTGGTTACATTAGAGAAGGATGAAGAAGATGACTTCTCTTGAAGATCAGGTCATAACAAGAGCTCACATTGAGAGAGCTTGTTTGGTATAAAAGCTGTGATAAGTATTTTACATATAGTGTCATATTAAACCTCATTAATTTGCCAATCATTGCAAAGGTTTCAATAAAATGAAATGTGGAATAAAGCTAAGAAAACATGAACAAACACTCCCAATACTTCGAGTCAACAGGGAAAGCCAGAAATCCTGGTTTGTCCGAAAGGTTATCAGCTTCAGCTTCTATGACATCAGGTACCAGACATGTATTAGACAAGGTTGTGGTTTGGTGAGCCACTGAGGTGACATTGCTTAGGAAAATGCAAGCTCGTCCTCTTGGGAAACAAAAACAAACACATTTGGAACATCTAGTGCTGTTTGACATTTTCAGCTGTGACGCTGAGGACAGAGCCAGGAGCGCTGTCATCAGCATTGATGTCAGCCCGTTTATGCTTGAAAATACTCCCCTGTGTGCATAGTACTCAATAGAAGGCATCTTGTAGAAGGTGGACTCCTTGTCTCAAAGGTGTTTACACTCTATTATGAGGAAGAGTGCAAATCCCCACCCACTTTTAAAAAATAAACTTGTATGTTAACCATAACAGGCAGCCTGAGCCTTACAGACAGGTGGGGAGGAATCAAGAGATGAAAAACAGAAGTAATGAGACTGGGGGGAGGGGGAGGCAGAAGCGGAGGAGTCGTGGAACGCATCCAAGACCTCTGCTAGAGAAGAGCACAAGAGAAAGAGGAGGAAGTTGAATCCCTGGTTACCAGCCTTGTCTTTACCCAGGCCTGTCTCTGAGGGTTCCACCATGCCTGAATATCCACGTCTTCTCTCTTGGCCACAGGGCTCAGAGCACCCTGTTCCAACTCCCTTTTCCTGAATCTATGCGCCTGATTGCAGCTCCTTCAACATCAGAGACTGTTGGAGTCACCAGCAAGGTGTAAGGCTCCCAGCTTCCCAGAATCCAACGTCCCACTGCATTCCCAACTCTAACCCTCCCGGGAGGTCTCAGTGTGCCCAGCCCTTCTGTGCACTGATGTTCTCTTGGGAATTAGCCAGTCCCTCTTTTCAGTGGTAATTGGGCAAGTGCTTGATTTCAGCAGTGTCTGAGGAGTGCTCCTGCCTATGACGGTGATAACAATAGGTGATAACAATAGCTCCCATAGTTCAGGCAGTGAGCTAAGCGATACATAACAAGGACCGGGGCAGGCAAGGGTCTGTCATGTGGTCACTTCTCTGTGGACACTTGCTGCTGATGCTAATTGTTCCTATAGTTCCTTGTTGACTGCTCCTGCCCTCCCCTCTGCTCTTGGGCAGCCAGATCCACAAAGCTCTCTCCTATTCTCTGAACCACCCAAGGTTCTCCTGGTCCACTCACCCTCCCAGCCATAGCTCCTTCCCGAGTGGGAGACAAACCCAAGCCCCTCCTTATGACACCCTTCACTCTTCTCAGCTCTATGTTTTGGCATAAATATGAGGGTGTGAGTTCTCCTAGTTTTGCTCTTGATATTTGAGGGGGAGCAGAATACACCACCCCAAAATGTGCCACTTTGGCATGTGGATTACTTTGAGCTGAAGGCAATTAAGACCCAGCAGACCCTCCCCCCTTAACTGCCTACAATAATTTAGATTTGGGGCGGGGGGTGTACCAGCAAGAGAGCTATGCCAGAAACAACTTTTTATTTTCAAATTATTTTCTTTATTTTTATTGTTGACACTATTATAGATGTCCCCCTTTTAGAAATAACTTTTTAAATCAGAAAGACTTATCTGTATGGCAGGCAAATAACTTTACCAAACATTAGCTCTTCTCATCTTCCTGTGCATTGTCTTCCTCCCCCTGAAGCCCAGACCCGACCATCTTCTCCTCAGCTCAGAGTGACTCGCGAGCTTCAATTACCTGACTGCGGTGGAGTCTCATGTCATTGTGAGGCTGCTGTACACGTGTGATTAAATTTGTTTTTCTCCTTTTAATCTGTCCTACATCAATTTGATTATTAGACCAGCCAAAGAACCTAGAAGGGAGGAAGGAGAAATTTTTCCACCCCTACATAACCAAAAATAATATTTTTGGACTACTAAATTCCAACTAACCAAATTTCTTGGGAGCCTAGAATATCTGGCTTTTGAAATTAAAAACCAAGTTTTGCCCTAGCCAGCATGGCTCAGTGGATAGAGCATCAGCCTGCAGACTGAAGGATCCCGGGTTTGATTCTGGTCAAGGGCACATGCCCAGGTTGTGGGCTTGATCCCCAGTAGGGGGCATGCAGGAGGCAGCTGATCAACGATTCTCTCCTATGATTGATGTTTTAATCTCTCTTTCCTTCTTTCATCTCTGAAACCAATATTAAAAAAAAAAAGAAGAAGAAGAAGAAGAAAATAAAGTTTTGAAGATTAACATCTCTACAACTGAGGGAAATTTACAAGAATCTCTGTAGGAATCAAAAGTCAACAATTTAACTCTCTTCTCTGCACCATTCTTAGCTTGAGGGCAGTCATGCACAGAGCAATCTTTGCTGCCCGAGCATGAGGAGAAGGGGCCCTAGCCGGTTTGGTTCAGTGGATAGAGCATCGGCCTGCAGACCAAAGGGCATGTACCTTGGTTGCAGGCTCCTCCCTGGCCCGGGGCCCTAGTTGGGACTCGTGTAGGAGGCAACCAATCGATGTGTTTCTCTCACATCGATGTTTCTCTCTGTCTTTTCCTCTCTCTTCCACTCTACAAAAAAAAAAAAAAAAAATCAATGGAAAGAAAATATCCTTGGGTGAGGATTAACAAAAAAAGAAAAAAGAGAAGGGTAATGGATACTAGGAAATGCTGGCACTGGGCACTGGGCAGAGGGCTAAACTTCAGTTTAATATCTCGAATTATAATTCTGGTGCACAAGAAGAAAGAAAAATACAGAATTCAAAATTTAGCTGCTTTTTTCTTTACTTTTTTTTACCAAAGAAAATGAGGATAAAAGAAATATTGAGGACAAGTTAAAAGAGAGTGGGTCAAAGATAATTTATTACCAAAGAAGTAAGAACAGATGGTACACTCCTTTTTCTCACTCTCTATATTTAGCGTTGTTTAATAATTATTTTTTCATAAAGAATATTTAGGTCAGAGTTTCTAGTTGTAAGCAAGAAAAGCATACTCTGGCCAATGTAGCACAAAAAAAGGCATTTATTTAAAGGATCCCAGAGAAATGTTGGGTGGGCTTGAAAACCAGAATCAAGGCTTTCTGGAAACAAGGTCCCAAACGTCACTCTCAAGGGGGCCTGCCAGGGATTCATCACCATGACTGCTGCCCACAGAGCACCAGATGCTACTGCTTGCCCTGTTGCTACCATTTTGCAAGTGGTGGCAGGTCATGAGAATCCATTTTTCTTGGCCTTATCCCTCCTTGTGAGTCTACACAGTCCCTAACAGAGTGAGACTATTCAAAAGATGCTGGATTAACCCAGCCAGCCTGGTTCAGTGGTCGAGCATTGACCTATGAACTAGGACAAGCATGTCAAACTCGCAGCCAGCTGGCCGCGAGTTTGACATGCTTGAAGGAGGTCACGGTTCAATTCCTGGTCAGGGCACATGCCCGGGATGCGGGCTCAATCCCCAGTGTGGGACATGCAGGAGGCAGCCGATCAATGATGTTTCTATCTCTCCCTCCCTTCCTCTCTGAAATCAATAAAAATATATTTTTACAAAAAGATACTAAATTAGGGAACTCAATATATGAAGTTAGAAAAAGGTAGGGATACACTGTTGTGGAGAGATTGTCAAGATAATTATGTACAAAAGCAAGAGAGTATGGTCATCACGTTGATTCCTGCACCAGGAAGAGGAAGATGGCTAATTCCTACCCGTGGAAAAGGCAACTATTTAAATCTACCCTGTTTACTGTACTTTGCCTGATAATCTCCCATCACTGTCTTCCCCCACCCCTAACATCTTCTCTGTCTTTAGCTGGACATAGTTTTTAAGGTGGTGGCTTGGGAGATTTAAAGGGTTACTAATTTTCATGGTATCTAACATGTATACTTCTATTGGTTTTTCTCCTACTACTCTGTCTTTTTATTACAGGGAGGTCTCTGCTAAGAATCTAAAGGGGTAGAGGTAAAATTATTTTTCCTCCCTTACAAGGGTAACCAAGTAGCCCCAGCTAATGAGGAATGCTCCAATCAACATATAGTAAATGATAAAATTAAAAAGTAATAATTCTGAAGCAATACAATAATTGATTCAGGCAGGGAACTGGTGTTGACCCCTTAGAAGAATGATTGGTGGGTACTGGACACCTATATGGGGTTACAATACCAGTAATGAAGGAATTAAGACATTATGACCACCCCCCCCCCATAGTTTCTCTTAGCATCCCACTGGTGGATAACCAGATATCATGAGTCCTCCAAAGAGATGCAATATGAAGTAAACGCATGTCATCTAGGATATATTGTAGCCAAAAAGTTAAAATCTAATCAAGCCTTTATATCTAATTTCCAACTCACAGGGAAAAGGTAAATGATGCCACAGACAACAATCAGATAAATCATGTGAGCCAGTCTCTTCAGCAGGACAGTGCCATTAGAACGTGACCGGGCAGACTGAAAGGAACTAAAAGAACTAGCAATCAGCTGAAATGTGCAATCTCAGATTGGGTCCTGTTTTGTAATTATATATGATTTGAAGGACATTTAAATGTGGACTAGTTATTAGGTAGTACAAAAAAATTTAAAACAATATTTTTAACTGAGAAAACGTTATTTTACTAGTAGTTATATAGGGAAATGCTTTTTAGAGGGTTAACTTGAAACGCAGGCAGACAGGGCAGGGGTCCAGTGGAAAACAAAGGCAGGTGGAACATAGGCAGGGGCAGACACGGCAGTTTGAGCAGCCTAACCACAGGAACCAACCAAGCAGAAATAATAAAATGTTTCTGGACTGAACTCAAAGCAGGAGGCAAGGGAAACCAAGGGTGGGCCTGCAACAATAAGGTGTACTGGCACTTAGAAACAGAAAGTTCAGCATAGGAACAGAGAAAGAACACATAGAAACAGGGAAAGTTCAGGTCCGTCGCTGGGCAAGAACAATGAGGGAATCAATCAGGTGACGACACGGATAGATATAGAGCAGGCTTGTAGAAAATATGTATCCTGGGACTACAGGGCTTCAAGGGGCAGCCCATTATTTGGGCCCCCTCCCCATTGGGGAGTCTGCATCTGCTTGTAATAAATTTTCCACACTTTTGCTTACTAGTAAATCTTCTGGTCCATGGAGCTTATTCTTTTCTTTCTTTTTTTAATATGTTTTTATTGATTTCAGAGAGGAAGGGAGAGGGAGAGAGAGATAGAAACATCAATGAGAGAGAGAGAATCATTGGTTGGCTGCCTCCTGCACGCCCCCTACTGGGGACCAAGTCCGCAACCCGGGCATGTGCTCTTGACGGGAATCAAACTTGGGACCCTTCAGTCCACAGGCCGACGCTCTATCCACTGAACCAAGTGAGCTAGGCCTTGTGGAGCTATTTTTCTGGGGTCAAGAGATATGACCCTGGGAAAAACCCTTGGCTCACCATTCCAGTTATCACTGTTATTTTTTAAAGATGCATCTGATATACTTACGGTGGAATGTTTTGATGTCCGGGAAGTTACTTTAAAACAATTTCACATAAAAATAAATATTCAGAAAGCAATTGAGTATGGGGATGGGAAAAATAATTTTCCAGTTATGGGAAGTTATTGGGCAAAGCACAAGAAACAAGGGTAAAGTTGCTGTATAGATTTAAGTAGTTGCCTTCCGCATTGATAGAATTTCTAGCAACTTAGTCTTAGTCATCCTTCTCTTTCAAGTAGTATGCAGCTGAAAGCAACTTTACAAATGGGGATTTCTAGGGAAAGGTTGGGGCAGCGTGAATTAGCAAATGACTCAAGATTGCCCTCCTACTGGAAACAACTATTTCCAAATATTGGACAATAGGCAAGACAGAATGGTGATCCCTGAGAGAAGAGAAACGAATTAAGACAGGGATCTGGTCCAAATGGCAGAGTAGGTGGACACTACACTCATCTCCTCCCATGACTACAGCAAAATTACACCTAAATTATAGAACAGCTCACCATCTGAATGAATAACCATAAAGACTAGCTGAACAGAAGTCCAATGATCTATACATATAAAACCCTAATATGCAAATAGACCGAACAGTGGAACCACCGAACAACTGGTCACTATGACATGTGCTGACCACCACGGGGTGCACGCAGAACATGGCAGGCAATGGCAGCAGGCAGCAGAGCACGGGTGGGCGTCAGCTGCAGTGGGATGGTGGAACAGGTGAGCGGTGTTGCCAGACCAAGGCAGTGTGCCAGTAGCAGTCATTGAGGTGAGCCTCTGATGGTTACTGAAAATTCTTTGCTCCCACACGCCACGGTCCTGCCCAGTGCTTGCACCTGCTGCCGGCAATGGCCCAGCTCACACCCACTGCCAGTGCCGGAGCCACCACTGGCACCCACTGCCGGCGCTGGCCTGGCTCACACCCGCAGCTGGCACCAGAGCCGCCCCTCACACCAGCTGCTGGCACCTGGCGTTGGTCCTGATTGCTCAGCACCATCACCCCTAAGGGCTTCTCCACCTCCCCCTGCTCCTGAGGGGCTATCGGGGCAGCAGCCGCCACTCACACCCACTGATGGTGCCAGCCCCAATCACTTCGCACTACCAGTGCATGGGAATGGGGCTGCTGGCAGAGAGGGGACTGGGGGCTGTGGTGGGAGGGGTCACAGAGGATGGGCCAAGACCTGCCCCCATGCCCACTGCAGCCTCATGGCCCACAGTTCCTTTCGAGGTACATGAATTCATGCACTGGGCCCCTAGTTAAGAATATAAAGAAAAAGCCACGTTGAGGCTAGTAGGAGGAACAGAGATGCGAAATGGACTGGCCCCACACCCACTAGTGGTGGTTGAGGGCTATGTCAGCTGCAGAGGCCCTGCCTGAGCACTCAGCCCCACACTAACCTCCCCAGTCTGGAACACCAGGGCAGGGGAGAGGAGCCCACATAACATCTGGCTGTGAAAATCAGCGTAAATTTCATCTACCAGGGTGGTCCAAAGGCTTTTGGAAACCCAAGCATCCTCTTAAAGTGCCAGTGCACAAACTCACTCGCACTCACCTTGGCTCCAGCGGAGAGAAAGTGGCTTGGGCAGAAGCACCAGAGACATATAGGGAGAGAGTGAGCTGTGAGGCTTTGGGGCAAGGGCTGGAGGCAGACTGTTATTGTCCCTGTGTTGAGCCCTCCCCCAACACGATCAAATCTGACTCTGCATTAGCCTGGTGAACTCCACTAGCTCCACCCTAATGACTCCCTGAGACCCCACCCTACCCAACTTCTGCTCAACCAGAGGCTCTCTCTGCCCTGACCTGTCTGGGCTGGTGTCACAATCTTTCTTTAAAAACTTTCAAGGAATTCCAGTCAAGCTGGGTTGGGGATGGTGCCAGAATCAGATAGAGAGAAACTGCGTTGTGTGGCTTCAGAGTGAGAGTTAAAGGGATGGCTGCCATTATCCCTGTGTTGAAAGCTCCCCCACACAGCAAATCTGAATCTGCATTAGCTTGGTGAACTCCATCAGCTCCACCCTGATGAATCAATTTTTATTGATTTCAGAGAGGAAGGGAGAGGGAGAGAGAGATAGAAACATCAATGATGAGAGAGAATCATTGATCAGCTGCTTCCTACCCACCCCCTACTGGAGATCAAGCCCACAACCCAGGCATGTGCCCTTGACTGGAATCAAACCCAGGACCCTTCACTGAGCCAAAGGGGTTAGGGCCCCATTGACTTTTTTAGAGAGAGTGGAAAGGAAGGAGGGAGGAGGAGGAGAGAGAGAAAAAAAAACATCAATGAGAGACACATTAATTGGTTGCCTCCCACACATGCCCGTGGCCTAGGCTTGAGCTTACAACCCAGATACCTACCCTTGACCAGTAATCAAATTAGCGACCTTTCAGTGCGTGGTGCTCAGGCCAATGCTCTAACCACTGAAAATACTGGCAAGGGTGAAAAAACAACATATTGAATGACAGAACGTATTTGCCAATGACCCATCCAATAAGAGGTTTATATCCAAAACTAGAGGCCTGGTGCACGAATTCGTGCACCGGTGGGGTCCGGCGGGCCAGCTCCAATGGGGGCCGATCAGGGGTGGGATCAGTGGTGGGGGAGGGGACGCGGGAGGTTGGCCAGCTGGCCCCCACCCTTATTGGGGTGAGGGGGGCAATCGGGGATGGCTGACGGGGGAAGGGGCTACAGGCTGTTGGCAGTGCGCATCATAGCGACTGGTCGTTCTGCCGTTGGGTTGTGGGCTTTTATATACATAGATTATAAAAAAGTCAGACTACTCAACACCAAAAAACCAAACAATCCAATTTAAAACTGGGCAAAGGACCTGAAAAGACACTTCTCCAAAGAGAACATACAGGTAGCTAATAGACATGCAAAGATGCTCCATGTTGCCAAAACCCGTTTGGCTCAGTGGATAGAGCATCGGCCTGCGGACTGAAAGGTCCCAGGTTCGATTCCGGACAAGGGCATGTACCTTGGTTGCGGGCACATCCCCAGTGGAGGGTGTGCAGGAGGCAGCTGATCGATGTTTCTCTCTCATCGATGTTTCTAGCTATCCCTCTCCCTTCCTCTCTGTAAAAAATCAATAATATATATGTATAAAGATGCTCCATGTCACTAAAAATAAAATTTAAATTAAAAGCACACTGAGATATCATCTCACATCTGCAAGAATGACTATTATCAATAAATCAACAAACAACAGGTATTGGTGAGGATGTGGAGAAAAGGGAACCCTACTGCACTGTTGGTGGGATTGCAAATTGGTGCTGCCACTATGGAAACAGTATGAAGATTCCTCAATAAATTAAAAATAGAACCACCTTATGACCCAGCAATTCCCCTTCTGGATATATAGGGTTGGCAAAAGTAGGTTTACAGTGTGAGTATGCAAAACAGAGTTTTTTCTTCTATTATTTATTAATTATTGTATTATTTATTTGTATTATAAATGTAGACCTACTTTTGCCCACCTCTGTATATGTCCCCCCCAAAAAAATCAAAACACTAATAAGAAAAGATATGCACCCCTATGTTCATTTCAACATTATTTACAAATAGCCAAAATATGGAAGCAACCCAAGTGCCCATCAATAGATGAGTGAATAAAGAAGATGTGGTACATCTATACAATGGAATATTAGTGGGCCATAAGAAAGAATGAAATCTTATTATTTGTTGCCGAGACTGATGAGCAAACCCTGAGTGACTGATGAATGGATTACTCTGACACACGTTTCTGTGAAAGAGAAGGCTAAGGGGCTGCTTGGCAGGAGACACCAAACAGCCCTCATTGCCTGCCTCCTTAGGCTTTTATTATAACAACAGCTTGAACTAAAATTAACCTCTAGATACAATCAGCAGGGTAAGTATCCTTGAGAAAGTATATGCTTCTACAACGTCAGGTCTAAAGACTAAACATAGAGATTCCAGCAAAATACCCAAGGGCTCAGACTTGTTTGGAAAAGTCAAGGCAGGGGCTGCCACCTTCAGCAAGGTCCCCCTAAAGGCCCCTGACCTTTCAGAGAATCCTCCTTACAGACTTTCCAACCAATTCCCGGGCTTCCCCACAATTTGTGACAGGATGGATCTAGAGGGCATTATGCTAAGTGAAATAAGTCAGAATGAGAAAGACAAATATCATATGATTTCACTTATATGTGGAATCCAAAGAACAAAATAAACCAAAAAAAAAAATACAAATTTGAAACAGACTGATGGATACAGAGAACAAACAGAGTTGCCAGATGGAAGGCATTTGCGGGGGCTGGGTGCAAAAGGTGAAGGGATTAAGAAGTACAAATTGGTAGTTACTGAATAGTCACAGAGATGTGAAGTATAGCATAGGATATATAGTCAATGACATTGTAATAACTATGTATGGTGCCAGCTAGATATAAGTATCAGGGGATCACTTGGTAAATTATATAATTTTCTAACCACTATGCTATACACCTGAAACTAATATAAAATAATATTGTCAACTATAATTGAAAAATAATGTTTTTAAATGGAGATTTTTCTTATACAGTAGGTTTCTCCTCATCCACAATTTCACTTTCCATGGTTTCAGGCACCTGTGGTCAACCATGGCCCAAAAATATTAAATGAAAAATTACATAAATAAACAATCTATAAGTTTTAAATGTTGTAATTTTCTAAATAATGTGATAAAATCTCATGCCTTTTCACTCCCTCCTGCTTAGGACATGATTCATCCCTTTGTCCAGCTTTTTCATGCCATTAGTCACGTAGCTGTCTAGGTCAGTGGTCGGCAAACTCATTAGTCAACAGAGCCAAATATCAACAGTACAACGATTGAAATTTCTTTTGAGAGCCAAATTTTTTTTTTAATCCACTTCATGTTTATTTTGTGCAAATAGCCGAGCAGTGGCACACGGGCTGTGAAGCGTCACTCAGTCCCCTCAGCCTGATGCCACCTGCATGGTGCGACCCCCTGGGGGCCTGGCTGGGCTGGGGGTGCCCCGGCCCCACCCCCCAGAGAGCCAAATTTTTTAAACTTAAACTTTTTCTAACGCCACTACTTCAAAATAGACTTGCCCAGGCCATGGTATTTTGTGGAAGAGCCACACTCAAGGGGCCACAGAGCCACATGTGGCTCGCGAGCCACAGTTTGCTGACCACTGGTCTAGGTTATCAGATCCACTGTTGCAGTATTGTGTTCGTGGAACCCTTATTTTACTTAATTATGGTCCCAAAGCCATTCACAAAACTTTTATCAAAGTATATTGTTATAACTATTCTATTTTATTATTGTTATTAATCTCTTATTGTGCCCAACTTATAAATTAAACTTTATCTTAAGTGTTTATATAGGAAAAAACATCTATACTAATAAAAGGGTAATATGCTAATTAGACCCGGAGACCTTCCAGATGTCCTTCCGGACAAAGCCATGGTGACGGGGCCAAGGCAGAGGCGGTTAGGGGTGATCAGGCCAGGAGGGGAGGGCAGTTGGGGGTGATCAGGTTGGCGGCAGGGGCAGTTGGGGATGAGCAGGCTGGCAGGAGGTCATTTGGGGCAAGCAGGCTGGCAGTGGGGGGCAGTTGGGGACGATCAGGCCAGCAGGGGAAAGCAGTTAAGGGAGAGAAGGCCGGCAGGCAGAGTGGTTAGGGGCGGTCAGGCAAGCAGGCAGATGAGCAGTTAAGAGCCAGTGGTCCTGAATTACGAGAGGGATGTCTGACTGCTGGTTTAGGCCCAATCCCCACAGAGTCCCAGATTGGAGAGGGTGCAGTCCAGGCTGAGGGACACCCCCCTGTGCATGAATTTCGTGCACCAGGCCACTAGTTATATATATAGGGTTCACTACTATCTATGGTTTTAGGCACACACTGGGGGTCATGGAATGTACCCCTATGGATAAGGAGGGATTAATGTAAATGTAAGTGTCCCTTACAAAAGGGTAACTTCTAATAGGTTTTCAGAGCTTCTCCTGAGTTTACTGTTTCTTTAAAATAAGCAGCTCAAGATAATCCTTACATCAAAAAGGCATATTTTGGAGGGGCATATTCTGAACCCCTTCATGGGAAATTAGAAAACACATTTTCACTGAGTTAATTATGTCCTATAATAGAATATTTAATTGCATTATATTACAAAGTTGTCCTATCTCCAGATTTTTTAAAATTAAATTTATTGGGGTGACATTGGTTAATTGGATCATATAGATTTCAAATGTATATTTCTATGATATAAGATCTGTATATTGCACGGTGTGCCCACCACCCAAAGTCCAGTCGTCTTCCATCACCATATATGAGGCTCTCTGGATTTTTAATTACTCAGCCTAAACCTTGAGTCTGTGTTGGCTGTGCAATAACAGCCCACAGTGCCACTGATGGCAAATGTGGGGGTATTCGTTTGCTAGGGGGCTTAGACAACAGACTTTTCTCTTCTCACAGTTCTGGAGGCTAGAAGTCCAAGATGAATCATCAGGGTTGGGTCTTTCTGAGGACTGTGAGAGAGTCTGTCCCAGGCCTCTCCCCTAGCTTCTGGTTGTTTACCTGCATTTGTTGGCGATCCCTAGCCTACAGAAGCATTACTCCCATCTCTGCCTCTATCTTCACAAATGTCCTAATGGCCTCATTTAACCTGATTTCTCTGTTAAAATCCTATCTCCAAAGAGGGTCACATTCTGAGGTACAGGGGGTAGGACTGCAGCATAGGAATTTGAGGGTTGGGAGGGAGGACACAATTTAACCCTTTAACAGTGGGGAAGAGCAGTCTCTGACTGTAGTATCCAACCCTGGTCCTGAGAAGCCTCGGCGTTCACAGACGACACAAGCCTGAGGGTCTACCCAGAGGAGGGCCCCGTGGACAGGGCACCACTTCCCCTGCCTTTGATTAGAGCAGCGCTGCTTCTACCTTCTCACGTGAGATTTCCTGGAAAAGGAAAATTTGCCAGGAAGGGGGAGAGGAGAGTTGTGCAGTGGCTATCGGGTTTCAGTTTTGCCAGATGAGAAAGTTCTAGAGATCTGTTGCGTACATGTGCATGTAGTTAGCACTACTGTACTGCGCACTTAAAAATGGCTAAGAATGTGAATTTTATGTTATGTGCTTTTTACCACATTTTAAAATTTTTTTGTCAAATGATGCTTTGTATGAAGCACTAACAATGCCTTTAGCCTGTGCCAGCCCCGCGCGGTGACAGCAGCATTCACACAGGAGAAACACGTGACAACCACATTCCACTCTCATTAGACGGCCACGTTTTCTTCTTGCCATACAATTTTAAGAATCTATGCGAACTCATTGTCCTGTTTTACAAAATTTTTTCTTTTGCCTCCTGATAGTGAATTTGATTTTCTTTTTTTTTAAAAAAAGTCCTGTAGCCTCCATTTTTATAGTTTTTATTATGTTTGACTTTGGAAATGCCATAAAAAAGACACAAAGAAGATAAAATAGTGCCACTGTCCACTGACTATATTCCTTTAGAATTAGAAGCCAAAACATAGTGTGTAAATACGGACTCCCAAACTTTGTTATTAAAAACTATTACACAAGGGGGCACTAGATTAACATGCAATAGATCCCCCACCAAACGACTGACATTTGTTAGCTTTAGTGTAGCATTAGTACATAATTTGACCTAAAATACATTTTAGCCATTGTTTGTTTCAGAGCTGAGGATGACAATATTTACTAACTGAAGAATCTTTTCACATTACACATGGGATTTAATCTCTCTTTACAGCTAAATTTCAACCTTGTTTGAATGAATCCTTGCAATACACATACACACAGACACGCACATGCTCACTCACACACACAGACACACACACAAATGCCTGGTAAATACATACACATACCTCTCACTTGATCTGAAATAGCAATGAAGTCTTATAGTATTAAGCATGTTTCTTACCCATATAATGTGTTTAATATTAATTAGAAGCAGTTGTCAAAATAAATAAACTCTATTGGCGATGCCGCATGTCCTTAAAAAGATTATTCTTTTACACGGTTGTTTGGCTTAAAATCTCCAAGGGGATTACGTATGGTCATGAATGCACAGTTCATTCGAGCAGCCTTGCTCCTCCTGACTTTACACTTCTCCATCCGCAAAGTTATTTATAGAAACTAGCAGGCCAAATCAGCAAAATGTTCAGGAGTGAGAAAAAAGATCTGGAAACATTCAAGTCCTCATTTCGAATATATCCAGTAAATGTCCAAAGTATAAAATTTTGATTTTATGTAGCAGAAAAAAACCAGTAAAGCTCTAATTAAAGTCCAAGGGGAAAACGTGCTCACAGTTCTAAGTCTCATACTAGAGACTGGGTATTCAACTCATAACTTTGCAAAGGTAACCAGAAATATTACTAAATCTCTCCCCACTCCCATCGCACTAGACTAAGTTAAAAACAGTGTAGGGTCTGGGGATAGATGGATGTGCTTTTGTGTTTTTTAAATATATTTTTATTGATTTCAAAGAGAGGAAGGGAGAGGCATAGAGAGATAGAAACATCAATGATAAGAGAGAAACATTGATGGGCTGCCTCCTGCATGACCCCTCCTGCGGATTGAGCCCTCAATCTGGGCATGTGCCCTGATGGGTTCACTCCTGGTTCATAGGTTGATACTCAACCACTGAGCCACACCAGCTGCGTGATGGATAGGGTCTTAAATCCCAGACATTGATCGTCGATTTTCTCACCTCTAAATGGGATCAATATTCGCAACATATTTGGTATATTATAATGACATTTTAAATAAGTTAATGTTTGTACATCATGCAGGTCAAATAATATGAAGTGTCAGATATTATTATTCTTTCCTTTCTTGTTTTTGTCTCCTCTTTTCTCCCTTCCTAAATTCTCTGATTTCAAATAGTGTCAGGTTTTTAAGAATGGCAAGCTTTATATGTTTAATATTTGGTTGTTTTACCTGTCAACCTCTCCTTGCCCCTCCCTGGACTTCATGTTCCCTACCTGCACGTTTACAAACTCACACGGGGAATTCTCAGGGGGCTGTCCTCCAAGCACTTTGCACACGGTCTGGTGCAAACTAAGTAAATCAACCGTATTTAAATGTGTATTTCAAAGGTCCCGTTCTTTTCCTGTTGTTGTCAAATTCAGCTCTACTGAGAATGCAATGATATCCTGTATCGAACTGTCTTAGGTAGGGTTTTTAAGTGGGCAACAGCGCCCACTCCACTACTCCAAGACATTCTAAGGGACAGAGGCAGCTCAGGGAATTGTGGAGATGGCTGCAGAATGGGGCAGCTGCTTCTTCCACAAGAGGAAGCTGCCAAATCAGAAAGTCGCTGTCCCAGCTGCTGACACACACCTGCAGCCGTGATCTCCATGTGCAAAATGGGCGCCCCAGAGCCTGTCTTTGCCTTCCCATACACAGTGATGAGTAAGAGCCTCTCTGAATGGTGGAGCTTGAGTTACAACTGGAACTCTGCCTTCAGAGAGACTGGGGAATGTGATCAATGCAATTGCTAGTTTTACAGCACAGGAAGGCACAGCAGAATGGTATTGGGGAGGATTTAAAATGAGTCAATTTAAAATGACTTGTCTTGAACCTCTACATTATTTTTCTATTTGGTTTATTTTCATATACCATAGTTATTAAAGCTTCTATAAACTTTGCTAAATATGAGTCAATGTCCTTTAACATTACTGGTGAGAAAAAAATGGGCTACTTAGAGGTTCAATAATGTAATTACATTTAGGTCTATTTTGAAATTATATATCTTGAATATTTTTACCAGTAACTAAATTCAGCAATGTCATATTACCTTGTTCTCTAGATGGGACTCTGTATCATAGTGGTACGGATGAAATACAGAATGTTAAACACTGAGGAAGAGGTGGGTCATTGAATTATTGTTTTCAATTATCCTTTTCCATAGGTATTTGTTTAACCTCAGAAAAAGAGCTAGAATACTGTCGCTTCTAGCACCTTGGATTTTAAAATGCACCTGAAATTCCTTTCTATCCTGGGATAACTCAAAATATACTATAAGCAGGAACATCATCGAAGGAAGGATTGCTACAGTTTGCTACAGAGTAGGATGACTATTGAACAATAAAACTGAACAAAAAAACTGAAACTGGGGTAATGAAGAGGCAGCATAACTGAATGGGTAAGGAACACAGGCTCTAAAGCGCTACAGATCTTGTCTTGCACTGAGCTTCTCCGCTCTCAAATCCTGTGATCTTGGCTAAGAGACAACATCACAGACCCTCGCGTGATAAATGAGTATTAGCAGTGTGAGATATTATGGTTGTCTACACAGAAAACCCAAGAAACTTTATAGATAACAGTACTGCATTACATCAAGATATACCCACATTAAGACTTGCTTCAAAACTGTAATAATTAAGACAATGTGACAAGAAAAAAAACAAAATAGAAGAGAAGAGATACCTCAGGAGCAGTTTCATATGGATTTGGTTATTGACATCGACAGAGGTGTCAATACTGATCAGTTTTGGAGTATTAGGGTTCAGGAGTATTAGGACAACTGGTTATTCATACAGAAAAATGTGAAATTGGATCCCTACCTCAGACCATAAACAAAAAAAATCTCTATGTGCATTAAAGACCTACAATTAAAAATAAAACTTTAAGCATTTAGTAAAAAATATATATCTTTGTGGTTTTAGGTCAGAGGGGTTTTCTTAATAAGATGCAAAATATACACTTCATAAAGTAAAAAATGATATACTTATCAGCACCAAAATTAGTGACCTTTGCTTAATAAAGGACTAATAAACAAAGTGAAAAATAAGCTATATAATAAAAGCCTAATATGCTAAGTGCCCATTCATTCATTCGTCCGTTCAACCAATCAAAGCGTAATATGCTAATTAGATGCTAAAGCTGCTCAGCCGCTCGCTATGACATGCACTGACTACCAGGGGCCAGACAGTCAACTGGTCAACCAGTCATTATGATGTGCACTGACCACCAGGGGGCAGACGCTCCAGCTGGTAGGTTAGCTTGCTGCTGGGGTCCAGCTGATCTGGATTGAGCAAGATGGGCTGGACATGCCCTGAAGCCCTCCTGCAGTCCCTCCCCAGCTGTCCAATCTCTCTCATTCCTACCCGGCCCTGATAGTGCACCAGTGGGGTCCCTCAGCCTGGCCTGCACCCTCTTGCAATCCGGGACCCCTCGGGGGGATGTCAGAGAGCTGGTTTCAGCCCTATCCCACAGGCCAGGCTGAGGGACCCCAGGAATTCGTGCACCAGGCCTCTAGTAAGCTATAAACCGGGAAAGATTTTTGCACTATGTATAGCTGACAAATTATAGAAGCGTTTTTTCCTTTTGTTTTTAATATTAAGACATAATAACTCTCAGTCATGAAAAGATGAGAGTAAGATATTTTAATAGGCTTTTTACACTACTTAGGTCTCTAAAGGAATAATAACGGTGCCTTCCACAGCTATACTCTGAGTTCTTCCTGTTGCTTTAGTGTACAGTGTGCATTTTGATTTCACTCCCACCTGAGAGTTATTTTCTCTCCCGCCCACAGCAATGCTCACTGCTAATGGGCTAATTAACTAGGCAGGTTGCATCACTGCCACCTGAAGCCATTAGCATGTGGTATGAGTCAGGGATGCAGAACAGGGCTCCAGAGGAGGATGTTTTGAACAGAAAGAGCAACATCACAGTGACCTCAGAGGCAGTATTCTGGGTTCCAGAGTCCGGCTGGAGATATTTTGGAATTATAGAGTGACGGGAAGTAACAAAAGAGAAGTAAATAATCCAAGGTATATGGCAAAGGACTAGCAATGTCTTCTCTTAATAAAACATTCACTCATAGTGAAAATTCTGCTATAAAAGGTCCATGTGATAGTTACCTTGAGAACAAATGAAAATGGACCCTTTACTGACAAAGATGGGAACCAATGAGATACAGAATGTTCTCCACGTCGCCTCCATAATTTAGGAACTGAAGAAGTTACTTCAGCTCTTTATAGCACAGATTCCTCATCTTTAAAATGAGGCTGATGATAGTATACGCCTTAGTAGATTTTTGTAAAGATTAAGTGAGGTTATGAATGTAAATAGGCAGATCACATGCCTAACACATACTAAGTGCTCAGTAATATCATCATCATCATCATCAATCCCAGTGAGTTATGTACACCCTTTCTATCCTTAGAAAAACCTGAAAAAATTTTTAACACTAAATATAAAATATCCTATATAATAAAAGCCTAATATGCAAATCAACCAAATGGTGGAACAACCGGTCACTATGACATGCACTGACCACCAGGGGGCAGATGGTCAATGCAGGAGCTGCCCACAGGTCCCAGGCCAGCCAAGGTGGGTGCCAGCAGGGGAGGGGGGACATCGCCCCACAGATCGGCCCTGATCACTGTCCAGGCCTAGGGACCCTACCCAGGCATGAATTTTGTGCATCGGGCCTCTAGTAATTAAATAAAGTAGATTTAAATTTTTTTTTTCTGAAAACTTTCCCAAAGCACATTTTATTGCTTGAGTAAAAGAAAATGCCTCTTTACCAAATGTACTTTGAAATGTACCAGGAAGACAACCTACCGATTGGAATTAATGTGCTGTCTCTTTTTCCCCTAAGTTAGCTATCTCGTCTTCTGACAAGTTCTAAACCTTTCAGTGTTACAACAAGCTGAGACTCTCACAGTAAAATCTAAAACTGCAAACGTAAGAGGACATTGACAATTGGTTGTGTCTGTGTTAGAAGAAATGAAGGTAACACTACCTGATCATATTATCTCTAATTTTAAATTTACAGGTTCATGCATCATACACGTGAATATATTAGATGTTATGTTGTTAGTGTCCTGGGGGAAGGAAAGGTGTTTTTGCTTATTTTTGAGTTTCTGGCACCTAATTTTACATCTACCAGTTAGAAAGTTATCTGCTACTTGTTAAGGGAACAAAATAGTTTCTAAATGTTAACTAGTCATGACAGTTCTCACACAACTGTATGAACTATTAAATAAAAACCTCATGAACGCACCATGTCCCGAGTCTAAAAAAAACCTTAATAGGTTGTTTATTATCTTAGATTTTATTACCAAAAAGAGTAAGGCAAAATTGGGTAGAATAAAACTGAACATTCTATTTATAAAGTATTTCTTTTTCTTAAATTTTATTTTTCAATTATAGTTGACATACAATTTTATATTAATTTTGGGTGTACACCCCAGTGATTAGACATTATATAACTTACTAATTGATCATCCTGAGAAATCTCATACACATCAAATGAATGGCATAGACGGCGAAGATATTTGGAGTCCAGGAACGAATTGAGTCTGATAGGGCCCTGAACTAATCAGACAATCATTGTCTTTGAATTTTGTCCACTCTTGAGTCTTTATTATCTATTTCATTTGGAAGCATTGTCCTTCACTTCTTGCCCCTTGTCATACTCTAGTGTTGGACTAGAGTATAGAAATTTTTTATGGAGTTTTTTCTCTTGAAATCAACCTAATTCACTGATATTTGAAATACAATCTGAAGTTGAACAAAAAAAACAGTTCTCTTAGGCAGACCATCATAGACTTTTATGAATAATGCAATTAGTCCAAATTGATCTGTAACATTTGACTAATTTATTGTTGAAAGCATTACATAGGTCCTCCTTTTTCCCACATTAACCTCTTCCAGCCCACTCTCACCACTCGGCAGGCCCTCAGCACCCATTGTCTGTGTCCATGGGCTATGCATATCATGTGTAGTCTTAAAGTGGCAGAGACAATTCATTTTATATGACACACATGATGAAGTCATTAGGATATTTTCAGCTGCTAGTAACAGGAAAAACAACTGAAATTGGCTTGAGAAATAAGGACATCTATTAGCTCACATAGTAGAATATATTTCTGTGTTGCTTAATTTCACAGCTCAGTGATGTAAACAAGTATCCAGGTCTGCCATCTACAGTGTCAGTATGAATTTTCTTGTTACTTTCAGTGGGAAAGACAGAAAACTTAGTTTCCCTTCCCATCGTTTTCTCTTAAGAGTCTAACTTCAGCCCTAGCTGGTTTGGCTCAGTGATTAGAGCATCGGCACACAGACCAAAGGGCTCAGGTTCGATTCCTGGTCAAGAGCATATACCTGGATCCCAGCCTGAGCCGGGGCATGTGCAGGAGGCAACCAGTCGATGTGTCTCTCTCACATGGATGTTTCTCTCCCTCTCTCTCCTCCCTCGATCCCTCCCTTCCACTTTCTGTAAAAACCAATGGGAAAAATATCCTCAGGTAAGGATTAACAAAACAACAACAAAAAAGAGTCTATATGACTTCATTTTCAGATGATCCTGGTAAGCTTCTCCTTGCTTGTCATTGACTGAAATTGTTCTGGGCCTGGCCACTATCGAAACTTTATTTACAGGTGGGTGGTGGTTGGGGGTGGGATTATTATGGTCAGTTTAGGTTAATTGGTTGAGGTGGGACAGATGTTGGTGAGTAAACAACAATATCCAATACATATAGTAGATTTGGGATTTTATTTTAATCTTTAAGTTATTTTATTTTATTTCATTTTATTGGCTAGGCCCTCAACTCTTCAACATTGAAATAAAGATCTTAACCAACTACATCTGTGACACAATAAGAGCTTTGAAAAGGTTCTATTATAGTGACCTCAACATTTTTCCACCCCAGGCACACCTGAAACAATAGTAATTTAACAACGTAAGAGATCATGGGACCACTCATCTATTTATACTGTTTTGGTGATCTCAACCAATCTAATGATAGATATATGAGCTATTAATTGATGACGCTTAAATTTTCATCTCTAGCATGTATCTTTTCTGATACCCAAATCTTATTAAAGAGCTTAGTAACATCTTCACTTAAGTAACTGATATCTCAAACTTTGAATATTTGTAACTAAACTCTTGCTCTTCCCTCCAAGTTGTTACCATACAAAATCATTCCTGTCTCTATAAATGTCCTTCTAGGACAAATTCTGAGGATCGGATCATATCTCAAGCCTGGTCTGTGTGCTTTAACCTCAGACTTCATCAGAGTACTTACTGGCTTGGGACAGTAGGCACCTATTCATGTGTTAATGAAGAGGTGCTTCAACTCACTATTGTTGATCTTTGAGTTTTCAATTCCTGGGGAACTCTTGGAGAGTAAGAATTCCTAGCAGAACAGGATTTATGTATTGCAGGATTTTACAAAAACAGCAAATTCACAGAACCCTACATTCCTCATTCAATTTCAGTTATTCTTTCTGAGTTCTGAAGATGGCAGGAGGATAGTTTACTTCCCAAGTATCAAAAAGAAAAATGTTTTCATTCTGCTCACTGGGAATCTGCCTTTGTTTCAAGAAGGGAGAGATTCCACATCATGTTGTGGGACATTTATAACATTGATGGAAGAAAAAGTATCACTGAGTAACAAGATATTTCACAAATTTGAATTTAGAAATACAACCTCTAGAAGTCATGAAGCTCTTAATTGCTTTGAAACAATTTGACAGCAGCCAGAACAGGGTAGATCTACCTAAGACCATTAAATGTGCTCATCTTATTTTCTTTCTGTCATTTATGCTCTACTTACTCTAAATATCTTTAAATTATTCATTATACTTCAGAGAAACTATTCAAAAGAAATATCTTTGCATATCACTCATAGAAGCAAAAGCAGCCCCACCATTCCCAACGTTATCAGTGACCCTTCAGAAGCCCCCACCCATCTAACAGCCTTCCTCTCTGCCATGGACCCTGCCACCAATTTGGGCAACTTTTATATTATTATTATTATTATTATTATTATTATTATTATTACTAGGGGCCCGGTGCACGAAATTCGTGCACTGAGGGTCGGGGGTCCCTCAGCCCAACCTGCCCCCTCTCACATACTGGGAGCCCTCAGGGGATGTCCTACTGACGGCTTAGGCCCACGCCCCACAGGGAGCGTACCTAAGCCGAAGTCTGGCCTCCCTTTGTGGGAGGCAACTGGGCTGGTCAGGGGAAGGCACCACCCCCATCACCCCACTGCTGTAGCCACTGTCAGTCACCGCAGCCACCAAGGTGTTTTCATCAACACGGACCCAGTCCCTTCACCAAGAAAAAAATGACAACTTTCTTTAGGCATTTTCAAGATGTGTCTTTCATAGGATATGGATTTCTTTCTTTATTTTTTATCCTCACCTGAGGGTATGTTTCCATTGACTTTTAGAGAATGTGGAAGAGAAAGGGAAAGACAGAGAGAAACACTTTGATTGGTTGCCTCCTGCATGAGCCCTGATCTGGGCCCCGGCCAGGGAGGAGCCTGCAACCTAAGTACATGCCTTTGATCAGAATCAAACCCAGACCCTGCTGTCTGCAGGCTGAGGCATTATCCACTGAGTCAAACCGGCTAGGGCAGGATATGACATTTCTTAGCCTTCCAGCAGCAGACCTTCATTTTTTTCTCCAGAAGTGTGGTAGAAAAACCCTAGATCACCTTTTTGGATTCTTATTACCCAAGTTACTAAGAATATTACCAATGGCATACAGGAAGCTTAGCCAATGTGCAGTCAGAAAAGGTGTTTCCTCTATAGTTCACACCAATGGAGGGCTGGGCCCTGCCCAGGCCTAAAGCCTCTGGCCAAAGCTTTAGGCCTGGGCAGGCCTCTCCAGCTCCCTCTGATCACTGGCTCAGCCCCTGCCCAGGCTGCCCAGACCGAAAGCCTCTTGGGCAGGAGCAGACCCCCAGCTCCCTGCCCAGGTGATCAATCGCAGGGGGTCCACTGGTGTACCAGGCCAAAAGCCTCCGGCGGGGGCTTTTGGCCTGGTGCCGGAGCGGACACCCAGCTCCCAGCTTTCGATGGCAGGGGAGCTGGCCCCACTTTCGATGGCAGGGAGTCCGCTCGCCACACCCACCATCCAATCAGAGTGAGGAGCTGGGTGTCCGCCACGCCCACCATCCATCGAAAGCCAGGAGCTGGGTGTCTGCTCCGGCTCCAGGCCAAAAGCCTCCGGCGGAGCCTTTTGGTCTGGTGCCAGAGCGGACCCCAGCTCCCTGAAATCCGTCGCAGGGGGTCAGCTCAGGGCACCTATGTATGCAAATTAACCGCCATCTTGGTCGGGTTTATTTGCATACTCGCTCTGATTGTATGGTGGGTGTGGCTTGGCTGAGGGGTGTGGCTGGTGGGCATGGCTTGGCGTATCGAAGGTACGGTCAATTTGCATATTACTGTTTTATTAGGTAGGATTATTATTTTAATTCTCACCCAAGGATATTTTTCCATTGATTTTTATTTTTATTTTTAGAGAGAGTGGAAGAGAGAGGGAAAGACAGAGAGAAATATTGATGTGAGAGAAACACATTTATTGGTTGCCTCCTGCAATAGCCCTGACCAGGGCCCGGTCCAGGGAGGAGCCTGCAACCAAGATACGTGCCCTTGACCGGAATCAAACCCAGGACCCTTCGGTTGGTAGGCCGACGATCTATCCACTGAGCCAAACCGGCTAGGGCTGGGCAACTTTTATATCCATGTAGGAAATTTATCATGCAGACATCTCAGTTCCCGGATCTTATCTGTAAATTGAGAGTCCTCACAAAGCCAAATAAATTAATAAAATTAATGCATTAGAAAGCAAACAGAAAAATAGAACTAATAAATAAAATCAGAGCTTTTTCTTCCAAAAAGACAATAAAGAAAATAATTAGCTAAGATTAATAAAGGAAAAGACATAAAATAAAAAGTACAACTTCTTGAAAGTTTTCAATGAAAAACAAGTAAAACCACAGATAGGCATACAGTTGGAAGATCATAATAAAGTATCATGAATAGCTTTGGCCAACAAATTGGAAGATCTAAATGAAATTGCTGATTTTATACAAATATACATTTTAAAAATTGACTCAAGAATAAATAGAAAACCTGAGTAGACCAATTATCAGTGAAAAATTTGAAAAACTTACCAAACATCCACCTTAAAAATATGTGCCCTCTCCAAAGAACGGATGACTCCGGTGTTATTTAAATTATTGCTGCATATACAAAGATGAAAACCTTTCCAATTCATTCTAGAAAACTAGCATGCTCTTATACCAAATCTGGTATAGGTCACACAAAAATAAAGTGTAGATCAATTTCATTTATGAATATGGTGCTTTCTTAAACAATAAAATTTTGGTCGAATTTCCATGCCAAAACAATCCCAGTTTTCTTTCTCTTTTTTTTGTAAATCCTCTGTTCCCATGTTGGGGTATGAAAGAAGGTTAAGCAGCAATTAGAATTTGGAACATTAGGAAAGGAGGCCAAGGCAGAACCTAAAATGTAGCTGTAAATAAATTCTGAGGGGTTTACCAATGACTTGGAAATGATCACAGCCAGGCTTAAAAAAAAAAAAAAAAAAAAAAAAGGTGTTTTGTGATTTATTAGCTCATAAAACAAATACTGATGATTGAAAGTTCATTTAGATTCTAGAGATTGCACCCTAGAGATCCAGATCTTTTGGAAATAATACTCTCTACTTTAACTCTACAGTTTCCATACAATGGAATTAAATGTCTGATTCTTAGTCTTAGGGACAGCACATCACAGTGGTCAAGTCAGTGACTGCCTCTTAGCTTTATCTAATACAACTTATTTTTTCTGGATCATGCTCAGAAAATTTGATCCAAGGGGGAGTGGATAGCAATATAAACACAAAAGTACTTCCTAATAGCTGATTACAAAGTGAAAGAGGAAGATTGTCAAATTGAAGTGGGAAAGCATTAGAAATCAGACACACCTCCCCTCCCCACAACACACACAACATCAAACCATGCCATGGCTAAGATGTCCTGAACAGATTTTAGAAGCCCACTAGGTTGCTGCAACAAATTCTCCCACCCTATGTGCTCTCTTGCAACATAACCTTGTCACTCCCCCATCAACAACTGGAGTCTATTTTCCTCCTCTTAAATCTGGGCTGACCCTATGTCTTATTACTTGATAAACTTTTACTTTAAACATTAATTTATAGAAGAGTTGCGAACATAATACAGTGGGTTCCTGTCTACCCTTCACCCAGCTTTTCACAATGCTAACATCTTACATAACCAGGATACATTTCTCTGATCTGTTTTGAACAATAGAATTCAATGGTGGTATGTAATTTCCTAGACTGAGTTTGGAATGCTCTTCCTTAGAGTCCAACTTCCATAAAGTTAAAAGCCATGGCAACCACATAAGAGACCCATTAGTGAAGAGCCAAGCCCCCCAGCTGACAATCACAGATGAGCTCCCCGCTGCAGCGAGCACCAATGGCTAGCAATGCCAGTGAGGCTATTTCAGCCCTTCCAGCCACCCCAGCACCCCAGCTGACACCCCAGAATGTGGGGCAACCACCTGGTCAACCCATAGAATTGTGAGAAATAATAGTACATTGTTGTTGCGTTAAGCCACTAAGTTTTGAGGTAGTTGCTATGCACCAATACATAACTGAAACACCAACTCTAACTAGTTTGACACTTGTGCTGTGCTCTAAGTAAAATTAACCCAGACAAGAAAGAAGAGGAAAGGATACAAAAAGAAGCTGAGATAAGCAGCATTCTATCCCTCTAATTTAAGAATGCTGGTCTCTTTTAGTATCAGACTAAATATAAAGCAAAGGTGTTTTTAAGTGATAAACCTCAGCTTTTGTAATGGGGACTTCAAAGATCAATATGACTAGCAGAAAAAGGCTGAAAAGAAGCCTTTGAAATTCATATTTGAATTAAATAAAATGCACATGCTTGCCTCTCCAAAAATATTTTTAAAAGAATCTGCGACAACTGAACTGCTTTGGTTAGTATAGTATAAATCCTGACAGAGTGTATCTTTTTTTGTAATGCAAGTGCCCGACTTACGCTTTGATTGCCCAGGCGTCCACTTCAAGGATGGCTATCGCCATAAACACACAGGAGCCAGGCCAGCTGCCCTGCCTGAGGCTCCTTTGTTTTAGAGATCTTGGTTGATTTCAATAACTGACCATTTGGGCCACCTGTTTTTTGCTTCTCATGCTTCAAATCCCCACTCTTATGTTTTTATATTCACCAATAAAGAGTAAGCCTTTGAAATCGTAGGTCCCCACCCTCTGCTTCAATAAAAGCAGAACCTCAAGCCCATTCTTTTACCTCTCTCTCTCTTCCTCCCCCTCCCTCTCTCCCCCCTCCAACCCCCTCCATGACCTCCCTATGTGGCCCCAAGGTGTGCGCAATTTCCAGGGCCTATAAGTATTAAGGCTGTATCTTTTCCAAGTTTCCTGATGGTTATTGCTAAAGGACATCTTACAATGATAATAAGAACTGCAAGGGCCTGTCTAGCCACAACATTAGTACTGATAGGTCCAGGCCGAGACCAGCACAAAACAGTCACACATTCCTCTAAGCTTAGCTGTGAAACCAAATGGCAAATAAACATGATCCTTTGTGAACTTTTTTTCAATTACCTAGATTAGAAGCCAGCAAACTTTTTATTGTCAAGAGTCAGAGAGTTTAAAGGGTATACAGGCCAACAGGCAAAATCAAGGCTATTCTATAGAAACTTATATAACAAGAGAGATACTTTGTATTGATGAAATTAAAAGTATTTTAATAATAATTGAGTATAATAACAAGAGAGATACTTTGTATTGATGAAATTAAAAGTATTTTAATAATAATTGAGTATACTTTTTTTTTTAATGTAGGTCAACTAATGAGAAAAGTAAAATTCTCTTTCGTGGGGCCAATGGTACTTGCATTTAAACCCCAACTAAGAAAAATTGGGGTTCAAATGCAAATACCATTCTCAGCTCATGATCATATAAAAACTTGTTGGGAGAGGCAACTTTGCCGTGGGCCCTGAACATTCCTGCACATCCTTTTTTGGAATGGCCAGAATGCAAGGCTTAACTCTCTTTCCCCGGGCCATTCTCAGGATTGTGTTTGCAGGAAGCAACCTTAAGGGATGAGGTACCTCTTCCCCAGACAAAGAGTATATTCTATAAAAGTGGTAGATTCCTCCCTGCTGGCATGGCTCAGTGGTTGAGTATTGACCTATGAACCAGGAGGTCATGGTTTGATTCCCACTCAGGGCACATGACTAGGTTGCAGGCCCAATCCCAAGTGGGGAATGTTCAGGAGGCAGCCAGTCAATGAGTCTCTCTCATCATTGATGTTTCTATCTCTCTCTCCCTCTCCCTCCCTCTCTGGGAAAAAAAAAAAATTTCAACTGGCTTAAAAAACAAGAAAAAGTGGTAGATTCCGCATGACCAGTGTTCCTTTTCTGTAATGAAACTCAATGTGTCTGCAGGCATCTATCATGGGCTCTTTGCATTGCCCCTGAGGGACTTGAGGGGCATGGGAAACTGACACAAATGAACATTAAGATCTGCCTACTGTTTTTACTGTGTGTCATCATATTCTTTATTTCTGCTCCAGGAGTCTCATGTCTTCTGCCATTACCCATGATAACTTGTTAGCTTGAAAGTAGGGTAAGGTCTCAGGCCCCTCACAGTTCTTGCCATGAACTTATAATATAAGAGCTAAAGGATCCAGCACTACTTTAATTTTTTTTCAGATCGTAACAAATGATGCTATAGGTCCAATCTTTTATTTTCCTTTGTTCTGTGTCTCCATAGCCATTGCCATGATTCAGTGAGAAAGAATTTTATTATCCCGTCAGCATTGTTTGTACTCTATTTGCTCAATTCTGCTTGTAAATTGGCCAGTTTTTTCCCCCTGAGGTCATATCTTCCTTACTACAACCTGCTCATGCTACCAATATTCTACTTGAAATATCTTTCTGCATTACTGTACTACCGGAGTTTTAAAAAATGTGACAGAGTTAGCTGAATCAGACAAATTCATATTCCATGGAAAACGATGCCAGATCAGCATTAAAATCTTTGTGCATAAAAGGTTATTTTACTAAATTTTTAAAACAATTTTAGGCACACTAGATCAGTTATCCTCCTTTCTCAAACTTAATTTTTGTGTTATTTTTCTCCCCAAAGACTATTTACTAAAATCTAATGGATCAGTTTGGGAAAAAAAAGCTAAGATTCATAACCAGGCATTTGTACAATTTCATCAGTGTACAATATACAATGCACAATGATGAAATTCTAGGAAATAAAGACAGCAGAAACCTTGCTGTTTCTCAAATGGCCACACCTTGGTTGTCTTAATGCTGAAAAGAATGCTATTTATTTATTTATATGAATGACTCATCATTGCGGAACTTCTGTTATTCTCTGTCCATTTTTGTTTCCTCTTGTTGTTTTTAATTTCTAGTGTCTAAAAACTAGGTAATAAATCAAAATGGCAAGAGGCCCTCCTACCAGGAATCCTTTTTTGTTTTTAAACGACAGTGAAACATTGACATTCCAGTCACTTAGCTATAATAACATAACACATCCACCCCCTGAATTGCCCATGTTGCTCCCCCTGAAGTGCTTCCCACCGTGGCACAGCTCAGCCTGCCAAGGTACAGAAATATGAAACTCAGTTCACATTTCATTCCTCCCCTCTGTTCAGAATTCCCTTCAGATCCTTAAAAGCAAGAAACCTGCCAAGCTGATCCCATTCTAACACCTTAAAAAAAAAAAAAAAAAAGCAAGTAGACTCTATATTTAGAGGGCATTTGAGATTTGAAATCATCACCCTAAATCACCAGTATAGCTTTTCCTCTTGGGTCCCTTTAACTATATAGTAGGGCATTTTCAAGAGCTGCACAAGGCATGTAAGACAAAGCAGAGAGAATGTGGTATTTAGAGGGTAAAGAGCAGATTCATGTGAAGGTAGAACCAATCAATGAAATAGTCAAGCAGGACAATGCTTCACCTTTATAGAAATCAGTGTTAGATCAAGCAAATCTCTTTCCAGACCCACATTATAGGACACAATTTAGAGAGAACAAAACCAGCTGAGTTTAGGGGATGGAGATTTTGTAATCTGATCTTGCCTTTGGCTCACATCAAACATTGTGCTCCCTTTAGTGCATTTCACTGGAACCAAGCAAGGCTCTATTCCTGAGGCTATTTTATTTCTACTTGATGACAGTAGCCACTGAGAGGAGCTGGTGGTGATTTGTGCATCAGTGAGCTCACTCTGAATTCTTGAACTCCTGATTTTCTATCATCTTATTTACATAGAAAATCCAGTTGGAGAGAAATATAGTGCATGCCTCTTTATCTAGAGTCAAAATACTCAGAAAAGCAGGACAAATGGACTGGGATAGACAATGACAACATTATTTAGAATGATGACCATGGAGCACAACCAGAGGACCTAAAATTTCTCTTATCCCCGAAAAAGTAAGTTGCAAGCATTGAATTTTAGTGTGAAGAGCAGATTTAATATTTTCAAATTATTTGAAAATTGGTCATTTGTTCACTTAGTCAACAAATATTTATTCTTATTTCATTGAGGGGCAATGGACAAAATTATTCAAAAAGTAGAATCAAGATCAAGATCCTTATAGGAGCTAAGCAGATAGAAGACACAGAAGGAACTTGAACCATGAGCCTGACTGAAGTGGGTTGCAGACCTGTTTGCATTTTTTTCTTAGCATAGTCATCCTCAAAGATGTTGAGTGATTTCCAAGTTCAATTGCTCATCTTATTCCATTCATCATGAATGATTCCCTAACCATCAACATCTAATAAAACCCAACATTCCTTTAACATACATTTTACTATAGAAGATACCCACTTTATATTTGTTGAATTGAGTACACGAGGATATGAAATATTTTTCATTGTACATTTTTCAGTTAAGAAATTTCAAGAAATCATCAATGTAATACCAGGACTTTTCAGTCTTACATTTCAAGAGATAGTATCTGTGGCTAAGTGAATAAAGTACAGAGATTTTTTTATAAGAGATTACATCAGCTAGAATGACCTTTAGAGCTCATTTGATCAAGTAGAATGATATTTCAAAGTCATGGCCAGATTATCAGACAATGACATGCAATATATCTGGAATTTAATCAGTTGTTTTAATATCTCTAAGAGATGCATTTGTAAAATACAGCAAGTATATGAGACAAATACACATCAAAGTCAAAGAGCTTTAGAGTTCAATTGAAAAGATCTCTAAGTATCTTAAAACTTATGGCACATATTTGTTGACACCCCTGCCATAGAAAGGAGGGGTCTATATCCCCACCTCTTCAATATGGATGGGACTGGAGACTCTTCAACCAATCAAGTGTCAGTGAACCCTATGTGACTTCCAAGCTTAGGTCACAAAAGGCCACACAGCTTCCACCTTGTTTACAGGAACACTTGGCTCTTACATAACCCTGAGAGGTTATGTAAGTCTGACTACCCTTGAGTCACACAGCCAGGGAGGCAACATGTATGTACTCCAGCTGATGGTCCCTGCTCTAAGCCCAGGCTTCCAACCATTGCCCTAAAATTCAAAACAAGAGAGGGAAACCACCTTCAGACCATTTTCTTATGTCTCAGTATTGTGGGCCAGGAATGCTGCAGGGTTTGGTTGGAGTATCCTTCTGTTCCATGTAGTGTTAGCAGAGGTCATGTGATAGAACAGAAGAATGAACCAGCTGATGATTCCTGCCCAAATTCATAACCCACAAAATTGTGAGATATAATTTTTAAAAAATTTTAAGACACTGAGTTTTGGAGTAGTTTATTATGTAGCAATGTGTAGCTGGAACAAGACTCCTCTGTCAGCACTTTCTGAAAGAAGAGAAAATATATATTGAGAATACTTTATGTAGCTGCTGAACGGGGGTCTCATACTCTGTGAGTAGGTATTAGCATTGGGTAATGTATAACCCAAACACAGGAACATGGGCCATGAAAGCCATCAGACCACCCTATTTGGAGAATGAGAATATATGTCAAAACATGTCCCATCAATGTCATCAACAAGAATTCAATCAGTGCTTCAGCAGAAATCTTCCACTCTTAAAAATTTCAACTGGCACCCTGCTTAATAATGAAGACTCTCTATATCCATTTAGAAACTTAAAGGGACCATAGCTTTTTCCAAGATGCCCAAGTAATCTAATAACAGATTGGGTAGCCTTATGTTTTCCAGTTTAAGTTAACATAATATTTGGGATATATACAGTAGTTGCTATAATGTAGGGTCTAGAAGCTTTTGTATAGTTAATTTATTTACATAAAGGAATGTAGAATTTTTAAAAACAGGGGAAAAAAGAGTAAGACAATGAAATAGACTCCTAATCAAATCTGAAATGAAAATAAATTCTAGAAACCCTTCAGAAGTTCTTCCTTTGTGAAAATGTGACAACATGCAATGTGTATACAAAGGATTCTCTGTAAGAGGCACCACTTGCAGCAAATGAATTTTATTTATGTAAATGCCTCTCATGACACTCTTAGTAATTTCGTAATCCAAAAGGTAAATGCTCTATAAAGCATTTTAAAGTACATTTTCTACCTCTCTATCATGAAAAAGTAATTTGAACTAGTTCCAGGCAGCAAATGAAAAGCAGCTGTGCTCTGTTCCTTTGCTGCTTCCTTATACTGTCCTCCTGTCTAATGGATCCCAGTGCCCAGATGTGAGAGCTGCTGTCTCTTCAAAACTTTAAGGAATGTGGAGGATTAATTCCCTGTGCTTCTGATGCCTGTCAGAAACTTTCAGTAGGCAAGTACAGAACTTTGAATGAGTCAGAGAATCTTTACATAATAAGACAACCAAAGTTAAAAGGTATAAAGCAGCTTTAAAAAACACACAAATATAAAAATAAAAGATCCTGCTCTAGCCGATTTGGCTCAGTGGATAGAGCATCAGCCTGCAGACTGAAGGGTCCTGGGTTCAATTCCAGTCAAGGGCACATGCCCAGGTTGTGGGCTCAATCCCCAGTAAGGGACATGCAGGAGGCAGCCAATCAATGATTCTCTCTCATCATTGATGTTTCTCTCTCTCCCTCTCTCTTCATCTCTGAAGTCAATTAAAAAAATAAAAGGTCCTGTTTAATGTTTAAGTATGGACTATAGTCTGGTGCTACAAGTAGGTGGAAATAATCCCCAGTTTCACAAATGATTCATAAATTTGCATTGGTTTGACTTGCTTTTACTTATTATACCTGCTCAATTCATGATTCCTCCATTTGAAAATATATTCTTTTCTCCATGGAATAGTGAGGGAATGAGGCCAGTTATAGTAAGTAGCCTAATTCTTCCCTTGTCTGTTACCATCTTTCCCGTCACACACACACACACACACATAAACACACACACACACACACACACACACACACACACACACACACCATTCTAATTGGCCCTTGTGGCAGTGAGTAATTGCTCCAGAAATGGGGCTTCGGGGGGAAGGGTGGGTTGGGACTTTCATTACCAGACTTGGGGCTGGACAGGGAATGGGAGTGGGCCAGTCTGGCAAAGGAACAAGTAGGTTGATCAGAGTGGGATGCAGGTGGCCTGAATCCTCCAGGGTTCTGTGAGCTGTGGCACTGCCAAAAAGAAGATAGATGTAGAGAGCACCAGCTGAGACAGTCTGATGGGGAAGGGGAGAGTCGGGGACCGGCCAAGCCTGTGCAGACAACATGGACATTTATATAACACTTTACAATTTATGAATTATTTTTGTCTTCACTACACCATTCATGCTTAAGCAGATGAATTATCTAGGAGGCAGATATTATTCCCAGATAACATAATTATCCCCATTTATTTTCATAAATGAAGAAATTGAGGCTTTCGTAAGATCACAATATTACTAAGGCTAGAGCTATAACTCAAACCTACATCACTCTGTGCCTCTTAAGCCTGTATTATTTAGAAGATTAGCACCAAATAAATCTACCCAGACAGCTGTGGATGGAAACACAGTGCAGTAATGCAGGCCTTCCAATCTGTCTGGAGCTGAGATTGCGATGCAAGTGGGTGGTGAGAGGTCTGGCTGGGCTTGTAAGCTGTTTTCAAGAAAAAAAAAGTTTAATATGTTTTTAATGAGTTCAGAGAGAGGAAGGGAGAAGGAGACATAGAAACATCAATGAGAGAGAATCATCGATTGGCTGACTTCTGGGGATCGAGCCCACAATCCGCGCATGTGCCCTGACCGGGAATAGAACTGTGACCTCCTGGTTGATGGGTCAATGCTCAACCACTGAGCAACACCAGCCGAGCTGTTTTCAAGAAATTTTAATTAATCCTTAAGAGAATGGGAAGAACATGTTCAAGTTTATGTTTTAAAACGGGAATCAACAAACCAGGGCTCATAGGCCAAATCTGGTACACTGCCTATTTTGTAACATTATTGAATTACATCTGTGCCCATTTATTTACATGTTGTTCATGGCTGAGTTAAATCTGAATAGCTACATCAGAAACCATAGGGCTTGCAAAGCCTAAAATAATTACTACCTGGCCTTTTATAGAAAATGCTGACCGACCTCTCTTTTAGAAAGATCTCTCTGGCTGTGATGATTAGAAGGAACCAAGAGAAGAGGCACTAGGCCCAACCAGGAGGCTCCCTCACAAGTCTTAGTGAGAGATGACAAGAGTCTAAAGTTAATTTTGGGCAATGGAGACAAGAGACAGTGCCCAGATTTAAAATACTGGGGTGAAGACTTGAAAGATTTGGAGACACGTTATGTGAGGTTGAGGAGGTAAAAAGATAAGAATGATTCCAATGACAGCATGAGATTTTTTAAAGTGATAATTGAAGGCACAGGATTCGATGCTTCACTTAGGAAGAGAATAAAGCCTGAGAAAAGAGGCGTAGGAGAAAGATCCTTTTAAAACATAGATGGATAAAGGCGGGCAAACAAAGAGAAGCACTCAGAGAAGATGTAGAAGCTCCCGGACAGGTGAGAGGACCTCCAAAGGGTGGTCATGTCAAAGACACCACTGGATGGAGGTGAAGACGCCAAACTTGCCATTGGATTTGTGAAGAAGGAGCAGTTTCTGTGTATAGGCAACAAGCAATATTAGACTCCAGTGGCACCACCAGGAAGCAGGGCGTGAGCTGTGCCCTCTCTCTCTCTCTCTCTCTCTCTCTCTCTCTCTCCTTTTTTTTAAAAAAAATTTTCTTTTTGTTAATCCTCACCTGAGGAGATTTTTTTTCATTGGCTTTTAGAGAAAGTGGAAGGGAGGGGGAGAGACAGAGAGAGAGAAACATTGATGTGAGAGAGACATATGGATTGGTTACTTCCTGCACATGCCCAACCAGGGCCGGGGATCAAGCTGGCAACCGCAACCAAGGAGCATGGCTCTTGACTGGAATTAACCCAGGACCCTTCAGTCCCTGGGCTGATGCCCTATCCATTGAGCCAAATCAGCTAGGGCTGCGCCTTCCTTTTGGAGGTAAAGAAGGCCAGACTTATGAAGCATTTCAACAAAGAAAATAGAGAGGGGAAAATAGGATCGTAGAAGATGATACCAAAATAACATCTTGTCACTTTGATTTCCTTAGAAGAAAAATGCCACTTAACTATAAAAAACAAAGTATAGAACAAAGGTCTTTGGATGACTTGGGTTAGAGTTCCACTAACTTATCTCCTGGCACAACCCAACAACCACACAGAAGGGCAGAATATGCATAATACAGCACAGTGCATTTAATATCCAAGAAAGTTAGAAGCTGAAAAAAAAAATCTGTGCTTTTACAGCATCCTTACGTAAGGGCCATTATACAAACTCTTCTCAGCACATATGTGGTAGCATTCTGGGAGCCTGCCCATTTGCCTGGTGAAGCACTTTCTGGAGAGGTGAGGTCATAGAGTTCTAACACCATTTTATTCATTGTTCCAGTTCTAATATGTGCTGTGTCAACCCATCAGGGCTCTCATAAGTAGAGTCATTTTCTTTTTACATTACAGGTTGATTTTCTATGTCCTCTCTGCTTTTTTCTTTCTCCCAATATGGCAGCTGGCAAAAAGAAATATAAAAAATGATGAAGGACCAAATATATGAAGAATGTAATCTGATATTTGTAAGTTTTGTCCTTGTTTATCTAAGTGTGGCTCTGCAAGGTGGTGTGTCTGGAGCCCGTCTATTTTCAAGTCCTTTATATGAGATGTTTTCTCCTGAAAAAGAGTAATAATTGCTATTTCTCCTGCAAACTAGCACTCTCTAAAAGCCCAGATTAGCTTTCATCTTAAGACAATGCTGCTTGTACTAAGTTGTACATAAGAATATATTTCAGGCCTGTAGCCTGGGTTCAGAAGTATGGAATGGAGCACTTAGAAGGTGTGGAGGTTGGAGCACTTAGAAGGTATGGCAGGTGAAAGGTGGGGCAGTGAGGATCCAGGATCCAGTTTAGCATCCTAGAAGTACAGTTAGGGGCCAAGAGGATATAGAATGACTAAACATGGAGAACTGAGGCCATGGGCAATAAATGGTAGATGATACAGGAGTCAATACCTACACCCTGAGCAATGGATGTTCTAGACATTAGTCATGAGGTTGAGGGGCCTGAGCAATGGTGAGAGCTACTGGTCAACCAGATCTCACAAATGTTTTATTTAACCTTGCACAATCACTCTAGGTAAATCTTTTCCCTGTGTGTTGAGAGGGGGGAACTAAATGTCAGGAAAGTTAAGTGAATTGCCTGGTCATGCATTTAAGATAGTGACTTAGACCTGACATAATCCAAGTCCATGCATGTGTACTCAAGAGCCTGAATGTTTTCCAACTTCACCAAGACTGACAGGGAACAGAACTAAGTTCTTCACAGGCAGAATCCTGTCCAAACCAGTTCTAGAGCTTGCAGTGTTTCTCAAAACATGATCTGTGAGCCCCTTCAATAAGAATCACTCTAGCAGCTTGTAAAAAACATTAACTTCTGGGACTCGTTTGTAGGTAATCTGATTCAGAAGATCTGGAGTGGATTTCAAGAATTTTAATTTTTCTTGGAACTCTTGATCCAGGTTGGCCAATGACAATGCTCCATTATCCTGGCCACTCAATTGAATTATGGTTGACATAAGACCTAGGCAGGGCTGATGGGTGTCTTCTCTAGGGTTAATATATGTACATTTAAAGAACACAATATTCTTTCCATGGATAGTGCTAAGCTTTGAGGTTGTGAGCTGGGTTGCCTGGGTTTATCTTGTCCACCACGTAGAAGGAGCTTCCCTAAAGAAGGCTGCAAGTAAGAAATAAGCTCTTGAGCCCTTGAATGCACTTATGTCTGAAATCTTCCTTGAATCTCCTTGTTTTTTGAGCCCATGCTCTTCTTTCTTTCTTTTTACTTTTTTCATAAACTAGTTTGAGTTGGGTATCTGCCACTTGCAACTAGGTGGCCTAGCTAGACTTTATGTGAAGCAGACCAGAGGTTTACGTTAATGCAGTATGAGTCATCAGGGTAATGGGACTGAAATCAATATGTCAGCTGTGGCTGCAATTCTCATCTGAGGCTTATAGTCGTCTTTCAAGCTCACTACTTGTTGGGAGAATTAATTTCCTTGTGGCTGTATGACTGAAGGTGACTGAAGTTTTGTTTTGTTTGCTAGCTAGTGGCCAGGGACCATTCTCAATTCCTTACCACATGTCCACATGGCAGTTACCACATGACTGCTTTCATCCAAGAACCCAAGACCAGTCTCTTAATTCCTCTGTCTCTGACCTACATGTGGTTTGCTTGTACTTCTTGATCCTCAAGTTTTCTTTAGCTGACATTGTCCACTTGCACGACTTCAATTACCACGATAATTCAAAAATCAATCTCTCCACCTACATCGCTCTTTTGTGGTTTTGATTCTTTGGTTGTGATTTAAATGTCTCCTGGACTTTTCCACTTGGGTGACCCAGGCACTTCAAATTGAATCGACACAAAAGTGCATTAATGATATTTTCCCTTCAGATACAATTAATCTCTTGTTTTCCTTATTCTCTGTGAAAGGTCCTGCCGTTCTCCCAGTTCCCAGTTCTCCTTGCCACCTCCCTTTCCACCACAATCCCTATTCTCTATCACCACATCAAGTTGGTTCTGCCATTGAAATTCCAAATATATATATAGCTAACCCAAACAGAGCTTATAACACTTTCCATAATTTGGCCATTGCTTACTTAAATTGTTCCATTTTTGCCACCCTCCCCTTTTGGATTTTTTGTGCTGCCCGTCTTAAACTTTTTCAGTGCTTTGAAGCACTATCCCATACTCTTCTTTGTTTCTGGACCTTCCTATAAGTTGAACAAGTGGTCTGGAATTGTCTTCTCTCACATCTTTCTCTGCCCAGCAAACTCCTATTCATTCTCTAAGACACAACTGAGCTGTCAATTTTAGAAAGACTTGCTTGAAATCCTGAATATGGCTGAGGTTCCAGTATTATAAGTTCTTTAGTAATTCCCTATTATAGCAATATTTATTATACATAGTTTACTATTCAACTTATTGAGAGAGAGAGAAAATGTATGTAAATGGGATAATATGTCAAGGATGGAAAATTAAATCATTTCCTCTAAAATAATTTTTTTAAATTTCTTTATTGATTAAGGTGTCACATATTTGTCCTCATCCCCCCACTCCCATCCCACACCCCTCCCCATGGACGCCCCAACCCTCTGTTGAACTTAAGCATTGGTTAGGCTCATATGCATGCACACAAGACCTTTGGTTGATCTCTCCCCCCTTCCCACACCCTCCCCTATCCTCCCTCTGAGGCCCGATAGTCCGATCGATGCCTCCTTGTTTCTGGTTCAGTTCTTGTTCATCAGTCTATGTTGTTCATCATTTCCCCTAGATGAGCGAAATCATGTGTCACTAGAGATATACTTATAAGAATTGAATGTGCGACGAGCAGTAATAGTTACGCTGACAGGCAAATGAATCAGTCTGTAGTGAGTTTCTTTCTGGACCAACAGTTCTTTTTAGACCCAATATCAATGTCCACCAGTTCCTTATGAGTACATGTCGGCACTGACCCCTCAGCTCTGGATGGTGGACAAATGGTGGTAATGCAGGTCCGACTCCCTCTGGTTTGGTCTCGGCCGGACCCAGGGGCACGGCTTCACCCGGATCCAGGGGCCCATGGCCTCACCCGGACCCAGGACCCAGCCTCACCCGGATCTAGGGGCACACGGCCTCGCCCAGACCCAGGATTCAGCTTCATCCGGACCCAGGGGCGCATGGCCTCACCCGGACCCGGGACCCAGGCTCACCCGGATCCAGGGGCCCACGGCCTCACCCGGACCCGGGACCCAGGCTCACCCGGATCCAGGGGCCCACGGCCTCACCCGGACCCGGGGCCAGGCTCACCCGGATCCAGGGGCCCACGGCCTCACCCGGACCCGGGGCCAGGCTCACCCGGATCCAGGGGCCCACGGCCTCACCCGGACCCGGGACCCAGGCTCACCCGGATCCAGGGGCCCACGGCCTCACCCGGACCTGGGACCCAGGCTCACCCGGATCCAGGGGCCCACGGCCTCACCCGGACCCAGGACCCAGGCTCACCCGGATCCAGGGGCCCACGGCCTCACCCGGACCCGGGACCCTCTAAAATAATTTTTTAAGCTTAACTTGATGCAATAATCCATAGTGGTATTTTTAAATTGATAAAATTATTCTAAAATTTATTTAGAAGAGTCAATAAACAAAAAAAATAACTTAAACATTTCAATAAAAAGAAATAAAAGGAGATTAGCCTTATCAAATATTTAAAAGTGTTATAGCTATAAATGTTTGAATACTGCTTAAAACTCTTCAGTGGCCTTTCAATGCATTTAGAATAAAACTCTTTAACAAGGACCTACCTGAGTTGCATTTACTATTTGGTACAACCTAATTCTCATCCAGAATCCTACCTAAAAGGGAGTCTGAAAAGTGTAGCCTTGGCTTCTGAAGCTATGCAGAAAAGAAAGGCAAACTGGAAGGAAGGAAGGAAGAATGATGCTGAGTACCAATTAGCCATATCTACCAAAACACAAAGAACATATATGCATAGCCAATGGATACAGACAGCAATGTGGTGAAGGCCAGAGGGAGGAGAGAGCAGGGTCTGGATGGAGGAGAGCAAAGATGGATGGGGAGAAATGAGGTGCCGGGATTGACCAGCAGACCCTGAGCAACAGATGAATGATTACTCTGACACACGTTTCTGTGAAAGAGAGGACTAAGGGGCTGCCTGGAAAGAGGCACCAGACCACGCCATTGGTTTGCCTCCTTAGGCTTTTATTGTAACAACAGCTTGAACTAAAATTAACCTCTAGATACAACCAGCAGGGTAAGTGTTCTTGAGAAAGTACATGCTTCTACAAGGTTGTGTCTAAAGACTAAACGTAGGGATTCCAGTAAAACACCCGGGAGCTCAGTCTTGTTTGGAAAAGTCAAGGCAGGGGCTGCCACCTTAGGCAAGGTCCCCCTAAAGGGTCCTGACCTTTTGGATAATCCTCCTTACAGACTTTCTAACCAAGTTCCTGCTTCCCCACAATGAGGGACATCTGTAATAATGTCAACAATAAAAATTATTTAAAAAAAGACTTGGAATTATTTTCATTAACTTCTTTGTAACTTTCTCTTGGGAGGGTATCTCCTTCCCACACCTCTACCATTCCCAAATTGAAGCTTAACAAAAATAAAAATTATGTTTATTTTGTTCATCATTATATCCATAGTGTCAAACAATAAATGTTTGTTAGATTAAAATTTAAATGAAAGAATCCTCACTGAGCTTTAAACTATTAGACCTTCCTCTTAAGTAGTGACCCATTTTGAAGAATACAATTTAAGAGAAACAATAGCAGGCTAGACTGGATTACAGGAAGATGGCATTGCTGTTGAGACGCTATCAGCACCATGTCATATCAGGAATGAAATGGCAAGTATTTTAGCTGAAAATAAAAACTCAAGAAAAATGGGAGTTCAGACTTCAAAAATGTGACAGTCTGTCACGTGGAAGAAGGGATAGACTGATTTTGTTTCTTCAGAGAGTAGAACTAGAGCCGACATCTAAACACGATGAGGAATCAGAATTCAAATCAGTCTCAGGAAGAATTGCTGCCTCACACAATCACCAGCAGGTGGTGAGTGTCTTCCCCTGGGAAAAGGCCCTCCTCGGAGATGTGGCTCTTAGACCACTGGGCCACGTGGGCTGAATGACTCCTTAGGTCTCTAGAACAGGCGTCCTCAAACTACGGCCCGCGGGCCACATGCAGGTGTTTTTGCCGTTTTGGCTTTTTTACTTCAAAATAAGATATGTGCAGTGTGCATAGGAATTTGTTCATAGTTTTTTTTAAACTATAGTCCGGCCCTCCAACGGTCTGAGGGACAGTGAACTGGCCCTCTGTTTAAAAAGTTTGAGGACCCCTGCTCTAGAATCTTAGACTAAACTAGAAGTAGACATATTTCTCCCAGATTCCTGTTGAAACTCCCAATTATGCAAATGTTAGTTTCATTTGTTTAGGACTAAAATGAGTTATTCATGCCCTTTAAGACCACGACCAAGTCTTCAAACAGCTTCCAAGCTACAGGGTGGCTGAAATACAGCAGGCTATTTGTCATCACACCTTCCAATTACCGTACTGAGTAGGGTTATCATTTGACATTCCACATGGCTCTCCACATAGTATTAGCAATGCATTTTCAATTATACTCATTTGCTATTTAGCCCCATACTTTCTTAGTAGGAGGCTGATCTCCTCACCGTAAAAGCAGGTGGAGACACAGACACTTGAAGTAATTTTCACAAGGTCACTGAAGATTAGAGAAAGACTGGAAGCTGAGCTCATGCTTAATTCTCTGAGTCATAAGCCCCCCCCCCCCCCCCCCCCCCCCCCCCCCCGCCCCTGCTAACCCGCCGATACTCTGCAGGAGGCCCAGGCTGAGAGCCTCAGTAGAACATGGCCCCAAGGCCGTGGCTTGAGAACTACTTTTCTGTTTATGCTCTTGGACAAGTAAAGCAGTTATTGTATTTTTAAAAGTCTTTTTAAACTAAAGAAACGCAGAACCAGGAGCACAATTCTTTGACAGGATGTTTATTTGGTAGTACAATGCCTGGATTCTAATTACTCTGTCCTTGTTTTGTAAGATACTGGAGACATAGTGCTTTGCTAGGAAGTTTCTAATACATCCACGTAAATGTATTTTCATGGAGAAGTTGATTTGCTGAATCCTCCCATGGAGTGCTTTAGCCATGATGGAACGGAGCAGGGAACGGTTAACAGAAGGATGGTTATATGGGGACACTCAGTTTGTAGCTATATGTGCACATCCATCTGCCCATTCGTGAATTATTCAGCCAACATGAAACAGCACTGTGTGGGGTTTTTTAAAAAATAGTGAAATTTAAATGAGCTCGATTCCCTGAAAGAACTAAAAAAAGGAAACTACATCAGCACCTCCAACACAGGCAAAGCTGGCCAAAGGCTGGATTTATCATCACCAGCTCTGTAGGCTTAAAAAAAAAAACAAAATAAAACCCAACCAACCAAACAAAAAAACAACTGAAGAAAGTTAGTTTTCAAAGAAAAAAGCATTTTGCTTTAAGAAAGGGAAGTCAGGGGCCTGTCAGCAGGTGTCAGCTAGAACAAACCGTAAATTACCCTGGCAGCACTGAGCTTTCTAATGGGGGGTGGGGGGTGGGGAGCATCCTAGGACACAGCCTTATGCACTAGAGCTCACGCCGGTTTGGTGGCTCTCAGCGCAGGGTTTGGATGTGGTGATGATGTGCCCACGCCACTGCGGACTGATCCCCTTGGTTACCGATTGCCTACCACTCACAGGACAAGGCGCTTATTTTGTCCCCTATTTCTCCCTTCGCACTACCTATAATCCCGTCAGCTCACACCACTTCAAACCCTCGGTTCCCCTCCCTTGATCTTCGCTGCCCCCCCCCCCCCTCCCGCCCCATCTGTGTCCTGCCCTCTCCCTGCTTGGCCTCTCTGATGACCTCTATCACTGCCTGTTCCTCTATGGCAGGCCAAGCTTCTCTCTGGTTTTTCCCACAGAAGGGACTCTCTATTTAGGCCCCTCTCTCTTTCCCTCTCCATCGTTTCCTCTGTGTCTGCATGTCCTCCCCAATTCTCCCTTTTTCTTTTTCTTTTTAAAAAAATTATTTTATTGCAGTAAGAACACTTAGCAGATTTACCCTCTTAACAAAATTTTGAGTGTACAATAAAGTATTGTTAACCAAAGATACAGGGTGCACAGCCGATCTCTAGAACTTACTATACATCGTGATTAACCGAAACTCTGTGCTCATTGATCAGTAACTCCCACCCCTCCCCCGACCCCAGCTCCTGACAACCACCATGACATCCTCTGGTTCCATGAATTTGACTATTTTAGATGCCTCATATAAGTAGCAGCATGCCTTATTTGTCTTTCTATGACTGGCTTATTTCACTTAAGCATAATGTTCTCAGAGTTCACCCATGTTGTTGCATAATGCAGAATCCCCCTTTATACGCTAAATAATATTTCATTTGTGTATTTTTTGTTGGTGTCCATTCATTTTTCCATGGACATTTTGATTGTTTCCAGATCTTGATTATTGTGAATAGTGGCACGATGAACATGCCCCCTCTCAGTAGACTCATTGAAGGAGGTTACTGATTCTGGATCAGGGCAATGAAATCCAGGACATACTTTTTGGTAACATATTCTCAAGCAGGAACTTTTACCCAAGATTTATGATTTGAGTAGATTTCAAATATTTTTTTTGTTTCAACTACTGAAGTACTTGCACCAGTAGCAACAATTGCAGCATAATCATTGCTTATTTAGTATTGTAGCCTGAAGACATCATGTATATAGGAAGTATGTACCTAAAGTTCTCTCATGACGTCCTTTGATGGGCAAAGACAAAGCACATTACAGGTTTCTCATTTTCTCTACCTCTGCCATCATATTCTGAATTTGTCCTAATATATTTTTCTTAAAAGACTCAGGGTCCAAATTGAAATTAAATAACTGAAAAAATACATTCTTAAAGGCTATATTCTTCATTATGAATTTTATTATTTGTTATCAAAGCTAGGACAGTGACCGAGAGAAAGGCATTTGCTTTTTAAGACTTCACAAAGGCTGTTGAATGCTTTTGTTTCTGTGTGAATGCATGACACAGAAGTTTCTTAAAATAATTCCTATGCTACTTCACCAGACGGACACAGCTATAGCTCTGTCTCTTCTCTATTCTACTTTAGTTATTTTAAACAACGCTGAGACGCACTTAACCTTGCTCATGGATTCCCACTCCGACTAGTGTTTCGGGTCCCAGTGTGTCACGCTCTTTCAGTGCCTCTTCAGCCCCCAGAGGCTGCGGGGGAGACATGGACTTTCCCCGGCTCCACAGGGCGGCTCAGGTGCGGGTCCTGGCCAAGGCTGGTGAATGCATGAAGGGCCTCCACCTCCTCCTTTATCACATGTGATTGGCTCTGGTCACTCAGAGCTGCTGGAGGATTCAGGTGGTCCCTGTGAGCAGATGGGGTACTTCAGGAGCAGGGTCACCTCATCCCCACACTGTTCAGACACAGACTCACTGTTCTACCAGTCACAGCCAATAAAGTATCTGATAAAAGGCATTGCGAAAATTTATTCAAATCTGAAATGTATTATTCAACATTAATATCTTTATCCTGAAATAATTTTCTTTGAAGGAAAATAAATAATAGATTTGTTCCTCCTGGCTGTTTAAATCTTTCTGACTATGCTAATGACTCCAGAGAGAGGCACGCATCGAGAGGGGAGCAAGAACAGTTAGTACTGGCTCATTCCCTTTCCATGGGAAGCATCACGCAAGAGTACCTGCCACTGTGCCAGTAAACCTGGCCTCTCACCTCAAAAATTGTTTTCAATTACACAAACCTTTCTAGAATGCCAGAAGCCGATCATTGTTTTAATAATAGAGAGCTGTGGACAAGGAATTCGGAGGGCTGGTCAACCTTAATTGCTCTAAAGGGCCAGAGCTAATTACTAGATATTGGTAGTTGAAGAAGCCGCCACCTGTTAGTCCTAAATTCACTGGTTGGCTTTTATTGGAGTTTCCTTCCTAGGGGATATGGGTGTATCCCATAATTTTAATCTTAATAAAAGGGATGGAAAAGCCAGAGCGAGTAGTTCTCCCACTAGAGTTGGACTACCGCCTGGCCCCCATTTCCCAAATTAATGCTTTTCTAAAGTCTCTTTTTCATTTGTGTGCGGCCTTCTCCAGAACCCGAACCCTGAACCGGAACCCTGAATCACGCGGGACGTGAAAGGGGCTTCCACACCAGAATAATCTCAATTTAAAGAATTAGAATGCCATATTTCTTTAGAGTCACACAAAAAACAATCCAGACAGTATCTACCATTAGCCATTTCAAAGACTCAATGACAGTTTCATAAAGTGTGACATTTAACTGCCCAAAGTATGGACAACACCTTACAAGATTAAGAAAATCCAAGTTCAATCGCAAGTACACATCTGTTGATGGGCAGTTTATTAAGATAATTTTGTGGGGCTTTTTGTTTGTTTTCGCTGCTACTTGTGCTTGCTTCCTATTTTGTTTGCCTATGGAAGAAGCAGAAAGAAGGACAAATATCTGTCTTTCCCCCACATCCCAACCTTGGTGACAAACAAGGATTTAGGCCCAGAAGACCTGTGGCTTCCTTTACTCCCAGCATAGAATTTAAAAATTGTTAAATGTCAGCTTTATGGATGTGGTGGATGAGGAATGGAGTTTGTGAATGAGGAATGGAGGTCTGTGGAGTTGGGGTTGGGTTTGGGGGGTGCAAGGTGCCCTGAACTGAGCTCTCTCTGACCAGGAAAGCAGATGGGGGTCTGATGGAGGAACAGGGACCCTCCCCACCTGGGCAGGTGGCATTGTGTGGTGGGAGAACAGGGAAAGAACATTCTGGAGAGGTGCCAGAACTCCTGGAGAGGGAATAGCTGACTTAGTGCACCCAGACCCACTAGGCCCTGGGAAGGGAACCTCAATACTTGGCAGAAACCTCTCTGCCCCTTTGTTGATAAGACCAGCAGAACCATTTGGCTTCTATGTGCTGCCACTACAATCAGCAGTGACCACGGAGACCAAAGACCAAGGGCTCTCATTTATGACCAGGCCTGAAGAAGAATGCTTGGGCCCTTGAATAACCTGGTGGAACTGGGGAAAGGGAATCTAGTAAAGACTTATTACATTACAGCAAGATGGAAATTGGGAAGTATTATATTTTATTTAAAGAGTGAAAGAAAATAACGAATTTTGCATCCTGAAGTAAAATACTTATCTGGTGGTGGTGGGTTGTGTGTGTGTGTGTGTATTTTCTTCCAAATTACTAGTATATGGAGATTATAAACTAAAAGTCCAATTCTAATAACTCAATAGTTTGAAACTATAAACATATTTACCCATAGAAAGAATATTGTGCACGAAAAGTAGATCCTCAGAATGGCCTTCAAAGATTTAATTTAACCTAAAATTAAAATTATTTAACCTAAAATATTGCATATCAACAATGGAAAATATTATTACAATATGCTAAATAAGAAAGGGAAATTTTGGAGCCAATTTTTTCTTTTTCTTCATTGAGAATGCTGGCACTTGAGGAAAAGGAGATAATTAGGAGTTGGGTTTGTTATGTCTAATTTGCTCCGGAAAGTAGTTAAAGTGGACAGCTTCAGGTTAGATGGTTTGCAGCACTCGTCATCAGATGGTGACATTGGCCCATTGCTGCTTGGTCGCTACTTAAGGAAGGTCATGGAAATGTCGTCTGTGGGGAGTATGATGGAGCTCTGGTCTCAGAGGCAGGAGGCAGTGATCATTCAGAGTCCTACAGAAGGACTTAATGTGTGCTCCTCTTGGGAACTTTGTATGACCTCCTTTCCTCACATGAGCTGGGATGCCGCATACGGTTTGACCATCAGAGTTTGCACAGTGCTGAACTTTCATCTTGTTAAACTTTCAGGAAAAGTTTTCTGCAAAGACAGAGTGGGCAGCCATCCTGCTGTGTGCTTCGAGATACCAGGCAAGTCCCCTGCCAAAAAAAAAAAAAACACACAAAAAAACCCCCACAAAAATAATCCACCCTCACCATCTCCACAGAGTATAAGAGATACAAGTATTAATGTCTTTGGATCAAGGCCCGTGGCAAAATGCATATAATTTCTGGGAAAGCAATTCCTTTCCTAAGAATATGAATTATCTTACTTTCACATAGGATGGAAATCAGAAAACATGCATATGTTCGATAACCATATACCAATGATGAATGTGTTATAGTGGGAGAATTTTCTTCCCAATAGTTAAAAATAGTATAAAACTACCAATTACACTTTGTGCACACATCTTTTTCCATCTGGATAAGATTAAAATGGTGAGGAGATTCCATAATAGTACCGCCACTTGCCCTAGCCATTTGGCTCAGTGGATAGAGCGTTGGCCTGTGGACTGAAGGGTCCCAGGTTCAATTCCAGTCAAAGGCACATTCCCGGGTTGCTGGCTCGATCCCCAGTAGGGGACATGCAGGAAGCAGCCGATCAATGATTCTCTCTCATCATTGATGTTTCTATCTCTCTCTCCCTCTCCCTTCCTTTCTGAAATCAATAAAAATATATTTTAAAAAATAGTACCACCCACTGAAAAGCACCTTCCTCAGTGAGAGACACAGGCAGCCTTTGAACCTCCCACCACAGGGCCCCGCCTGCCGCAGCATCCTGGGGATTGCAATGGCTCCTTCTGCTCTCTGCCCCTGGGGATGGGACATGCCACGCCTAAAGGAGCAAAAATGGGGCCCTTTGGGGAAACTGGGTGCACACCAATGGAGAAGGAGGAAGATGGGAAAATTCATATATGTCTGTTACTTCAGACTTGGCCCAGTGTCCAATTATTATCACAACAGGATTCCTTTCATCTTAAATCATCTTAAATTTTCCCCTGTATCCATCAGGTTTTCTTTTTAATTTTCTTTATTGATTAAGGTATTACATATGTGTCCTTATCCCCCCATTGCCTCCCCACCCCCACTCATGCCCTCACCCCCCTGGTGTCTGTGTCCATTGATTAGGCTTATATGCATGCATACAAGTCCTTTGGTTGATCTCTCCCCCTTACCCCCATCCTCCCCTGCCTTCCCTCTGAGGTTTGACGGTCTGATCGATGCTTCTCTGTCTCTGGATCTGTTTTTGTTCATCAGTTTATGTTGTTCATTATATTCCACAAATGAGTGAGATGATGTGATATTTATCCTTCTCCAACTGACTTATTTCGCTCAGCATAATGCTCTCCAGGTCCATCCATGCTGTTGCAAATGGTAGGAGTTCCTTCCTTTTTACAGCAGCGTAGTATTCCATTGTGTAGATGTATCACAGTTTTTAATCCACTCATCTGCTGATGGGCACTTAGGCTGCTTCCAAATCTTAGCTATTGTAAATTGTGCTGCTATGAACATAGGGGTGCATATATCCTTTCTGATTGGTGTTTATAGTTTCTTGGGAAATCATCTTAAATCTTAATGTTTAAATAAATAATTATGCAGCTTCTTGATATGAACTAGTATATTCACTAGCTAATTTGAGATTATACAAATAAGCTGTATCTTGAGCTATTACTCAAATTTTGGAGCAATTCTCCTAAAGGTTTCTTTGAGCGTCAAACAAATAATTAGCCTTTTGTTGCATTATTCTAAGCCTCATCAGTACTGGAACTGAACTGAAGCCCAGGCAGCAACTAGGGGGCAGTGGCAGGATGAGACTGAATTCTGTGTGCTGAAGGAAAGGAGATAGTCTAGGTTAGGACTTGCATTTGTTTGCTAGGGTTTCCACAACACAGTACCATAAACTGGGGGCTTAAAACAACAGACATCTGTTGTCTCACAGTTCTGGAGGCTAGAAGTCTGAAATCAAGGCATCAGCAGGGCCATGCTTCCCCGGAAACCTGTAGGGTAGGATCCTTCCTTGCCTCTTCCCAATTTATGGTGGTTGCCAGAAATCCTGGTTTGGTTTCAAATGAAAAGTCAGTTTAAGTTTATCCCCAATTGCTCAAGTGCCAAATTATATTTGTGCCATGCCTTTTAGATTAAGGCACTTTATGTTTCCTTTTGAAATACTGACATCTAAATGGGAATCACAGAGTTAATAAGTCTAACTATAAATCAGAAACACTAAACTCCGATTTTAGCTTTATTATCTGTAGAGGGCCCCATATGCCCAGGTCTTGCTCCCCAGAACCTGTGACTGTTTCCTTATTGGAAAAAGAGTCTTTGCAGATGTCATTAAATTTGGGTTTTGAGATGGGGTGGCCATCCTCGTTTATCCCGGTGGGCCCTAAATCCAAAGATAAGTGTCCGAATAGGAGAGAGACAGACGTGTAGGAGAAGGTGACATGAAGATGGAGGCAGAGGTTGGAGTCAGGAATGTCAACAGACACCGGAAGCTGGGAAGGCAGAGAAAGGACCCTTCCCTGGAGTCCCAGAGGGAGAGTAGCCCTTCCAATACCTTGGTTTCGGACTTCTAGCCTCCAAAGCAGTGAGGGAATAAATTCCTGTTGTATAAGCCACCTAGTTTGTGGCAATTTGTTGTGGCGGCCATAGGAAACTAATACATCGTCGTTTTTCTTGTGTAGTTTCAAAAAAGCAGACACTCAGATCTTGTAGTATCGGTTCTGATGATCCAAGGTTGGGTTTTAAGACTTTTTCACAATTCAGCTTTTTAAATTCACCCTATCAGACTTCTATGCATATGAAATACCTACCTGATGCAAACAGAAATTAAGAACTAATAAGATAATACTCATTAATTCTATAAATATTTATGGTGTACCTACTATGTGTTTGAGGTGCTGGGGAACAGCCGTGTATAAAGTTCTGTCCTCATGAAGCTTACTCTCAAGTGGGGGACCCAAAAAATAAGCAAATAGACAGATAAGAAGTGATACATCAGGTAGGATAGGTACGTTGACATAGAGCAGCATAAGGAAATTGAGTGATGAGGGTAGGGTGCTGTGAGCTACTTTAAGTAGGGTGGTCAGGGAAGGCCTTTTTAAAGAAATGGTATTAGAGAGGAGACTTGATAAAATCGAGGGCGGGAGCCATGCACAGCTCTAGGGGAAGTCATTGCCAGATAAAGAGAACAGCAAATGATAAGGCAGAGGCAGGGATGAGTTGCTCATTTGAATAGCACCAAGGCCAGTGTGGCTAGAGCGGCCCAAACCAGGGAGAAGGATTGGAGGTGGTGGCAATATGGACTTTTAGCCATAAGAGCTTTGGACCTATTCTCGGTGCAATGGGGTGGAGTCAGCCTCTTTCTCTGCAGCTGGACAGTCATTTGCAGGTAATTATTCCTTCTTGCCCAGCAGCTCACCTCCTCCCAACTGTGGAGAGAGAGGTTAGTTCCCAGTTCCCAAAACTGTGTCTCCCCCACTTGGACCAGGCATGGCACCCTTGGATCCTAAGCCTTGGAACCCTTCCAAGAACCTGGTTTCTTTTCAGCAGGGATCTGAAGAAGCCTGGTTATTAAGTGAAACTTCCCTTTTACCTACTGATTGGAGGGTTATTTAGCAGCTGGGAGCCAGAAGAAAAATGGTGAGTCAGGCTTTGAATCCATGTTCTTAGAACCTAAAATGCCCTAATTGAATGGATTATGGAATTCAAGAGGGAGTAAGATAAAAACGATTACTTCTGGAACACGAAGCTCTGATGTTTTCCACAAGTTTAGCACCATTAGTTCTAGAGGCAAAAATGTGGAAAAGGTTTCAGCAGGCCACACTAGTTCCTACTACTGACCTCACAGGAGGTAGCCCAAACCCCTTCTGACATGACAATTTAACCCAATCCAAAAGGCCTCAGAGGAACAAATTCCCATCCTTCACCATAACCCTTTAATCAAATTGTGTCTACAAATAGGAAAATTGTGTTAGCACATTTAGTCAGCATTCAATGAATGTTTAGTAAGCACTTCACACATTCAGACACAAATAAAACAATTAGGTAAACTTTTGTTGCCATTCCAGTTATACAAATATTTCTTGAGGGGCAAGAATTATTTTCACTTGCTCAGTTTATGGTTAAATCAGTGGTCAACTAGAACAATTCCTTTTAATTTTCTATTCCTGTCTCCACAGAAAATTAGCTTAAGTATTATGAATCCATATAATTTGCATACATTTCAAATGATTACTAGGGATCCACTTGATTTCAATACGGCCAGAGTATGGCCATTTGGGGGAGAGCACAAGTTTTCATCTAAGTCAGAAAATTATTTTATAATAGAATTTGAAGAAAGAATCCTCATGAAATGCATCTATTTCTATTTCTATATAGGTCTCATCAGTTAACACACATACATAGCAGAACACAAATCATGTATCTATAGCTTGAGAGGTTATTAGAAAGCACATCCTGTAACCAGATAAAAGGAAGAGAGTATCACTGGAATCCTGGAAGACTCCCTGTAGCCCACGTCACCACCCATCTCCATCCCTATTCCCCAAAGGCAGGTACTATCCCCTTCAGCTTGCCTATTATTGATCTATACAGTCAGTCCTTCATTTCAGTTTTGAAAATTTTCCATTTCACAATTTCCTTTTGAATTTTTAAATATAGGACTCTAATCCTCTACTGAAAAAATTCAACTCATTCATCATAGATGTTTTAAATTCTGTGTCTGACTCCAAAACCAGTTTGTATTTTGTTCTGTTTTTCTCTTGGTATTTAGTCATTTCATCTTATTTCCTGTTACTGAATGTCAGATATTGGGTATTTTTTTAAAATCTAAATAAAATGTAAGGTTCTCCATGGTGCTTTTCCTTCTGGCAACCAGAGTAAGGACAAATTGCCTTAGTCCAGTGGTTGGCAAACTCATTAGTCAACAGAGCCAAATATCAACAAGACAACGATTGAAATTTCTTTTGAGAGCCAAATTTTTTAAACTTAAGCTTCTTCTAACGCCACTTCTTCAAAATAGACTCGCCCAGGCCGTGGTATTTTGTGGAAGAGCCACACTCAAGGGGCCAAAGAGCCGCATGTGGCTCGCGAGCCGCAGTTTGCCGACCATGGCCTTAGTCCAATCACGGAGTGGGCTATTTCAAAGCTGAGCATCATTTGTGGCTTCTCCACCTCTAGTGTCTCCTGCCCCCAGTGTACGCGTGTTTTAGATCCCAACTGGAAACTTGGGTCTGACCTCCTTAGTAGATTCTGAATCCATTATTTTATTTTATTTTTACTTTTATTGCAGTCTCCTAAGGCTGGTAGGAGTTCTGTTTCATAGCTTCTCGATGCTGCTCTCGAATTGGCAAGCACATAGAGGTAAAGCTGGCTGAACGTTGGGCTCACAGCATTGTACTTGCTTCCTCTCTGGGATTTTGGCCCCCTAAACAATAACCACCTTGGTAGGTCTCTGACGCTTTCAAGTAGATGTTTTGTAATATTTTATCCAGTGTTTCTAACTGCTCGTGGCAGGAGCATAAGTCAGCAAAAAGCAGACAAAAGTATGTTTTGAAAATGCCTGTGGCTGTTTGTGATATCTCGTGATTTTTTCTAACAGTATGGGTTTTCTAATGTTTAAAAGCTTTTCTGCCGTAAATGTACTTATACTGCATCCTGACCCATCATGCCATGGTTTTGTCCTCATTGCAGTTGGGAAAATAAAAAGCACAAATGATGTAATTGATAGCAGACACGCTTATTTAGGAATTTCTGTTTATTTCTCATAGAGTTCATATCTAAATTGCTTGCTTCCATGCGACAGTTGCAAATGATGAGGCTTAAGTGTTAAAGGAACAGCAGGGTTAAGGATCTAGTCAGTCTCCCGACAGGCAGGTGGAGGCGTCCGTCCTTCGTTGTGCTTCTTGTGCCACTGTCATTCTTGAACCAAGTCATTCCTGGTTCCATCCTTGATTTGTAGGTTTACTAACACACTCTGGTGGGAGCCTTCAGGCACTTTACTAGCCATGCCAGAACTTTTAAGCCAAGCGTTAGAAATGGTCTTGTATTATCAAGTCCAAAGCAAGAATAGGACCTCCTTCAAAACAAAAGTGCCAAGAAAGCACCTCACTGATATTTTTTCCTGTGGTTTGCTTTTTTCTCTTTCTGTGCCTTTTATCTCTGTCAACCAACTTTCTTTTAATTATTTGTTCCCACCACAGTGACAGAATTGGGTCATTCTAAATCCTGTGCAGCAGATAAAACGGCTCTTGTACAAGCCAAAGAAGGAAAAGCCTTTGAGTTCCAGGTGCTCTCAATAGAACAAAATTAACATTCAAGGCTGCACTTGGCTAGATAGTGTGCCTCTTTCAGTGAGCAGAAAAATTAGGGAGTGTATTTATAGCTCTTTGAAAAGAGCAGTGTCCATTTTTGACCAACATAAAAAGGGTTTTCCTTACAACTTGACATATTTTTCTTTTAAACCAGTTCTCTTTCCTAAATTAATATTGATTGCCAATTAAGGTACCTGGGTAAACTCAAATGTCAAATGATATGACAAAATTGCTTAAAATAGCAATGAAGTACAAGGATAATCTATTGACTTTGCATAATTTTATTGAGTTCTTACATTGTTCAGGTCAATTTTCTACAAGATTTTGAAGGATGCAAAGTAAAACAATCCTTAATCTCAGAAGACATAGTAACATGAAGCCTCATATAACTGAAAAAATGTGTAGAAGCAAAGGGTTACAACATAGAGTGCAAACAGAGTTTAATTTTGTTTAATAACAGAAATGAAAAACTTAGGAAGTAGAACTTGAGCTGGATCTTAAAGGGTGGATAGGATTTCACCAAACTCATCTTCAGAATCACTTTTCCATGAAGCAGTTCTTGATTCTTTCCCAAGGAACAATTGACCTGTCCACACACACACACACACACACACACACACACACACACACACACCCTTTATGCCCTGCTCTTCTTTGAACACACCTATCCCAGGACTGATAGCCTAGTTGTTTATAGATATGTCTCATCTAGCTATAGTCTAAGACTCTTAAAGAATCTCTAAAACCTGACATGGGGCTAGGACTATTCCAGCTCAGAACAAACATGTATAAACATTTGTTGAAATAGTTCATTAATAGAGAGGTTAAAAAGAAGGCAGAATAAAGATTCTAGTTTCATAGTTCCTATTACAAGGTTGAGATCACCAGGAAACAGATTCTGTTTACTCATTTACCTTTAAGCTTTTGTAAAAATACATTTCATTATAGAAAATTTCAAACATTTACACAGTACACTGTGGAACCCCATTGTACTCATCATCCAGTTTCAACAATTATTTAGGCAGAGCTAAACTGGTCTCACCTATGCCTTTACATAATCCCACACTCTCCATATTATATTAGGATTTTGAAGCAAATTGAAGGGATTTTTACAAAATATTGGTGCCTAGAGAAATGGTTTGGGGAAGGATTTAGGCCCCTTGGGTGATCCTAACATGCGCCAGGATTGAGGCTTTCTGGTCTAGACCATCATGCATCTGGTCTAGAGCACCAGAATCAACAAACTTCAAGGTAAACTCAAGGATTGGTGAATTTCCTTGTCTGGCCAGAGCCTATTTTATGTCTGAGATAATACAGGAGTGGCAGAAAAAAAGACCAGGTGAGGTGAGGCGGGGAGAGGAATGGAGGGGAGAGCAGTGTTACCTGCTGTGCAGAGTTGGATTTTATTCTAAAGTTTATCATCATCATCAGCAGCAGCAGCAGCATCACCATCACTTTGGACTGAGCCCTGGTCTTTATTATTAATTTCACAGATGGGAAAGCTGGATTTTGAACAATTAAATAACTTAGCTAAGCATGCCTATTAAAATAACATGGAAAGTAAAAAACTTAAACTAAGAGTAACCAATTCCAGGAAATCTTGGTGATTTTTCATGATTTTCACAATGATTTCTAGTAAAGGAATTATTTCACTAAAGTAAGTAAAAGGGTGTGGGTTGAGTGTATATAAGTCACAAGTGCCATTGACTAAAAATGCAGAGACTCAAGAAAGACTTTGAAACCAAAAGGAAAATAGCAACTACTATAAAGACAGTCCCCCATTCTGAAAAACAAACCAAAAAATAAACCAAAAAAAAAAAAAAAAAAAACATTTTTTTTTTAGTTCTTATTTTACCTCTTTTACTAACCAAGTTCCACTTAACAGTAACAGTTTGTTTTTTTCCCCCTGTTCAGAGTTCTTGGACATAATTTTTAAATAGTCTTCATATCATTTTATTTATTTCACTAGTGGCCTGGTGCACAGATTCATGCATATTGAAAGGAAATTAATTACCACAGCTCGACAGAAAACCAGATTCAGGGCCGACAGTGCCCCAGGAACAACATAACCCGCAGCCAAAGGTGGAATCGTGTGGCCCCGCGAGGAATCGGGCTCCCTCCTCTCTGGTTCTGGGGTGCATCACCCAAGAACCCCCGCTGCCAAGTCACCTCAGCTCGGCAGCTCCTACATTGAGCGTCTGCCCCCTGGTGGTCAGTGCACATCATATGTACCAGCCGATTGGTCGGCTGATCACCTAGCCTTTTATATATATAGACTAGAGGCCCAATGCATGAAAATTCATGCACTGGAGTGGGGAGTCCCTCAGCCCGGCCTGCCCCCTCTCAAGTCCAGGAGCCCTCAGGGGCAGGAAGGGACCCGGTGATCAGGGGAAGGCGATGCCCCATCATACCTCTGCTGCTGCCACTGCCAGCAGTGCAAGCCTCAGCCAGCCCTGGGCAGCTGGGCAGCCACCATCCGAGGCTTGCCTGTGCCTCAGGCCAGCCCTGAGTGGATGCGGGGCTGAGGGGACTGGGGGACTCTGGAGGCAGGCGTGTAGAGCAGCCAGGCCTTCCTGGGGGCAGGCCCGGCCTTGCCGCATGCCTGCCGCCCCAGCAGGGCTGAGGGGACTGGGCACCGCCATCTTGTGGCTGTGAGCCTCCACCTTTGAGGGTGGGGCAGTCCATTAGCATATTCCCTCCTTATTGGCTGTGGGCTCTGCCATCTTTGTGACAGTGTGGGGGTCAATTAGCATATTCCCTCTTTATTAGATAGGATACTTTAGTGTGGGCTATCAGATATTGATTCAATGTCTATTTAAAAATGTAGTGATGACAAAGTGGTAAATTAGAGTCAATTATGGATTGATAATTTTAAAAGTTCAGTCTCTTAAAAATGTTAACCCTAGTAGGTTTCAGTCTTATAATGGAGATAGAATGAATCAATTTTCATACCACTAAATATTGCTAAATCAAGATAAATTTTGAGATACTGTTAATTCCAAAGTAGCCAAAAAAGGTGTTTCCTTCATACTTGTTTCTGTATGTAATCTCACTTTAAAAAATACAGTGAAAGTGCATTCCTCAAGTGCAGTTTATTTTATTTTTATTGTTTTTAGAGAGGAAGTGGGAGAGAGAGATAGAAACATCAATGATGAGAGAGAATCATTGACCTGCTGCTTCCTACACACCCCACACTGGGGATCGAGCCCACAACCTGACCAGGAAATCAAACCATGACCTGCTGGTTCATAGGTCAACACTTAACCACTGAGCCACACCAGCCAGGCAAGAGCATTTTTGTTTTTAGAATATAAATCAACAAATATTTATTGAGCATCTATTATGTACAAATTTAAATTAAGTTTTCTAATTTCTTGTCAATGTTTTTCAAAGTTGTTAAAATTTCTTATGAGTTTTGCATGACTGTGTGAGCAACAGTGTGACTTTGTCTTCTTGTCAGATTCAAGGATAAAAGAAATGAATTTTCATATTGTCATTTCATGCATGCTTCAGATGGCAAGAAGAAAAAAAAAAGCAGAGCAACATGGTGAGAAAAAGACAGATTGCTGAAACCCTGCAGCTGCATCTTAGACTTGTATAAAACATTTCTTCCTTTAGTTTTAATCAGTAGGGTGTCCTCAGAAATGTAAAATGTCCTTTAAAATGACATATTTTTTCAGCCTACATGTCATTTCATAATCCGTGCTCCAAGTGTTTTAAAACCTTTAGATGAAAATAGTGTGATGACAGATATTTCATTAATGTGTGAAGCATTTTGGTACATATGCTTCCATTTGGAAATGTCCCCAAAAGTACTATTATCTACTTCTCATGAGAGTGGTTTTTAGATCCAACAATTTGGAGGGTGTTGGTAGAGAGTGTAGAGCGATCAATGCATTACCTTTATCTCCTTTTTCAAAGTGTGAAACATAAAAATATCAATTAAAAGTCATACTCCTTTATTTATTTTCTTTTTAATTATTGCAGAGAGGAAGGGAGAGGGAGAGAGAGATAGAAACATCAATGATGAGAGAGAATCATTGATCGGACCACTTCCAGCATGCCCCCCACAGGGGATAGAACCAAAGGCCAGGCATCTTCTAGTGGCTTCTCCATCTTCACGTGCCTTTCTCTCTCCTCTGTGGGTACCTCCTAGCCTCTCTCTTATAAGGACACTCATAAAGGCTCTCTTATAAGGATGCTCATTAAGGCAACTAGGACCCCACTGGGTAATCCAAGATATTCTCCTTATTTTAATCACATTTGTAATTTAAGTACGTAAGACCTTTTCTTTAAATAAGGTATTATTTATAACTTCCATGCAACCTAATAACCATCCAGGGTGGGTTTTTTTTTCCTTATCTGGATAAAAGGTTTTGAAAAATCAGCATCCAGTAGTTGAACAGCTGAAAAGGCACATGAATCTGAAATATGCGAGGCAGGGACATGTCAGCATAGTTGAGGAATACTGTGTACTTGTGAGGTATGTCCTATAGGTCTTGCAAGGTAACTGGCTCCTTCAGAGACCCAGATTTGTCTCTGGTCTCTGGCCTCCATGTAGTGGCCCTAGAGACATTTTGCCAAATGTGAAGTTCCAGGTCATCTCAAGAAGAAGCTCTCTAATTGCTATGGCGCTTTATTGCTATAACACCTGTCAAGCGAATGTGGATTCTAGGTCACACACTGTTCTTTTTAGTGATAATTGTGGGATTTCATTATCAGAATCAAATATAAAATAAGCAGGAATACATATGTTACCTATTGTATGTTTGTGATGGAGCATTTGTTTATAAAACTTTTGTTCAGTGTTCATTAAATGAGGGATTCAATTTATAAAACCTTTCAGCAGCCCAAATGGTATGCTGTGTATTTATAATGGGTTGAGAAATCATGTTGACAGATGGATAATATAATACTACAGTTATGTTTAAGTCTATCCTAGAAAAATGTTAGGCATTGCCAGTGTTTATACAAAGTTATTACAGTTCAAAGTTGTATAAGGACTTCTAAAGTGTCCTGTAAGTGTCTGTGTACAGTCACTATTGAATATTTACTTTATGTATTGAATAATTACTTTGTGTATTGAATATTTACTTTGAGAGAATTTTTAAAACTCAGCCAATTTCATTTGGCACAGGATTCACCAAACCATCTCCTCCAAAATAAAGATGCTAAGGATAATTTTGATATTAGCCTACGGGGACATACTTTAGATGTAAACAATTTTGATGCAAATAGACTATAAAACAGTCTTTCAGTGCTTTAAAGCTCAGCATAAATCACTTGAAAGCAATCATTAAATACTCATGCAACATTTCCCAACGTCTGTTTCTTGAAAGTCTACTTCTATGGTTGGTAACATGTAGAATATGAAAACAGAGTAATCAAGTACAAACGGAAAACACTAAATTAAGCAACTTTCTTAGTGAGGACCTCAACTGTGACATTAATATAAAAATGTATGTTTTGAGTCTCCAAGAAGGTGTTAGAAGAGAATGTGGTATTTCCCAAAATTATATAAGAATGAACACCATACCCATCTGGTGTGGTTCTGACTCAGTGGTTGAGTGTCGACCTATGAATCAGGAGGTCATGGTTCGATTCCCAGTCAGGGCACATGCCTAGGTTGTGAGCTCAATCCCACTGTGGGGTATGTAGGAGGCAGTAGATCAGTGAGTCTCTCTCATCTTTGATGTTTCTATCTCTCTTCCCCTCTCCCTTCCTCTCTGAAATGGAAATAAAGGAAGGAAGGAAGGAAGGAAGGAAGGAAGGAAGGAAGGAAGGAAGGAAGGAAGGAAGGAAGGGAGGGAGGGAGGGAGGGAGGGAGGGAGGGAGGGAGGGAGGGAGGGAGGGAGGGAGAAAGAACACCACATTGAACTAGTGTTTCATAGAACACATTGGCAAATGCTGGCAAAAGGACCAGCACTTTCACCAGTCAACTAATCAAGAGTCACCTACTGAGGTAGAGGACCCATCTCCTGAGCTTGCTGCCATGCCTCCTATAGCAAGGAGGAAGGGAGGAGTAGACTGCTCCCACTTCACAGACCATGAATGGAAAGTTGACCCTTTAAGAGGAACACATGGGACAAGTTTATCCAGCCAATAGATGGAGAGTGTTTCACACACACCAGTCTGGCTTTGAAACTCTTAGTGATACTACATTCTACTGCTTTTTGATCTGGTAAAAATGGTACATTATTGTTTACTGTACTAAAAGACTTCTGGTAGGTTTTACCGGGGGGGGGGGGGGGGGGTTGAAAGCGAGTTATTCGACCTGGAGACCAAAGAATGGAGGTTTTGCCATACTAACAGCCTTTGAATAGGGAACAGCTTGTCTTGGATACTTAAAGAAGCTTCCATCGAGAGAATACATTTCTGTTGTTTCATGACTCCCACTTTGTGGCACTTTGTTACCGTAGCCCTAGGAAATCAATATATCCCCCCCTCTCTGCTTTTATTCCCATCACCTCCAGCCACTTCATGACCCTTACTCAGTCATCCCCTCTTCTCTCTCTCTACTGGCTCCTTCCCCTCAGACTGTAAATATGTCAAGTATTGCTTGTCATAAAAATATGCTCTTCTGACCCAGTGTGCTGCTTGAGTTACTATCTACCTCCACTTTCTGCTTCTTACCTGAACGTCTCAAAAGAGTCATACACACTCCAGCTTAGTCGGGCTTCTTCCGCTCGCAGTCTGCTGGAAGTACTTTAGTTACGGTCATAAGTCATCTCCTAATTATCAGATCCAGTGGATATTTTCAGTTATTTTGTATTGAATTAGCACACTATTTTAGCAATATTGATTGTTACCTCTTTTTTGAAACGCTCTACATGTGTGGCTTTCACTATAGTTTACTTTCCTTGATTCCTTTCTCTCTCTTATGCTTAGTTTCTTCCAGCTTCCTCTTTATGCTTATCATCCTCTGCCTACCCTTCAAATTGTGCATTTCCCAGGATTCCATTCTTGTTCACTGCTTTCATTCTACCTAGCAATTTAAAGAGGGTGATCTTCTCAGAGGGAAAGCAGAGGTGGGGGTGGGGGTGGGGGTGGGGGTGGGAGGGAAGAGATTAACCAAAGAATTTGTATGCATATATACATAACCCATGGACACAGACAATAGGGTGGTGAAGGCCTGGGGTGGGAGGGGGCGCTAGAAGGGGTCAATGAGGGGAAGGGGACATATGTAATACTTACAACAATGAAGATTTAATAAAAATAAATAAATAAAGAGGGTGATCTTTTCGACTTTCATAATTCCAAAGTACCAGTGTGCTAACGACTTCGGAATCCTTACCTGTAGTGAGGAAAGAGTCTTCTCTTGAACTCCCCCTGGACGTACATCTAACTACTTATCATTGTCACACTGTTACGATGGAAACTCATCCAGTCCCAAACTAAATGGTCAACCTTGCTCCCAAGCCTTCCTATATTCTCTATCTCGTAGTGCCACTTTCATTCATAAAGTCACCAATGCTGAAAGTGGAGACTCGACTTACCTTTACTAGTACACCACTCACAAGCCCTGTCGACTCTGCAAATCTGTCCCTTCCTACCTGTCCCCACTGCTACTCCCTTAGTTCAGACTCTCCTCATTTCTCTTAACTAGTCATTCTGCTTTATATGCTTTTCCTCTCAAGTCCGTCCTTCAAACAGCAGCCAGATTTATACCTCTAAAGAAATATGACAACATCCCTTTCAACATAAAATACAAGTGGTTTTTTTCCCTCCCACCTCTCCAACCGCATTTTCCATGTTTTTGCCTTAGGAACATGGACATAACCATAGTTATACACCGTGAAATGGCTAATGCTTCTGTGACTTTTTCACGTGGTTTCATCTCCTCCAGACGTTATCACAATTAACTTTTAATCATCCTTTACATTTAAGCCCAGAATCACTTCCAGGAAGAATTCCCTGAACCTCCAAACTGCCTTGGGTACCCCTTTTATTTCTATATTCCCTAACCTAGATAGGCGTCTATGATTGCTTCTCTGTGTTTTGTTAAAATTATCAGTTTGCTACTTGATTCCCTCACTAGAGGGGGAACTCCTTAGGACAGGAACTGCATCCATTTCATCTTTGCATTCCATCCATTACCTGGCAAGCTGCTGGAGACTGAATAGATAAGTAACTGCAGTGCTGGGGATCTCTTATCTCCAGCAGGCTGGTGAATAAACTCTCAGGGGGTGGCGGGGAGAAAAGCTTTTTGGTACCTTTCAAATAATACCACATAACCTAGTTTCTTATCCTTCCTACTAAGAGCAGATAATGCAAAATCCAATTATTTAAGTTATCTAGCTGGCAGTGATCGAAATGGCAGTGTGTGCAAGTGAACACACCATAATAAACTTCTGCTTTATCATGAACATCCCTTTTCCTCAGTGAGCACAGAAAACAAAACACCTCTCCCCTTCTGAATTGTAATACACTGCTCCTTTTGGAAATGCTGTTCTCTTTTAACAGAACCGCTTCGTTACCAGCGCCATCGGTTTTATGAGATCATCTGCAAGCTGGTGGACAGATTCAAAGCATAAATTCACAGGAGGGCAGTTTTTGTCATGCCTGCAGATCTGGGTGAGTGAGGGGTATACACACACCTGACGTTGTATTGAACACACACACACACACACACACACACACACACCCCGTTTCAATGTTCCAAATATTCAAAAAATGAAATCAGACAAAATATTTAAGGTATTATGAATAAATATCCTAAAATTCTGTACTGTAACATTCTTGAGAAGAGAAAATAGTATTAAGATGAATTGCCTTGTCCTCCTATATATCTTATATTTTATCTCTTCCTTGAAATGAATGTTATTAGCCTATTCAGGAGTCAGAAAGGGTGGCCAAGAACTGTGCTTTTGGTCAGCGTGTTGTGGCCATTTGTTTAACTTTTCAAAGTTATGAAATACAACATAAAAATCATAAAAATGCTTAATACATAAATAGTTTAATAAATATGGTAATTATAAGTTCGATACCTATGAAACCATCTTCCAACTTAAGAAATAGAACATCAGCACCTGTTATGAGGTGAACTGTGTTCCCCCAAATTCTTACGTTAAAGCCCTAACCAGTATCTCAGAATGTGACTGCTTTTGGAGATAGGGCTTTTAACGGAGTACTTAAGGTTAAAAGAGGTCATTAGGGAGGCCCCTAATCCAATGGGACTGGTGCCCTTATAAGAAGAGAAAATTTGGTTACACAGAAGGAGATACCAGACGTGTGAAGCGCAGAGGCAAGACCATGTGAGGACCCGGTGAGAAGCCACGGAGAGAGGCCTCAAAAGAAATCAACCTGGATCTTGGACTTATAGCCTCCAGAACGGCGAGGAAATAAATTTCTGTTGTTTAAACCACCCCAGCCCGTGGTATTTGTTATGGCAGCCCTAGCAAACTAATACAGCACCCCCAGAAGGACCCTTGTGTCCCTCCTGATGACAATGCCCTCCCTCTCCCACCTTAGACATAGTCACTGGCTTACAATTATTGGTAAACATGCCGTCACTTTTCACTGCAGTTGTGCTTGTACCCAAATAATTACTCCTGTGCTTGCATCCCAACAATTACAGCTTGGTTTTTATTAATTTGAATTTGAATGCCTTTAGACAATGCATCCATTCTGTAATTCACAATATCCAGTAATTCCTATTGTCTTCCCCTGTCTCATCCTTGGGCACGTGTGTTTGACAATTGTTGGCCTCATGCCCAGCTTCCTGGAATGGGCCATTTTATAATGGCCAATTATCAACTCAAGACTGACTAAGCCAATGATTCTAACCATCATACCCCTTCACTCCCACCTGTTACAAGGACTAAATGTCAAGTTTTTAGGTTTAAATTACAGTTGAAACCATTTTGAGAATTTCATGACACCTATTTGAAATAGTGTCACCCAGAACTGTCACAACCCAAGACAGAAAATTGCTAGTTTAGCCAAGGTGAGTTTTATTTAAAGAGGCAGCAATACCAAAATCCTTTTCTTGCCTGTATCATTCAGGGTCCCCTACAGAAAACAGATGGACAGTCACGTTAAACTAATTGAAGAAGAATTTATTTTCAAAGAAACTCATTACAAGAGTAGGAGAACCATGAAGAATTAGGCAGAAACCTGGGTCTAGTAGGAGAAGGGAGGGAGGGAGGGAGGGAGAGAGAAAGGGAAGGAGTAGACACCAGAAAGAAACAGAATGATCTAGAATAGAACTTGAGAGTGACCTTTTTTAAAAAAATATTTTTTAATTGATTTCAGAGAGGAAAGGAGAGGGAGAGAGAGATAGAAACATCAATGATGAGAGAATCATTGATCGTCTGCCTCCTGCACATCCCCTACTGGGGATCGATCTTGCAACCTGGGCATGTGCCCTTGACCAGAATCGAACCCAGGACCTTTCAGTCCACAAGCTGACACTCTATTCACTGAACCAAACCAGCTAGGGCGAGAATGACCTTTTGATAAAGTTTCCAGCCAGCCTGAGGCAACTGCTCAGCGAGAGAGCAAGAGACATAAATTTGTGTCTTTACTCTTCTTCCTCTGATTTCCTTGCTGGCTCCTCAGTGACCTAACCTAACCAGAAGCCAGTGGGCTGGGGGACCTGTAGATGTAGTGCATATTGGGCAGAGAGAACAGGAGGAAGGCAAATCTGGAGGGGAATGGGAGAGTTCTGGCACTTTGCTTTTGGAATGGCAGTTTGAGAAGGCATGGATGTTGATTTTCCCAGGCAATTCCATGTTTGGAATGTGACAACTCTCCAGGGAGGCCAGTGCATGAGAAACATACAGCTTCACCAGTGTCGCCCTGGACGTTCACAAAACCAGGATGAGCAGATAGCAATAACTGAGAGACGCAAGAGCAGGTATCTCAGTACTTAGAGACAGCATGCTTCTTAGACATTTTGCTACCAGTAAGATTGTATGACATTTGAGTTTAGTAATTTTAACACTTGAGATACTCCACTGTCAAATGCCAAGAACAATTAGGAGCAAAAACAGAAAGCTACCATATGGAAGGATTAATGTGCTTTTTAGGAAAGTGGGTGTGACCTCTACTTACATTTATAATCAGTTAGCTAATCTTAAAGCATAAATCTCTCCTAACACACACACACACACACACACACACACACACACACACACACACTAGAGGCCTGGTGCATGAAACTCATTGGGGGGGGGGATGTTTCCCTCAGCCTGGCCTGCACCCTCTCCAATCTGCGACCCCTCTGGGGATGTCCAACTGCCAGTTTAGGCCCAATCCCGCAGGACATCCCTCTCACAATCTGGGACTGCTGGCTCCTAACTGCTTGCCTGCCTGCCTGATTGCCCCTAACTGCTTCTGCCTGCCAGCTTGATCGCCCCCTAACCACCTAACTGCCCTCCCCTGCTGGCTATCTTGTAGCAGCCATCTTGTGACGACATGAGGGTGGCCATCTTGTGGTGGCCACCTTATGGTAACATGAGGGCATCATGCGAGGGCACAAGGACCACCTAGGCTTTTATTAGTGTGTGTGTGTGTGTGTGTGTGTGTGTGTGTGTGTGTGTGTGTATGATAAAAGTGGGAATTTCTTTCTAGGTGTTTGTTTTTTTCAAAAAATTGAATAACTATTTCATTATATGTAATACAAAAGTCACCTTTATTTCTAGGCAATTTTTATTATAATGGAATATAATCAAAGTATAATCATACTGTATGTAATACAGTTACATAATATATTTAATATATAATTATATATTAAATAATTTATACTTTATTATATAATAATATAATATAATATAATCCTATCTAATAAAAGAGTAATATGTAAATTAACCATCACTCCACTACACCAATAAACCACACCCACAAGCCATGCCCACCAGCCAATCAGGAGCGAATATGCCAATAAACCCAACCAAGATGGCTACAGCCACAGAGAGCAGGAGGGAGGCTTGGGTTTCCCAGGCAATGGAGGAAGCCAAGCTTTCCGCCTGCCCTTGCTGGCCTAGGCCTCCACTTAAGGCTACAAAGTTTCAATTACAGAAGGTAAACAAATCCAAACAGAAATGGCAGCAGCCATGGAGCTGGAAAGAGCGGGAGGCTAGGGTTGCCCCCGGCAATGGAGGAAGCCAAGCTTTCCGCACACCCTGGCCTGCCCAGGCCTCTGCTTAGGGCTACAAAGTTTCAATTATAGAAGATACATAAACCCCCAACAGAAATGGCTGCCGGCCACGGAGTGAGCAGGAGGCTTGGCTTCGCTCCAGGCTACAAAGTTTCAATTGTAGAAGATAAATAAATCCCAGATACCAGGGCCTCCGCTTGGGTCACCGGGGGGTGTGGCCAGCCTGCAAACCACCACAGGCCCCTCGCCCAGGCCGCCCACACCCCAAGGGAACCCCCACCTCGATCCGGGACATCCTTCAGGGCAAACCAGCTGGCCCCCACCCGTGCACCAGGCCTCTATCCTATCTAATAAAAGAGTAATATGCAGATTGACCATCACTCCAACACACAAGATTGCTGCCCCCAAGTGGTCAAAGATCCTCCCCCCATGTGGACACAAGATGGCCACCACAAGATGACCAGCAGGGGAGGACAGTTGGGAGGGACCAGGCCAGCAGAGGAGGGAAGTTGGGGGTAACCGGGCATGCAGGGAAGGGCAGTTGGAGGGAACCCAGGCCTGCAGTGGAGAAAAGTTGGGGGGGACCAGGCCTTCAGGGGAGGGCAGTTAGGGGTGACCAGGCCTGCAGGGGACAGCACTTAGGGGTGACCAGGCCTGCAGGGGACGGCAGTTAGGGGCAAACAGGCTGGCAGGGGAGTAGTTAGGCATCAATCAGGCTGGCAGGGGAGTGGTTAGGGGGTGATCAGGCTGGCAGGCAGAAGCGGTTAGGGGCAATCAGGAAGACAGGCAGGCAAGCAGTTGGGAGCCAGCAGTCCTGGATTGTGAGAAGGATGTCCGACTGCCCGTTTAAGGGGATCGGGCCTAAACGGGCAGCCGGGCATCCCTCGAAGGGTCCCAGTTGGAGAGGGTGCAGGCTGGGCTGAGGAACACCCCCCCCCCCCGTGCACAAATTTCGTGCACCGGGCCTCTAGTTTATAATAATATATAATTAAATATAATTATATAAAATATTATATATATTATATCCTTATAATCATCCTTGTACATTTGGAATTGGGCATTAAAAAAGTTCATCTTGAAATCCAGCCCAAAGATTTTAGCTATTGAAATACCAAAGCAATTACTCAAGGGTAATCTACAAGCATAGCTATTTGGGATGCTAAAAGGATTTTGGAAATACATAGTCATCATGGTTATACAACATTGTGAATGTAATAAATGCCACTGAATTTTACACTAAAGGTGATTAAAATGGAAAATTTTATATTATATATCTTATCACAATTTTTTAAAATTTTCTCTGATCTTTTTCCTTCCTGTAGTATTTCATTTTAACTGAGGATGTCATATGAGCCTCAGAAACTGCACAGTACCATAAGATGAGCTTGAATAAAGCTACACCATGAGTGAGATTAAAAAAAAAAAACCCACTATGAAATGATAATTTCTCGCCCTGACCGGTTTAGCTCAGTGGATAGAGTGTCAGCCGGGGGACTGAAGGGTCCCAGGTTCGATTCTGGTCAAGGGCACATACCTCGGTTGCAGGTTTCATCTCCAGCCCTGGTTGGGGCCCGGGGGCGGCGGGGGAGGGCAGGGCAACCAATCAATGTGTCTTTCTCACATTGATGTTTTTCTCTCTCTTCCTCCCTTCCACTCTCTCTAAAAATCAGTGGAAAAATATCCTCCGGTGAGGATTAACAACAATAACAAAAAGATAATTTCTCGTTTGAGCTCAAAGCACTAGAATGACCTCTCTCAGGCCCTAGTTATCAAACTGGGATGTTATTAAATCATTAGAGCATTGAATCAAGTAGAAGATCAAATCCTATTTTATTATCCCTAAATCAAAGGCTTTTAGCCTTTTCTTGCTAAGGCCCTAAAATAAACTGCTTCCAAAAAGCATAAACAAAACCGTAGCTTCTGGACCACAGAGCGCAAAGGGAGATGAGGGCCGAGGGCGGGCTCGCTTGCCAGAGGTGATGGAGATGGCTGCCTCCATCTGATGGGAGAAGCACTTCTTTCTTCTCCCTCTGGCCGGGCCTGAATTTGTCTGTCTCCCACACTGCAGTACAATTGTCAGGAAACATACATAGCTTTCATTTTATAAATAAGCAGAAATTTGGTCCAAGGTATTTAAATAGTAACTATGGGACATTTCTAGTATAATGTCCCATAGTAACAATGTTTTTAGTATAATGATTTTAGGGAGGAAATAAGCAGAAATAAATCACCCATAATTTTACCATCCAGATGTAATTATGTTTAGTATTGTGCTGTGTTTGTGTAATGTGAGGCGTATTTGCTTAATTTCAGTCAAAAATTATAGTGCCTGATCTAGTGCCTAACATTATGAAAGAAATCGTTTTTCACTGAAAATTGGGGGAAGTATAATGTATATACATAGCACAATCCTACCGCATGGAGACGGTCCCCATTACTATTTCGATGCGTGCTAGCCCAGTCTGCCGAAGGCCACTAGCAAGAAATGCTGTAGTCTGAAAAATCACGTTTATTGATTTTTACAATACGGGGGAACCACAAACCAGAGGAACCATGGGGTTTCTCTGGGAAGAAAGAAAGAAAGAAAGAGGGTTAAAGGATTTAAGAGAAGCATTGCTTTGATGGGCTCAGAGCAAAGCAGGGCTGTGGATGAAAGAGCCAACATGAAGTCGGGACTACAAAGTAGAACCAGAGTTCTTTTTCCTTGGAAACCACAAAGTGAAGATAGATGTAAAATGAGGCCGCTAGAAACCCCTTATCTGGGCTCCGCACATGGGTTGGAAATCAAGGCTGTTTCTCAGTGTCAAAGGACTGAAATCCTACCGGCAGGAAAAGTGAGGTGCTGTAGTCTTAATCTTACGATTTCAAAGAGCAATCTTTTGGACAGTCTAGATAATAGAAAACAAGATTTTTCAGTGAGTAAGGGAGTCAGAGCCCCTCAAAGAAGGGAACCATTATGAATCCTTATAGCCGCAGCATGGCCTTGGCAGGAAATTGTTCACGTTAGCTTAGCGGCTAGCTTGATCTCCATCTGTGCCCGGTAGCCCCCACCTGATGAATGCAGGACAGAGATTTCACCTTTTCAGTGAGATTTTACCTTTTTTCTAATGTTTCCTTCTATTATTTTTATGCCTAAGTTTTTGGGTTTTGGTGTCTAATTTCTTTTTTATCTAAGTTGTTGCACTTTTGTACATCCAAATGTGGATCTGATTTTTTTGTACTTAATATTATTTTATTACCTAGTCTTTAACATCTATCATTTTAGTGGCTAAATAGTAGGCCATCTTATAAGTGTATCAAAGATCACTTAACAAATCTAAATTGGTTATTACCAATTTCTATTTATCATAAATTCCTAATTCCTACTATAACAAGTTATCCTATATAATAAAAGGCTAATATGCAAATAGACCGAACAGTGGAACAATTGAACAACCAGTCACTATGATGTGTGCTGACCACCAGAAGGCATGCGTTGAACATGGCGGGTGTCAGTGGTGGCTGGATGATAGAGCAGGTGAGTGGGGGCGCCAGACCAAAGCGGAGCACCAGTTGCCATCATTATGGCGAGCCTCTGGTGGTTACTGAAAATTCTTTGCTCCCCTGCACCACGGTCCCGCCCAGTGCTTGCAACCTGCTGCTGGTGCCGGCCCGATCACTTGGCACTGTCAGCAGGTATGAGTGGCAGCTGCCGGCCCCAATCACCCCTCAGGGCTTTTCCACCTCACCCTGCTCCTGAGGGGGGATCGGGGCTGACAGCCGCCTCTTGCACCCACTTCGGATGATGGCCCCACTCACACCCACTGCTGGCGCCAGCCCCAATCCCCACAGTTCCTTTCAAGGTGCACAAATTCGTGCACTGGGCTCCTAGTATATGATAAACAACTGTATGAATCTAGCCTTATGCAAACTAATTACTGGACTTAACGTTATGAGTATTTTTGAGGCTTTTAATATTTATTTGCCAAATTGCTATTTGAAAGGCTCAAGTAATCTATGAAAATGGTAATTTTGTGGAACTTGCCTTAGCTCAGGGAATTATCATTTAACTTTTTAAAATTGTTAATTCCAAGGCTGTAAAGTGGTAGCTAGCTTCTTGTAAGTTTAATTTGCAGTTTTGTACTATTAGCAAGGTGAAAGTTTTTCCATATTGCTTACTAATTCTAGTACATTTTATATCTTCTCAAAGAATTTTCCTCAACTGTGTATCAAAAAGCTTAGGGTATTTCTCATCAAACCATCTTAACTCTTTATGTTGTGAAAATATGTATTAAAGTACTGATTTTTGTAATTTTAACAGCAGTATTTTTTTTCTAGGATGTAGTTTAGAACAAGTCTTTGTGAGGTTCTTCTTTTACTCTTTTGAAACCCTTCTTAATAACCTCAAACCTGAAGTCGGCAACCAGAAATCTAAATCATCAAGTTTCATTCATACATGGAAACTGATTTGTAGTGATTGGTTGTGATGCCTCCCACCAATAATGTGTTACAAATTCTAAAATGCCAGCTTTGGGCAATATTGTTACACACATCCCAGAGTTCATTTTTAAGAGTCATGTGTGTAGTGACAGCTAGCTTGCTCAGGATGCAGCCAGTATAACCCAAGCCATCAATACCAATGGGCGAGGCAACTGTGAAATACTGTAGTGCTTTTCCATATGCGATTCATGTTTTGCCTGTATCCTCAACAAATAAGGGAAAAAATGCTGAATTAAATCGTAATGTCTCCCAAGACTGGATCAATAAGTAACTCAAGGGAGGAAGGCTTAAATGCAGAAAACATGACTACAATTGTAAATACAGTATCCAGTCTGGTCCTTTTTTGTCTCCTATCTGCTTTCTTTTAACTCTGGGATAATTTCTTTCTCATATTGCCTTTTGGACCATGGTTAATTGGGATAGTTATCTCAGTAATTTCTGTGATGTCTAGAAGCCTGGGTCATTGTAGCTGTCACAGTGATTTTAGTTTGTTCTTTTCCCCAAATTCCTCCAGTATCTTCATTTCTATCACTGCTAATTGAAAATAGAACATTCAGAAACTTGAAATGTCTTAAAACATCTTATCTTCCTCTGTTAATGCCCTTTCCTTGATTCATTTAATAATTGATGGGGTAAAAGACAGCCTTGGTTGATAATTCACTTTAGAAAACCACATGGCCTATGAAGGGTCATGACTGACCCGTTGAAAGAGTTGTTTTCCTTTTGTGCTTAGCCTCAATATTTCTTTTATTTAATGTCAACTTCAGAGTTACACTGTTCAAACACTGCTGATATTGTTTATAGGATGGATGATAACCTTGCAAACTAGGGATCACACAGCATGGTAAGAAAATATATATGAGGTTTGGTTAGCGGAGGCGGGCAGGGTGGGTGGCAGGGCTTCCTGGTCTATATCCAGGGATGGGAGGAATGCCAAGGCCAATCTTGGGCCATCCCTCCCAATGTCAACATCTCTATACAAGTGGGACCAGCTGAACATGAGCAACCAAAGTGCTCCTGAAAGAGAAAGAAGGGGGGAAAGTCATCGCAAAGAAACAAGAAAAGCTGTGTTAAGTCTGTAAAAGATGCGTGGGGGAAGTTTTGTCCTCTCTTCTTCGTCGACATGTGGGACACTAGCGCTCCCACCTTCGTCTATGCCTTTCTTCTCGTATCTCCTTCCTGACAATCAAAGAGTAGGGAGCCTTGAAAATTAAATTGCTTCTACAGATTAATTATGTAAATGCTGAGTTCAATTTCAGTATTTTTTTTAATTTCCTAAATCTGAAGTCATAGTAATGATGACTGCTAAGTATGAGTCAAGAATAATGATAATCTTTAAGAAAGTTAAAAATACAGCCAAGTACAGAATAAGGAATGTCAGCATTGGTTCATATTTGCTTTTCTTTCTTATCAAAGGAATAAAAGATAACAATATAGTTGAAAGCTCCTGGACGCCCATTTCTAGCCCCAGTCTCTTTTCCCTCCTTCTCCTCAGAGGCAACCATTACTATTATTGCTTCATTTGCATGTATATTAACAGTCGATTTTAGATATACATATACAGTACATATGTACTAGTATGTGTGTGTATATGTATATATTTATATATCCTATATAATAAAGAGGTAATATGCAAATTGACCATCACACCATCGTGCAAAATGGCCGCCCCCATGTGGTCACAAGATGGCTGGCAGGGGAGGGCAGTTGTGGGCGATCAAGCCAGCGGGGGAGGGCAGTTGGGAGCAACAAGGCTGGCAGGAGAGGGCAGTTGGGAGCAACTGGGCCTGCAGGGGATGGAGGGCAGTTGGGGGGGACCAGGCCTGCAGGGGAGGGCAGTTAGGGGGTACCAGGCCAGCAGGGGAGGGCAGTTGGGGGAGATCAGGCTGGCAGGGGAGCAGTTAGGCGTCAATCAGGCTGGCAGGGGAGTGGTTAGAAGTGATCAGGCTGACAGGCAGAAGTGATTAGGAGCAATCAGGCAGGCAGGCAGGTGAGCAGTTGGGAGTCAGCAGTCTCAGATTGTGAGAGGAATGTCCAACTGTCTGTTTAGGCCCCAGGGATGGGGCCTAAACCAGCAGTCGGACATCCCCTGAAGGGTCCAAGATTAGAGAGGGTGCAGGCTGGGCTGAGGGACACGCCCTCTCCCCCAGTGCACAAAGGCCTCTAGTATATAAATAATGATGGATGCATATAATTGGACAATAACAGGCTTTAAAAATTTATCCATATCAAAATGTATTATTTTATAGATATAATATATATAAAATCTCATTCATGCCTTCTAACTGCAATGAAGTATTCAGTTTTATGAATATTTAATTTATCTTTCCTCTGACATATAGTTTCGGTTTCATATTTTTGTTATTTTGATAATTACCTAAATAAATATTCTTGTGCATGTTTCCTTGTGCTCATATCCAAAGGCTATTTCTAGAATACACATAAAGTGGAATTACTAGATTGTAAAATGAATACATAGTCAAATTTACTCAACATATATAAACAAATTTATCTCCATAAGAATTATTTCAATGAAACTCTCTTTAACAGTGGTTGTAAATTTTTATCTCCCATATTTGACCAATATTTAATATTGTCAATACTTCAAAATCTTTGCTACTCTGAGGCAGACCTTGTTGTTTTAATGTGCATTTTCCTACTTATTGTCTCATGGTTACCCACCATTCAGGTGTTTTGTGTTGTTTTGTTTCATTTTCCTGAAAATTGTCTATTCCCCTTCCAATGATTCTCCTAAGAAGAGCAGGGTTACTGTTTGCACTTAGGAAACTGAAGCTTAGAAAGGCTAAGTGAGTGACCTACCAATGATCATCGAATTAGTGAGAATCTCAAGAAGGGCCTTGGCATCCCAATTCAAACCATTTCTCTTTTCTCAACACATGCTTCTCAGGACACTGATCAATCCATCTTAACCCTTCTCATCTCCCTGCCTGACCTCCTGGTCTAGTAAGCTTACCTAAGACACTCATGAAGAAAGGGAAGTAGAAAACTCCTACAAGTTTCAGTTTGAGGTTCTGGCAAGAAGCCCTGCCTGGAACAGTTGCCCAGCGTTACCCGCAGTCCCTCAGGGGTTTGAAGCCTATATATACTATTTCTGGCCAAACCTACACAACAAGCCTTTGAAGTATGCACTTTTATAATCACCGTCTTACACATGAGGGCTAAATAACTTGCCTAGTGTGACAGAACCAGGAAAAGAAGCCAAGAAAAGCATTTAAAGTTCTTCTGAGTTAGAGGAAGTTTGATCAGATTTGTTCAGGAAAAACTTTATGGAGAGATGAAAGCAAGTGTCAAGAGACAGTTTCCTCCTTCCTCCCACTTTCCTCCAGATTTAGCCTTTGTAGGATCACAGAGCAATGGAACTGTAAAAATATTTCAGAGTGTCTTTTCAAATTCTTTGTTTCTCTTCCATGAAAATAGTTGAGGTCACTATCTAATCTATTGGGACCAATGAATTACAAGAACACCAGCAGAAACCCTAGCTAAGGGTTAGTGTAAAGGTCTCAGAAGAATAAATGCACATTTCAAAGCATAAAAAAAGCTTCACCTTCTGGTCTTTTTAGTTGAACTTCCTGTAGCAAAGACTCTCAATTAACAAGGAGCACATATCCACACTTCAAATCTAAATAAAGGAGAGAAGTTGTCTAAAGAGCCTTTGAGTGTGTGGATATGCGTGTGTGTGTGTGTGTGTGTGTGTGTGTGTGTGTGTGTGTGTTCACGAACCTCCTAGACTAATAATCTACATGCAAGTGCGTATCCTCGTATCTTAGTCTTTTGGTTTCACGGCAAAAATAATACTTTTTATCCATTTTGACATATACCTTCCAATCCTGAGACCTCCTTTTCCAAAGACTGATTTCTGCCCCCACCCTCACTGCTCCCACTTCATCAGCTGCCATAGCCCCAGGGATGGGTCAGGTTGAATATGGCCACTGGAAAGTGGAGTATATGATGTAGAAGGATGTTAAGAAGGACAAAGAGGCAGAGCCCACCCACCCTTTCTGACTCTGGTGGCTTAGGAGAAGGAAGAAAGGAAAAGGGAAGCAAGTCCCTAGGGAGACACAATGCCATGCCTCCTCTCTGGCCAAAGTCCAGGTGAAGGCAGGAGAGGGGACACGAACAGCAGGGACCACTGCTCACTTTCTATTTGGAAGTGTAGGAGAGGCCATCTCTCCTACAGGTGGTCCTCACCACCGACTGAATGGACTTTTAGTGGGCCGGAGTTTGGCTCTCCCAAAACATCCTCAGTTTCTATATGGCATGGATGCAGTGCCGCTAAAGGTATTCAGAAATGAGTCAGTATTTGACTAGATGTTTACTGGAGGGGATCACCATCGCTAGGAGAAGAAGACACTGAAGCTGAGGACTGCACCACTAGCATAGAAGACTTGGCCAAATCTGAGGGGCCCATAGCAAGAGCAAGGCTGAGGAATAGATGGGTCAGTAGGCAGGGCTCAACGGGCTACCTAAACCACGAGAGAACAGACCTCCAGCTATGCTGGCTGCTTATTTCATGAATGGATACCAGAGAACACTGAACTGAAGCAAGCACTCTAAATTTCCAGACACCATTTCGGAGAAGAGCAGTTAGAAGGGAGCCAATAAAAAATATAAAATACTAAGTCATCCGTAGTAAATGAGTTCTCTGCAGTCTCTTTAAGCCACTGGATTGTACTGCATTTATTGTATATGTCTAGAACAAAGTTGTCCCGCTACCCAGGGGAGCTTGTAAGAAACATCAGACCTATTTTCAAGAGAAATAGTATCTATGTTTTCTTTGCTTACCTAATTGCAATGTAATTTTTCAATGCAATCACATCAGTTTAAGTAGAAAGGGAAAGAATTGAAGAGGTACCAGTAGGGGCCTGGATATAGCACTTGAAGCATCAGGAATCCAGGCATCTATTACATCTATGCTCTCTCTCTCTCTCTCTCAGTCTCTCTCTCTCTTTCACTCTCCCCTCCCCCCACCACCAGCTCCATGTGCAGCGAGCAAAGAATACCTTTCTATCTCAATCCTAATCCTAAATTCACTGAGTAGGGGTCACAGTCACAGAAAAGAACTATGGCTGCTGGATGACATCCTGTGTGGGTGAGTCATGGTCATTGCATAATTGAGATCATTATCATAGTTGCTGTTAGTCTTTATCTTTTTTAACATTATTAATTATTTCATGAAAACATTTTATATATCTGAATAATAGGCCATTTTCCTTTTGATTATTTCATTTTTATCCTAATCATTTTAGTATTATATAAATTATACTATGTGGAAGATGCTTATAACTAACTGTGTTTAATAGTGAAAATTCTTCAACTCATCCTATTTATAAAATATCACATAAGTAATTTTTTTTAATTATTATTTCAGAGCGGGAGAGGGAGGAGAGATATAGAAACATCAATGAGAGAGAATCATTGATCGGCTGCCTCCTGAATGCTCCCTACTGGGGATCAAGCATGTGCCCTTGACCAGAATCAAACCTGGGACCTTTCAGTCTGCAGGCCGGCGCTCAATGAGCCAAACCGGCTAGGGCTCACATTAAGTAATTCTTGAAATAAAAATGTCCAAAATATTCACTGTCTCACACATACAGCAAAATCATTAGATTATTTGGGATCTGTAATTTAGTGCAAATGGATGTAGCTTTCTGTTTTAAATGTAATGTTTTAGATTTGTGCTTGTCTTTCGGTCAGAGTTCTTTTAAGTACTGCAAGAGTCAACAGCTGATACTTTTTTAAACCTTGAATTGAATTCTTTACACTTCTAGACTTCGCTATAAATACCAGTATCTAAAACACAAGGCCACATTAGTCAGGCCTGTGAAAGTGCTTAGCTTTGCAGAAGCATCACCTTGTTTACACATGAAAGAGTTGACAGCATCTTTGAGACTAAAAGATGCCCACACATGAAAACGTACTCACTTCAAGATCCATCACAAGACGTATATGAGCCCCAAATGAGCACTCAGCATGTGCAGGAGGGAGAGAACACTGCAGCAACAGTAGGCTGTATTTGAATGCATCACTTACTGGCATCTTCTTTGCCAACTAGACAGGCATTCTGCCTTGTATATCTACTTATTCTCCATCTACAGTGGGAATTCAGTAAGTGTTTGTTGAATTGTTTGGTAAACCAATGGCCCCAGCAATAAAGGGATTCCAGTGATTGATGAGAACCCGAGTAGCTCTCCGTAAGGAACAGGGTAGCAAGTGACAGCTCATGGTGAGATGGAGACAGGAAACCTTGCAGAGAAAAAGAAGAGCACCAATTCTTCCGGACCATTCCTTGACCTTTGATCTACTTGCAAGGAGTCAACTATGCTACTAATAGGACTGCAAGAAGATAAATTTCTCCATGGCTCCTGCATTTGTCGTCTTATACAGATATACATTGTATTTGATCATTTATAGGAGTTGTGAAGGGGTCAATTTTATCATTTATAGGAGTTGTGAAGGGTTCAATCTCCAGACTAAGCAAACTTTAACCTCTAAAGCTCCAAACTGCGTCTGTCAAATGGGGATAATAATAGTGCAGACCTCAGAGTGATCTGAGGATTGATGAGAGAAGTACTCAAGGGCTCAGCCTAGTGCCAGTTCCAAGGAGAGCCACCAGTGAGCACCAGCCTTAATGATATCAAGAATGAAGATGGTTCTTGCTCTGCCACTTTTCACACATTCAAAGTTTGTAAAATATGTTCAGGTTTCTTAAAGGTCAAAATCCCATCCTGACTGAGGGAGGTTGATAAAAATGGAAATGGGCATTTGATAAATATATGTATTGTCTTAAATTCATGAAATGCTGAAAAGTGTTTTTGAAAATCTCAGATTTCTTTCTGACTAGATTCAGATTTTTCCCCAAGTTGTATGAAAACCTCTAGAAAAATAAAGTACCCAGGAAGTATTTCTTGCCTCCAAACCTTTTCAAGAACATGCATCTGCTCTCCAATACGGCTATTTGCTTGGATATATAGTATAATCTATCCTTTTATAAAAAATTAAAGGTGAACCTCTACTGCCGCTGTATTTTAACCAATAACATATTGGTCATTCCAGATAAAGTCTATATTAATTTTCTTCTTAATAAATTGTAAATCTGTGGCTATTCTTCTCTTAGTAGAAACTCAAGGGAAAAATCTGCTAAGAAGTAAAGTTGTTCAGTTTTGCTCATCTTGAGGCCATGGGGTGGTATTCGGTATGAACTAAGTCTTTGAATTCAAAATAGAAGCCCAGCTATTGATTTTAATAGAGAGCTGGCTTCTTATCAGGACAAATGTCAGGACCTGTGGAAACATTCTTCACATGGGTCTGATAACAATGTTTACTGGGATTACAAGGAACATGCCCTGGCCTCCTGGACTCAAAGGATTTGAAATCACTTTCCAATGAGCTGATGCATAAAGAAGAAAACAATAAGCATCCCTCTCCGTGTGCAGGCAACATGATTCATTGTCACACAACAGTAATTATCTTAACAGAGCCTAGTCCTGCTATTTATAACACTGTTAAAAGTAACAGCTAAAGCTCAATGTTTCCAAAGCAAAAGCTATAATTTTTGGAAAATGACTTTTAACATTTTGAGAATACAACTCATTCACTTAACTAAGACTACATTTTATAAGTTCCAAAAGTACCTAATAAAAAGTTCTATTAAATTTTAGCTTTCTGAGAGTACTTTGTTGTTTTCATTTTTTAATCCTTACCCCAGGGTATAGGAGAATAAATGGTGTTGAATGGAGACTAGACTTGCAGACCTCACCTACTTTAAGAACTAGGACACGGCTACCTTCTACCCCAGGATATATTTGTTGATTTTTTTAGAGAGTGAGAGGAAGGGTGGAAGGGAGGGAGGGGGAGGGCGAGAGAGAGAGAGAGAGAGAGAGAGAGAGAGAGAGAGAGATCATTTGCCTCTTATACCCACCCCAATCAGGGATCAAGGCTGAAACCTAAGCATGTGCCCTGACCGGGAATCAAACTCTCAACCTTTTGGTGCATGAGACAGCACTCCAAACAACTGAGCCACATGCCAGGGCAGGTAAAAGTTTTGTGTTTTTTTAATGGCATGAGAGAGACTTGTTAACAGTGATTTTTAGCTCTTTTAAAGATAAAAATCATAGTCATTCTCTGAGACAGTGTTTCTCAAACTTGGGTTAAGTGTAGACCCTTTTTTAAAAGTTTAAATTATGTTATATTCGATACATACAATATAATACATAAAATTTATAAGGTCTGAAATATATTTAAATATATTTTTAAAAATGAAACCACCACCTACCTTAAGAACTAGGACACGGCCACCTTCCACCCCAAAGCCTCTGAAGAATCCACTAGCCAGTTTTATTTTGCTTTTTTTCTTTCGTTGAATTCCCCCCCTTTTTATTGCATTTATTGAGGTGACAATGGTTAACAAAATTATATAGCTTTCAGGTGCACAATTATACAACACATCATCTATACACTGTATTGTATGTTCATCACCACAAGTCAAGTCTCCATCCATCATCATTTCTCACCCTTATACCCTCCTCCATCTCCCCTTCCACCTCCACTACTCAATTTTGAATTTAGTTTTCCCTTGAGGTTTCCAAAAATTGCTTTATCACATATGAATCCATGCCTGAACAACATATTGTTCACATTTGCTTTATAAAAATTGTCTCATGCGCTATGTAATTGTCAACAGCTTGCTTTTATGACTCAACTTTCTATGATTCATCCCGGTAGTTTCTTATGGCCATAATTCATTTTTTTAATAAGATTGCATTGTAAGAATATACTTTAATATATTGAGCTAGTCTTCTGCTGACAGCCATTTTGGCGATTTCCAGGTTTTAGTTTTAGTTTTGCTATTACAATGTTGTTATGAGCATTCTTTAACAATGCAAGATTTTTTTCTGGGACACTGTCACTAGTGTTTTTGGATTTTACCCATTCTAATAGACATATAGTAGTATCTCATTTTTTTAAATTTGCAATTTTATGTTGGCATATGATATTCAGCTTATTTCCATAACATCTTTTCATAACATGTATAACATCTCTTCATATGTTTATTTGCCATCTGTATATCTTATTTGATAAGGTGTCTGTTTAGCTCTTTTGCCCATTTCTTAATTGGGTTGTTTTCTCATTGTTGAATTTTAAGAATCCTTTGTATATTTTCAATACAAGTCCTTTATCAGATATGCATTTTGCAAAGATTTTCTCTCAGTATGCACTTTTTTTTAGTCGTTTAGCAGTGTCTTTCACAGAGCAGTTTTTAATTCTACATAACTGTGAGATTTATCTTTATCTCTGTATCCATAGCCCCTCCCTGGTCTAAGTGGCTGCCATCTCTTACCTGGATCCAGCAAAAGCTGCTTTGTTTATTTTCTTCAATCTGCCCTCCCTCCTGCAGCCAGAAGAAGCTTTTAAACTTCAAATCAGTTTGTGTTTCTCCCCCACCTACAACTCTTCAGTGGCTTTCCATTACATTTAAATAAATCTTGGAAGGCCTCCCTTTATCTTGGCCCCACTTACCTCTACTTCTTGAGCCGCTCTCTATGTTTCATTATATTCTACAGCTATAAATATACCACTTTTACTTCAGTTCTTTTAGACATGTTAAGTACCCTGTGGCAGATACGGTTAATTGTCCCCAGTATCCATTTTTCTCTTCTTAGTAATAGAACCCACCCCATTCTCATCCAGATTATGTATCAGGATACATGACTGCCCAGCTAGTTACTGCTTTTACCAGTCTCCCATGCTGTCAGGTCTGACCTTTCACTAGGTATCCACAAATGGAGTATAAGTGAGGTCCACAGTGATAGCTGCACTTCCTTGCAAGTACATTGATTGCCCTTTATTTCTTCCTTAGGGCTGGAATGCAGATATGGAACTAATGAACAATCTTTAACCATGTGGTTGAGAAATACACTAGGGGGATGGGACGGTTATAAAATGGAAGGAAACTGTGACCATGAATGACCATGTGGCATACAGATATTCAAGTTCTTAATTATAGCAGCTAAGCCTATGTATCAGTCAGGATAGTTTGGATTATGCTACAGTAACAAACAGCCCTCAAAGCTTAATGGCTTACCACAATGAAGGTTTACTTTTCACTCATGCTGCATGTCCAACATAGATCAGTAGACCCAGCCACATGGAGGGCTTCATCTAAATATGTTCTTTAATGAGCACACAGAAGAGAAGGAACTTGGCAAATTGTTCTGTCTCTTAAAGCTTCCAACTATAAGTCAGCCACATCACTCCACTAACTGCAAATCACACAGTATCACCTAATTCAAAGAGGATTAAGAATGAATAATCCTATTGTTTCCAGAAGGAACAGAAAACCAGAATATTTGTAACTAGTCCTAATGGCTATCTCAGCTTCTGCCTTACTATGTCTTAACCTGTGCTCCCCAAACGAGGTAACCTCTGTTTTTCTTGCTGAAATGGACATAGGATTTTTTCTTTGTTTCACAATTTAAACATTTCTTTTTACTTTTGTAATTCATTTCAGAGAGGAAGGGAGAGGGAGAGATAGAAACATCTATATATATAAAAGCCTAAGCGACCATTATGACCGGGCCCCCTGGAGGTCAGTGCACGTCATAGTGACCTGTTGACCGGTTGACTGGTTGCTATGATACATACTGACCACCAGGGGGGCAGACACTTAATGCAAGAGCTGCCCCCTATTGGTCAGTGCGCTCCCACAGCCAACCTCCTGTGGCCAGCCAACCTCCCTCGGTCCCTCTCCCCAGCCAGCCAGCCTGAGGGACCCCACCCATGCATGAATTCGTGCACCCAGACTCTAGTCAATGATAACAAAGAATCGTTGATTGGCTGCCTCCTGCATGCCCCTAGGGATTGAGCCTGAAACCTGGGCATGTGCCTTGATCAGGAATGGAACCATGACCTCCTGGTTCATAGGTCAACACTCAACCACTGAGCCATATCAGCCAGGCAATGTTTCAAAATTTATATTTCAAAAATCTCGTGAGATTACATCTTCTCATTAATTCTTCCTATATTCCTACCCTTGGGATTTCTAAAGGAACTATTTCCTTTGCATAGTAACTCACAAATATTCATCTAAATATCTGAATTCATCAAAGTTCCAGTGCTACATTTCCAACTGCCCACTATCTGTCAAACTGAAAATAATTAAATGTGTTACTTTCATTCTCCCGTAACTCTGATTCTTCTACTGTTTACATTTTTTTTTGTTTATTTCTGTACTCCCAGCCCCTAGAGTGTCTGGCATAAGAAGGGGCACTATAGCCCTAGCTGGTTTGGCTCAGTGAATAGAGTGCCCGCCTGTGGAAAGGGTCCCGAGTTTAATTCTGGGTTTGAGGCTCATGCAGGAGGCAACCAATCGATGTATTTCTCTCACATCAGTATTTTTCTCTGTCTTTTCCTCTCCCAGTCTTTCTAAAAATTAATGGAAAAATATCCTCGGGTAAGGATTAAAAAAAACAAAGAAGAAGGGCACTCTATACAGCATGTCCCAAAAAATATATATACACACACTTTGAATAATTATAAAGGCAGCATTTATTAAAATACATTTCATTTTCATTTAACAGATTTCATCTGTTAAAGTGTGTATATATTTTGGGGGACACCCTATATATACTCATTGAGTGAGTGAAAACTATTAGGGTTTGACAATAGCTACCAAACCTAGATTCTTTTCTGACCTCAATCCCTTCCATAGTCACAGAAGAGGGGATATGTACCCCATGTCCTAAGAGAGAATTTAAACATTTTCCAGGATGTGCATGAGATGAAAATAGAAACTATTCATCTTTTGAGTCAGGAGGAAAAATTAAAAGAGGTGCTAACTGAGGTTAGTTTAGAAGTGGGGGTGGGGAAAAATTGGTAGTGGCCTGAGGACCCCTGTTTTCTCTATTATGTGTGGGAAGGATGAAGGAGGAGTCACTGTGCTGTGTGGTCTCCCAGTGCAGCCTGGATGTGAGGATGACTTCTGGTTCCTTGTACCTGCTGGAAACCTATAGCTATCTCCACGGCATTCCATTTAATTCAACAAACAGGCACTGATGTGGTGGGGGTGGTGTTTGGCTACCTTAGGAAGCTGCCGTTCCTTGTTCTCCCTTGCAATTTCCATCAAGCTGCAATTTGATTTTCATGAGAATACTTAGATATATCGTGCTTTTCAGGGAAGGGAGTCTGAAATCAAATAAATTGCGGCATGAGTTCATAAATTCCTACCAGCCCCAATTTCTTAGAAGCCATAACACTTATTATTTACATAAGCCAGGTATTTCTTTTGTTGAAAGAGAGCAAATAGGATGGTTTGTGGTTTGTTTGTGTGTTGTTGTTTTTTTTTTTTGGGGGGGGGGGGGGCAGGAGGGGAATATTATTTCTGGAATTCTAAGGCCTTAAATTTGAATATAAAGTCAAAGCCTGGAAAAAAAAGAAGTATAAATTTTGTAAATAAGCCACAGAGAAGGGGAAGATGACAAAATAGCAGTTCTTGCCACATGGCATCATTCCTGAGCCACCTCCTGCACACACACTGTGCCTGGGCTTCCAGACAGTACTCAGCCTCGGACAAGGTCTTCTGGAAATGTGCATAGACCTTGCCCTGATGAATCTCCAGGAGGACTAGAAATCTTCTATATATATTAAGGGCTAATATGCAAAGTGTTCCCTTGGGAGTTTGACCGGGAGAACCAGAGTTTGATCACTCACTATGATGTGTGCTGACTACAAAGGGGCGGCGCAATTCATAGCAGGTGACCAACAGCAGCGGCAGGGTGCTGAGGGAGCAAGGGAAGGAGAAGGCAGGGAGGCAGGAAGGCAGGGAACCTGATCAGCCTTGATCACTGGCCAGGCCTAGGGACCCTACCCATGCAGGAATTTTGTGCACTGGGCCTCTAGTGTAAGTGTAAAATACACAGGATGCAGAGAGCACCTAAATAGGCTTGCTAAACACCAGCAGAAACAGGGGAATTGATTAAGCAGAATCCCCCTCCATCGATTGATAAATACTTAGAAAAGGGAACCAGAGGCTTTTAAAAGAAAACTTAAGCCCTTAATAGTTCTCTAAGGCACATTCTATAAGACTTTATAGTAAAATAATAATTAGACAAATTGATTATGTTACTTTAACAATAAGAAGCACACTACTCTTTGCACTAAAAACTATAAAGGATTACCTTGAAATCTCCTTGAAATAGATCTAGAATTGCCTTAGGTAAAGAATATCTGAAAGGTAGAGGTTTTCTTTCTCTTTACTTTTTTATTGGCAGATTTGTGAGAAAAATGAATGCCATGAAACTAGCTTTTCAAAATATGAATCCTCCCCCATTTTTGGCAATATGGAACTTTAGTAGTGCTCAAAAGGTCATGGGCATATTGAGTGACCTTTAAAAAATCCTCTTGGCAGAAAGAAAAATAATCTAGACTGGTGGGAAAACATCACAATTCCTTTAACCCTTAATAATTATGGAAGTGAGAAAAAAAGCTTAGAATATTGTTAAAGTCAAACTCAAACCAGAGAAGCCTTTTAATTAACATCTAGGATTCTAAGAGAAGAAAAGACATGATAACTTTCATAAGATATTCCAGTTACTTGAAATTTTGTTAGGAAAACCGATCCAATTCCGACTATATGCGTTGTAGGTGCAGAGCTGGTGTCACCAGGATCCCTGTGTGACTACAGCGCCCATGACCCAGCTACCCATTGACCCCTGAGAGCTCACACCTGCCTCATTCCATAGCACAGAGCCTTTAGCTAAATGAGTCTCTACCTCCAGGTTTGCCCCACCCCAGGGATGGAGGGTGGGACAGCGAGCACCCAATGACTGCCTGACATAGAGGGACAAATGGCTACCCTCTGGCTCAGGGTGAGACCGACTGTGGGACAGCTGTGGCCCAGAGCTTCCCGATAGGGCCAGCTAAAACCCAGTTTCAGTGGAGCTCATCCCTGCTGAGTTCTCCTCACCTGTTCCATCTTGCTTTTCCCACCCATTTCTTCCACAGACTCCTGAGAATCCCTGCCTCTGGCTCTGCTTCAAAGGAAGCCAACCTAACACAACACAGTAAAATCTGAGACTCTCTTGTACCATTTCTTCAATCCCCTCCCCTTTATGCCAACTGATAATCACTTTTTTTTTTTTTTTACATTTTCTTCTTCTTTTTTTTAATCAAAGAAAGACTTTCCTCAGAGGACCTGACATCTTCTCTTCATACACATTTATAACATATTAGGTTAAATGCTCTCTATCTCCTGGGATATTTGCATTTTAACATGACACAAAGAACATGACTGTAATGAAGGGATTTATTGTTAGTGGCTAAAGAATTTGGGGGAAGGGGAAGTTAACTTTCCAGAACCAAAACCAATACATTTAGGTCAGTATATACTCTACCTAAACACAAGCTTCACCTGAATTAGCAAGTACTGATGTTGTTTGTTTTGCAACATTGCCACAAATACTCCCAGGGGCCCCTCCAGCTTCCTCTGTTCTCAGGAAGGGGGTTCTGGAAGCAGGAGCCAAGTGTTTCTCTCGGACCTTGCTCCTGTATCTAAAGCACCCTTCTCCCCCTGGAATCATGGAGAAGGAGGCCTTCAGCATTTCCCACGGGGTCCTAGACGTGGTCAAGCACCTTTGGAAAGCGTTGTTTATCTCATCCCCATTTTGGAGGGAGTCACAATATCATTAATATACTAGAGGCCTGGTGCACAAAATTCGTGCACGGGTGGGGGTTCCTCAGCCCAACCTGCAACCTCGCCAATCCTGGACCCCCTCGGGGGATGTCCAACTGCCTCTTGCAATCTGGGACCACTGGCTCCTAACTGCTCACTTGCCTGCCTGCCTGATCGCCCCTAACCCATCTGCCTGCCTGATCACCCCAACCACCTCTTCTTGCCTGCCTGATCACCCCTAACTGCTTCCCTGATGGCCTGATCGCCCCTAACTGCCTCTGCCTCGCGCCGCACGCAGGACCCAGGCTTCCCTCCCTCTGGCCGGACACAGGCACCCAGGACTGCGGGGCGGGCGGCTTGTCCCTCTCCTGGGCTGCAGGTTCAGATGCAGCCACTGGTGTCTGGGACTGTGGGCAGGCGACTTGTCCCTCTCCCAGGCTGCAGGTGCAGCCACTGGCACCCAGGACCATGGGGACCATGGGTCGTGCAGATTGTCCCTCCCGGGCAGCAGCCCCAGCCACTGGCACCCGGGACCGCAGGGCGGGTGGCTTGTCCCTCTCCCGGGCCACAGTTGGGCTGGTCCTCGTTCCTCTCTCGTGAGTTCTTTTGTGCCTGGCTGGTCCCCACTCCCTCTCCCCAGTGTTGAGTGTCTGAGCCATTGTGGTGTGAGGGCATGAGGACATGATGACCATTTGCATATTAGCTCTTTATTATATAGATTAAACCTAAGAAATAGAGAAGGAAAGAATCCTATTTGCTTACTATGAAATGTGGAAACCAAACTGAAACTCATGGTTTTTCTCTGAGTAGGATGCAAAGGTGGTTCTTTCCCAGTCCTTGTCCAGGTGGATTCTAAGGAAGCAGCCATGGACAAAAGGTGGCATAGGAAAAGGTGGAAATTTATTGGGAAACAAGCACAGACTTCCACGTGGGGAGGGGGTTTCGAGGGAGTGACCTACTAAGCCCCCTTTTCCTAAGGTTTATAAAGGCTGCAGTTCTTTCTGTCCTGATATTCTCCTTTGATTTGTCACTATAGCAGCTTCAAAGCTCAAACCCGACTTGGGGCCCCTTCTCTCTCTCCCCCTCCTGTGGTAGAATTCTCTCTCCCCTGTGAAATTCTCTTTTCCTCTTTCTCCCTGTTGTTTTTCTACTCTCTGTGGCTTTCCCCTTATCTCTTGTGAAAGGGTGTCTTCCTCTCCCCTTAGGCGTGGCGCCTTTAGTTCTTTGTGAATGTATGCCTTTTGCCAGCTCCAAGTCCCCAGCCGTCTGTGCCCCCCTCCCCCATGGACCCCCTAATTCCTAAAACTCCCTAAACCTGCCTATTTTACCCCTAAAAACTCCTTTCGACTATACTCAGACTTTTCTGAACGTACCCATAGAATCCTATTTTTACTGCTCATAGTTTAGGAAAGCCCCATGTGGTCTAATTTCCCCATTTACCACATGGGAACTTGAGGCCCCGGGAATTTAGCTCTGGTTTGCTAATTCCCTGAGTGGCAGGCAACCCCAGCTCTGAAATGATGTGTTGCATCCTAGAGGCAGTGCCAACCTGCATCCACACTGACAACGTATGGCATGCCCACCACTGGATTGTACTGCTCTGGGCAGCGGTGAAGGCTGGCTGCCCATTCCAGCTCCGTGGTGACTTGGCATGGCTAAGGAGTCAGTGTTTGAAATGTGAGCTTCAGACCTCCCGCTGCATCTGTATAAATAGGCAAATCTGTCCCAGACCCAAGTTGACTAAACAAGTGACCGTTTGTTTTTACTGGGGCTGGAAACGCACCCTCAGAGGCCTGCTTTGTAGAATCTCACTTGTTCAAATTCATGGTAATTCTCTGTTCCAACAGATCTCAATGATGTGGATGATTCCAGGTCTCTGTTTCTATCCGTGATTTTTTGGGGGGGAAATTCAGATTTTAAAAAATTGTAGCTACTTTCCCCCTTTAATAACAGTTTGGCTTTTTTGATCAATGAAGTCAAATTGAAACGTTCTCATTCTATGAAAAACCAAAGTGTTTACGTTCAAAATAACAGGCTTGTCCAATCAGTGATTCTCTCTCATCATTGATGTTTCTACCTCTCTCTCCCTTTCTGAAATCAATAAAAATATTTTTTTCAAATTTTAAAAAAGAACAGACTTATCTTTCAGTTCTAACCATGAGAAAAGGACAAGTTTTGTGGGTTTTTTTTCTCCCAGAGATATGTCATAATGTCTGTATGTTTATAAATAAACTAGGGGCCCGGTGCATGAAATTTGTGCACTCGGTGGGGGGGGGGGGGGGGAGGGGCGTCCCTCAGCCCAGCCTGTGCCCTCTCGCAGTCTGGGAGCCTTCAGGGGATGTCCAAATGCTGGCTTAGGGAGTGGGCCTAAGCCAGCAGTCAGACATCCTTAGTGCTGTCGCGAAGGCGGGAGAGGCTCCCACCACCACTGCTGGGCTCACCAGCTGTGAGCCCAGCTTCTGGCTAAGCAGCACTCCCCCTGTGGAAGTGCACTGACCACCAGGGGGCAGCTCCTGCATTGAGCTGAACGTCTTCCCCTTGGTGGTCATTGTGCATCATAGCGACTGGTCGTTCCACCGTTGGGCCAAAACTGGCTCTCCGACATCCCCCGAGGGGTCCTGGATTGCAAGAGGGTTCAGGCCAGGCTGAGGGACCCCACTGGTGTACAATCAGGGCCAGGGAGGGATGCGTGAGGTTGGCCAGCTGGTGAGGGACTGCGGGAGGGCTCCAGGGTTTGTCCAGCCTGTCTTGCTCAGTCCCAATTGGCCGATCCCAGCAGCAAGCTAACCTACCAGTCAGAGCATCTGCCCTCTGGTGGTCAGTGCATGTCATAGTGACTGGTCGACTGGTCAACTGTCTTCCCCCTGGTGGTCAGTGCACGTCATAGCAAGCAGTTGAGCATCCTTAGCATATCATTAGCATATTACAGTTTGATTGGTTGAACGGCCGACTGGACGACCGTACACTTAGCATATTAGGCTTTTATTATATAGGATTAAAGCAGTGTGTGTGGGGGGGTGTATTTAGCAATAAACCCTCAAGCCTCATGCTCCCTTTCCGTTCAACCAAGGAAACTACAGCAAAAAGCCTCTTGGCTGGAAAGAAAATGGACCATTTAATACCCTGTTTAGTGTTCAGCATTTTATCTGGGTCTAAATGTGTTTATAAAGAAACTACTGGGACAGCCTGCTTTTTCACCACGCAAATTACCCTAGCAGCACGAGTGGACATACAACAGAGAACCCTAACAAGGCCAGTCTGCTGCAGCCACTCCCCCATTCACTAGGAAAGCCTCTTCCACGGGTCCTCAAGTTCAAGGAGGGCAGCCAAGTGTGCATTTGCACTCAGGAGTTATCCTCAGTGCCTCAAGCATCATTGTAGCTCAGTACACGTAGCCTGCAAATCTGTTTGGGGAATTAGTAACCCTCTCCCCTTCCAACAACACAAACCAGAATGTCTCCTGGTTTCCTAACCTCCACCCTCCTAATTCATTCTGCCTGCAGACCAGGCGAGGACAGGAATATCACAGAGTGAATCTTCACACAATTATTTGCAAAAACATGATATTTTAAAGGGGTCTTAAACATGAACTCACTTTTGTGCTTTGTGTTTCCCCCAGGAAAATCCTGCTGTTCCCTGGAGGCATACCATCACCATTTCTCTCCACACGCTCCTGGAGCAGGTGTGTTTTGTAGCCATAAGCATGCAGCCTCTCCCTTTGTACAACTTCAATAGTGATGTAAGCCTACACACACACACACACACACACACACACACACACACCACACTGACTTAGGGAGTGGGAGTGGGAGGCAGTATGAAATAGATGGAAGAAAAAAGGATGGTGATGAATCAAGTTGAGAGTCGGCTGAGTAATCCTTGGAGGCTTCCAGAAACACCATGTCTATGGGCTGAGAAGCCACTGCCAAGGCCAAGGCCCAATAGGCTTCAGCTGGAACATCAGGGAGCAGCCCCTCTCCTCAGTGTCCTGCAGTTTCCTTCCGGCTCCAACATACACCCACCCCTTTAATGACACAACTTTAAAGAAAGTGCACAGGGATCTTTAAGAAAATTGCTAAACAACCAGAGGAATAGATGCTGTAGCCTGGAAGGAAGTATTTATTTGGTAAAGTAAATTTGTGTATGTGTGGCCAGAGCTAGTTCTCAGCAAATTTGGGTCTTGGCTTCTCCAGGAAAATATTTGTTTCCTCTGTGTGGGATTGTTATTCATGCCTGGGGAGATTCAAATGTTTGCCTCTATTAGCTTGCTAGGGTTGTCATAACATAATATCACAGACTGGGCTGTTTAGACAAAAGAGACTTGTTTTCTCATAATTCTGGAGGCTAAACATCTGAGATCAAGGTCAACACAGTGTTGGTTTTTTTCCTGAGGCCTCTTTTCTTGGCTCCCAGATGGCTGTTTTCTTTCTGTGTTTTCTTATGTTCCTCCCTCTGTGTGCGTCTGTCTCCGAACTTCCTCTTCTTATGAAGAAACCAGTCACATTGGAATTAAAGCTTACTCTCGTGCCTTCCTATTAAATTACTTCTTTAAAAACTCTATTTCCAAGTATAGTCACATTCTAAGGTACTGGGGTCTAGGACTTCAAGACATGAATTTCAGGGGGACACAAGTCAGCCCCTAACATCACCTGATATAAGTAAGAAGAAACACAAAATGAATTGGACTAGGTTCATGGCCACTCAGTCTAGACAACCAGGAAGAAAATTGCCCTGACCGGTTTGGCTCAGTGGATAGAGCGTCGGCCGGCGGACTCAGGGGTCCCAGGTTCGATTCTGGTCAAGGGCATGTACCTTGGTTGCGGGCACATCCCCAGTAGGAGGTGTGCAGGAGGCAGCTGATCAATGTTTCTCTCTCATCGATGTTTCTAACTCTCTATCCCTCTCCCTTCCTCTCTGTAAAAAACCAATAAAATATGTGTGTGTTTTTTTAAAGAAAAGAAAATTGATATTCCCATCTTATAGATGATGGTGTTATTCATGACCAAAATGTACTAATGTTAGACTGTTGTATTCTGAAGTAATTTTTCTCTTGAGCAAGAAGATGTTGCTATGGGTAAAGGATGGGGATTCAACTGAAGGGATTGGAAATTCTTACTGTCAATCACCTTAGGAAGTGATTTCTTGGAGAACCGGAAGTAAAATCTAGGGAAGCAAAACATAGTCCAGTAGAGCCTGAGGAGAACTGGGTCCCAAGACATAGATATAGATTTGCCACACTCCCAGGAGTGACATGAGTTGGACCCTGTCACAAGGGCCACACCCTATAGCACATTTGCTGGTTAAGCCACCAGTAAAGAGAGCTTAGCAGCAGTTTCAGTGTAACCAGTGGGATTAATATATGGCCAGTTGCTAGCATGGATGGACAGGGGTGAGGGATGGGGGCAGGGCACTGGACCACAGGAATACCAACCCTTCCACTTGATTTTCATCCACTTTCTCAGATAACATACCTTTCATCCTTAATTTTTGAAAATTTTTAATTGTGGTAACATACATAAAACATAAGATTTACCACCTAATATTTTTAAGTGTATAGTTCAATAGTATTAAGTATATCCACATTGTTGTGCAACCAATATCCGGAACTTTTTTATTTTGCAAAACTAAAACTCTGTAACCATTAAACAACTCCCCATTCCCCATTCCCACCTTCCCCCATCCCCTAGCCACCACTATTCTACTTTCTGTCTCTATGAAGTTAGCTACTCTAGATACCTCATAGAAGTGGAATCATACTGTCTTTGTGACTGGCTTACTTCACTTAGCATAATGTCCTCAAAGTTCAGCCATGTTGTAGCATGTGTTAGAATTTCCGTCATCTTTAAAGAGTAAATAATATTCCATTTATGTATATACCACACTTTGTTTACCCATTGATCTACTGATGGGCATTTGGGATGCTTCCACTTCCTGGAAGAGAATAATGCTACTCTGAACAAGGTTATACAAATACCTCCTTAAGATCACGCTTTCCATTAATTTGGCTATATACCCCAAAATAGAATTGCTAGATCACAAGTCCATTTTTTAATTTTTTGAGGTTATTTATTTATTTACTTCTTTTAAAACCTGTTTCAAAAATCGAAGTAATGTAAAATGCTTTTCACTGAGAATCCTTAATTCATGCCCTTTTTCTCATCCCAACCACCAACTATAGCTAATTTTTTTTTGAATCCTTCAAGTGTTTCTTTATGCAAATATATGTATATATTCTCATTTTCTAAGGCCAGAGAGACCTGTGGTAAAAAAGATTTGGCCCCGTGATCTTCACCCCTAATGCCTTGTCTGTGATTATGTTACATTACATGGCAAAATGGGCATGGCAGAGAAGATTAAGGTTATGGTGCTTAAAATAAAGAAATTATCCTGGATCGTAGGTGTGATGGCCAAGCTAATCACTTGAGCAGCAGAACAAAAGGCAGGAGAGACAAAGCAGAAGTGAAAGTCAGAGATTCAAAGCAAGAGGACTCAGCCCACCAACACTGACTTCGAAGATGGAGGAAGGGGGCCAGGAGCCAAGGAATGCAGGCAGCTCTGGAGACTGAGAACCACGCCCTCTTCCCCACTGGCAGCCAGCAAGTAAACAGGGACCTCAGCTCCACAAATACATGAAAATGAATTTGGCTGACAATCTGAATGAGCCTAGAAGCAAGTTCTTTCCAACAGCCTCCAGGTCAAACCTAAACTGTCCAAAATTCTGGTTTAGGCACTCCAATTCTCTCCCCTTGGGAGTAGACATTGTGATAAAAAAACGCTGGACTAATTGCATTCAATAAAAATGTATGAACTGCCTTGTGCTGTTCTCAATACTTGAAGCAGAGTATAACAAATGGTCCTTATTTTAGTGTGTGTGTGTGTGTGTGTGTGTGTGTTTTGTTGTTGTTGTTGTTTTGTGTTTTTTTTGTGTGTGTGTGGTGTGGGTTTTTTTGTGTGTTTTTTTGCTTTTTTAACTCGTAGTGCTTACATTCTATTGGGGAGTTGGGGAACCCAGAGACAATTAATAAAGAAACAAGTATATTTATGGCGTGTTATGGAGAAATAAAACAGGGCATGGCAGTGCTGGATAAGGAAAGGAAAGGTACTATTTTACTTAAGGTGGCATTTGTGAGACACCTGAAGGAAGGATATTTGGAGGAAGATACAGTTCATCTCAAAGTACTTCTCCAATTCATTCCTAACGATTCATCAAATGTTTATTAAGCACCCACTGTGTTGCTGGGAAAAAGAGAAGGCAGCAGGAGAAAAAAAAAAGGATGACCAAATATGAGATGGATTGACTTCATAAAAGAAGCCATAGGCATGAGTCTACAGGAGCTGAGCAGGGCTGTCGAGGACAGGGCATTGTGGACATCACTCCGACTGAACAGCACGAAGCACATATGTACCCAGCACCAAACCAAAGAGTGTCGATGAAAAAGAGAATGTGACATAGGCATGGTCTTAGGTCTCCTCTGACTTGGAGCGGTTTGTAGAGTGGAAGGGAAAGCTTGGCAAATAAACAAATATCTAAAGAATTCAATGTGCCTTGGGCAGAAGTCCATCACCCACTGGGAAGAGGGGATACAGGGACAGTGAGATCTTCCTCTGAAAAAGCGTTCCAGAAAGTGTCACTGGAGCTGAGTCTAAAAGGTGAGTAATTGTTTAGCAGGAACCGGGCAAAGGCATTCAGGGCTGCAGAGAGCAATCTGCTGGAGGCCTGGGGAGCTGTAGGTCATGCAGGCAGGATGGGGCAGGAGTTTCAGAGGGAGGGGGCTGGGTAGGAAGTCAGGGCCTCATGTGGAAAGCCTTATCCAGTAGATCATAATAGGAGTTCGTGCCATTTCTGTAGTTGATAAGGAACTTCCAAAGGACTTTAAGTGGGATAATAGGATAGTAAAAATTACTCAGGCAACAGGAATGGATTGGAAGGAGTCAGAAAACAGAACATACGCAGAAACTTAGCTTGAATTATCTCTAGATTAGTAATAAGGATGCAGCCAAAATTTGAGAGTCATATTTAATAGCAACTTTGAGAAATGGCTATGTAGGAAAAATATCGAAATTCAGTTTTACACTTTTTTCTCTTCCTTTGGCTACACAAATCTGACGAATGATACATTTAAATTTCTTTAAAGTTTCTTTGACGTTAAATTCTTCAACAAGACAAAAGCTAAACTACATGGCATTCAAAAAAATTCATCTTTTAATTGCTTTTAGGTATTGCAAATGTGTCCTTTCGGGAGCAGATTGCTTTGTGTTCATAAAAAGTTATTTAAGCAGAAATGCATTTCACACTTGATAATTGGTTTTCTCTTGACCTGACCCTCAATCTGCTACTTAGCAGATTATATCTACACTTTCAATTGAAAGATGATGTTAGGGATACAATTCAGTTGGGGGTTATGCTAATTATCCTTTCCACACTACTCAACACACCAAAGCTTCCTGGCAGAAAACACTATTTATAACTTTAATTGTTAAACTTAGTTATGCTTTATTTTATGTTGTTTTCTTTCTCAGAATGAGTCCCTTTAAAAAGCTATAGCAAAGCAAGTTGAGAAATCTATAGTGTGTGATACATTTAGTAAGTATTATTGACTCTTCCCACCTCTGCATAGGCAAAGGTACTAATATTAGTGAAGCCTCTTGCCATATAGCTCTGTGGGAAAAGGAAAAACGTACTGCTTCCTTCCTCTGTTTTTTTTTGATTGGTTGAATGATCAAGTCAATATGAGACAGATTTATAAGAGAAAATCAAATTTAATTTAATGCACTCAGGAACCCACATATATGAGAGTCAAAGACCTTGCTTCCCTCTTCTCCCTCATCCCCCCACCCCCGCCCTAGGCCTTCACCACCCTATTGTCTGTGTAGGTGAGTTATGCATTTTTGCATACAAGGTTGATTACCTCCCACCCACCCACTCTCCCCCACCTTCCCTCTGAGATTCCCCAATCTGACAAAACAGTTTTGTAATATTTCAGTGAAAAAAAAAAATCAGTGAAATTTAAAAATAATAATTACTGTGTAGTCTTGGGGGTGGGAACCTTGTTTACACGCACCTCTTAGTTCCATAGGGCTGTCTTAATATCACCACAAACGTGATGGCTTACAACAACAGAAATTTATTCTCTCACAGTCCTAGCGGTCAGAAGACTGAAAACAAGGTATTAGCGGGCTCCCTTTAAAGGCTGTAGGGCAGAATGTCTCCCTGTTTCTTTCAGTTTCTGGTTCCTTCTTGCATTCCTTGGCTTGTGGCGACATACCTCTCTGCCTCTGTTTCACATGGCCTCCTGCTCTCTATGTCTCTCAGTGTCCAAATCTCCCTCTCCTTTCCCTTAAAAGATACCCATCTTTGGATCTATGAACCACCCTAAATCCAGGATAATTTCATCTGGAGATCCTTAACTAATTATATCTGCAAAGATCCTATTTCCAGTAGAGCCACCTTCTGAGGTTCTGGATGAACATTAATTTTAGGTGGACACTGGCATGTAGAGTATAAACTTACTTAAACCAAGAATCAAGTAATTTCTTGAATCTGAGTTAATTTTATTTCATTTGCTGAGGTCACTAAGAGGACTCAACACAATGGCTATCAGTATTTCTAATATTTATTTTTAAAAGGACATTTTTATCCCAGTTTCTCCAAGTCTAGCCCACTAATAAATTATGGCACTAACAAGTATACCTTCTGCATTCAAGCATCTAATCTAATAATAGGCAAATATGCAAATTGACCGCACCTTCGCTACGCCCAAGCCACGCCCACCAACCAAGCCACGCCCACCAACCAATCAGGACGAATATGCAAATTATCAAAACAAAGATGGCGGCTAATTTGCATATCGCGACAGCGTAGAAAGAAGCCAAGAGCTGCAGAAGGGAGCAAAGCTGCAGAGAAGCAAGCAAACCGGGGGGGGAGGAGAAGGGAGGAGTGGAGGCGGGGCCGGGGGAGAAGGAAGTTGAGCAGGCGGGGCCGGGGGAGAAGAGGCGGGGCCGGGGAGAAGGGAGGAGCGGAGGCGGGGCCAGGGGAGAAGGGAGGAGCAGAGACGGGGCCGGGGGAGAAGGGGCGGGGCCGGGGGAGAAGGGAGGAGCAGAGGCAGGGCCAGGGGAGAAGGGAGGAGCGGAGGCGGGGCCGGGGGAGAAGGGAAGAGCGGAGGCGGAGGCGGGCCGGGGGAGAAGGGAAAAACAGGCGGGCTGGCAGAGAAGGTGGGCCGGGGGAGAAGGGAGGAGCGGAGGCGGGGCCGGGGGAGAAGGGAAGAGTGGAGGCGGAGGCGGGCCGGGGGAGAAGGGAAAAACAGGCGGGCTGGCAGAGAAGGCGGGGCCAGGGAAGAAGGAAGGAGAGCAGGCTGGCGGAGAAGTTAGAAAAGCAGGGGGGCTGGCGGAGATCGCGGGGCAGGGGACAAGGGAGGAGAGCAGGCAGGGTGGGGTAGAGTGCAGCAGGAAACCCTATTGCAGGATTTTTCCTGCAACAGGAACGCTAGTGTGTCAAATAGCATGCCATGGAGTCTACCAGGTCTTTCAGTTCATAAGCACAGAGTGAGTTAAAGTAAGTTTGGTTGTATCACACCTCTCATAAACCCCTCCATAATATGCTCATTGCTCGTAGGCAAAGGCCTAACACTAAACGTGAATTTGTGTGATCTGGCTTCTGGGTCTGGCCAAATTCTTGACAAGGTCTCCCACAGATCCATACACCCCTCTTTCCTGGCCCCTCTCACACGTGTGCTTTTTCCTCTATTTGAATCATTATCTAAACAATGTCAACGAGACCAATGAAGGCCGAGACCCAATCTGTTTTCCACTGTTCCCAGCATCCAACACAGAGTATGGCTCATAATCAATATTTAACAAACATATTTGTTGAGTAAGTTAAATGCAATGATCACCTTGCCCATCTGTGCTTTCTCATCTCACTTTGTTGGGTGGTATCCATAGATACAATCCCTGGCAAACCTGAATTGGATTCAGGGCGACAATCTTCTGGTAATCTAGGCAGCTTTGTTCCCACTGAGAAAATGATAAACATGAACACAAAGCCGGGGCTTAAGAAATGGGGACAAACACTGCCTGTGCACAACCAACAGAGATTTCACAGCATGCTATCCCTTTGATTCCCCTTTGGAAAATGAGCAATCTGTTATGGCCCATGTAGGAGGTATGTAATGGAGAGAAGGGACCAGGGGCGGGACAGGGGGCCGTGACGAGTAGCACAATATTATATTAGGTGACAACTTGTGAGCCCATCCTGCGTCCCCCTGCCAGGTTGTATTTGAATTGGTCACATCTTCCCAGAGAGCAGGCGTCCCCACTCTGTGCGTGAAGCTGACAGAGTCCTGGGCTTTGCAGCTGCCTGCCAAATCCCCACGAAGCCTTTGTTGGCTGGAGCACCAGGAAGTCTTGGTTTCTGAAAGGCAAGAAACCCGCTGTTTAAATTTATGTTGGCCTTCAGCTGCCACAAAGGCAATCTGCTGAAACGTTTATTTCAAGTTGAAATGAACAGGAAACATCTTAAATGAATCCAGCTGTTTGTTTCAGTTCTTATTTTTAACTAGTTGAGCCAAGCACATTGATTTTTCAGAGAGAAGAGAAAAAAAAAAACACTCCACAAAACAACTACAAATGTATAGAGCCCAGGATATTGATTTTGGGGTGAAATTCAGTCAAATAAGAAACATGTCATTTCTGGATGAGAATCCCCACCTTTTCGGATTTTAATTGAGAGATAATGAAGCCCTCCAGCTGACTGAGGAGGGAATAGGAATGATTTTCCTTCTCGTGAGCAAGTGGCCCATTAGAAACTGGATGTAGGGAAATCCCTGAGGGAACCCCCCTGTTTCTGAAGCCATCCTTCCAAACAGCTCTCACAGCACTTCCTAAAACTTGTTTACATCACGGCACTCGTTAACAATAATAGTCTTGCCCCGGCCAGGTAGCTCAGTTGGTTAGGGCGACATCCCAATGCACCAATGTTGCGGGTTCCATCCCCACTCAGGGCACATGCAAGTGTCAACCAATGAATGTATACATAAGTGGAACAACAAATCAGTGTGTCTCCCTCTTTCCCTTCCTTTCCCTTTCTCAAATCGATTTTTAAAAAGTAGTCTTTGCACAGCACACCGGAATAAATAGATGGTGTACTTTTTTAAGGGTAACTACGTAAAGAGAAAAATAGTCTCTGATTATCATGGTAACTGGGTTGATAATTAACTGAAAGCAGCAAAGAATGAAGCAAATATGGACTTGCCAGAGGTTAGGACTCCAGCCTGTTTCCCATCGACTTCTTCACAGGCATCTACACCCACAACCACCCATTAGCCAAGCTCTCCTGAATTACCAGCTGAATCTGCACCAGGGATGAGGCTGGGCCAAGGGTGGGCTGGGGCTGGACCCCCCACAGAGATGAGAGCCAATGAGCTGAATGTAATCAAGAGTGCCTAGGTGTGGCTGTGCAGCGATTCTGAACTGGAAGTGATTTTGTCCCCACCTCCCCCAAGCCAGGGGACGTTTGGCGATGTCTGGGGAGATTCTGGCTGCTGCCAGTAGGCGTTTCGTGAATAAAGCTCAGAGTTGCTGCGGAACATCCTACCATGTACAGACTAGCTCCCCACAAGGAAGAATCATCCAGTCCAAATGGTCGTCGTGAAAGGTTGAGAAACGCTGCCTTCCTTGAGCATGTAGTGAGAGGAAAGAGTAGGCCCACAAAGAGAATTTTTTATTTCTGTGAATGAGAGTATCTGGCCAAAGAGACTGTTCTGGAAACAAATACTGATTTAACATATTATCTGTGAGCCTGCGTTTACGTAGTATATCGAGTTAATGCTGCTGCTAATCAAACCTTTGAATCGATGACTCTGACAGTCCAATGCAGATCCCACAAGGCCCTGGGCACACCAGCCCTTAGAGCAAACTGCAGAGCCGTAGGAGCACGCAGTAGTATTGTAACGACGTTCACAGGAAATAAGCACTAAAGCTGGTCGTAAAAAACATATATTCTCTTCCCCCCTCCACCCCAGTTTTATTGGGATACACTTGACATATAACGTTGTATTAGTGGTTTAGAACATTGCATTAGTTTATGGTGTAGTTCATGATTCCTATGTCCTGGTTGCTCCCTGACTTTGTCTCATCCTCACACATGAATTGTAAGCTCTTTATGTGAAGAAATAACACTTTAAACTTATCTCAGAGGAAAGAGGGTTGAGGAACTCAGAAACCTACATAATCATTTGATATATATGTCTATATATCAAAATGATCATCACAATATATTTAGCTAGCATTAATCACCACACATAGTTACACATTTTTTTCTTGTGATGAGAACTGTTAAGATCTATTCTCTTAGCAACCTTTCAAATATACAATACAGTATTGTTAGTCACCATGCTGTACATTACATTCCCAGGGCTGGCTTATCTTATAACTGGAAGTTTGTACCTTTTAAAACCTTTACCTATTTCCCCCACTCCTCCCCACCTCTGGAAACCACCATTCTGTTCTCTGTGATTTGATTTTTTATATTCCACATATAAGTACAATCATAAAGTATATATCTTAAGAATGTGCATTCTTTATCCTGGCTTACAGCCTAGTATTTGTTCCATGCTAGTTAAAACTTCTGAAGGACATTTATGGAATTCCTCACTGTCAGAGTCAAAAGAGTGGCTACAAACTGAATTTGTCAAAGAAAATCCCAGTTTTAAAATTCATTAATAAAAACAGAAATGTATTTTCAGAGGGAAAAGCAAAAGCATTCAATTAGGCTTACAATTTCCAAAGTCTAAATCTCCAACTCTGACCACTGAGCATCTTCTGAGTACTTCTGTCCACCTGGAGCCTGCAGCTTTAGGGACCCTAGCAAGTTCCCAGCCAGGCCTCACCCCACTATAGGAACCAGCGCACTCACTGTTGCTAAATTGGATATCTCCCTCTGCCTAGATCACACGTGTACCAAGATTTTTTTTAAAAAAAAAATATATATATATATTGATTTCAGAGAAGAAGGGAGAGGGAGAGAGAGATAGACACATCAATGATGAGAGAGAATCATCGATTGGCTGCTTCCTGCATGCTCCCTACTGGGGATTGAGCCCGAAACCCAGGCATGTGCCCTTGACTGGATTTGAACCCGGGGCCCTTCAGTTACTGGCTAACGCTCTATCCACTGAGCCAAACCAGCTCGGGCTACCAAGCTTTTTTGATAGGACTGCTCAAGACCGGACTGGCCAGCCTCTGGGGATAGGGAGGAAGGTCCTTTCAGTCTGAACACAAATGGAAGCAGAAGGCCTTCTACTGTTGGGTTGACCTACATTCCTTCCCTTGAATTTATGCCTGAGAAAGTGGAAGGAAAAAACTAAAACGTTGCTTCTTCTGCCCTTTTCCTCAACTTCCACTTCCTGTTTTTACCCATCAAGCCTGAAGGGGGGCTGGGCTTTTACTTCCCTCTCCTATCAGTAGATTCTTCCTCTCCTAGGCTCACACCAGAAGAATGGGATGTGGCCCTTTCTGCTTCCCCACTCCAGCCTCAAGGCTAAGTTTAATGGCATGGAATTCAGGAGAGAGAACCCATAAGAAGACCTAAAATTAGAGACATTTTTTAGTATTACACACATTACATGAGGTATGGTTATCACTTTTTGATATCTGACAAAAGGAGGATCAAAAGGCATAGTTTTAGTAGGTGGTGGAGACATAATTGAAACTCAGTTCTTTCTCACCAAACATGTATTCTTCCTGTTATATATTTTGGAAAACCACCAACGGGAGAATTCAAGTCAACCTCTTGAATTCTCATTAGCTGCGTGGCCTCTCTATGCCTCAGTGTTCTTATCTATAAAATGTAGATTATAATAATGTCTGTTTCCTGGGAATGTTATAAAGATTAACTGAGTTAATATATGACCAGGTAAAGCATGATACAAATGTCAGAAGGAATTATTGTTGTGATAAATCTGCACCCTACCACATTGGTGATAAGAGAAGTCACTCTCACATGCAAGTGATTCTGCGGTTCTTTTTCTCCACTCTTTTCAGAAATTATGCTGCTTAATTCAAATCTCCATAACTGTATGAGTGATTAGTCTCTGAAGTCATTATCTAAAGAGTTATTTCTGGGACAACTCTGCCTTTTAGACTCCAGTCTAAGTGCTTGTTCAAAAAAGATTATCTCATTCCTAATAGCTGCAAGTTGGACTGGTCTAGTCACTGCAATTATCCCTGAAAGCACATGTCATAAAAATTGTTTATCACTGTGAGTATAGTGTGAGTTTTCTTATAAAGAGACTTACTTTCCAATTAGGCTTTATTTAATCTATTATTAACAGAATTTTATATAACCCTAGTGTGTATCATCACCTATCTTCTCTGAGAAAACTGTGCTAGGAGTCTTATTATTTATTACTAGAGGCCCGGTGCATGAAATTCATGCACAGGGGCATCTCTCAGCCCGACCTGTACCCTCTCCAATCCGAGAGCCCTCAGGGCATGTCCTGCTGACGACTTAGGCCCGCTCCCTGTGGTTCTCTGCTCTCTGCGGGGCTTGCCTGCTCCACACCATAGCGATGGGCAAGCAGGCCCTGCTGGGTGCTGCCTGCAGCTGCGCTTGTCTGCTCCCGGGTCACTGCGGCAACAGCCAAGCAGGCCCTGCTGGGTGCTGCCTGCAGGCCCACTTGCCTGTGTGGGTCGCCAGCAGCTACGGCCAAGCAGGCCCTGCTGTCTGCTGTCAAGCTGCGCCGCTGGACCCACCCCCAGGCCCACCCTGAGGTTGCCTGTCAGCCCTGCCTGGCTCCCTGGGTCCCACAGCAGCTGCGGCCGCTGGGGTCTGGCCCTGCCTCCCTCTTTGGCCCTTGAAGCAGCCTCAGCGGCTGCTGACCAGGACCTCCCCAGTGCAGGTGCATGGAGGCGGGTCCAGGCGCTGCTGCCACCGCCGCCGCCCCAGACCTGCGAACGCTGATGGGGGCGGGTCCGGGCGCTGCCGCCGCCGCCGCCCCCAGAGAGACCCCTCAGCGTTCACGGGTCAGAGCGGTGGTGGCGGTGGTGGCACCCTGGGACCCGCGAACACTGATGGGGGCAGGTCCGGCTGCCGCCGCCGCCCCCGGAGAGACCCCTCAGTGTTCGCGGGTCCAGGGGCACCACCACCGCCACCACTGCTCTGACCCGTGAATGCTGAGGGGTCTCTCAGGGGGCGCCGGGGGCGGGGTCTCTCCGGGGATGGTGGCGGCGGTGGTGGCGGCGCCCGGACCCGCCCCCATCAGTGTTCGCGGGTCCTGGGGCGCCACCACCACCGCCACTGCTCCAACCCGCGAATGCTGAGGGGTCTCCCCTCAGAGGCAACAGATCCGGCCATTGAGAGGCCACCCCGAGTCCCGCCCCCCAGCCTCCCGCTGCCCAATCATGGTTGTAGCGGAGTGATGGTTATTTGCATATTACTCTATTATTAGATAGGATTCCTTTCTCTCCTTTTGTATGTATCTCTGTATTACCCCGTTAATACTAATACTTAGGTCACTGGTACAATCTCTCATAGTGGAGACATGATGAGCATCCCCTCCCCTTCTGCCAACTCTTCTTCTGTTAGTAGGTCACCTTTTCACCAAGAGGAAAACTTTACAGGTGGTTAGGATGGGGCTGAATCTCTTAAGATTCAGTGACTGGCTTAGGAACAGGCACATGGTAGACCCTGGGGAATAAGGGTTTTCCCAGGGACTTTTCTGCTAGAGCTTTCTAGAGAAACATCTCCAGGGGGTTCCTAAACAGCAGGGTGTAAGCCTTGACTTCTGGCAGCCGTATTGCCAAGTACCTGGTGAACACCTGCCTGAAGAATGAAGCCAAGCAGAGACACGGTGAAATAGAAGATGGAGCCAGAGCCCCGACAACAATCAGACTTTAAGACTGGCAGGTTCCAGGAGCCCTGGCTGTTTTCAGGGTCTGGCTCCATCTTTCTATTTCACCGTGTCTCTGCTCTGCTGAATGAGTGAGTTTGGGGACAGGAGCTCAGATCCTCAGTGTTCACTGTTGTAGTGTAGGGATCCAGTGGAAGCTCCCAAAGTGCTGCAAGGATAAACATGTTTGGAGAAGAGCGGTGATGTACAAATACAAACATCCGAGTTCTTCTGTTTGTGTGCTCCTGCCCTCCATCAAACATTTTAGTGTGTGAAGTAAATCTACATTTTGATAAAGTTATTTCTTAAAGGAGTAAATAAAAAGGCTAAAAATATTGAAGAATAATTTCAGATGGAATGTGGTAGAAAGAGTCCTGGGCTGAAAGCCATGGTGGTTGGTTTTTGTATTTTGTTTGGCAATTATTGAATTAACTGGCAAATTAACATCTAGCAGTTAATGAATTAACTGGCAAACACAGCATCTTTCTAGGCTTGGCTTCATTATCTAAGGACAAAGGATCTGGAGTAGGTGACTGTAACCCCTTCCAACTCTATTAATTAACTATGAAAACACTCGGATGTGTTCCACATAAAACTGATCACTTCATATATTACTAGTGGCCCAGTGCACAAAATTCTTGCACAGGGGGTTAGGTGGGAGGGGTGTCCCTCAGCCCAGCCTGCACCCTCTTCAATCTGGGACCCCTTGGGGGATAACCAGCAGTCAGACATCCCTCTCACAATCCAGAACTGCTGGCTCCTAACTGCTCACCTGCCTGATTGCCCCTAACTGCTTCTGCCTGCCAGCCTGATCATCCCTAACTGCTCCCCTGCTGGTTTGATTGCCCCTAACCACCTCTGCCTCACCCCACACCCAGGACCCAGGATTCCCTCCTCTAGCCGGCCACAGGCACCTGGGACCCAGGCCGGCTTCACCCAGGCCGGCTGTAGCTGCAGGAGATGGTGGGCAGGTGGCTTCACCTGGGACGCAGCCACAAGCGCTGGCACCCAGGACCTCGGGGTGGGCGGCTTCTCCATCTCCCAGGCCATAGCCAGCTGCAGGTGCTGGCACCTGGACCGCAGGTGGGCGGCTTCTCCGTCTTCCCTGGGATGCAGTGTGGGCGGCTTCTCCAGCTGGCTGCGGCCTGGGATCATGGGGAAGGTGTCTTCTTTGTCTCCTGGGCCGCAGCCATCCTCAGGTGCTGGTGCCCAGCTTCTCTGTCTCTCCTGGGATGGAGTGTGGGCGGCTTCTCCGGCTGGCTGCGGCCTGGAATCACACAGCAGGTGGCTTCTTTGTCTCCCAGGCCGCATGGCTTCTTCATCTTCCAGGCCGCAGCCAGCCTCAGGCACTGGCTCCCGGTTTCTCCGCCTCCCTCAGGATATGGCGCGGGCAGACGTGAGGCGGGTGGCTGCAGCCAGCCTCAGGTGCTGGAGCCCAACTTCTTCATCTCCCCCGACTTCTCCAACTCCCACAGGCCTGGAGCGGCTGGAGGGTGGGGCCACCACCATCTTTGTCAGGTTAATTTGCAAGCTCACTCCTGATTGGCTGGTGGGTGTTGTGGAGGTATGGTCAATTTGCATCTTTCTCTTTTATTAGTGTAGATTTTTTATTTGGTTTTCTTATAATATTTTATCACTATAAATTTTCACTAAAATTACCCAATTCATATTTATTAAAGTTTTTTTTTCTATATTTGAGGGGGAAAATAAAGTATTATTTCTCAGTGTCTCCTTCTAAATTGTCTAAAGCATTTCCTTCTGCCAAGACCAGGAGTCTAAGGCTCTCTCTGTCCAGGCTAGGAGCCTAAGGTTTTCAGCTTAGATGTGTGTGAATTGGCTCAGGTATGGCTCAGATAAAGAGGTGCTTCTCCTAAGAAAAAGGACAAATAAACCCTTAGGCAACAGTTACCTTTCCCTGTGTTTTAGTCAGACTTGCCAACATGGTGTATTGAACCAGCAGAACCAACAGAACCAATTACAGGCCAAGTTAGCCTGGGGAGCTGCCCAGGATGCTGATCCATAAATGACATCACTAAATAAATTGAAATATGCAGCTTATCTGAAGAACTGAAATTGAGCTCCATTGGAACAGAAGTAGACAAAGCATTTACATGAGGAAAAAGATAATCTCCCAGCAAGTGTTTTTGCAATGCATCCAAGAGGCTGCACTGTAGACCTCACCATCTTCAGGATTCACCACATACTAAGTCAACCAATAGATCTGACCTGAGGTCAGCAGAGTCAGCTGACATTCTGAAAGATATTACACTGTTTACAGAAATGAATCCCTTATATTAACACTAGAGGCCTTGATGCACGAAAGTAGGCCTTCCTTCCCCCTGCTGCCAGCACCGGCTTCCCTCTGGCACCCAGGATCCGAGCTTCCCTCACAGCCCCAGCTTTGTCCAGAAGGTCATCTGGAAGGACATCCAGTCTAATTAGCATATTACACTTTTATTATTATAGATTCTAATTTTGGACAATTTATTATGTCCCCTCAAATAGTTGCCTAGTTTGAAAGAATTGCAGGAAATAAATTTGCCTGAACATACAAAAAAAGACATATTACTTTAATAAGTGTAAAATTAGTTTCTATATATGTGATAGTTACTTTTATGTGTCATTTGGCTGGGTTCAAGTGCCTAGTTGTTTGGCCTGTGAAGGTATCTTTAGACGTGATTAACATTTAAATTGGTAGACTCTGAATAAAGCAGATTACTCTCCATAATGTGGGTGGACCTCATCCAGTTAGTTGAAGGACTTTAGAGCTACGACTGAGATTTCATGAAGAAGGAATTTAGCCTCCATACTGCAACACAGAGTAACATTTACTGAGTACCTGCTATTATTACATGGTTACTGCTCTACATGTGGGTTCCAGTGACACCACAGGGAAGGGGTGGCCTTGTTACCACTGGGCAGCGGTGAAAGGCCTCCTCTCCACTAAGTCTCCTCTGCTACTACTCTACCCAGGAGAGGGTAGAGCACCTCTTCAGTCCTGGGTTGGGTAGAAGTCTAGACTCTCCACACGGTCTTCACTGATACTATGGGGGTTGGCGGAGTTTGTTACTAAGAGGAGCTGAAAGTCCTGGTTCCCTAACCAGCATTCTCTGACAACATCTTGACAGGGGTGTCTGCACATCATGCCCAAGCAGGGACGAGTCTGGACTCCCCATTTAACCTTCTTGCTGGGTGGGGCTGAGGTTATAGTGGAGTGATTATGGTCTAAAAGTTTCCTGTTTTGCTAGACAACTTCTTTCCTGGTCCTTCGGCAGGCTTTTGTCATGGCTGTTTTTATTTTGGGTCTACACTCATGGGTGTTTCTGGGATGATGGTTTCTTCAGCTCCTAATTTGGGATGCTAAAAAAGAAAAAACACCCCCAAAAAAACCAAAAAAACCTCAAAGGATTAACCAATGTATCCATCATTCCTTGTGTCCTAAGGTGCCTAGGCAGTCTGCCTTCTTCTCACCACCATTCAGAGTCTGCTTGGTTTTATATACCAATGTTCAGGGCTTTTAGTTGTACTTACCAGGAGGAATTGGGAAGATATGTTTGCTCCATCTTCCTGGAAGCAAAAAGCTTGATCTATTTTTGAGCCCTCAAAAAGCCAATTAGTCAAACCATTTTATAAATAACTTTAAGTGGAAGAGTAGTCATCACGAGTCTTAAAAATGTTTTCAACCCGCCCTGGCTAGTGTGGCTTAGTTGGTTGGGCGCTGTCCCATGCACCAAAAGGTTGTCGGTTTGATTCCTGGTCAGGGCACATGCCCGGGTTGTGACTCAACCTATGGATGTTTTGCTCTCACATAGATGTTCTCTCTCTCTCTCTCTCTCTCTCTCTCTCTCTCTCTCTCTCTCTCTCTTCTCTCTCTCTCTCTCTCTCTCTCTCTCTCTCTCTCTCTCCCCTTCTCTCTCCAAAAATCAATAAAAAATCTTTTTTAAAAGTTTTTCAACCCATTGGTGGACATTTTCACCTAATCTACTACCATCTTTTTTAATGTCTCTTCCTTCCCTGTTTTTCCCCCACTAGTCTTTCCCAATTAGACCAAACCCAACAAATTGTCCTGCCCACCCTTCTCCAGAATCTCAGAGGAGTTTGTTGAGTGTGTGCCATGTGTCCAGCTCTGCAGAATGTGTCCAGCTAAAATCTCCCTTCACCCTGAACAGAGAGAAATCTGCTGAAACATTTTTATCCTGCTGTTTATTAAGTGACCCTGACTAATTTCCAAACTGTCACAGTTATTTCACATTCATTTCACATTATCTTCTAAAATATTTCCATTTCAGAAGAAGCCCCTGAGTGTTCTAAAAGATCAGCCAGTCAAAGTCATCTTTAGAGAAGTAGCAACAGAATGAGATAAAGGGCTTCAGATTTGTGCTCAGTGCCTTCTTTGCTTAAGTGACATAATTGAACTAATGGAGTAAAATGAAAATAATGGCCATTAGCACTTTTTCATTTCTTTGGAACACATTTAATATAAGTAGAAAACCTAGCATACAAGTGAGTACATCTATCACCTAATCTTCTAAACACTCTATATAAATTACATAATTGTTAATTATAATAATTCTGAGTCATTTCCTATGTATCATGAAAGTTATATTATTTTAAGAGTAGCAAATCCAGAAAAATGTGTTTGGTGAAATTAAAAAATCTATACTCAAGTCTTCACATTTAGGGCATTTTAGTAAAGAAAACATTTCAGAATGCTTCCAGGAAGAAATATATGAGGATTGTATAAAAAACAAATAGGTTATGAAATATTCTTTAAAACAGAAGAGGTCGCCTGACCAGCATGGCTCAGTGGTTGAGCATCCACCTATGAACCAGGAGGTCACGGTTCGATTCCCAGTCAGGGCACATGCCCGGGTTGCAGGCTCGATTCCCAGTGTGGGGCATGCAAGAGGCAGCCGATCAATGATTCTTTCTCATCATCAATGTTTCTGTCTCTCTCTCCCTCTCCCTTCCTCTCTGAAATCAATAAAAATATATTTTTAAATAAATATATAAATAACAATAAAATAAAACAGTAGAGGTCAAAACATAAAAAATTCCAATGAAATTTTCCATAAAGATAGGTCAGTTTTGAAAGAGAGGGACATGTAATAGTAATTGGAATATACTTGCAGAAATTGTGAATGCTATATAATATGTTTAAAAGTCTCATTCCAAGGAATGCAAAGAAGCATTCCTGGACAGTGGACTCAGTGCCAGCCCCATCTTACTGCTGAGAGTGACTGGTAACAATACAGACAAGTTCTGCTTTGTATTATAGTGGGGAAGACTGAAAATACATATGTAAACAAATAGGCAAGGTCATTTCAGGGGGTGCTAAGTGCTATGAAGAAAATAAAGAGATGATGGTTTGGAGCACGACTACAAGGAGGGTCTCCCTTCTGAGAGAATGGCCAGGAAAGGTCTCTTGGAGGAGGTGGCTTCTAAGCTGAGGCCGGAAGGTTGTGACAACAGTAAATGCAGGGCTTTTGAAGGGAACAAGCATGACATGGTTGGGAATCTGAAAGACGCCCAGTGCCCTAGAGTCCAGGGAGCAAGATGGGCATGAAAGGAGATGGCCCAGAGAGGTGAGCAAGTGAGATCCCTGTGACTCTTCAAACCGCAGTGAGGACTTTGGATTTCCTACTCCACACCATGGGAATTCACTGGGAAGAACATGGAGAGAAACAGGGGAAAGAGATTGCAAGCATGCTATTATCCCCTGTTAAGTTGGAATTGTTTGTAAACATTTGGATGGAAATTAGATGTGTGAATCAGGAGCTCAGGGAAGAAGTCTGGGCTGGAGACATCGATTAGTGACCTGGAGGTAGAGTTGCTATTTGTCTTAGTGTAAGTTCTCCCAGAAACAGACCCCGAAACAAGCATTTGGACACAGATTATTTGGGAAGTGCAGGAAGCGCTAGAGGGAAAGTGGAAAGTGGTTCAGGAAAGGGAAGGTAGCCACTTAAAGAGGCACCATGAAGCCAATTACCAAAATAGGTGGTGGCAAAGTACTTTTCCCCAGAGTTCCCTTGTCACCACTTGAAGGATATTGAAGGCTAATTTTCAAAAGTCATTGGTCAAGGATGTCTTCCAGGCCTGCTGCAGGCATGAGCAGGACAGACTCCATGATATACGGCCCAGAGTTGCAGATACTTGCAGATGGAAGTTTCCAAGCTTCACTGAAAGGTCCAAGGATTGGGAGATTGATTATGATTTCCTAGACCATTCATTTGACCAGTCAAGATTTAAAACTGTAGCTCTAGCATCTGCACTCCTACCCACCATTCTACACTACCTCACCATACAACGTGCTTATTTCAAAATATTTAGAAAATTTTGAAAGCACATACAGAAAATAAAAATGCCAACCGAGTCTCCAAATTTGTGTGTGACCTTGATATACTGGGAAGTGAACCTCCTACCTTTTGCCATTTGAATACTTGGCCAATCAGAGGTAACTATTCCTAACAACCTCTTGCCCTAATAAATATCAATGTGAAATTTTTTAACCAAAAAGAGGTTAATGTGATTGTTCCTGTAAGAATGGTCAATAGGAAAAAAAAATTGTTATTTGCTGAAATTCAATGATCCTCCCATGTAACCCAGTTCCACTGTCATCCGTTCCTCAATATTAAAATCTTCATTCTTAATTTGAATATGATTAGCATTCCAATAATTTATTTACATTAAGACCCTATTTTTACCCGTCCACAGTTTCCAATATTTGGCTGTCTTGGAGCTGAGGGTCAGGGTTTGAAAGCTGCTGTGGGCCCCCCACCAGCTTTATTTACAACCTCAGAGTGTTCTCACATAGCTACAGATGGGTCCTGAGGCCTTAGTCTATCACAGATTTCTTTCTGTAATGCATGAGGAGTGACCCAGATTTTTTAAATGCCTAGGATCTCCTCTGAAATAACAGGCTGCTTCAAAAGAAGTGTTTATACAGAGAAATCAAACAACTTCAGCTAGGAGCTCCCCAGAGATTTTATAATTTGCCATTAAATAGAATTCTTTGCATTGGCAACGAGAAGGCATTCTGCCACAGTGAGCCATTTCAATTGATCAGAGTCCACCATCACAAGGGTAAGAAGGCAAAAATAATCTAACTACCCATCTAGCTAAGAAGATCAGGCAGACCATTGTAAATACAATGCAAGAGAGCTAAGCAGGCTGTGATAGAAGATAAGACATGTGTATCAAATGAAAACACTGTTAATTTTTCTGAGCCCTTAATCAAATACTTTTTTCTAGGTACTTAGAGCAAAAGCTCTACTTCTAAATTTCTTCTGGAAGTATGAAATAAAAAATACCCAACTTATTTACTGGAAATGTTGTTAGTTTCTTTCTAGAACACTCTCTGGCTGCATAATATGCCCTTAAGACATATCAAATAAACAGACTATGACTTTTTTTATTTTCATCTACACAACTGTCTTGGGAATGGTACCTAGAATTCATTATGGTTTCAAATTAGTTTAAATCTATGATTTTTTCATGCATGCTGTTCAAAAGAATCTACTCCATAATATTTGTTAAATCTTTGCACTGTTTTCTGGAAATCACAAAAGGCAAAACTGTTGTTCTTGACTAGTACACATGCATTTTTAAAGTGAAAAAAATTAAGATTTAAAGATACCAAATGGGGAAAATAGAATTATTCCCCATTTGGAACTTAAGCCCATTGTTTGTATACAGACTATCCTAATATATAAAAAGCCAGGTGCCATCACAACCTAAATGACTGTATGGATGACCAAACAGCAGGCTAGGGAGCTGAGGGAGTGGGAGCTGTGGGCTCCCAGCCGCCCATGGCATGGCAGTGGGAAGAGGGAGCTGTGGGCCCAAATGACCAAAGGACCAGTCTGGCTCTCACAGCATGGTGGGGCGGGACCACGGAGGCTGAGGATCCTCACGGGATGGGGCTGTTAGCATGAAGCTTTGCGGGGCTGCTAAGGCGGAATAGCATCACAGGGTGTGGGCAGCAGAGGCCGAGGAGCCTTGTTGGGGGGGGGTGTGAGCATAGAGGTTCATGGGGCAGGGGCCATGGTGGTTGAGGAGTGATGCTGGGCAGCAGACATGGCCCTGATTGCAGCTAGGCCTAGAGACTCTAACCGCGCACAATTTAATCGTGCACTGGGCCTTTAGTGTTAAAATAAAATTCGGAACCATTTTTAATATAAGCACTTTCAAATTGCATTTAGCATTTTATAGAAATTTTAAGGCTTCTAACAGTTGTATTAGGAAGGAAACATCTTTCTCATTCTCTCCCAGTGACAGATAAAAGCGTGTAAAGTTGCATTCGAGGCACCAGCCACCTGCCTGCCTCAGAACTCCACTACATAAGCAGGCACCCACATCTTGCCCTCTGACAGGGCCTGGAAGGTCCTGCTTCTCCTTCCTGGCTCTCTCTTTGGCTTGGCATTACCCCCATCTGCCCTCTGGCTGGTTTTAGGCTTAGCCTGGCTCCCTTCTCTAGCCCTCAGGTAGGGATGTCTAGGCAACCATTCCCCCCTAACTTGACCTCAGTCCCTTTGAGAATTCCCTCCCTTTCCCGCAGAGCTGGCCTCTGCTGCCCTCTCCTGCAATCACCTTCCTCATAGGATGACTTACCACTGAGAACACAGACGTCTGGGAAGCAAACAGCACTTTGGGTTAGAGAAACATGATCAGAAATTACTGGTGTACTATTGGACATCATGTCATGGGCAGGTTGTTGAATTATTCATACTCGGTTCACAGCACATTATCATCAACCATCTTGTGTGTGCGTGTTGTTGTGTGTGTGTGTTAACAAATTAATTAGAACATTTATTCATTTGTTTGTTTATTACAGGCCTTTTCCTATACTTGATGGTACCTTTTAATCTCCATATTCCCATTCTCTGCCTACAGTCCATTTTGCTGTACCCAGAACAGGAGTAATAAACAGAGAGACCATTTATTATAATAAACACTTGGGTACTTTCCAAATTCAAAGTGCTTTCATCAACTAAAGAATAGCATGATATAGTGGATTTTAATCTTGACTGCTATTTCCTGGCTATTTCATCTTGGAAAGCTTCCACATCCTAGGTGCAAAATGAGTTTAGTGCCTTCAGCCGCTGTTAGAATGACAACCAATGTAATTGTAGTACCTAGTGGTGCCTAACACATGAAGGGCACTCAACAAATGTGCTTCTATTATCACATATTGTTTCAAGAAAGTAAGCAGTGTGAAATGATCAAAACACATTAAGTGGTAGAAACTGTTTTGTTTTTAACGCAGACATCTCCCCCCTCAAAAAGAATCTGGTTATTCTCCATTTCTTTCCTTTCTCTTTACCCCAATCTCACCCCCAAAGTGCTTCCCACAATCACCTAAACATAGGTGCTCTGTGCACAGACTGTTGACCTGAACCAAGAGTAAGGGGTAGCATGTAAGGGGTGCTAACCTGAAGTATACATGGATCCTCTCTCACTCCAAGCAGGAGAACTGTCAGTAAACACATGGATTGTGATGAGGTGGGTTAAAAAGAAAGATGGATATTAATTCTATTATTACTTAACTAGAGGCCTGATGCACGAAATTCATGCATGGGAGGGGGTGTGTGTCCCTCAGCCTGACCTGCACCCTCTCCAATCTGGGACCCCTTGGGGGATGTCCGACTGCTGATGGGATCAGGCCAAAACCAGCAATCAGACATCCCTCTCACAATCCAGGACTGCTGGCTCCTAATCACTCACCTGCCTGCCAGCCTGATTTCCCCCTAACCACTCCCCTGCTGGCTTAATTGACGCCTAACTGCTCCCCTGCCAGCCTGATCACCCCCAACTGCCCCCCCTGCCAGCCTGATGGCCCCCAACTGCCCTCCTCTGCTGGCCTGGTTGCCCCCAACTGCCCTCCCCTGCCGGCCATCTTGTGGCAGCCATCTTGTGATGACGTGAGGGCAGCCATCTTGTGAGGACGTCGCACGTGACGCTACCTAGGCTTTTATTATATAGGATGCTGATAGAGTACACATTGACTTCCAGGCAGAATTTAGGAAGGGTCTACTGTGTGTACTCAAGCAATGGCTCAGTGTAGCTGTGAGGTGGGGGGGGACAGGGAGGTACCTTCAGTAGACCACTAAGATCCTCAAGGTCAGGAATCAGAACATTTTCTGGTGTTTTGTATCTTTTCCACCTACATCATATTAGGTGTGTCTTGTTCCTCATTGCTTACCAGCACCTTCATCAAAGCGTGAATAGAGAAGATAAATTCAAACTAAGTATTGACTGTTAACAAATCATTACAGCTCAGGTTTAGGTTGTCGGTGAGATTTCACTTAGCAAGGTCAAAGTTACAATAACTATCAAGAGTTGGCCTTACCATTAATGATATTAGAAGGTGGGAAAAGAACTTTAAAATAAGCTTGGAATTACCGTCTTTTGAAGACACCCTTATTTTAAAACAACCATCATAGACCTAAAAGTCGAGAAGGATAAATGTTGATTCTCATTGTAGGGAAGCTCCCAGAGGAGTGTAATCTCCATAAAGTATCCTGTCTTGAGTCCTTCTATGTTCTCTCCAGAACTCTGATTTCTTATTTCTGCAAGCACACCAAGGAATTTTTTTCTTTTAATTTATCTTTATTGTTGAAAGTATTACAGATGTCCCTTTTGTTTGTTTTTCCCCATTGACCCTCTCCACCCCACACCTGCCCCTCCTGGAAATTTTTTTCTATTGTAAGTATATACTCAGAAAAAAATTAATACCTTAATACCCTAGGCTAGTACTTACCTATGGTGTTAACTCAAGTGGCTAAAATAATGAAGTGAGGGGGTGAGCTGGCTGGATACCTGCCACCCTATTGATAGCCAGGGTTGATCCGGCTGGTCTGGCTGGCTAGACCAGTGTCCCTCCCCAGGCTCCGCACTCGGTCTAAGAGGATGACCTTCCCCAATAGAGGAGAGGACTGTTCTTCGGTCAAGGGTATACAAGTAGCTGCACTCCCCTGCTAGGACCCTCAAACAAGCTCTCATCATTCAGAGAACAGACTCCTGTGGACATGCAGATCACCACTGTGTCTTGAAGGCTGATCCCTTTTTTCTACAGTGCATTTTGCTGACTTTTTCACTATTTCTGTAGCCTCTTTTTACTGTGCAGTGCACCCTTTTCTGCCTATTTTAACGTTTACTTTCATTGATTTTCTTAGTTTGGTGGAGAAGCTGAACTTGGGGTATTATTTTTAACCTGCATGAAAAAGTCCCCCTTTTCCCCTTTCCATATTTATAGCAGTCTGATCTGACATCTCCAAGGAGGAAATCTCTGCCAGGTGTGGAAAATGCTTACGGCAGCCCGAAGAGTGACAGGCCTCCCGGGCCAGAAAAGCTGCTTATTGACAACACCTGCATCTCAGCTCATTTCTACGCACAGACTAGAAAAATCTGCCTGAAATTTCAATGGCTTATTCTCCAATAAATATGCAAATTCTTTAGCTGAGGGGTTAGAGTTTCCTTAAAGCAGTGTTCCCCAAATTGTGGGCCATGGACTGCGTGCATCAGGTTCACCTGAAGTTTTTACAGAAAAGACCAATATCTGGGTCCTGATGCAGACCTACCAATGAGTCAGGATCCATAATTAATTTTCAAAACTTTGCTTTAGAGGACATAACAATGTGATTTGAATTGGACTTGATGACATGTCCTCATCCTCAATTGTCCGTTAGTATGGTCTAGCTAACACCAGTGACTTCACCACTTCCCAACCTTCTCTGGCTGAGAATGGCCGAGGGAGCCACGTTATGACCGCATCTGAGAGGATCACGGGTCGGTGCTGAGGGCCATGTTGGATGAGACCAGCATCCTGTCACAGCACCATGTGCATAACTCTGTGGTTTCTCTCCCCTGGGGTCTGTACCTGCAGGATCCTCTCAACTGAGACATCCTCCATTCGATATACACCTGAGGAGGGAGATACAAATGCATAATTCCACACACAAAAATGAGAATTACAAAGTAACCGGAGCATGAATACATTTGCTAATATAGTGAAACTACAAATTAAATATCCCGTGGTTTTTCTATTAACTTCCAAATCCCTCCTCACTAAGAATGAGTCAAATCATTAGTCAGATATGGTTAAAGTAATTATCTTTTACCTCATCAGGTCTGTTTTTTGTTTTTTCCCCTGGTCTGGCACCTGTATTGGGCCCTGCTCCTCTTCTATTTTAGGCAGGTCTTGTTGGTATGATCACTTCCTCATTACAGGACACTGAATGCCAGGATCCCAGCACTTCCAGGCTTCCTGTAATTGTCCAAAGTCTGGGTCTTATACACGGAAACTGCATCAGTTGCATCTCTGCGGTCGCTCTCACTCCCTGATTACCCAGAATTGAAGTAGTTCACTCTGAGTCCCAATGTCTCCAAAAAATGTGTCCCCAGAGAAAAGCGTGACTTTGCAGTTTGTCCCTCCCTCGGCTCTGAGCCTGCTTGTCACCGTCACGGGAGGGCTGCATGTGTTCTCATTCTGACAGGTGACAAGACTTTCTAAATTGCACCGCCACCCCCTGGGAAAATTTCCTATCTACACAACAACCCTCTCATTTTATCATATTTCTTGTTACCAAACACCCTCCAAGCCATCTGAGATGTTCCTGCTCCTACTGTGTTCCTGCGCCTGCAGGTGGGAGAATAGACTGAATGCTCCCCCGCTGAAGGGGCCCGGCCTTCCTGCATCGCAGGCAGACCAGGCCAGGTGCATAGCAGCTGGGAAAGCAGAAGTTCATGGGATGTTTCTTGGTCTCACGGAGCTTCCTGGGAGGTGAGGCCCCAGGGAGGCCCAGGTTCACATGTTGTCTGCAGAGATCCTGCTCCTATTTTGTTTTTGTTAATCCTCACCCAAGGATATTTTTCCCATTGATTTTTTGAAAGAGTAGAAGAAAGGAGCAGAGACATGGTGGGGGATGGGGGGTGGGAATAGAGAAAGAGAGAGAGAGAGAGAGAGAGAGAGAGAGAGAGAGAGAGAGAGAGAGAGACATTGATTGGTTGCTGACCAGGGGAGAGGGGGAGAGGATGGAGCCTGCAACCAAGGTACGTGCCCTTGACTGGAATTGAATCTGGGACTCTTAAGGCCGCAGGCCAATGCTCTATCCACTGAGCCAAATCAACCAGGGCTATCCTGCTCCTGCTTGCTGTGTGAGTGATAATCTGGACATATTAGTGATAGGAGCTTTGGATACAGAGGGGAGAGGCTATAATGTTGTAGAAGACACTGCCCTCCTTCTCCCTTAAGAATATATGTACTCGATGACCACCCAGGTTCAAATAGAGATAATCATGTCCATTTTATTTCATCAAAAATTAAGCTATTGTTGTACCAAATAATAAAAATAACATAGAATCTTACTCGGTGCATTGTGGATATTGGTGGACCTATAATTTTAAGCAGGAAATTACCTTAAAATTGCTTGGATTTTGTTCAAATTCAATCTTCAAAAGGATGAGATGCTGTAATGTTTTTAATCACTCCAGAAAATTAGTCTTTCTTAAAAAGTTATATTCCTTAAGGAAAACATTCTATAATGAAAAGCAATAAAGATCTCTAATTGTATGAAATGAGAATTTTCTAGTCAATTTGGGCCGAGAACTGAATAAGAGAAAATCTGTGCTGCAAATCTTTGATGCTCCCACTAAAGACAGTTATATTTGTTGGTTTTTCTTTACTAGAATTATTTTGATGATACTATGTAGGCCTGAATTATCAAAATATAAACTTGATTTGCTGGGATAACCTTCCTTGTGGGAAGAACATAAAGTATTATCCCTGTGATTAAAAAGAAAAAAGGGGGGGGGGATTTAAATGTAGAAATCCCAGGACCCCTCTAGGCAGAAAACAGACATGCAGAAGTGTGAGGAGAATTTATTCATTCAACAGATATTTACTTATACCAGGAGCTCGGCTAGCCGACACATGTAATGGCCTTTCCTTTTTCTTTAGTTTTTTTAATCAAACAGCAATACATGCTTACAAATACATTTCCAAAGATAAAGATGTTTATAAAGTAAAATTGTTTTGCTTCCCATCATGCTTCAAATGGGCATTAATGACCCTTTGTTAATTTTACTAACAATTTTAAATTAGTCCCACTGTACTTCCTTTATTTAAAAATTATATGTGCATATATTTATCATTCTTTATACTTTATATTGTCAACTACTAATATGCACATTAACATATTATTTTATATGTATACATATTATTCTTTATTATGTTTTGATATATGTCAAAGACCATCTATAGAATTTCATCTCATTATTTTACTTGACTACAAAGTATTCTATATACTAAAATTCTATAACTTAAAAAATTCAATCACTACCTTATAGACAGACCTTCAATTTTTTTCCTAGTTTTGGCAAATAAAAAATTGCCATAATAGATATTCTTTAATATATATATTTATATGCAAATATATACATTTAATATTTATTCATATGCAATTTTACTCTGTTGAATATATTTTCAAAGGTGTGCATTGTTGTGTTAAAGATATATGCATTTTCAATTTTAATGAAAATGCCAGATTACTTTTGTATAAATTATGGCCATTTACAATCACATCAACAATGCATGTGAGTTCCTCATACCCTAGCCAGCACTTGACACTATCATTAGTTTTAATTTTGGTATCTAATGGTTAAAAATGGTAGCTCTCTTTTGTTTTCATTTCTATTTCCCAGATGATGAAGGTTCATATTTCTTGAACAATTTCCTTTCTTTTCTGTAGACTGCCTGTTGATATCCTTGGGCCATTTTCTACTGGGTTATTTATAAATTCAACAGCACATTGCTAGAAGCTCTTTGAAATACAATCCTTTCTTATGTGTATTGCAAACATTTTTTTCCCCTAGCTTATTTGGTTGTCTTTTGTTTGTTTAAAACTTTAAAAAATGTTTTCTTTTGTCAGACTGAAGCTTTTAAGTTCTATGTAAAAACATTTGTCATATCTATATATCTATATCTATATCTATCTCTCTCTCTCTCTCTCTCTCTCTCTCTCTCTATATATATATATATATATATATATATATATATATATGTATATTTCTTGTTACCAAACACCCTCAAAGTGTATACATATATATATATATATATATATATATATATATATATAGAGAGAGAGAGAGAGAGAGAGAGAGAGAGAGAGAGAGATGCCCTGTCTGTCTGCTGCTGCTCCAGACTCCACTGCCCCAATCGCTGCTTGACTGTTCCACATGGGAGACCCTGAGCCTGAATCACCAAGCTGAGTCTTTCCTGAATTCCTGACTTACAGAAATCAAGAGTCATAATAAAATGTTCACTGTTGTTTTAAGCCCCTAAGTTCTGTGATGGTTTGATAGACAGTAGTACATCATTAGAATGGCACACTGGATAGTGACAACCAATAGAAAGGAGCTGTCCATGATTTGAAACCTATATATCGTCCCTTGCCTAACTCTAGGTGAAATTTTAGCCATCTAAGTTACTTAAACAGAGTGCTTTTACAGGTTACTGAAATTGCTCACTTCTTTTTTTTTCCCCCTTAGGTATAGTGCTGCCTCTGCTACCTTTCCAGAAAATTATTCCCCACTATGCCCCTCCCCTCAAAAGCATAAGAAAACTGTGGGTGAAGTATCTATATCTAGAACTGAGTATTGGGGTCGCATGAAACAGCTTACTTATTGTCTTCTGGTCCATATCAGCCCCTCACTTGATGGACCCACACAAAACCCTTTTAGCAAGTGGCAAGGGATTGCTTGTGCTAAGTAAGACCCTTTCACATACTTGCTTCTTTTCTTTTAAAATTAGATCCCATTTACCTTCTATCCCCTCCTTGCCTCATGTCCAAGGTAATCCATGTGAGCCACGTACATGTATCCATGTTTCCCTGCATATGAGTATCTGCATACATGACCATATAAAAAAGCTAGTGCTTTTAAATATATTCTTTTGATTTCAGAGAGGAAGGGAGAAGGAGAGAGAGAGAGAGAGAAACATCAATGATGAGAGAGAATCATTGATTGGCTCCCTCCTGCATGCGATCTACTAGGGATTGAGCCTACAACCAACTGGAATCAAACCCGGGACACTTCAGTCCACAGGCTGACGTTCTATCCACTGAGCCAAACCGGCTAGGGCAAAAGCTAGTACTTTTAAACTTGTTAATCATACAGGCTGTGTTAACTACCCAGCTGATAGCAAGCCATACTTTCTTCTCTTTCTCCCCATCTACACCTTGGTGCAATCCCCACTTCATTTCTCTCCCCCTTCTTACAGGGCTTACCTCAATTCAGATCATTGGAAGCCATAGCATTGCTACTCATGTTTCATCTCTCTATCTCTCTTTCTTCCCTTCCATCATGTTCTTCCTAGCAGTTTTTATTGTTATTCTTTAGATTTCTTCTCAAGGAATTCAGGCAGTGAAAACAAGTGAAAGGCCCGACCCTTGAGCAGGAACTGGACCGGGATGGTTGGCCCAGGCCCGTGTCCTCTGGATTTGGCGAAGAGACAAAGCCTCACCCGATGGCTTGCTGACCTCTCCCTTCAGTAATCGCTTTGCTGCTGCTTCCGCATCTGTTACCCATACCAGAAGGCAAGTTAGGAAAACACTATTAGCTTTTCCAGCTATCATTGTCCTGTTGTCACCATAGCGACAGATGTTATGTGAAATCAGCTACTTTATTGTGAAAACAATATAAGTTGAAATCTGGCCTTGGGGAAGTTGCAAAGAACACGAGATTCAATTCTGATACACTCCCCCGTGGGTTTTCTTTCCTATATTAGCTTTTCTTTAAAATATACTTTATTGAAAGACAATAATATAAAACAAAAAGTCAAAGGGTCATCTTTTGAATTTCTTCAATGGCTACTTAATTCAATATTATGAGAACAGGTCTTGCCAGGAGACTTGAAAACAAAATCAAATATGTACAAATCCACAGAACTTCAAAGCAGCCAGAGAAACCCTAATGGTGACTGTGTTGTGCACTGAACACTGGCTGAGCTAACTTTATTTTCTGAACATTAAATTCTATTTCTGGACCAGAATTAGGAATAAAAACACATACATTTGGAATAGGATGCCATCCTGTTAACTAATTAGAGTCCTGATTCATCGCAAATGAGACTATTCAGAACCCAAATGGCTTCTGAGAAACTAAATAATGGTGCAATCAACCTTTTCACCACAAAGATGTATAGATATCCAGGACGAAATAATACAATGGGGTGAAAAAAAAGGAGTAAATTATCATCACCTGTTGTGCTGACAGTGAATTCAGGAGACCTGTTACCGAGAGAGCATGTTCCTGCAAGTGTTTGGGATGTGGCATTCATAGAATAAGCCATCCAAGTCAGAGAGACTTTGACCTTGATTTTATTTCAAAGACATATAAAAATTCCTGATCGTTTGCATGAAATTACCCAGGAAGGATTCAGGCATAAGACAAAGATGTTTACACCATCTGGAAACCCTAGAAATTAAATTAAAAGAATTAGGTGCTCAGTAGATAGAAGTATAGTTTCAGTTTCTAATTATGTTGGTACAACCACAAATTAGAATTTAGGTATGTTGCAAAGACAAGCTTATAAACTCCTTTAAAAAGTTATGGATATCAAAGAAAAAAAAAGTTAAGAATATCAAGTTGAGTACTTGCACCATTTACCAGTCTACCTTCCTGATCATCATATATGATAAATCAAAATTTTAATTAAGAAATCAGAAAATTTTAAAAGTCAAATAATGAAATCTAATGCATCTTAAGCAAAGGTATGACTATATTTATATGTTTATTATTCCAAATCTGGCTAAAGAGACTTTCTGGGAATATAAGGCATTGATATCAGAAACCTAGTTTTAAACCTTGAATCTGTTCCTTACTAGCTGTATAATTTAGATAAATCCTTTACCCTCTAAACTTCAGTTTCCTCATCTGTAATCTCTGACTCACAATGTGAGAATTTAATGAGAACATGCACACAGAGCTTATTTCAACTCCTGGGGCACACAGGTTATTACTGCTATTGTTGGCATTCAGCTGTGCAACCCACCTAACAATTTTAACAGCTTCTTTCAGACCTTAGGAGTTTATAGCTAATAATGTATATTTTAAAGCTAACTTCATTAGTGTTTGTTTTGAACTGGTATGAAAGATATATCCATTGGTCTTCACATTCACCTTGACATAAAGCTTGAAATCTATATATTTCATCATCTGGTATTTCTGACCAGGATTAGACATTATCATTAAAAATATGTAAATCTAAATAGAGCTTCCTTAGAGAGTCTACAATAATCTGAGAGCTATCAGAGCAAATAGCTGAAGAAGAAGTAATGAGAAAAAAGAAAATTGGAAATAATCCCATTTGCTTAAAATACTTATTTTCTGTGATAAATATGTCTTGCATCTGCAGGCTCACATTAAAAGAATATAATGTCAATTTATTTGGAAATGATTTGCCTAGGATTTAGATCAACAAGTTAATGTCGTGGGTTAATGTGCTCCCTCAGCAATCTGAGGCATCAGAAGAAGAGTAATTGGGAAATAGTGAAGAATTATACAATTATATTTGTTTAATCCAGGGCAGTTGACAGATAACTGTTTGTCTCTGAAATTGGTTTCTAAGAAATGAAAAAAACACAGGGAACATGTAGAAAAACCAAATTAGGTTTGATGAAGGGCTTTTCAAAAGGCAGGGCACATCTATTCAGAAAGCCACTCGTAGGAGTCTTATTTTTTTGGAACCACAACTTGAAGCATCAAAGCAAACTGATTTGCAAACAATGGGTCTTGGACCTTTTTAATATTACAGTTTTCTGAAGAGCCCCCTGAATGTCCTCTGGATCAAACCCTCCACTCACAAGAAAACATCTTTGGCATTTTCTGCTGATTGTCACATCAGATCTTAAAAGGTTGAAGAGAAGACATTTGGAGAAGGGCCTAGAAATGATGGTCTGCTTCCAGTCATGTTACCCAAGATGCTTTGCTGCCTCTGCAGGTCTTCATCTCGGGACACTCCCTCCCCTGCTGTCACTGACCTGGAGCACTTCTCTGTGACTCCCAATGACTCTTAACTACACCCTCTCAGCTATAGTCCTTTTCTCCACCACTCCAATCTGAAAAGTACCATTAACTTCCATTGTGCATCCTTCCCACTCGTTTATTACCAGAAAGGCAGTAGAGTGTAAGGCAATCATGAAATTAAGTAATCGTCCAACTCTCTAGGTGTCAAGTTGAATCTGATGTCTGACCTAGGAGAAAACATACGCAGAAACTTGAAGGCTGTCTCCATTTTTACCACCTCTCTCACAGAGGAAAATTTTGCTCTGACCTAATCCTAGGATGAATAACTGTATTTCCAATATCCCGTGGGTACACACTTATATATAATCCCATTCAGAGGAAGCCTTCAGGAATCTGCATTGGCCCAGTGTCTCCTCTAAAGTCTCTCTTCTTGTGGCTATTCTACAATTCTGCAGGAGACCTCAAATTGTGGCAGCTCCAGGATTTCTCTGGGTCTCCCAGGGCCTGTCCTACCTGATATACTGTTGTTACCCAATTGCTGGAACACCAGGCTGGTCTTCAGGTGTAGAGAAGTGAGGCAGCCACATCAGGCAGAGTCCTGTGTACACTGAATTTCAAAGAAAATTAATTTCCTGGGGGAAATTAGACAGAGAAACTTGGGAAATCATTGTACTGTGCCCCCCTTTCTACAGTTAAAATGTTTTTCCATGGGATTTTAGGTAAGCAGAGTACTTGTAATTTTAGTTGTTGGGAAAGTATAAATTCTAAATCTCAATACATATCTACTCACTTACTTAATCTGTTAGTTGCATTCAAGCTACGCTCACGTGTCCTAAAACTCTACAGTAGGCGGAAAGCTCAACCCTTCAAACTCTTTGCCATTTAAGCCTTGTTCTGCACTCAATTAATTTTTTTACCAGACTTGTCTTTTTGTCTTGAAAATGTCTCAATTAGAAATAAATCTTTAATATCTTGAACCTGAAGTCTGGTCATTTGGCCAAGAAGGATATTCTTTTTTTCCCCTTTTCTTAAAGAAGGATATTCTTGAACTAATTTCTAAGAAAGCCTTTCTAACACCCATAACCTGTGCCAAAGCGGTGTGGCTCATTTGGGAAAATTTCTGGTAAACATCCCCCAACATCTGGATATTTAAGCACTGAGGTCAACGACTTTGTTGTTCACCTTAATGGCTATGAAAACCTCGAACGCTTTTAAGGACTAGAAAGAGCTAAGTGCTTTAAACAGAAATTCAGTAAACACACAAAAGAAGAATAACATGCAGTTCCTGGAATAGCATAACAGTATTTTTTTCAAAACCAGGTCTGATTATCAGGTTGGAGACTTGGTGAGATGGAGCACTGTTCCCAGGGATCTGGGATTCTTTATTATTAATAATAATAATAATAATAATAATAATAATAATATACTTTTATTGATTTCAAAGAGGAAGGGAGAGGGAGAGAGAGATAGAAACATCATGATCAAGAAAATCATTGATTGGCTGCCTCCTGCATGCCCCCTACTGGGAGAGAGCAACCCCAGGCATGTGCTCTTGACCAGAATCAAAGCCTGGACCCTTCAATCCGCAGTCCAACGATCTATCTGCTGAACCAAACAGACTGTAGCAGTTCTGGGATTCTTCAGCTATGGATTACCTGCTTAGCTTCTCTCTCTGCCTGCTTCTCACCTCCGTGGGGAATCCCAAGACTGGGAAAAAGCTAATTTACCAGCAGACTCTTGGGTTTGTCCATGTTCAAGCTTAAGTATATTAATGAGTTTACTCTAGGTTATACACTGAGTGGCCAGATTATTATGACCTCTGAATGCATAATAATTTGGCCACTCAGTGTATATCCTATATAATAAAAGGCTAATATGCAAATTGTCCCCTCGACCATGAGTTTGACCAGCAGGCAGGCAGGCCAACCGCCCATGTCCACTCCCCCTGGCCAGGCTGGCCGGACCCCACCCATGCTCAAATTCATGCACTGGGCCTCTAAAATATATATATATATATACATACACACACACACACACACACACACACACACACACACACACACACACACTGAGTGGCCGGATTATTATGCCTTCAGAGATCATAATAATCTGGCCACTCTGTATATACATAAATATTTTTTCCCCTTTCTAACTTGAGATCACTCCATACCTAAATGGCAAGCTGTGAGGTGTTCAGGACAAATTTTAATGTTTTCACTTTATTAGAAATTCTTTGGTGGCAAGAAGAAAACACAGAACTAAGAAACCTGTTAGTTCTTTGAGCCCTAAATAGATTTCCAGCAATCCACTCTTTGTCTGGACTTTGTGGCATCTCTTTAAATATTAAAATAAACATTCATACAGAACTGAAAGTTTGTAAAACTATTAGTAGTAACAGCAATGCCATGGAACTTATTCTCACAATTAACTTTAAGAAATCACAAGTTCTAAATAATTTACATTTTTGATGCCTTGAAAGGTTCTCAATGGACAAGATAAAGGAGTTGCCATATATATACTTCAAAACATGAATGTACTAAAATATTTTGAAATTCATTTCGCTTTGGCCCTGACCAGGTAGCTCAGTTGGTTAGGGTGTCATCCCAATACACCAAAGGTGGAGTTCAATCCCTGGCCAGGGCACATACAAGAAGCAACCAATGAATGCATAAACAAGTGGAACAACAAACTGATCTCTCTCTCTCTCTCTCTCTCTCTCTCTCTCTCTCTCAAATCAATCAATAAATAAAATTCATTTAGCTTTTTAATTTTTTTATTTAACTTCAGGAAATAAGTTTTAACTTTCATTATAAAAATAGATTATGGTTATATGAGAGAAACAATATTGCTTAAAATTAGGTGTTCTCTGGGTTACTTATTTGGGCAAGGCCATGGTTAGGTGTTTGTAATAAATATTATAAATATTTTCCATATTGAAACTAGTATTGTTAAACTTTATGACATAGAAATATTTGGCTTTAATTAGCCATTTATGTTTTATAGAGCATTCAGATATGTTTTCTGGAAAAATAGGAAGGAAGGGAGGGAAAGAATTTTGGTTCTGTCTGCAAATAATCCATTGCCCTATATTTACAGAAGCAGAATTAGGCAGCAACCCAGGCATGCTATTTAGTTAGGAAATCACTTAAATACTGTCAACCCTACTCAACTGATCTCAAATCATATAATCTGCTCTTAATATGTAAATGCAGCAAATTATCTCCAACTCTAAGTTCTCTTTTCTCAAAATTTTTTGTTTTACATTTTTATCAATTCCTGCTTTCATGTTACATGTATGAGTCACTCCCAGTGGGAATCATTTGGGGGGAAAAATGAATCTGAGGAATGAAAGTATGTATTTTTATATTCTGTTGAGTATAAGCTAAATTAACTTTCTGAAGGGCAACTGAGCAATGTTCACCCAAAATCTTTAAAATGTAAGTAGTTTTGATCCAGAAATTTTATTTGTACTGTTATAACTGAACACAATGCAAATGTTTAACCACAAAATATTTAATATAGAAATTTTTCCTAAAAGGAAAAATATTGGAAGCAACCTCAATATCCTACAACAGGAGAATCAGTTGAGTAAATTGATATTAGTTACACAATAGAATTATACACAACCATTAAAAGTTATAATGCAATACACCTAGTACGATTTTCAAAAAGGTTAAAAAAAATGAATGTATCAAAGCTTTTGTTTAACTCATTAGTTAATGAGGAAACCTTAAGATGTTAAAACGGGTCCAAAGGGCATTTGAGAAGGTAGGCCTTTATGGTCAATTTAATAAATGAATGTTTAGATAAGATTGCTGGGTTAGAAATAAAATTGGTTAATGTCCAAGACGACAATGAATGATAATCTTTGGGATTATCACTACCCCCAGCCCACCAACCAAATAGAATTTATTTGTATCTCAACACAAATCTGCAAGTTAGCCTCAGCCTCTCTGGAGTTGTAGTCTGACAGGTCATAGGAAATCAATCAAAGTTGCAAGCCCAGGAATGCCCTTGGAAGACACCCACTGATTTCTTTGACCTATTTCTAAGTTTCAGATAATTTTTTTGGTGCCACCTCCTAGGGTTGGTGTGCGAATTATGTGTTAATACACGTAAAGCACATAGATAAGTGTCTGGCACAGAATAATCATTAGCAATCATCATCATTCTTATCATCATCATCACAACTGTACTTTCAAACTTTATTAATTAAAAATCATTTGCTTATGAAAAGAAAGGAGACAAAGTGGAAATAGAAGTTTTCTAATGAAACTACTATATGTGCTATATTGCATATTGCAGGTTGAGAAAAAAATTATCACAAGACTGAGTCTTTTCTAAGAGAGGGTATTAAAACATTCTTAAGAAGTGCTATTTCACTCCTTTTGTCTCCAGAATATTGTGGGCTTGGGAAGTGGGAATCAACAACTTCTGGTGACAAAATTGAAAAGGTCTCAAACATTTGGACAAAGAATGCGACAAACATTTGGACAACGATGCAGTGGGAGGCAGAGAGGGGGAGAGCTTTTTCGAATACAGATTTGAAAGCATCTCAATGGGGGATGATGAATAAGTTTTTCCAGTTAGAAATGGTAAATGGAAATAAATTTTATAATGCCCATACTTGCTCTTTTAAGATTCATAAAGTGTCACTTTCACTTGCTTTATTGAATGTTTTGCCTCAATTAGGTTGTTTTAATCAGCATACAGCATATTATGACAGCTTTCAATGTTTAATTTGTATCTTCAATTTCCCCAACACTATTTTCCCATCATAAGACTTAGGTTCCTCAATCACGAATTCTTCTATCACAATGATTTCAAGAACCCTTGTGGTTTGGCAAGTCTCATTTGTACTTCAGGGTCTGTGCAACAGATCATAGGCTTAAAATCTCTATTTCCCAATTTCTATTACAAACATCAGTTGCAAGAAATAACTCTCATGAAAGGTTAGCTAAAAGTTAGGAAAGCTATTTACTCTAATTGCTCTTACATTAGTAAAATTGACTCCCAAGCATCTGATCAGAGTTTTGGAACTCCTCCACAGGAAAAAAAAAAAATGAACATATGCTCATACATATGGCATTTTGTACATAATTTCAGGAGGGTTATTGATCTGTATAGGTCAGTTGAGTCTATATATGAAGAAGTGCTGTTTCAGGCTTGTTACTTTGTTTAATATTTTATCATAGAGAATTCAAACACACCCAAGAATAGACAGAGTACTATAACCAACCTCCTTGGACACATCACCCAATCCCAACAGCCATTCTTCCCAGACTAATTCTGTGCTGCTTCTATCTTAATCTGTCCTTACATCAAGCTAGACCATCAAGTAAACACACACCTAAGATATATTACTGGCTCCTGGACTGCTTTCCACAAATTACCCTTAGACATGATTATGACTTTGGAATGCCATGATCAATACTTGAAGTGACCCCTAGAAAAAATTTGCTTTTGTATCCCTTATAAATTCTTGTTGAGGAAGTTTTCCACGTCATACCATTCCACGCCCTCCAGAGCTCATTACTGAGACCTCTGCACTTCTCCTAAACTACTTCTTTGGGATTATTTTATGAATATTATGAATCCTGTAACTGATCATTTTTCATTAAAGTGTTTTATTGGTAGTTTGAATATTGCCTGAAATTATGAGTGCCACTTTTTTTATTATATTAAAACTAATTTCTGGCATAAACGTTAATTTTTGGTGTGATTTTCATGTATTTTGCCATTTTATTGAATTTTAAAATTAAATCCTAGAATTTTTCTGTCACATCTTGAGTTGTCTATGTGTGATAATGTATGATATGTATGCAATGTCATCCAAACCTAACATTGAAACTTCCTTTTTAATATATATTTCTATTAATCCAGTTTCATATCTCATAGCTGTCCTGAAATTTCAGTGTTATTAAATAATAATATTGATAAAGGATCATCTATATGTTTCTGATTTTAAAGGGAATGCTTTTGCGTTTCACCATTAAATAGATTCTTAGTTTTTTGTTTTGTTTTGTTTTTTAATACAGTATATCTTGATTGATTTCAGAGAGGAAGGGAGAGGGAGAGAGAGATAGAAACATCAATGATGAGAGAGAATCATTGATCAGCCACCTCCTGCATGACCCCAACTGGGGATCAAGCCCACAATGTGGGCATGTGCCCTGACCAGGAATTGAAATCCTGGTTCATAGGTCAACACTCAACCATGGAGCCACCCGGCCGGGCAACTCAGTTTTGATTTCAAATTGATATGTTTTGTCACGTTAAGAAATGTTCCTTCCATTTTACCTCACAAAGAGATTTGTTTCATTTTATTTAAATAAAAAATGAGGGCATTCTCTCAAATACTTATGTGACCTACTTAGTGATGAGTAGTCCACTTATAGTCCACTCTTAAATTATTCATTAATGTTATGTTATTTCAGTAAGTTTCCTAATATTAGATTTAACTACTGTTATATTCCTAGAATAAACCCCATTGTACATGGTAGATTATTGTTGTGCATACCACTAAATTCTATTTGAACTTTTGTTTATAATTTTTTACATATATATCAATAACTGAGATTGATCCACGGCACCTTATGTGTATCTATTTGACATTGGGGTTTATTTTATAAAATGAAGTGAGCAATATTTAATCATTTTCTCTATTCCAAATTCCTTTCTATAGCCTGGGAATTATCTGATCCTTAAAAGTAGGAAGCAATACATTTAAAAATTAATCCAAGTTTAGAGTCTTTGGGGGAACATGGATAGATTTCTCAATTTATTCCATATTTGTGTTTTGTGCAACTTTTTAAAAAATCTTAATACATGGTTTTACTTTCTAACTTATTTTCATTTTTGTTAAAATTGGAAGATCTTAACTATGTCCTTAAAATGGATGAATTTTATAGTATCTAAATGTTCAAGGTGAAATGCAAGGAAGGAAGAGCCTAGAAGGAAACCTCCCAACTCTCGGATTTCCTAATGTTTAAAATAATTTTAAGCTTTTACATTTAAATGTAGTTTAATGTGTTCACAGATATTTTCATTTTCTCCTATGATTATAAAAAGAAACAACTGGGAAGGATGACTGTTATTTAAAGTAGTTATAATGAATTCTGCGATAAAAATCCAATGCATGCCCTGACCGGTTTGGCTCAGTGGGTAGAGCGTCGGCCTGCGGACTTAAGGGTCCCTGGTTCGATTCCAGTCAGGGGCATGTGCCTTGGTTGCAGGCACATCCCCAGTGGGGGGGGGGGGGGGGTAGGGGTGTGCAGGAGGCAGCTGATTGATGTTTCTCTCTCATCGATGTTTCTAGCTCTCTCTCCCTTCCTCTCTGTAAAAAAAATCAATAAAATATATATATATTTTTAAAATCCAATGCTGTCTTGTGCTATGAGAATGGAAGCAGCATAGAAATTGGGATATATGGGTGGGCAAACCTTGTTAATTACTGTAGCATGGAAGAAATACTAAATTTGGTGCCACGTCCTAGTGCTAATGCTTTTGACTCTGTGCTAACATATATTACATCAAAATCTATGGTACATGGTATGTACTCAGTGATGGTGCATTCTATTCATTTATTCACATAATTTTGATGTCTCATGGAGAAACCCATTGTCAAAACATTTAGAAGTTGTCAAAAGAAAAGAAAAAACTAATTGCTTTCCTTGGTAAGCACATTATGAATCACGCAGAGAAGAGAGACATCCTAACTTATTCTTTCCAGTGTCCATGCCAAACCTTGAAAAAGAAGATTGATAACCAGATTGGACAGGTAGCAGAATTCTAAATGAAAGAAATTATGTTAACTGTGTGCCTGGTGCAGGATTTTCTATCCAGTTCCTGCTTAATATCATAGAATCCAGACCTCAAACATGATTTAAGGAGCCAGTGGAGAGTCTTAAGAAAACATTTAGAAGAGCTTTGAAGCCATTTGAGGACTGGTCAGAGATCATTTTGAGCCTCACCCCGTCACTGAGGAAATCCTGCTGCCAAGTCAGTCTTGGTAACGGAATCACAATAGAAAACATATACTTTATAACAGACGTAGAGGTTGTAAAAGCCTCTTGATATCTTTTGAAAGGTTCTTTGTTAACAAAGGAAATTCTTCCTCCCTAAGACTTTATAACTAACAGTAATAGAAAACAAGATTACCCAGTTCAACGAAGGGTCTTTTTTATGCCAAGCACAGACTTGGCTAGGTCTGAGAAAAAGATGAATTAAGATCAAACTTACTGGCCCAAGGATGTAAGCAAGTAGAGCCCACCAGAGATGTGTATCTAAAGGTAGCAGGAAAGAGCAGCTCCAGAAAAGGAAAATTAGGGAGTGGGTAGAAAGGGGGCATCTGGTAGAAATGGGGAAAATTGTCCAGCTTCTTCAACTCATCACAAGATACAAATCTGTAATCCCTGGGCTGCAGGTCTCCTTTAAAATTACCTGAGTCTTGACAGGCCTGTTGGCTTGCGACTATATCTGCATCTTCCTATAGAGCCTACTGCAAACTCTGCCCACAGTGTATTAGTCTCCAAACTAGTGAAGACTAGTAACTAACCAAATATTGTACGTTCTTCAGAAGACAAACCATGTTAACCAAGATTCCAGTTTCTCAGAGTATCACATGGGTATTTCCCTACATTCTTTGCAGTACTACAGACTCAGAGGGTCTCGCATAATCTCACAGTCCTCGGTTTGTTGAGTCCTGTAGTCCATCACTTAGGGAACCCGTTTCTTCAGGGATCCACTAGGGAACCCCCAGAATTCCACTCCCCATAGTCTGGCCAGGGTTTGCAATAGAAGGGCGTGCCCCCTCACCTAAGGCCAGTTCTTCCACGTGTGCTTCATCTATATCCCACACCTCAACTGTACCTCAACCAGAGAGAACCCCAGCCCTTCTGATGTCTTCCACTGCTCCCTCTGCATTCTGTCTTTTCTCATGAAAAAAAGAAAAAGAAAAAAGAAAATCAACCAATTTCTCCACCATCTATTTCCCTCTCTCCTTCCTTTCATAACCAAATTTCTCAAAATGGTGCCCAGTTCACCGCCTCTGTGGCCACACCCCCTGGATGATCCTCCAACCCCCTCCGCTGTTGCTGCCACCCCAACACTCCTTCAAAAAGGCCTCACTGAAGCTCAGCAACGTTGCTGATCCCAAAGGACAGCTTCAGACTGCACCTTACTCGTCCGGCGGTGATCAGTCTCTCAGCCACATCCTACATGACTCGTCTCCATATTCCAATACACTGGCTACTTTCAGTTTCTCGATGTCTAGGTCTCATACTTACTGTCCTTCCTTGAATTAAGCCCCTATGGAGGGTACTTACCACTAATTTATGTTAAGTTTTCATGCATAACTGTTTTGTTCATCCCAAAACCCCAGGGCCTACCACACAGAGGCATTAAAAAAATCTATCTTTTGAACAAATATTTTAAGTTCTAGCAGTTTTAGTAGGAGTCATTATTCTAGCAGTATTTCTTTAAACACACTCTTTGTTCACAACACTTCAATTTCTGCAAACCCACCACGTTAATTGCCCATGAATTCTGAGGAAAAATGGCCTTTGAGCAATTGAAAAAAAGAATGGTGATTATACATGGCGAAATAAGGTAAAAAAAACCTAGAGCTGAAAAATCCCTGGAGGTCATCTAATACCACCCACACTCCACGCAAACATTGCTGGTCTGCTGTAGAGAATACTGAAGTCTGAAAATGATTACTTAAGGCTTAATAGATATTGGGTGGCAGAGTTGCAGCTAGAATCCAGCTGCCCATCCAGGGCTGGTTCCAATGTAATGATGATATTTTGATAACGGGCCACTGGGGCTGATACTGGCACAAACACTGTATTGCAGTCACTGTGCCTTTTTCCCTTGACTGCTTTGATTTAAAACTTGATCACACTTCAATTCTGCATGGAAATGGAGTTCCAAATATGGAATCAGCCCTCTTTTGAGCACTTTGTATTTGCAGGACATTGTGTTGGTGCTTATGGAGAATACGATGATGTGTGAGATGCTGTCTAGTCCTCAACAAACTTGAAAAACAAATGAGAGAGAAAAAGGCAATTGCATACTTCCGGATGTAAATAAGCATGAAACCCAAAGATCTGCAGGGACAGAGTGAGTCCTAGAAGAGAGAAAATCCTAAGAAAAAAGGAAAAACTACTCACTGAAATTTATTCATCCTGGCTGACTCGTTATTCCCAAGGTCTGGGTCATGTCGGTGCTGTGGCCTGAGAGTAGTCAATGAGGTATTTTTAAGTGTGGTGTAACAGAAAGAGCAGGAAAAGACTAAGACTGAGTCTCTGTAAAACCATAATTCTCAATAGGTAAACATTTATTCAAAAGTACTTATTGGGTCCTGGCTGGTGTGGCTCAGTTGGTTGGGCATCATCCCATGCACAGAATGTTGCTGGTTTGATTCCCAGTGAGGGCACATGCCCAGGTAGTGGGCTCAATGCCTGGTAGGGGGCGTGCAGGAGGCAGCCCATCAATGTTTTTTTTCTCTCTCTCCCTTTCCCTTCCTCTCTCTCTAAAAATCAATAAAAAAAATATTTAACAACAAAACAAAATGTATTGGTATCCTATGTGTTAAAAGAAAAAGTTTCTGTCATTGAAGGCCTCCAAGACACCTGAGGGAGAGACAACTGCAGGAAGCCAATGATTCTGAGTGCGCTCAAGACGTAATGACGGCACAAAGGGGAAGCATTCACTGCTGCTTGGATGACAGCCAATCCTACACAATTCTAAGCAGGTCTGCCTTATAAAATTCCTGAATTCAAAAGAGGGTAGCCCAGCCAGAAGATATACGCTCCATTTGCTTTGCCCAATGAGGTATAGACCTTGGTCTACTTGATTTTTAGTCTTTAGCCCAGTACTTTATCTTTTAGTCTTTAGCCCAGTATTTTATCTTTCTCCAGTGTGACAGACAAACCAGTGAAGGGTTTCCCAGTCTGCTCAGCACAATGATGGTGAGAGAAATGGGAATCATATTCTACGCACTGCTTGGTTATTGAATTAGTCTGCTTCTTGAACACAAACTATTCATAATTGCAAACATGGAGTTTTTAATAAACAAAGAAAATGGTCAGCCTAAAAGGAAATGCAACAGAAAATTAAAACTGAAGCAAATTCATTTGTAATTGTAAGAGATTTTAAAGAAAACCTTAGGAAGTACAGCATTGAGCCCATGGGCAAAGCTGATTCATTCAAATGGCCTGGCCTTAACTATTTGAATAAACCAAGCAAGTTTTCATATAGCCATTCTCTAGGATCTAGTCCATCTTACATATTCCACAACAGATCTGCTTCTTTACGGGAGCATACCATTAAAAATGCAACAGCAAACCAGTTTGCAATGTAGACTGTTCCCTGAAAGCCACCTCTCCCCGCCCCCACAACTTACAGTGTGAAGGTGTGTGTATGTGTGTGCATGTGTGGGAAGCAGAGCTAGACCTGGAGGTTGCTGCTTCTATTTACTCAGCGGGTATTGAACTCTCTATCTGCTAAATATGTTCATCTCAGTAGGAACTCCGAAGCACAGTATTAATTCCCTCCCTAAATAATTGTTTCCATCATCGGAAAGAGCAGAACTCAGCAGCAAAGAGAAACACTGCTTATAATGGAAGTGGGAGCACACTGATGGAAGCTTGAGAGTCCCCTCAGGCAGTAAAATACACGCCATGGCTCGCCTCACTTCTTACAGCTCCAACTCAATTTTGTGTTGCACATAATTGCGCCGTGCGCACAGCCTGTGCTGAATAAACCTGTGATCGTTTGAAAGGTCAGCAGTTTTCCAGGGAACAAGGAAATATGCTGCTAAGGCATTTGATGATCTCACCGGCACTAGGATACACTCAAGTGCCCAACTAACAAAAAAAAAATTTTAATTAAAAACAGAATCATTATGTTTCCCTCTGCAGAGACTAAGGGAAGTCAGTAGTGAGATGAGTTTTCTTCCATCATTCCTCTAGAGGACATATATTTGAATATTCCCAAAATAGAAATGGCAAATCAGAATCCAAAAGCTTTAAATAGATGCAGCTCTTGTTGTATAGAAAGGAAAACAGCGTTTCAGCAGTGTGGCGTGACTTCTCCACTTCTTTCAGCACCACAATATGCTATCAACGTAAGTTCTGCAGTAGCTGAGTCGCTCCTGTCTTCTTTCTTCATCTGGGATTCAGCAAAGATAAACATTCTTTTTTTAAAAAAAATTATGTATTATAAGTGAAAGAACTCAGCCTTGAATGGGTACACACTGTAAGGTTCCATTTATGTGCATTTTGGAAAAGGTAAGAATATAGGAGCAGAGGACAGATAAGTGGTTGCCTGGGGCTCAGGGTGGAGGGAAGGTCTGAATACAAAGGGAAGTACAGAGAGGATATTAAAATTATTCTGCATCTTGTCTGTGGTGGTTATGAGAATCCATGCACAGTAAAAACTTACAAAACCATACACAAGAAAAGTTTTGTTGTATAGAAACGTTTCAATTTGTTTAGAAATCAAGTGCCTATTTTGTACCAATATGACAATGAGATTCTCCTTGCTGGATTGTCAGCCTCTCACCTATAGTCTTAATCAGCATCAGTATAGCATTATTACTCCAGCATTTTTAGCACTTGTGATGGCATTATTATTTCCAGCATCATTACAACATTCATCTAAGTCTTTCTTCTACGTCATCCATGTTGAAGTCTATTACTTCAATGTCATCTAAGTCTCTTAAGTAATATGACACAAACTAATTGATGGTTGGTGTGAACCATCCACTTTTCCCATTTTCCTGACTTTCAATTTGTTTCTCTAGCTTTTGGGCCACTATTTTTAAATACACAACTAGCAAGATACATAACTAGCAAAACACATAAATAACAGAATTTTTGTTATCATATACCAAAAAGGTATGTCTCACCACAAATTCTCTTCATTGTTCCTCCACTCTTCCTTCCTTAAAACAATAACCAGGAAGTTCGTATATTACAAACTTCTTAAACCAATATTCTCTGATAGGTAAAAAAAAAAAATGTATCTCATTATTGTTTTAACTTGTTTAATTATAGTGATGTTTGTATCTTTGTGTATGATATATGATTTGGGCCAATCTGGGATGAAGATCTTTTCTCATGGCACCCGGAGTGTTCAGAAAACTCCTCAGTGGGGTACGGGCTCTCTGCTCCCCTCAAGCCCAAACAAGCCCCACCACCATGTCCACTCTTGCAAATGGCCTCCAGGACAGCAGTAAAGGGTCACTTCTAACCTAGGTTGGCCACCTCTCCGGCACTTCCTCCAGAACGGGGCAAAGAATTGCCCTACTCTCAGATTCCCCAAACTTAAAGGGGGGGAGGAGTCCTAGCATTACCCCAACCAGAGGGAGGCAGGGACGACATGGAGGACACGGTCTTGCCCACATCCCTCCTCGGTATCCAATTCTCCTTTCCCTCCCCATGCCCAGGTTTGGGGGCTCTTATCTGGCTGGGCAGAAGGCGATGGGAGCCTAATTCAGTCAGTCACCTTGCTGCAACCAGTTTGTTGGACAAACGGGACTGGTGGCATTACCCAAATACAGCTTTGTTTTTGTTTCCCCATCTCTGTAAACACTATTCTGTGAGGGTGATCTTCTCCTTCACCCAGATAATTTTAGGGTCTCTCTGGGATTATAGACACCTTCCATAACTGGCTCTTAGTGTTTAATACTGACATCTCTGCCTTTGAGAAGAGAGTATTTCTACCTCTCCCCAGTTTGACCTCCATCCCCTGCTGTCTTGTCCTTGTCCGTCACAGTGATTCCACTTATCCCCACATCAGATTCTGAACTATTCTTGTGCAAATCCTCCACAACCCTATAATTAATGTGATGTACTCATTTTCTTCTGTCGATTTACTACATTTCTCTGAATTTTCATGAGTCACTTAACTCAGGC